>NW_026991715.1:19506251-20131251 GCF_029215605.1 Mirounga angustirostris
TTTCTGTTTCCACCAGCAGCGAATGGGAGTTGTCTGTTTCACAGTCTTGACAACATTTGGAGTTGTCATTCTTTTTCATTCTAGCTGTTGTAGTAGATATGTAGTAGTTTCTCTTCTGAGCACTGTTACTTGTGCTTATTGACCATTTGTATATCTTTTATGACATGTGTGTCATTTAATTGTTGATTTGTAGAAATTCTTTATATATTCTGGATATAAATTCTTTCCCAAATATATGTACTGTGAATAGATTCTTCTAGTCTGTGGCTTACCTACTCATTTTCTTAGTGGTGTCAATAGATGTGCAAAAGTTGTAAATATTTGTGAAATCAATTATTTATCAGTTTTTTTGTTTTATGATTACTACTTTTTGAATCCTAAGAAATCTTTGTCCCCAGGAGATGAAAGACGTTTTATGTTTTCTTCTACCATCTACAATTAATTTTTATATGGTGTGAATTAGGGATTGAGGTTCTTTTTATGATACCATATTCTTTCCCATTGAGTTACCTCTTTGCTTTTCTAAAAAAATCAGTTCTAGGTTATGTTTATAGTAGTTGATTCTTAAGTCTTAAACCATGGTCAGTTTTCATATCGGAGAAAGTCAAACTTTATTTTCTGCTTTTAGATTCCATCCCTGACATCTCACTCACAAGGAAGAATAGACAGAAATGTAAACCAGTCAGTACTTACCCATCATCACTGCTTAAGCGTACCTTGCAGTGTAGTCACTTTTTGTTCAAGACCTTAGCAGTCATCTCACCCAGGCTTCAACTCCTGGTCATAGCTTCTTCTCTGACCATTCTTCCCAGACTTACCTGCTATATATGGCATGTCCTTGCTTCTTCCTCTCAGTCAGAACTAAGAGCACTTGCTCACTAATAGCATTTTCCCTGACAGCTCCTGATAGTAGAACCATGGTATTTTTTCTCCTCAGCTGTCTGAAACACCTGAAAAATATAAATCTGCCTTACTTTAAGAAAAGTAAGTTTCAAATATCTAAAATTAGTTGCATTCAGGTAGTGTTTGTGGGGGGAGTGCCTTTCAATAGCAAACTTTCATGATAGATTTAAAATTAGATTGAGTAGATACACAACTTTCAGGATTGTGTCTTCTGTTAAAATCAGGCATACCTGTATTTATATGAACAGTGTCTGTGAGAGATTTTCATTTCATGGTAGTTAACAGACTATTTCATAACAACTAACAAAGGTTCGCCACCATTTTATTGTGAGACATGAAGTCACGACTTCCTTATGGCCCGATGTTTTTTTATCTGAACAATGGTAAATGTAACAGCATTCTATTTGTAGAAATGGCAAAGCGAATCTGATACGTTTGTCCTTGTTAGGAAAAGCCTTCAGAGCTTGGGAAATGGCATTTAACTGTTACAGTAATCTCTTTTTGCTCCTTTTTCAGGAAGAAAACAAACAAACAAAACATTTCTTTGGCAAGTATTGCAAAGAACAAAGCTTTAATCCTTACTTTCTCCTATTTACAGAAGCCCTGCTTCTCAATTTTTATGTAGTACTTGGGAAGTAGATGGGCAGTATTAACAGAGAAAATTTGTTTCCCAGATTACATGATTTCCTGTTTTTTAAGAAATTAAGAGTAAGCTAAAGTCACGTGAGTTTAAGTGGTGAAGAGTTTAAGCATTTTTATAAGTGAGGTGGCTGTGAACATGGGCTTATTAGTGATGTTTTGAGTTTAAAGCAGCTTTATGAGGAGTTAGGAACAGATAGAAAAGAAAAAGTAGTGAAAATGGGATCTTTTAGTGGTGATTTTATTTTGCGTATATATTTTTTCCTTTCCGCTTTGCCTGGACTTTGGTGATTACTCTTTTAAGAGGAATTAAAGCCTTCTTATTCATTCATTTACTCTTGTGCATTCAAGGACTTCCTACACACATGAGCATTTCAAAAGAGAATTTGGCCAGACAGACCTTGTGCAGGTTTGTAAGTATTTTTCTTTTGTGGAGATTGTGCACTGTATTGGATTTAAAAAGGAAAAAGCTAGAAGAATAGTGTAAAATCACAGTGTGGATTTTAGCCCCTTTATTCCTGTGGTATATATATATCTGTTGATGTTCACTGGACGATTAATGTTAAGGCAGATGTCGTGATTCATTTGTGTACCTCTTATAACTTCTTAAGTCACTGTTCAAGGTGAAATCTTACTAGAGCTGTGTGTGACGTGGATTTCTGTGGTCTGCTGTAGTGGAAGCCTTCTTTTATTATGTTGAGATATTATTTTAAACTGTATCTGCTTGAGTGTCCTATTTTTAATATCTTTTTCAAGACTTTTTTTTTGGGGGGGTCAACTGCTTTGAACCTCATTTTATAATCTTCCTTTGGATCACCTTTTTTTTCCTTTCATGAAAAAACTCTTCTTGTTGAAGTCATTTGAAATAAATAATCTCCATTTCTCTTTACTAAGGAGCATTAGAATTGTCTTTTTTAAAAATTAATATTGAGTATTCATGAACTAAGAGACTAGGATTTGAGGAATAAACTGCCAGTTGCTTTGTAAGTGTTAATAAAAATCTGTGTTGCATAGAAAAATAACATTTCAAGCCTCTAAGTGGTAAGCTCTCTGAATAGGGTGAAGGGATCATAGAATTTATGGTTTTACAAAAATGCCTTCTTTCTGTGCTTTGATTCATATAATTTCTAAGTTAATGGCCCAAATTCCTGAGGACAGCTCTTAGACTCCCGAACAGCTTCTTAGCAGTTTAAAAACATGTATTTACATTTTATAATTACATTTTAACAGTTTAAAAATGAATTGCACAATTCCTCACTTTCTTAAACAAAATATGATGAGCATAATTTACATTTTCTGCATGATTCAGCTTCGTAAGTTTTGTATGTTTACTATTAATATAGTGATACCCTCAAGTTTAATTGGAGAATGTTAGGATGTATACCTTGATCTAAATAAGTTTAGAGAAAATGCATTTAAATAGTAGTGCTATTTTTAAATGTAATTTTTGAGAACAGTTTTTGATTCATAGCAAAATTAGGCCGAAGGTACAGAGATTTCCCTTATACTCCCTGCCCCCACACAGGCAGCACCACCCCCACTATCAACATCCCTCACCAGAGTGGTACATTTGGTACAAGTGATGAATCTACACTGACACATCATTATCATCTAGAGTCTATAGTTTACTTTATGGTTTACTCTTGGTATTGCACATTCTATGGGTTTAGATACATTTATAATGACGTGTATCAACCATTATAGTATTATACAGGAGAGTTTCACTTCCCTGGGCATCCTCTATGCCCCACCTAATCATCCCTCCCTTTCCACCTCCCTCCTTCCAAACTCCTGGCAAGCACTGGTCTTTTTATTGTCTCCATAGTTTTGCCTTTTCCAAAAACCATATAGTTTGAAATAAACAATATGTAGCCTTTTCAAACTGGCTTCTTTTACTTGATTATATGCATTTCAGGTTTCTCCGTGTTTTTCCATGGCTTGATAGCTCATTTCTTTTTAGTGCTGAATAATATTCCATTGTCTGGATGTACCACAGTTTATTTACCCATTCACCTACTGAAGGGCATCTTGGTTGCCTCCAAGTTTTGGCAGTTATGAATAAGGCTGCTATAAACATCCACGTGCAGGTTTTTGTGGGATCTAAGTTTTTAACTCCTTTGGGTAAATACCAAGGACAATGCTGGATCATATGTTAAATGTATGTTGTAAGAAGCCCCTAAACTGTCTTCCAGAGTGGCTGTACCATTTTGCATTCCCACCACCAAGGAATGAGAGCTCCTCTTGCTCCACATTCTTTTTTTTTTTTTTTTTTTAAAGATTATTTATTTATTTATTTATTTGACAGAGAGAGACACAGTGAGAGCAGGATCACAGCAGGGGGAGAGTTAGAGGGAGAAAAACAGGCTTCCCGCAGAGCAGGGAGCCCGATGCGGGGCTTGATCCCAGGACCCTGGGATCATGACCTGAGCCGAAGGCAGATGCTTAACGACTGAGCCACCCAGGCGCCCCTTGCTCCACATTCTTGCCAGCACTAGGGATTGTTAACGTTTTAGATTTCCACCATCCCAATAGGTGTGTAGTTCTTTTAGGATTCCTGGGATGAATTCCTGTGTAGAGAAGGACTTTTCCCCTCCACAACACCAAGTACTTCTCGGACACAAGCAGTGTGTCTGAAAATTCAACTTAAATTCTGACACTGCCTGGAGATAGCATCAGATCCCAAGGTTAAGGATTCCATCCTACAAGACTGCTCTCCACCCCCTATTTCAGATAACACTTGCAAATTCTAGGCTGTTACCTGTGCTTCTGACTGATCATGTACAGATTAGAGGCTCCACCTACCTCCTCCTTAAGTTCAGTTTATTTGCTAGAGTGGTTTCGTAGACTCAGGGAAGCACTTACTTAGGTTTACGAGTTTATTACAGGACATGATGAAGGATACAAATCAACAGTCAGATGTAGGATGAGATCCCAAACAAAGGAACTTCTGTCCTTGTGCAGCTTGGGCCCTGGCTTGGTGATATATGCAAGTGTTCTGGTTCCCCAAGTGTGGAAGCTCTCCCAAAAGGGCCAAAGAGCTGTCCTCTTGGGGTTTTATGGGGGCTTCATGACATACTCATGATTGATTAATGCATTGGCCATTGGCTAATTCAACCTGCAGCCTCTCTTCCCTTCCTGGAGGTTGTGGGGTGGGACTGAAAGTTCCAACCCTCTAATCATATGGTTGGTCTCCCTGGCAACCAGCCCCTGACCTTGGGTGGGTTCAAGATTCACCTTCATTAGTAACAAGACACCCATTTCACCTTTATGGCTCTGAAGTGTTTTCAAGAACTGTGGCTAAAGACTGAATATATCTTGAGAAATATATTCTGGTCATCTGACCAAATATATATTTCTTATAAATCATTATGTCACAGTAGTGTTATCTCATTGTTGTTTTAATTTGTGTTTCCTGATGACATGTGTAGCATCTTTTCATATGCTTACTTGTCATTTATGTATCTTCTTTTGTGAGGTGTCTTTTAAGGTCTTTGGCCCATTTTTAATCAGGTTGTTTTATTATTGTTGATTTTAAGAGTTCTTTGTATATTTTGGATAATAGTTCTTTATGAGAGGTGTCTTTTGCAAATATTTTCTCCCAGTCTGTGACTTATCTTTTTGTTCTCTTGATGGTGTCTTTAGCAGAGCACAAGTTTTAATTTTAATGAAGTCCAGCTCATCAGTTATTTCTTTCAAAGGTCATGCCTGATGTGTTACATCTAAAAAGTCATCTCGAAACCCATGGTCATCTAGATTTTCTTCTGTGTTATATTCCAGGATTTTTATAATTTTGCATTTGACAGGTCTCCATTTTGGTTTATTTTTGTAAAGGGTGTAAGATCTGTGTCTAGATTCATTTTTATACATATTGATATCCAGTTGTTTGACTACCGTTTGTTGAAAAAACTTAACTTTGCTCCATTGTATTGCTTGTTTGTCAAGGTGAATATATTTATGTGGGTCTGTTTCTTGGCTTTCTATTCTGTTCATTGATTTGTCTGTTTTTTCACAAGTACTACAGTGTGTCAATTACTGTAGGTTTATAGTTAGTCTGAGAGTAGTTATTTTTTAATAGGTTTTTTTTGTATTTAAATGTCTTGTAGCGTACTGTTTGTTACCATGTGTAGTACTGTTGCTAGCAGGACTCTGCTGTTCTCTTCTTTTGATTTGCTTCTCTTGATAGCCAAATGTATTGGATTTTATCTAAATTAAGAGAACTGGATTTCAAGAGGACTTCTTTAGGAATCAGATGAATGCATGTGCTAGGTTCCATTGCTCAGAAAACTTTTTTTCTTTATGCATTCTTGTTATTGCTAGGTTGGGTATCTGGATTGGTGAGTTGTTGCTGCACATTGTCTTGCATAATTGTGCTTTTTCTTTTCCTAAATAGGTTTGTGTTTTTATTTAACAAAAACCATCTTAATTATGTAATTTTGAAAAATGTAAATGAGCTCAGTGAATCTTGAAGAAGAGTTTTTTGTTGTTGTTGGGTATTGGGGAAAAATAATTGTCAACATTTTAGTAGGAAATATAAAGTGAAATCTTTGTAGTAATTTTTATTTTTTTATTTTTTGGTTTATATATAAAGAATGATTTCAGGGAGAGGTTTTTTTTTTTGTTGGTTTTTTTGAGCTCTCTTATCATGCCTGTATTTAGTTTTAAGTAACATGTCTCTTGGACTCATTGTTTTTCATTTTTGTAGGAAAATGCAATAATGAGCTTATTTTTTGCAAATACGTATGTGTATAAGAAAGTTTTCTGCTTCTCAGCGTTTGATTGATTTTTTTTTTTGACAGGGCTAAATTTGAGTTAATGAGAAAGGGAATTTTTTTCTGTTTCTGAAAGTTGAATTGAAATTCAGTCAAAACAGAAAACAATTCTAGCTGTGTGAGGAATAAAGTCAGTTTTAAAAAAGGGAAAATAATGTTGAGACAAGGAGTAGAAAAGCATTGCAGAAGGTGTGCAATAAACATTTGATTAATTGATTAATTGGTTCTACTTTGCTTTTAGAAATGAAAAAGTGCATGCATGTGGTTTAGAAGTCTGCCTTTCTCTTTTAGGTGCATAACCTTTCTGAGCCTTTGTTTTCTTATTTGGGTTTACCGTTGCTTTAAGTGTAGTTAGAATTTTAAATGATCATCAATATGACACACTGACCCATACTAGGCTCCTAATATGTGCTGGTTGTATGTATTTCATATGATACATATACATTTTTTTTTTTTGATGTAGTGTTCCATGATTCATTGTTTGCGTATAACACCCAGTGCTCCATGCAGTATGTGCCCTCCTTAATAACCATCACCAGGCTGACCCATCCCCTCACCCCTGTCCTCTCTAAAACCCTCAGTTTGTTTCTCAGAGTCCATAGTCTCTCATGGTTCGTCTCCCCCTCCGATTTCTCCCATTCGTTCTTCCCCTCCTGCTATCTTCTTCTTCTTCTTCTTTTTTTTTTTTAACATATAATGTATTATTTATTTCATAGGTTCAGGTCTGTGATTCATCAGTCTTACACAATTTACAGCACTCACCATAGCACATACCGTCCCCAATGTCTATCACCCAGCCACCGCATCCCTCCCACCTCCACCACTCCAGCAACCCTCAGTTTGTTTCCTGAGATTAAGAGTCTCTTATGGTTTGTCTCCCTCTCTGGTTTCATCTTGTTTCATTTTTTCCTCCCTTCCCCTATGATCCTCTGTCTTGTTTCTCAAATTCCTTTTATTACTGAGACCATATGATACTTGTCTTTCTCTGATTGACTTATTTCGCTTAGCATAATACCCTCTAGTTCCATCCACGTCGTTGCAAATGGCAAGATTTTTTTTTTGATGGCTGCATAATATTACATTGTATATATACACCACATCTTCTTTATCCATTCATCTGTTGATGGACATCTAGGCTCTTTCCATAGTTTGGCTATTGTGGACATTGCTGCTATAAACATTGGGGTGCACGTACTCCTTTGGTGTGCTACGTATATTCTTAAAAAGCAGAATTTTAATTGACTCTTTATATAACTTTTAAACTTATTGGAAAACCTATTTAAAAGATTCTTTAATGATACCTATTGCAAAGTAAATCATCACTTTCTAATTTCTTAGTTGCTCATAGTAAGGGTTCCTATAATAAGGATTCTTGGCTTCCAGGGAAACATCCATTTTCAAACAGGTCTTTGTAGTTAAGTGTTTTATAAAATGTGAACAGGGTTTAATAAGGGCCAGATTACCTTTGGGAGATGCCCCCCCCACCCCTACCCCATGAAACAGAGACCTGAGGAGGTATTCTTTAGTTACTGTATTTCAAAGATAAAGCCTTCCTCATGACTTCTGTTACTCACTACATGGTGAAATTTACTTCCAGATTTATCAGTTGATGAAAGAACACAAAGAAAAGAATTATGAGGGTAAGGAACGTTTCAGACTGAGTTGCAGAAGTGGTTTATTTTACTAGCTTGTATTTATGACTTGAATTTTTAAATACTGTGTAGGTTTTGAGACTAATACTGCTTTCTGAGACAACCATCTAGGCAAGATTACCTTATCATCATGGCTTGTTGTCACTCTGGTAACTAAAGCCCCACACCTTGAATTTAGAGGGAAATTGCCTTTTATATTGTGTTCCTCTCCTTAACAAAGAATGCTACTTGGGAGGGGTCAGTATTAGCATATCGTTCAGTCTTTTAAATTTATCTCTACAATATTTCATATTTTTTGATGCTGCTGAAAATGGTATTGCTTTTTAAATTTGTTTTCCAGTTGTCGATGCTTTCATAGAAGTACAATTGATTTTTATATACTGACCTTGTATCCTGTAACCTTGCAAAACTCATGTACTAGTTCTAATAGAGTTTTTTGGTGGATTACTTAGGATTTTTCACATATGTGATCATTTGGTCTTGCAGAGAAAACTAGTTACACTTCTTTATTTCCAATCTGAATACCTTTTAAATCTTTTCTTTTTTTAAACTAACAAGGGCTTCCAGTACAACACTGAATAGATAATGTGCGAGTGAACATCCTTGTTTTGTTTCTGATTGTGTTTCTTTCGCCATGTAAGAATTATGTTAGTTGTAGGTTTTTCATAGAAGTCCTTTGTCAGAATGAAGAAGTTTTTTTTTTCTATTGCTTATTTAACAAGTGTTTTTTTTTTATCATAAATGCATGTTATGTTTTATTAAGTACTTTTTCTGTATCTTTTGAGGTGATCATATGATATATATCTTTTATTAACATGGTGAATTACATCAATTTGTTTTTGAAAGTTAAACCAACCTTAAATTTATAGGATGAACTAGTCATCATGTATTAGCTTTTGAAGGATTTTGTGAGTGTTTTGATGGGAGACATTTCCTGTACTTCCCTTTGCTTGTAAAATGCCTTTGACTGGTAACATCATTAATGAAGAGTTGGGAAAGATTCCCTTCTGCTTCCTGGAAGAGTTTGTGTAGAGCTAGTATTATTCCTTAACTGTTTAATAGAATTCACCAGTGATGCCATTTGGGCCTTTGGTTATATTTTGGGAAGATTTTATATTATAAAATAAATTTCTTTAATTGGAATAGAACTATTCGCATCTTCGTAATTTGTCTTTCAGGACATTTGCTTATTATTATTATTATTATTATTATTATTGGCCTAGACATAGATAAATGGGTCACATTACAGAGTCCTGAAGTGGACCCCTACACAGACGCTCAATTGGTTTTTGAGAAGTGTTCAAAATTTTAAATGTGTTTAAATTTTTCAATTTAAAAAAATGAGTAAAATATTTAAATAGACCCTTCACAATAAGATGTATGAATAAGCAATAACACAGTTGAAACAGTGTTCAAAAATATTAGTCACTGGTGAAATTCAAATTAAATCCCAGTGAGCTAATACCTCACAGTCACTAGTAGGGCTGAAATATAAAAGAATGACCATGCTAAATGTGGGATGGATACTACATCAACTGGAATTCTCCTACATTGCTGATGGAAATATAAAATGGCACAACCCCTTTGGAAAACAGTATAGAAGTGTCTTAAAAAGTAAAATTACTTTAGTGATTTTAAAAAAGTAAAATTACTGAGGCAGTAATCCTCCTCCTAAAAATTTACACAGGAGAAATGGAAACATACGTCCACGCACAGACTTGTACAAGAATGTTCATAAAAGCTTTATTCACAATAGCCCCAAACTGGAAGTTACTCATGACCCATCAATCGGTGAATATATAAATATATTGTAGTATACTACTCAGCAATAAAAAGTAATGAACTACCAATGCACACAACAACATAAAAAGATATGTTGAGTGAAAGAATTTAGACCCAAGGGTCCATACTATACTATGCTTTTCATATGAAACGCTATAAAAAATCAGATTTAATGTAGCCTGACAGAAAGCAGATAAGTGGTTGTTTTGAGGGGAGGGGAGAATAACAGGCAATGGGCATAAGGGAACTTTTTGGAGTGTTGGAAATAGTTGTTGATTGTGGTGGTACTAAGGTGTACATTGTTAAAATTTTTCAAACTGTACCCTTATAATGGGTGTATTTTATTATGTGTAAAGTATACTTCAATAAAAGGAGTTTCTTTTTTAGGGCTTTTCAACTCTGGCTGTATTTCAAAATCATCTGTTAAGCTTTTTTAAAATGCACATTCTTCTAGCTCATGTCATACCTAAGGAATCAGTCTCCAGCATCAGGCCTGCTCATTTGAGGCATTTAAAAGTTTCAGAGGTGATTCTGATTCTTAGTGGGACTTCAGAAATATTTTTTTTTCTTTGCATGACTCTTTATTCCTAAGGTTCCCAAGATCTAATAAAGTCAAATTGTATATATAAAACACATTACTCATTTTTCTCATGTTAATTCATATCCCCGCTTTTACTAATGGGTTTTAAAGAGACCTTGAGGGGCGCCTGGGTGGCTCAGTCGTTAAGCATCTGCCTTCGGCTCAGGTCATGATCTCAGGGTTCTGGGATTGAGTCCTGCATTGGGCTCCTTGCTCAGCGGGGAGCCTGCTTCTCCCTCTCCCTCCGCTCCTGCTTGTGTCCCCTCTCTCGCTGTGTCTCTCTCTGTCAAATAAATAAAATCTTAAAAAAAATAAAAAAAAAAGACCTTGAGTCCATTTTATTTATTTTGAAAGTTTTCTATTTTTAATAGCATATGCTTACATTGTTATAATAGAAAATAGAAGCAAAAAAGAAAAAAATTTGGCATTATACTGCAGTTTGAGTATATGAAATGAGAAGGTGGAATGTCCTGTCTAATCCTCCAATCTCATAAACCTAATTCCTAACAATTCGATGCATTTTCTTCTGGATATCTTTGTTTGCTTGTAGGAGAGGGACACATATCTAGTATTATGTATTTTCAGATACTCATTTTTATATTTAAATAGTCTGTGTTGAGTGCCTGCTCTGTGGCAGCCATAATACTTGGTCCTGGGGATAATGAGCCAAGAGACATCTGCTGTCCTGTAATCTGCTGTCTGGTGGGAGGCTAGATAAAGACTAGATAATTACACTATATATATATATATATATATATATATATATATATATAGTAGCAAGTGTTACAGGAGACAGTTGTGGAATGAGATTACATAGTAGAAATTAAAACCTTTTCTGTCCTGTTCATGCTAGTTGAGAGCCATGCTTTGAAAAGTTTGCTTTTTCAAAAGCATTCAGTACTGCTTAGGTAGTATGATGATGACTCATTTGGATAAAACATCTTACACATTTATAATTAAAATACTATTTTTTTCTCTTATTGTTAGAGGTTTTGTATTTTAAAATAGTAAGAAATCTTAAGCATTTGACTTCAGTGACAAAAAAATTGAAAAATAATTCACTTAGCAAATATAAGTACCTTTTCAAGTTTTCCTTTGTAATTGTCACTCACTTACATGCTATACAACATTTTGTTACTAAAACAACAGTAGCAATTTGAAAATGGCAGTTTGTTCTAGCAGCATGTTTTTGATGGTGGCAGAGGGGTTATTAATGTTGGGATGTGTCAAATACAAGTGTTTTTAAGAATATATTACACAGAATCCTAATTGCAGTTAATATTAATGGAGAGTGTATAGGATGGACGTTGTGTGCTCGTGTAAGTTCAAGAAATGCAGGTTAAATGAAGTTAAACATTTTTATCTCGGGTTTTTCCTAAACCTTTAGTATGTTACATCCTGGGTCTTTAAGATGGGGCTATAGTACACAGTGACTCTGTATTTGACCATGGAACCCTTTCTGACTTGCTTTATACTTCTATGGGTAGATATCTAAGGAGAGAAATAAGTGCCCAGTAGAATCTTAAAAAACAACAACAACCCCCCCCCCCCAAAAAAACGGTAGTGGCATATTTTAAAGATGCACAATAATTTTAATGTTAAAAACATTGTTTAACTGGACAAGATTTGTTGCTTATAAGTGCTAGATATTTTATATTTATATACTGAACGTTGGGAATTAATTTATATGTAACAAAAGAATCAATTCTCCATTCTTGAATCCTTAACCGGGAGAGGAAAGTGAAGTTGATGTTTCTCTTATGTTTCAGAACAAAGTAGAAGAGATGACTTAGAAGCTTTAGGTCATATGTTCATGTATTTTCTGAGAGGCAGTCTTCCTTGGCAAGGTTTAAAGGTAATTGTTTTTGTGTTTCCTTTTGAATTTTATAAATTGCTAGTATGTTAAGGTTCTGTCTTCCAAGTAGTTAATTTTAAAATCACCACCTTCTCAAGATTTTTTTCCTTTCTGTTTCAGGCTGACACATTAAAAGAGAGGTATCAGAAAATTGGAGATACAAAACGAGCCACACCAATAGAGGTGTTATGTGAAAATTTTCCAGGTAATGAATGACACCACAGTGGTATACATGTGCGTAGACACAGAAAACCAGAGCAGTTAACTTCCATTGCTCAAGTTTATGACTGTTTTTCATGCTTAAAAAAAATGAGTTCAAAGTATGATTTAAAAGATGTCAGTGTTTGGTGCATAGACCACAGGGACAATTTGTATATTTGCTCTGTTAAGATGGATTTAATATAAGAAAATCCCATTTTTTGATAGTGTTGACCAGTATCAGCTAACATATCAGTGACATACTTTCAATAAGTTAAAATACTTGCTGAGAAATGCGAGCTATAAAGTTTTGGTGCACAGTGTTAGTCATTTGAGTCTCATCGTCAAGCTCAAAGGAGGTGTGTGATGTATGATTTAGTTTTCAAAATACATTAAGATCTTACAGACCTTAGTACTTTCTGGCTAATGTCACATTGGGGAGCTTTATAAAAATCGTTTTACTTCCATGTGAAGTTTTGGCAATTCAGATTAAGCCAACCAAAATTTACTTAAGATTCCTAAATCAATTAAGAAATAAGAATAATGTGTGCTAATGTTGTTAAGTAAAAAGTGAACCAAACTGGAAGGTCCCAGACTGAGTTCATACCTCACTTCAGTATTCGCATGTCCTCCTGTCCATTGCTGGGCATCACTGCTGGGGTGTCAGCAAGCAGCATGATCTCAGGGAGCCCTTCCTCAAGTTTGCTTCTGTTATTCTTGGACAGCAAACTTTAGTTACATATTTTTTGTCTTTGCTGTAACATCAGAACTGGAAGATTAAAAATATATTGGTTGACACTAACAGTGTAGGTGTAGGCAGACTGGCTGTGTGTTATTTTGAAGTGTATACATGTTTCTGCAGGATAAAATGGTGTCAGAGTCACTTAACCAGGTAATTAGCTAGAATGTGGAATAGTGAGAGTCACCCTATGAGGAAGGTCACTGGGTGCCACTCTAATTGCCCGTTGGGCAGTGCATGATCCTGTTCTCACTGGCCACTGTCAGTGAATTGAATCAGAAAAACACGTGAGAGTAACCTTCCATCTCTCACTACAGTGATTTCCTGTGCCCTGATGGTGAAACCCTGTTTTACGAATTGCTCACCATTTTACCTGTTGATTTTTATGGCTTTTTCTTTCTTTTCCTTTAGGAAAGTAGGATCTTTAAGAAAAATACTTATGTCTAATACATTTGGGAATTACAGTGGCACAGAGAAATTTATATATTACCAAATAATTGTTGTATGACTGAAAATTCAAAGAAAAATTAAACTCTGCTGCTGTGTTTTATTTCTGAGATCTCTTAGCTTTATTTTGTTTGGTTAGCATTCTGCTCATGGCCCAAATTAGGAATTTGAATCCTCTGTTGGTCGGTTAGTGAATATGTCTGATGGTAAAAGAAATCCATCAAGCTAGTGCAGATGCTTTCATATATAAATCAATTCCCATTAGTATTTTAAATAAATGTTTAAGTTTATGAGCGGAGTATCATGCTTGTGTTTAAGTAATTATGCGTTATTAAGTTGCTAATTCAATCTTTAGTACTATCCAAGGTTTCTATTCAAAATAACAATGTAAAATAAAAATTTTAGCTTTTCCTAATGAAATGAAGCAAATGTATTTGTTAAATAAAACCTCTCGTTTCTCCTTTGACCCTATTTTTTTCTTCCCTTCGAGAACTTTTTAATTTCTTTGTGATTAAATTCCTAAAGTTTTAAATTGCAGAATTTTGTTGCTTTTTCATATTTTTATAACACTTTTTAGACATTTAAATAATTTTATTATTAATGAGTATATAGAGACATATCAGAATAATTTTTATTCCTTTCTAGAAGAAATGGCAACATATCTTCGTTATGTAAGAAGGCTAGATTTTTTTGAAAAACCAGACTATGACTACCTAAGAAAGCTTTTTACTGACTTGTTTGATCGAAAAGGATATATGTTTGATTATGAGTATGACTGGATTGGTAAACAGTTGGTGAGTACTCTGTGCTATATAATGAAAGATTATTTGTAGTACTTTTTTCCCCATAGTACAGCTTCTTCAGTGAAAAGAGTTGAATACAAATAATTTTTTTAAAGGATTCATTTTATTGCATCTTCCTGGGCATTTTAGGCAGCATAATACTAAAATTATTCTTTGAATTTTATAAAAACCCCACATTTGGACCCCCTGCTTTTTGAAGTAATGAGTTATTTTCAACTTTTCATTCCTGATTTATCTCTTACTGTCAAATATAATTATTTTTTTGTATAATATCCTGTTACTTTAAAAGATCAGTTAGTCTTGTGTTTTATTTCAGTCATTTCTCAAAACATTTGTAAAATAAAATTATAGGTTTTAATTCTACTAGCAGTTTTAGGTTATGTCTTGAATAGACTGGTACTTAAAAATTGGAGCATGTTTTGGGTTTTTAAAACTCTTCTAAGTTTTTGTAACTTAAAAAAATTAGTCTTGACTATAACTGTAGAATTGGTGCTCATCATTTAAAGGGACACATTATGAAATTCTTTGACGAGACAACTTTTAAAATATTTATTCTCACTATTTTTTTTTAATAAGTTAGAATGTCTTACAAAACTTTATTTAATTGTGGCTTGCTGTTGACAAATTTTTGTCCATATTTGGAACTACCAAACTCTCAGATTCATGTATTTTTGAACAACTGACTTATTTAAATGTTTAATCTATATTTTTCTTAGATCCAAAGTGAATTGACTTTATAAGTCTCTCCTGAGTCAAAATATTGACAATAAGCCATTTTATTAGCTTATTTAAAAAATAATTTCCTTATTTTCTTAAAATGATTTATTGTGTTTATACATTAGCTTTGAAAATGAGAGACATAAATAAATACACTTTCATTTTTCTGATATGAAAAAGTAACCTGAAAGTAAAGATTGCATTAGAAAGTCTTTTATTGATATAAAAGTGAATACTTGATAAAGTCTTTAAACATTTTTGAAAATAATGTAAAAAAGTAGCTATGTTCTCTTGTTTTAACTTATTTTTAGTGACATATTTCAAGAATGGTATCATTTTGTAAGGCTTTACTTTAAGTGTCTTTTATTATTTCCTTGATTCCATGAAGCAGCTAAGTAATTTTGAATACGACTTCTGAAATAGAATGTATTGATGCTAATTCTTGTACCGTAGCCTACTCCAGTGGGTGCAGTTCAGCAAGATCCTGCTCTGTCATCAAACAGAGAAGCACATCAACACAGAGATAAGATGCAACAATCCAAAAACCAGGTTTGCTGCCCTTTCAGATATGTAATGTCTTGATTTGCTTCTGTATTAATTTCTGACAGTTTAAAAATAAATTTGGTTTTTTACCATGCCCAGATGGTAGGTTTACAGGTGTGCCCATGTGTATGTGTGTGTGGGAGCACAGATCTACACATGTAGATAGATACTGAAGGATTGAAATACATTTTTTTTTAATAGATAAAACAGACGGTATACACATGCTTATCAGGGATCAAGAATGCATAGATTTGCAACAAATAAACCATTTCCCCCTCATGTTCACTCTTTACTAGTTTAAAAATCACATGAAAATGTTTAATGATAAATTTCTAATTAGTGGTATAAATTAGTATAAACTTTGAGCAATATTTGATACTCGTAGAGTTGCAAGTGTTTGGAGATATTGTTGGAAAAAATTATAATAGCAGTTGATCTTTCTAACTGCAGTCTAATTTAGCTCAATAAATTATTTGCTGAGTTTTGCTCTTTGAAAGCTACTATTCTGCATGTTGCAGAAATGCACAAGTAAGGAAAACAACATAACCTATAAGAAATTATTTTGTAATGAGTGGCTAAGAGCTCACTCAGTCTCTGGAATCAGACACACCTGGATATGACTTGATCTTGGACAAATTACTCTTATTTTTCAAAGCCTTGGTTCTCTCATCTGCAAAACAGAAATAATGCTTGTTAATTCCTATAAGCATTCAGTAAATCTCAACTCTCATGGCTGGTGTTATTGTTATCATGATTATTACAATAAACTCACAAGTAACTATATTACCAAACAGTGTAACCTCTATCATATGAAGTATACTAATAAAGTGCCATGGAAGATCATTGGAATATGGGGGATCTGTAAAGATTTTATGCAGAAGGTGGCTTTTGAGTTGAGCCTGAAGAACGAATGGAATTTTTTAAAGGCAGATGAAAGAATAAGGGCATTTTGGGGAGGGTGAACAGTGTAAAATAGGAAGCAGAAGTTTAAAAATGTAGTTTGAGAAATAGTGAGCATTTCAGTTTGCTTTGGGCAGAGAGTAGGTTCTATGCAGAGAGTAGGCATAGCAGATAAATAGGGAAGAATTTGTATTTCCTGGGTAAGGTAATTGAAAGCTGTTGAAATTTTTGAGTGATGTTCTTGCTTTTCTCTTTTTTGTAAAAAGAAGCTTGATTTAATCTATCTTTGACATAAAACATTTTGCTAATTGGAAGTTAAATAGCATCTTTAGAATTTTCAGTTATAACCCTTTCTGGGGAAGGATAATGTGCTATCCTTTCTTACTCTTATATCTTTTATCCCATCAGAGTTGCAGTGAGTTAAACAAGGGATGAAAATCAAAGGAAAGAACACAACACAATAAAAATCATAGCAAAATAAAATGCTCCATTTAGGGGATATTGAACAATAGTAGGCTTTAAAGTACAGCCAATTAAGACAGAGTAGTTTTAGAATTTTGCCTTAGAAAAATTGGGACAATAAAGGATCTTAAATATAAATTTCTTCAGATATAAATTAGTACTAGTTGGTAGTTTGACTACTACGGTAAGATGCTGAATATAGAAAGAAATGGCTCTAAAGTGAAGACTTGGGAGTTTGTGTTTTATAAATCAGAATTAATTTCTCAATTGGATGAAGATCAATAATTCATGTTCTCTGGAGATGTCCTCTTGAGCTGTTAGGTATTGTAATGAGTGAAACTCTTCTTTAAATGTTGAATTCAATTATAATTCAAATGTCTTCAAGTTTAATTTTCTGTGTGTTTCAGACTTGTCTTCCTAGCTAGATTGTGAGCTCACTGAAGGTGGGAACCATGTTTTATTTGTGTAGTCCTTGTTGCACTAAATGTAGGGAGTCGATTTTTGCTTTTCGTTTTGTGTTTTTTCAGGAAACCCTTTAGGGTAGCTTATGTATTAAATTTGAAACCTGGGTATGCAGACTGTCACCATAATAGAAAAGTTGTATATCTTAAAAACTTTTCCTAAACATCAGTGAAGCAGTAAACATTTCAGGTGTATGAGAAACTCAAAATTGACAGTCGCAAAAGAAGAACCTTTAGTTAAATGACTAAAATGTTGCAGTGTCCCCAGGTAAGCAGTTTTACCCTAGAGTTGGTTGTTGAAGTTCAGAATCCCGTGACATCCCAAGGAAGGTGTTAGATGCCTGTCACGATTGGTTCTGAGGAGAGGCTGGGGAGTTACCTTCTTAAAGAGGTCCATGACCCTTACATGTTACCTGTCGCTCTAGGCAGTATTTAGGTGTTTATCTCCATTTTAGCACCATTTTCATTCTTTCATCTTCTTTAGATTTAATCTCCTCTAATTTATCTTAGTTTAAGCTACACACCTGCTAAATTCTGGTCATGAACACGGAGGGTTTAATGAAAAGACCTAGAGCTGTCTGTAATTGCTTTGATGATAGACTTCATGACGCCTCATACTTCTTACGTAATTTTGCATTGTACGCTTTAATTTGGGAAGCTTAGTGCCAGAACATTTATTCATTGTGCCTGTTTGGACTTAACATTTCTTCTCCCCTAGGCCTACTCCGGCCACTGATGAGCTCAGGCTCCCGGTGGCCCAATATACGTGGCACTTTGTGGCAAGTTTTTTCTTTTTTGGCGAGTTTTTCTTGACTTAGGTTGAAAAAGAAAGAAAGTAAAGAGCACCGAAGACTTTAAATATATGTCACTGTGTTAAGGAGCTAGTTAGTACTGCTGGCAGAGCAGTTGGCTCTTGAGTTTGAATCCCTGCCGTACTTCTTGCAGTGTCTTTGACCTCGGTCAGGTATTTAGTCTCAAGCCTCTTCATCATTGAAGTGAGGATGATACTGTCTATCTCAAAATGGGATAGCACATGCAAAGCAGCTGATGCAGAACCAAACATGTAAAACAATCTTGAATATTGTATTCCTTCTTTTTATTAATGCTGTCCACATTTTCCTGAAACCTCAAAACTGACCCCTATTAAGCAGCTACTCCTAATTCTGCGGTAGATTATTATTAGTTTGTGGTTATTGCCATGCCAATTTGCCAAGTCCTGTAAAAGCATCAGCCTATCATGGGAATGGGTTCCTTAATTTGAACCAGATAAAAGGAGATCAGGGAAGCAAAGGGATTCATATAAAGTAGGATTGTCACTTAATAAAAAAAACTGCTTGTCATATCCTCATAGTGTTCTTCTGTATAACACTTGTCACTTTTTAAAGGACTTTGTTTTTTTTATATTAACCTCACAGTCAGAAACATGGTACTTAAGCAAGAGAGAAAAGTTTTCTAGGATCTAAGTACAGCTGTTTAAAGACTATTTTTTTTAAACCTCGCTAGAAGTAGTTCCTCATCAGAAAACCAAGGGGGACCTCTACTGTAAGAAAATATAGTGGATGGCATTTTAGTACTTTGGTGATTTATTTGGAATTCTTTCCTGGGCACATCATTTTTACTTCCCTTGTTCTTTGTTAACTTCATTTATAAAATTGGAGGGTGGAGTGTATGATAGCTAAAGCCCTTTCACTTCTAAATTCTATGGTTCTGTCTTATTTTTGTGGTTGATCATTACCTAATGGTAGCCATGTGACGAAAACCTCTCCACATCCAGTATGCAAAGATAACTGCATCTGTGACTCAGAATAGCAAGGGTATTTTAAATTTCCTTTTATACGTTTGTTTTCTATATTATAAGGATGAGATGTTTAACATATTGGGTTTTTCTTCTTCCATGCATGCCACATGCATTAAATAAATGGCAGTCGGCAGACCACAGGGCAGCTTGGGACTCCCAGCAGGCAAATCCCCACCATTTGAGAGCTCACCTTGCAGCAGACAGACATGGTGGCTCGGTACAGGTATTTTCTGATTTTTGCATGAGTGATTATTTCCCAAATTTATACAACTAACCCTTTTTTGGAACTCATGGCATGACTTCATATCCTAATGCAAAACTTGTTGCTGAACTCTCCATAATTCTTTTCCTTTGTATTTAACCAAAAAGCAAAATTAACATGGTCTAGGAAGACCACCAGGGATACTACGATTTTGCCTTTGTTCATTTTTGCAAGTATATGCAACAATATTTAAGTTAAGTCATACTCACAACAGGTTAGAAAAACAAACTGTATTACTTGAAATATGTGTTAAGCTTGATTTTTCAGTAATAAGTTCGGACTTTTTTAATGCTGTAATAGAACACTTTTATAACTTTTCCCTTTCATTGATCTTTCCTTCTTTAAACTTCAGTCAGTTAAATAGGAAATTTTTTATCCTTAGTACTCAGAAAATACTTCCTGATTAATTGCTCAAATAAACATGACCCCAATTGTTATAATGGTATATTTTGTTTCTAGAAAATACCAGATGGAGAAAATAATTTCAAGAACAAGTATTTATTAAATACTCCCCTCAATTTTCTGGCTATTTCTGAAAATTTAAAGCAGTCCTTTATTTTTTTGAAGTGTTCATTCCTCCTTCCTTCTCTGTACCCTTAGAATACTTTATCTTGCCCTCCCATGCCCCCTAAATTTTCATCTTTTATGTGAATTGTAGAAAGGGGAAGGTTGCCAAGTCTCTTATTTCTTTTAAAATGCTAGTTTAAGGTAATTTAAATGACGGTTTAAAGTAATTGAGATAATAAATGTTATCTCCATCCATTTCAATTTAGAACTTCCTTTAAAAGTTTTGATTTTTTTTCTCCACATATTTCCACTTGAATAATTTTCCATTATGTTTTATCAAATTTGCATTTTTCTTGGTGAATATGTAGATATATTTAGTCTTTTGGATCCCTGCTCTGGATTTTATTCTTTCTTGATTTGAATTCTAAAAGTCAGTTCTTGATTAAATCTTAGAAGTTCTCATGTTTTTCTCACCATTAAATTTTAGAGGTAATTTAAAGTATGTATTCAAATATTTTTATAGAACTTTGTAGTCTGTGGACCTTTCAGTCCTGTGTAACAGAGGTATTTGATGAGGACTTAGAGGCAAGGGTGCTTGAATTGTAAAAAATTTTTTATGACCCCAATTCATGGCCTTGGAAAAGTTAATAGAGCAAATTATATTTAGTTTCATAACACAGACTGGATGGTGTGTGTGTCTGTATACGTTTACACGTTTCTAAGTGTTGTATGTTACAATAGCAGGTGTCTTGCTCAGTGTTCAGGGATATCTGCAACAGTTACAACACTATTAGAAAGCTGTCCGGCCATGTGCACCATTACCACAAATGTGTTATTTTCTTAGTTTCTTCTTACTCTGTGGGATTCGCAGAGGTGGCTCATGGGATCTCCAGACTATCACAGGGTGAATGAGTTTGATTATTGGCTCATCACTCTAGTACTGTATGTTCTCTTTTTTCATATGTTCCCCAAGAGACATTTCCACTCCCCTCTTTTCTCACCATCTCTTTAAAGCTTCTCTGCCTTCAGAGACTGCATCTGGCTTCATCCTAATATTCAATACATGATCAGTTTTACTTACTAGAATTTTAGTAATACATAAGTAAAACAAAAAATTTTACACTATTTTCATTGACTTCCTGAATATATTTTACACCATTAACTAACCTGACATGATGGACATTAAGCAAGCTTCAGTCTTGTGAAAAATTTACTGGCAGCCTAAGTAGGCTCATGCCTGAACCTTGTTCTTTCCTAAAATATTGACTTCATTTATGCTTTATGTCCTACCCATGTAAAAAGTTTGAAAAGTTACAATATGACACTTGTATAATTGGGCTAATAAAATTGTAATTTAAAGCTAGTAGTAAGAAGAGGAAAGAAAGGTGCCTAAAATCTAAGCTAATGTGATCATTATTATAAATATAATACTACATTGGATTCTGAACAAAGGAAGGGAAACTTTTTCAGTTATTCTCATTGTCTGATGAAGGGAATAGATAAAGAGAAAAACCCTTTTATTAATACAAAAGTGTGAGAATAATTTGCCTTGAGATTCTTTGTGTGATGATCAGTAAACTACCTGTTGGACAATTTCCAGTGTTGACTTTGTAGGAGATGCAAAGACTTTATATGGCAATTAAAAATTAGCCTTTAGCAAATACTAAGGCCCTGTCATCGAATAGTTTCTTAGGAAAGACATTACCATAATAAGTTGATAGCTATCCGGTGAGAAATAAATATGGTACAGATTTAGGATATTTGGAAGCAGAATCAGGAGTTACCCCAAATAAGCCAGTTGGGGCCTGTGGCATTCATCCCTCATCTGTCACTGCAGTGTTTTTCTGGAGCTCAGAATGGCTCTCAGTGGCACCACAAAGCATTCCGGGCTGCTTCCGGTTGACCTGCAAGATGAAACCTCTTGCAATTTTGATTTACAGAAGGTTCCTCGGATATTCATTATTTCAGATGTGTTTTTAATAGGAACTGAATGGTGGAATCTAAATTTGAACTCCTTGTTTTTCTAGAATTACTGTATGTGTTACAGGTCAGACATCTGGTTTGCCAAGTTGATCTCATTGTGTTTAAGAGCACAAGCCCTAGAGTCAAATTCGAGTTTAAAATCTGTGCCATAGATTATTCATCAGTAAAATGGAAATTTTTTTTTTCAGATTTTTAAAGATTATTTATTTATTTATTTGAGCGAGAGAGAGGGAGAGAGAGAGCAGAGTGTGTGAGAACACGAGGGGCAGAGGGAAAAGCGGGCTCCCTGCAGGGCTCGATCCCAGAACCCTGAGATCATGACCTGAGCCTAAGGCAGACGCTTAACCGACTGAGCCACCCGGGTGCCCCAGTAAAATGGAAATATTAATAATACTTCTACCTCATGGTTTTGTCGTGAGAACTTAATTTAAAAAGTATTAGCACAGAGGGTGGGCCTTATGAAGTACAAATACTAGAATAATCTATTGCTTTTTCAGATTAAGAAACTTGATTAGTCTCTGGGAAGTGAAGTCTAGTGGTACAGCCCAAAGAAAGCATTGTCAAATTGGAATTTATCTAATTTTATTCTGTATCTTTAGTGTAATCATGTTAATCCACTGACCAGAAGGATCCAGCTACACGTTTGATAAATTTTTCCCACACAAGAGATTAAAAATTACATTCAAATATCTGAAGACTATATTTTGAATTTGTTCTTGGCTTTTATGTGTTTTGGAAAAGCTCCCAGGGCAATCAGATGTATTCCTCTCTGCTCCCTTTAGAATCCTTGGTAATAACTATGGCTGAGAAACTTAGACCTAGCACTTTCAGTTTCTTGGCCAGTTGTTATTCAGCAAATATACAAAAATGTCTACTAAGAGGTATTAGGCATTGTACTGGAGTCTTTGAATAAAAGGAAGAATAACAAAGATAGGGTGCCTGTCCCCATGGAGCTTTCAGCCAATGGGGGAGGTTAATTAAACAGGCCATGTGGTAAGCGGAGAATGTATAACATGCTATGAGAACGTATTGAGAAGCTCCTGACCTGGATTTAGTGGGTTCAGATTTCCTGGAAAAAGCGGAACTTCTTTGTATTCTGTTTTTTCACCTGTTTCTAAAGTGAAGCATCAGTAGGAGGAGTTAGCAGATGGAAGGGGTCTAGAGAGGACCGTCCCAGGCAAGAAAGCAGCACACGTAAGGTGGTGGAGGAGGGAGAGACATCCTGAGCAATTGACTACAGTCCAGTCAAGCTGGTGTGTGTATTGAGAAATGACTGAGGGGTAGGCAGGAGGCAAGTCCTGAAGGACCTAATAGGTCTCATTATTACATTTGGACTTCATTTGAGGATATTGGGTGGCCGTAAAGAGAATTAGATAAGCAAGGTAACTCTATTAGTGTTTTTTCTAAGGATGGCTTTCGTTGGAGACTAAGCTGAAGGGAGAACAAGTCTAAGGCAGGAACACAGCTCTCAGAAGTCCAGCTGAGGGAAAGTGATGGGTAGCAGAGATGAAGAGAACTGAGAGGATTTGCAAGATAATTAGAAGGTAGAATTTAGTTTGGTGTCAGGGCTGAGGGGGAAGGTCATGTCACTGTCCCTTTTTGACGTGTCTCTGCCTGGCAAACTAGGATGTCCAAAATGAGGTTTTTAAAATGTACCACCGATGGCAGGTAGTGCTCATCTGGAATCCCACAGGAACTGTGCCTTTTGCTGGAGCACGGCTCCTTTGAGCTCAAGGTCAGCCAAAAGCCCGGTCCTGGAAAGCGGAAAGGCAACTTCGAGCAGAGGGAGGAAGACAAGATGTTAGGGGCACTATCGGAAGACTACTTCATGGGAGATGGTGTAGGTCCCGATCGTTGGGAAATCTCCGCTAGTTGTACAGCCTTTGGTTGCAGGTAAAGGAACACTGTTGAGTCTGAGCCCCTGAGGGGAGAAGGGCGGCCTCACAGACGGTGCCGCTGTGGCGTGCAGCCGGGCACTGCGCGTGCAAGTGAAGGACGAACATTACCTGTTGTGCTGGGCACTCTGGGATTTTCGTCAGTGTAACTGGAGACATACACATGCAGGTGAGGATAGCAGGAAAGAGTGAGACGGATGTATTTCGAAATGGTAAGGAAACATTCATAGTTAAAAGTCAGAGGAATAGCAGGTGCCACACCCCTGGCCGTCCTCCATCGTGCTCATCGTTAATACTCCCCTTTCTAAAACATGGCCAGTAACCGCTTTCACTTGCTTTCTCATATCTTTCAAAACACACAGGTACTCAAAAGGGGGAGAATCAAGTGATGAGTACAGTTGTATCTTTCTGTTCCGTTTTCCAGGGCGCTGAAATCTGTAAAAGAGAGTTTGTACAAGGAGAGTAGCGGGGTGCCGTTAGCAGATAAGTAATGTCCAGCTCAGCTCCGTCACTTTAGCTTAATAAATGCCTTGTCCAGGTGTCACTAGGGTGAATCAGCATTACAGGTTTATTTTTATATCCTTTTACAGCAACATTTACAGTAACGTCTCAAAAGGCTGGAATACTCAGAGTACAGTGCTCTGCTTTGTACTTCTATAAGTGCAAATTAGATTGAAAATCCATTTTGGTTTATCTTTGCTGAAAGTCCGTGAGAATCTCACTGTGCCTTCAGGTCATCAGTTGGAATATCAAGAGGATCAATTATAACTCTAGCTCTAGGTTTTAGAATATGTAAGAAAGTTCGTTTCATGTAATACATGTGAACCCTAGCAGGGGTCCAGAAAACTCTTTGGAAATTACTCTTAACTATATCTCCTTTATTAGTGTGCTTTCTTATAGATAGCTTTTAGAAAAAGCTTAGGGCATAAGTAAGATACATAACATTTTAGTATTTCTAATATATTTACTGGATAGAGGGAGATCTGGTTAATTAAGATAGTGAGCCTCTGCTGCGCACTTGGTAGCATGCTTACAATAACTCAAATAGAAATTAGGAAGGTGGTACCATAACTGATTTGTATGAACTCATTGTATTTGGAAAGTGAATTAATTAGCCTTATAATATCATTGACTACAAAGATACCGTGTGTTATCTTTGTACTCAAAAGTCTATGTGAATGACTTCTTTTGGAATTAGATGTGGCAGGCAGCCATCATCACTTCTCTCCCATCCTGAGCTGCAGGCTGTTTCCATACCCCCTCCCCTTAAACTCTGGTACAGTAAAAGTGACACCACATCTGATGCCTTTTTATTTACTTTATTTTTTTTTTTTTGGTAACATCTTAAAATAAGAACTGTACTAAGTTTCTTACCGAAGTGGGACTATCAGAGAAAATTTCTTTAAGAACAACAAGAACAAAAGCCCTGTAAAACACCTGGGTTATTTTTTTAAATGTCAAACTTCAAAGAGGCTGTCATTTTTTAGATGGACTTTCATTAGAAAAATCAGGTGATGAACACCAGTATTTCAGAGACTCCTATATGTTCCACTTCAAGTTATAATTCTAGAAATGTTACCTAAATGGGATCATTCTTTAGAATTTGGTTTATAAAAATGATTTGTGCATAGTTGTTGTTTGGTTGATTTAGGTTTCGAGGAATATAATGACATGCTATTTATAATACTGTGTCTTTGTTTTTTCTTTGTAAAATCCCTTCACTAAAAGATACTAGTTTTCTTAAGTGAAAACCATTTTTAATGCCCTGATATACTCTCATCACCAGTATTAAGTAGGCCGCTTCTATAGGACAACTCTGTCATCACGTTGATTCTGTTCTTAGCCCGGGTTGTTAGCCTTTACTCAGAGAGTTAGGGAATCTGGGAAACCAAAGAAAAATTACTTAAAAAAAATACATAAATGAAGATATTATTTCCTTCTGGTCTGGTTCTGGTCAACCAGGTGGAATGAGATTTGAAACATTTCACTAAAATAAAGCTTATTAAAGTCAGTTATGACTTTGTGTGAGCTGAAGTAAGTCAGATTCTATAATAGCCATGTTCATACAGTTGCTCTTGCTGGAAATGTAGAATACTTGGGTTATGAATTTTCAATAATGCCACTTAAAGTAAGGGAAGGCATGTTCAAGGAGCTGCCTGTAGTTTGAGATGGGGTCCCTCCAGCTCTCTCGGGCCATTGAACAGGAAGGAGGAAAAGAAACCTGTGACTATCACGTTGAGGGAAGAACAATGGAAATTGTTGAGTGAATTCTTTATCTTCTGCATGCAAAGCATACTGCTAATTACAGATAGTGGAGAATACAAAAGTGTAAGATAAGAACCCTGCTTTCTAGCTCCTTTCCAATTCAGCAAGGAGCTCTGACATTTTAAAGATTAAGAATAAAGAACCAAATTATGCTTGATAATTAGGACAAATAATGATTGCTAATTAAATACTTTCAGAAAGAGGGTGAAATGAAGAGAAGAAATTAACATGGAACTCAGTAGAATGCCAGAAAGGAGGAAGCAGGTGCCCCCAAACAGAGCAGCAGATTGAGACACAGTGGTATTCCTCTCCTTGGCTTGGTTGTCTCTAATAACGATCGAGGCCGTTCTGTGTGTTCTCAGCTGTGGGCACAAATGCAGCATTCCTTTCTAAGTATTTGTTCTGCGTAGGATACAGGAAACTCAGCCTCCATAATCCTGCATTCATCTAGATTTGTTAGTTGACGTCTAGTGACTTTTCTGGGAGTTGTGGGGTGGACTCTCAGTCCCACAAGGGCAGGGGTGTTTTTCTTGTGTTTTTCCAAGTTCCTGGAACACTGCCTGGCATGTTGTGGCCTCTCGGTTAGAACGTGAGAATTAGTTAAGTTTCAGTAAAATGGGGCTCTGTAAACGGACCTGTTAAGTCTCATAGTCAGCTGTCAGTCTGCTGTCCAGGCCTTTGATATATTAGCATTTTCTTTCTCTTCTGATGAGCTTTGATAAGGAAAGCAGCAGAGGTCTGGGAAGATGGTAAGGGTTTACTGGAAACTGGAACCCTGGATAGGAGGAGTGACACATTTGAGAGGAGTATGAGAAATTCAGTTTTGGAAGTACTGAGTGTGTACCCCACGTGGTCTAGGTGAGCATGTGGGTGAGCGGTTGAGCTCAGCACGTCCTTTACGTAGCTTGTAGCCGAAGCCGTGAGTGCAGGCAAAACTGGCTGAGGAACAAGGGCCACCACTCCCGGAGCTCCTAGAATAGCCCTGTCATTGCCCTTCACATTGATTCCATTTCCTCCTCTCAGTCTTGTTAAATGCATACTCCTGTTTCCCATTGCGTAGTTGAGAACACTGAGCTTTAGCACGATGAGCTCTCTTTCCTGGGTCACATAGCAGGTGAGGGTGAGAGCTAGGCTTTGTTTCTAGACCCATCTACTCTGGAGTATCAGCTGGTGCTAAGTGATACCGAAACGTACAGGAAAATGAGGACTGAGCAAAGGCCACCGAATATATTTTTCTAGGAGTCGTTGGTAACCTGCAAGCGTACTCTTACTAGAAATCTGATGTAGCAACAGAGTACAGATTGCAAGGAATTAAGGAATAAATGAGTGGAAAATTTTATAAAAAATGGAAGTGATAAGTTAAGACTATTGTTCTGAAGAAGTTGAGGGGAAAGCAAGAAATAGGACAGTAAGGTGACTTTATTAAAGATCAAAGAGGACTTGGGAGAATGTGGGAATTTTGCTATGATTTTTATTTTGTTTTAGGATTTCATTCATGCATGCATTCATTTATTTCAACAAATATTTATTGATTGCCTGTTCTCTGC
The DNA here is from genome assembly GCF_029215605.1 of Mirounga angustirostris. NCBI lineage: Eukaryota > Metazoa > Chordata > Mammalia > Carnivora > Phocidae > Mirounga > Mirounga angustirostris. The sequence continues at coordinate 19,533,959 of NW_026991715.1, forward strand.
CAGGTTTAGGGGGGAGATATAGTGGGGGAACAGTCCATAGTTCTTGCTGTCATGGAGCAGGAGGAGGTGAGAGTGGGTGTCAAGAAACACAATCTGGAAAACATTATCTGGATAAATTCTATACAAAGAGTTAACAGTAGAGTATAACATGACATAGTATGTCTGTATGGAAGTCTTAGATTGTATGACAGAAAAGGGCTGCTTTAGAGATGTTCTCTGAGAATCTGAAAGATAAGAATATAGCCCATCAGCGGGCAGAGAGTTAGTTCAGGCATCGAGAATAGATAATGCCAAAGCCTTAAGTTGGGAATAAGTTTGACATACTGGGTGGAGGCTAGTGAACACAGGGGACGGTAGTATGAGATCAGAGAGGTAAGCAGAATTCAGATGTTGTGGGGCTTTGTAAATTGGGGTAAAGAATATGGATCTTTATTTTAAGTGAAATGGGAAGTTGATACTTGAAGAGATTTATGCAGGTTAATTATACATGATCTAATTTCTGTCTTAAAATGAGCACTCTGGTTGTTGTGTGGACAATACGTTAACGGAGGGTGGGGGCAGGTGAAAGCAGAACACCAGTTCATAAGTTGTGGCTCTTAGTCACACAAGAGGTCATGTGGCTTGAACTAAAGTCCTGGTAGTAATAGAGGTGGGGAGAACTGATTAGACTGGGGATGTGTTTTGGGGGAGGATTTAACCAGCCCCGCTGATGGATAGGATGTGGGGTTTCAGTCAAAGAGAGGAATCACTGTGATTTCAGGATCTGGGCATGAACAACCGGGCAGATGAATGGGCAGTATTCAAGGGACACATAAGCGTGGTTACACACTGAAATGAAGGATCCATTGGAAGGAGCAAGACTGAAGTTTGCGAGGGAAAGAATTCGTGACGTAGCAAGGTGCCAGTGGAGATGGGCACACCTTGGGGAGCTGATCTGAGACAGAAGTGTAGGAGTTGGCCTTACACAGCAGAGGGAAAGAGACAAGAGAGAAATTTCAAGATGAAAAGGAAGTTGAAAAGCAAATATTGGATGGCCTTGAATTTTAATAAAATATTAGACCTATTACTGTATTCAGTTATAAACAGCTCAACTACATACTAATTGTTTTATGTTCTACGTATTAACTTTCTAATTTAACCTTAATTTTTATCGTTGTATAACCTGTCACTTTGTGCATATATAATTTTTTTTTCTTTTTGGCAGGTTGTAAGCTCTACAAATGGAGAGTTGAACACAGATGACCCTACCGCAGGACGTTCCAATGCACCCATTACAGCCCCTACGGAAGTGGAAGTGATGGATGAGACCAAGTATGTATTTGTTTGACTTCTTTTAGTAGCTTTTTGTGCTTCAGCTGTGAATGTTTGAGACTTATAGTCATGTACAATTATTCCAGGAAATTTTTTTCAGGGAATAGGTGCATGCAAAACAAGTGATATTTTCAGTTATTTTTTTTTTTTTCAGTTATTTTAATCACTGAGTTTAAAATAGTGCTATTTCAGTAAATAATTTATAATACAAAAATATTTAAGAACTATGCTCAGTTTCTTAGAATTAGCAGCATATTTTTGGCTTTTTATTTTTAGGAGTATTGATGCATGAAACTTATTTCTGTAGGGTAGATGCTCAGTTTTTTTTCTTTGTAAGCATAAGAATAAATAATTATTAATTTTATAGTATCCTGCATGTGTTCATATTAGTTTTAAAGTAGTTTTTCTGTGAATGTAAATGATGATGCTGCTTGGAAAAAAAAGTAAGCATGAAAAGCAATGTGATAATTTCAATGTGGGCTATTTCTGATGATTTCTCCCTCTCTCTCTCCGTCCCTCCCCTTCTCTCTCTCTCACTTTTCTTGTATTTTTCTTTTTGTGTGTGTGTATAGCTGCCAGAAAGTGTTGAACATGTGGTGAGTTTTCAAGTGTAGGCAGGCAGAAATAGCTCCCTTGACTGTAATTTCAAAGATTTAGCATCATTTTGCGTTTAAAAAAAAAATATCTTTCAACATAGAAATTACAATTGGTCAAAGTTGTTCAAAAATATTTGGTGTCATTTACAGTAGGTCTGAAAAGCAAGAAATAATTGTTTGAGGAGCTCTTTTGCCTGCTGCAACTTTTTTTGTTGTTCAAGTGACATAGATTTGGGGGCACTTTTTAATTGAGTAGTTGATAACACCCACTCTGCTTGTGCTTGTGCGTTTGTTCTGTAACACAGAGGCTTCGTTTGCTATTTTAAGTAGAAAGACGGGATTTTGAGTTTTAAGCTCTCTTTTTTCCCGTTCAAAAAATTATTAAATACACATAGCAGATCCTTCACCCCCACCCACCCCAAGAGCATCACTAAGAGAGTATTTCATTGACTAATTGTATTGCCGTTGAGTACACATGGGATACACTGATAAATTTATGATTAACTATAGTGAGAGAGTGTTATGGAAGTCCTCATCTAAATAGTTCCTGCCCATTGCAGATATTGTGAAAAAAATACTCCTATTAAGTCGAGTTAATGTTGGATTTAAACTCTTCTCTGATCTTTGCCTCTAGTTGTAATGCCATGTTTCATATGTTCCTCTCAGTTTCAGGACAAATCTTGAGTGAGCCTGGGAGTGAATAAGAAAAGTTGCTTAGATTAGCAAATTTTGGAACATTCTACTCCTATCCAAAAGGAGCCTTACATGAATTCCAAAATAATGCTCATTTGCTGGTTGTAAGATGAGGAGACTTTTGTTGGGGATACTTCTTTTTCAAGAGCAGTGATCAAGTATCCATTTTTATCACTTTGTGGAATTTATTGACAGTATGGCCTAGTGGATTTGAGGATGTAGTGAATCAGCTACATACTTGTGCATTTTTACATCAAGAACAAATACCGCCGTCGATGTTTGCTCGTGCAGTCGTAAGCGGAGTTCCGAAAGTGGTGTGGCCGAGTGGGGCACACAGGTCCTGTGCGTCCAGCATGGGTCGTAGAATCCTGCTTCTACAACTTAGAGTTGCCTTCTTCAAGCTTGTTTCTTTCTCTCTAAACTGAGGCTCATAATAACTGCTTCGCAGGTCACTGAGGAAATTAACTGTGATAAAGCACTGCTTTTTTGTCTGGCCCATGGCAGGTACTCAGGAGCTATTCCCACCCTGTTTATTTCCCGGGGGCCAGCCACCTCTCCCATCTTTCTTCTCCTCGGCCTTGTCCCTCCAGCAAGTGTCCCCTGTTTTTCCTTCTACACCCATACTCTTCACTGAGACTGGGTGTTCTGTGTCCACTTCGTCCTAGACACCTGCTTTGAGCCAAATCGATTCCCCTTTCCCATGTTTTCAGTCACCACTTACACCGCTTGGGTTTTAGCAATAATCTGAACCCCCCACCCCAGCCCTTAAGTAGATGGCTCACCGGTAGGGAAGATGGCGGTGTATTAGCGCACGTTCATGGACGCAGTTTCAAGTTTGATAGTGGTGACGGATGTAAAACTCTTTGAATGTGTTAAAAACCACTGACTTGTATACTTTAAAAGCATGAATTTTGTGGTGATTTGAATTATATTTTAGTAGAGCGGTTATTTTTTTAAATACGGAGAGCAGCCCATAATTTCGGTAAAGCCTGACTCCAGATGGGTTACAGAAATCCTCCGACCTTCCCTGCCTCTTCACTGGTTAAAGACTTCCAACACATCACATTTGGTTTCCCTTTAATCAGGGTGACTCTCACATTCCTGCAAGGTTGTTACTGCATTCCTCATACCTTCTTAGTCTGTGGTGAGGGACTGTGAGTGTGGTTTTTTCCTAAATCGCATCTTACGCTCGCTTCTCTTCTCTCTCCCACCATTTTATAGGTCTCTAGGAACCCGCCAAGAATTCCCTTTCAAAACGTGTTTCCAACTCCCTCTCTTTCTTCTCACCTGTGATTGGCGGAGGCCCCTCCCACCCACCCCATTAATTATAATGTATTTCACACAGGACATTTTAGAGGCTCAGGCTTCCTAGAATAGTACCTTATAGGGTTGGATCTGTAATTTCCAAGGGATGCACAATATTCTGTTGTCCCGCATTTAAAGTGGCTCATCCATTAGTAATGAGATTTTGCCTTCTTCACTGTGGCTGGGAATTTTCTTTTTTTTCAAGACAGGTGATACAAGTGGTATCACCCTCATCATTCCTTCCAGTAATTTAGGAAAACAAGGCTTCCTTTGGTTTAGTTCCTGAGTTTTTAAGTAGTATGTAGTTATCTTTTTTCCCCTTTATTTCTCTTTGTGTTCCCTTTCCAACATTGCTGAACAGTTACTGTGCCTTTGGTAACATGGTGATTACGAAGATAAGCCAAGGCCCCTGTGCTCCCTTAGAAAAAAGAGCAAGTGCACCAGTAACTTTGACATGGTGGCCCTCAGTCCTGGCTTCCAATCACAGGCATCCGGGGAGTTTCAAAAATACGCTAACACCTAGGCTGTGCCATCAGAGTTCCCAATTGAATTGTTCTGTGGTGGGGGTCTGGTTGACAATATTTTTTTTTTTTAAGATTTTATTTATTTATTAGATAGAGTGCGAGCATGAGCGGGGTGGGGAGGGGCAGAGGGAGAGGGGGAGGGAGAGGGAGAAGCAGGCTCCCCGCTGAGCCAGGAGCCCGACGTGGGACTTGATCCCAGGACCCTGGGATCACGACCTGAGCCGAAGGCAGACACCTAACCGACTGAGACACCCAGGCGCCCCTGGTTGACAGTATTTTTAAAAAGCTTGTAAGGTGATTCTGAGGAGCACCCAGGATTGAGAATCATTGGTCTAATACCTGGTATTACAGGATTAGCTCACAGGATACAGTGTGACTGGATTTAAGAGACTGGAATGTGCTCTTCCAGCTGGAAGATCAGAGGCATCTTCACGGGTAAGGGTACATTTGCCCTGGTTCTCCAAGATAAGCAGGCTTGACAAAGGAGTTGGGTGCAGGAGTCCGAGAGAGGAGGCTGAGCAACATGTGGAGCAAGGACAGAGTGAGGCAGGTGTGAGAAGTGACCCATTCGTGTATAGCGTGTGCGAATGCATCCTGGTGGGACCTGAGATAGTCCAAGTGCCCAGTCTCAAAGGCCCTTAGTAGCCAGGTGAAAGCAACAAAAAAAAAGACATGATCCTTTCTCAACACAAGCAAGCAAGCTGTGGGTTTTAAGCCAAGAAATGGTATAATCAGATTGAGCCTTGAGATAATTAGTTTGGCAGCACTTTTGAGGCTTATGTCATTTCCTGGGGTTCATTAGATTACACAAAATCAATCCATCCTCCCCTTCTCTCCCTTTTGTAGTACAGACTGCCTGGAAAGGCAGCTTGATGCAAGATGAGACTAAGAGGAGAGGGAAATAGATAGGAACCAAATTTGTAAGAGCTGTGTGTGTGGACCTAATGCCTTAGACTGTGGGAGAACCAGTGGTGAGATTTAAAAGGCAGAGTTGGCAAGGCCGTATCTCGGCGGGGGCAAGTTGGGGTGGCGCACTGGAGAGAGGAAGACACTTATCCTGGGCGTCTGTTAAGAGGCTCTTAGCAGTGGGGGAGGCAAGAAGTTCTGAAGTCAGCGAGCATTACAGGATGGGACAACTTTGAAAGTCATTTCAGACTTGAGGGACTAATTGCATGTGGATGGAGAGGAAGAAATTGAGGATGAGGATGGATCTGCAGGTTCCCAGTTGGATTAGTTATATGGATGGTCTTGGGCTTCTATCTGAACTCTTCTTGCTTGACTGATCAGTTCCACATTTTTTACACCAAGAGGTCCAGAGATAAGAAATTACGTTTTCATGTATGGATTTGAAGGGGGCAAATGCTTTGTCAAAGAATTAAAGATAGATGTCTTAAAAGCTGTTTTCTGTATACTCATCAACCTAGATAAGGAGAGGCGAGGCTCGGGAGTCCTGAGTGGATAGGGCCTAGCAGCTGTGAAGCAGTCTTTCAGCCAGAGGCGAAGCCAGTGAGTCTTTGCAGAGAGGACAGACAGGAACTTCAGGTCCGGACAGAGACCCGTGTGTCAGTTTCAGGTAGATGGGAGAAGGAAGGCTAAGACCTGCATCCAGGAAGATAGTCAAATTCTAGAGGCAGGAAAAGGCCACAAATGAAAGGGAAATGGTGCAGTGTCACTAGCAAAGCCTCGGCCCTTCTCCTGGATGTTTTCTACGGAGTTGAGGACTTGGATCCATTATGATCTCCTGTTTACCACCTTAACAGTTTTTACAGCAACAGCCCTTAAGTTCATCAGAAACAGGATTTAACCATTTATTTTGAAAGAATTTAAGAGTAGAGCTGTGGTGGGATGCCTGGGTGGCTCAGCCGGTTGAGCATCTGCCTTTGGCTCAGGTCATGATCTCACGGTCCTGGGATCAAGCCCCATGTCGGGCTCCCTGCTCCGCGGGGAGTCTGCTTCTCCCTCTCCCTCTGCCCCTCCCCCTGCTTGTGTGCTCTCTCTCTCACTCTCTCTTTTGAATAAATAAATAAAATCTTAAAAAAAAAAAAAAAAAAGAGTAGAGCTGTGCCTTCAAAGCTTTTGGGCTAGCTACAGAATCCTGTCAGAGGCATGGACCTGACTCGTGAGATCCTACTGGCTTACTGGAACCACACAGGCATAAGCAAGAAAGAGCCAAGAGAAAGAAAAGCATTGACAAGAACATGATTTAAATGTCTGGTAACCTTAATCAGTTTCCCCAGGGCTGTCAGTAGTCTAGATCTGAAGAGACCCCAAATGAGGCATCAACTAACGAATAAGTAAATGTCGCCACTGAGCAGCTTGGAGAAAAATGTGTTTAAAAATTCTAAAGGCGTGGATAATTTTCTAAGACCAGCTAGTTGAATATAGTGATCAAAGTAACCTCACCTCACCTGTGGGAACTTCCATCTGTGCTCATTCCTGCACTATTTGCTATTATTTGCAGTTATCGTTATCAGTAACTTTTGTTCCTGTTTGACTTGTGGCAAGTGTCAGAATTACATTGTTTCCTTTTACACCTTGCCCGCACTCTTGTCAGTTGATGGCATGGTGGCCCCTCAGTATCTGCGGTGCTCACTCAGCTCACAGCTTCTGGGACAAGGACTCGCTGGAAATGGAGAAGCCAGAGGGGAGGCCAGGCAGGTGCACGTAGGTAGAGCAGGGCTTCTTGGGTTTAGACTCCTGTAAGAATCTGATGCAAACCAATTTTCTCCAGGGAAGCCTCCACAGGCACTCAAATCTGCATCTTGTGAGATTTCACTAGGGCTTGTGGGCCCTGGCGTAAGAACTCTAGCTTTAGAACATGGTGTAGAATTTTGACTAGGTTCTTACTCTAGGGGTTGCACTTATGAGGAAAGTCACTCATTTATTCAATAAATACTAAATGAGTACCAACTCTGTGCCCATTTGTGGGATGTATCTGTGGACAAGCCTTTACGAAGCTTACGTTCTGTGTGGAGGCAGATAATCAGTAAATAAATAAATTCAGATTAGTCTGAGGACTGAGAGGAGCGTAAAATGGTCACGTGACAGAGTGGCCATATGGGAGCCACACTGTTTCAGATGGAGGGCAATTGATAGGAGACCTAATTTCTTAATCACAGACTGTAAATCAGCTGCTTTGTAATGAGTTTTAAGAAACCAGCCACAGGTTAAATACCAGTTTTCTTCTTTTTATAACTGTATTCTATTTTGAGAGCATCTCTCCTTTATTTGGATGCGTTCCTGTTGCCTAGAGCAATGCTGTCCTCTGGTGGTAGTCAGTTTAATAGCATGCCAGCTTCCCTGGCAGATCGGTTTCAAGGGTTTACTCTTTATTTGGTGGGATTTATTTCTAACAAAGAGGTGTCTTTTTTTAGATTGGCTTTCAGTTTAAAAGGCCTCTACAGTTATGATTCATTTGAAAGTTTCATTTAGTCTCAAGTAAATGCTTGGATTGGTTTTCTGTGTTAAATAATACGTAATTGAAGAAAAGATGACCTAAGGAATAGGTCTGCTGTCTTGAGCTGGAAAGCAGACTGATATTAGAAAAATAAGCCAGACAAGGTGAATTGCTAATACAAGTGTGGAAAATCTGGAACTTGTTGATCAAAACATGTATTACATTAAACTCCCCGTTCCAAAAGGCTTATTAAAACACTTTTTAATAAACACTTATTAAAACACCTTTTCAGCAGAAAAATCTTAAAAGATTGTAGTTTGGAATTTGAAGAGACAAATGACAGTATTTGGAAACAGTGAACCTTATTAATATAACTTTATATTAAATAATAAATCTCCACTGAAAGGTGATCATATTCTTAAATTTAGTATTTTAAATATTTGGTCTGTTCCTTCTAAATACCAATTAATTTTTTTTTTTTTTTACAATATGAACGTTTTATGACTTTTCTAAGTCCTTTATTGAAAGGTTTTCTTTTTTTTTGAATAATGGTTTTCATCTCTTAGGATCTGAGTTAAATAATTTTTTTCATTGTTTTATTTTAGAAAATTTATGTAACAGATTTGAGAAAGTATTTAGGTAGCTGACAGTTACAAATAAAGTTGACTTATTTTTATAAATCCAGGAAAAATCCATTGTATCCAGAGTCATCTTTTATAGAGGTAGCTCTTTTCAAGGCCCCTGTTGGGTAATTTGTTTCTGGTTGCTCTGGTGGTCACCTTAATAAAAGTAAAATTCATAAAGATTGATAACTGCACAGATTTCCAGTTGAGTCTGTAGCAGCTGACATATATAGGTTTGAATTATTCACACTCCATGGTCTAATCATTATGTGCTGTTTGAATGGGGTTAAAAAATCCAGTCGTGTAATTTGGTTTTGAATGCCGCATAGTGTGATTTCATAGTCATGGCATAAATCACAATAAATGGTCTGAAATTATTTTTGACTAACGATAATGTGGGTGGAGAGATTGTGTAATTTAGCTGGGACAGTATGGGTTTCTGTTTACATTTCTTTCACAGAAAGACATAAAAGATAATCTAGCAATTATTTCATCTTCCACAATCTTTTGCTGGAGAGGACACTTAAAGCTAGGTGGTCTCCATTATGCTTAGCTTGAAATGACTTGTTTAATAGCCTTTGCAGGCGGGCTGGTAAGAATTAGAGGAACATCGTTATAAGGTCACATTCTGTACGAGCTTTGAATTGGCAGCATTTTGTTGATTGAATCACCATGCATATAGATATTTCTTTAATTACAAAACAGGATTTACATATTTACATATGCACACACACTAGGCTTCCATGAAAAAGACAAAAGAGCCTCTCTATGTGTCGCTTGTCTTCTTGATACTCTGATAGATAGACTTTCCTTTAAGTGTGGAAGGGGAAAAGAGCCAGACCTGTGTTTGAAGGAATGCCAGACTTTTAGAATAGATATATGCATGTGGGTGTGTATTTTTTTGTGAGTTTCTGCTCAGTGATTCTCCTCTAACTGTGAGTTGGCACCAGCCTCAGCATCACTCCCCACATGCTGCATGTGTTTCATCTTCTCATGACCAGGGGAGAACTTACTATGGAAAAAACCAGGTCTCTCAGGCGTCATCTCTAGATTTTTTTTTTTTACTTAGGAATGAAACTCCGAATGCTTTTCCTTCATAGACTGCAAGACTGAATCACCTTGATTATGCTATTTTAAATATTAAGCACAGTTTTTACTTTCATTAACTTAGGATAGTTTGACCTTAACTCTTTTTTTTTTTTTTTTTAAAGATTTTATTTATTTATTTGACAGAGAGAGAGACAGCGAGAGAGGAAACACAAGCAGGGGGAGTGGGAGAGGGAGAAGCAGGCTCCCCGCTGAGCAGGGAGCCTGATGCAGGGCTCGATCCCAGGACCCTGGGACCATGACCCGAGCTGAAGGCAGACGCTTAACGACTGAGCCACCCGGGCACCCCCAGTTTGACCTTAACTCTTAAAGAATTAAGAAGTGCCAGTATTGACATGCTAGTTAATGCATTTTCTCTCTTCCAGTTTGTAAATGTGGTAGAAAATGTTTGTTGAAGAGTCTATTTGGGCTTTCTCTTTTTCTTTCTGGAATCTCATCCTTGGTGAAAATCAGTTCCTCAGTATTAGGATAATTATTGCTTTTCTAACAATGACTTTAATAATCAAATGTAAATATCAGGAAGAAAGGGAGAGAATGCATAAGATGAATTTTATAAAAGCATGCCCCTGCCAGAGGTTAATGAGTATTCAAAATAAAATACGGTGGGTCGGTGAGGATTCAGAATTCCACACCTCCTCGTTTAGTCTTGGTGCAAAGCCTTTTCAATTTAGTGGCTCCTTGTAATGTTGCATAGAATGTCTGGCTGTCTTCCTAAAAGGCACGTTGATGAAACTGTAGTAATAACTCTGCCCTAGGTTCACTAATATATATGCTTCACTGGCATGTTCACTGTGTATCTTGCATTAGCCTGTTGCTTTTTACGACCATTGAAATTAATATGCTAAGCTCAGCCTTTACTTTGTGACCCTTAGTGCCTTTATAATACAAGAAGTGTTTCCCTCCATCTGCAGGTGCTGCTGTTTTTTCAAACGAAGGAAAAGGAAAACCATACAGCGTCACAAATGACTCTGGACACAGACAGATCATGGGGAGTTACTTACGTGTTCATCTGCTGTCTTGTGATTAAAATCATCTCTGTAGTGACCACATATATTTCCAAGGACTCACTCTTAGAAACAAAATGTCATACTTTCATACTTCATTTTGTGGTTGTCTTACATTCATATTTTTTTCTAATTTAACTTTTATGGAAGCTTTAAAGTTTTGTCCAAACATGAGTGCTTTGCCCATCAATGAATGGAATGGACCAAGGAGGTGGTACTGACGGATACAGCTCTAAAGACATTTTTCAGAAGCTCTCCTCCTGTTGTAGAAAGCAGTACAGTATCTTCAGTGTCAAACAGTTACATGCCTAATCTGGTTTTTTTTTATAACTTCTGTAAGAGCATAATCAAGCAGGAATTTTCTCCCCAGTGGATAATGCAACAGAGAAGACGCAGTTGCCCAAATATGTAAAAGAAGCTATTTTGTGAGAAGTTCATTTCTTGTGTGACATGCGCATTGATTTCAGTATTACTGACGGTACTGCTAGTCATGAGTCATACTAACATTCTCTCTGTGAAATCATGGTACAGTCACTGCCCAGAGGTACTGAGGAAAAAGCTCTGTGGGTTCGGCAGACGGTAGGGGTCAAACGAATCACCAGGAGCGTGCTAGATAGGAGCTCTGCTTTTGTGGCACCACGACGTGAAGTACAGTGTCGCTCAAGTGGCAAAAGCGCTTTTTAAAAAAAAAAAAAAAAAAGAAAAATGCAAAATATTTGTATAATGTAACTTTATGCTTCCAGATAATAATGTATGTTAGACAGCAAGAAATGAATACTTTGAGAAATTAAGTATGTTGGAGTTTTTTTTTTTTTTTTAAATACACTAAGGAGAAGAAATAAATGTGAATCTCATTGCAATGTGTAAGGTTGAAGTCTGAGGAGATCCCACTGAAACCTGCTGAATGATTACATTCTCCCTTAAGCAGAAAATTTTGGATGTGCCATGCAGTGGTGTCTGTTTATTAATTATTTGCTCTTTGATAAAAAAAAAAAAAAAAGGACCCCCAGCAATAAAAACTGGGTCACTCTATTGCCCTCTGTGCACATTAGTCTCTTGTATTCAACTTTGCTGGTTCTCTGGAATTTTCCTACTTTTTAGTATAATTTTGATGACTGAAAACTATTTTGGAAAGGATGGGTCAGGTGCTTTGCCTCCATAGTCTTTTGAAGTGCCTGCATATGAACAAAGTAACAGTTCTGTAAAAAAGGAAACCCATTCCACTTTTTAGGTATGCTTTGTTTTAAGCCATAAAGACACAGGTGTAGTACTTTGGTCGCATTCTACTAGCCAGATTCTTCAAGAAGAGTTAAGACATAAAGACTGGCTAGAACGAGAATGATGTTTTTCAAATCTCATCTTCACCTTTCATTTAGAAGATTGCTACTTTTTCCATGCAACCCTTTCTTTGTCTTTAAGTGCATGCCTTCCGGCGTGCTTATTTATTTTTATTGTCTCAAGGTAACATTTAAAATGTGTAATTAAAGTAAATAAATTACATTTTTGACTTCATTATTGCATTTACAGGGATTTAATTGTACTTGGTAATTTATTTTTTCTTATTAGCCAAAAGTTCAGCGTGTTGTTTTTGACAAATTAGGCGCCCATATGAATACTGCAAATCAGGACATTGTTTATCATTGTTGCTCTGAATCGTCTGAATGATCTTTTCAAGTTCTTGATTTTAAAGGCCCACGCTCAGCCTAGAAGACATTTGCTGTATAATTTGGTCAACAGTTTCCATTGTGTCTATTTGTATACTGTCATGATGTCTTAAACGACAGGAGTTACATACTGAGTTTTTATTTTTTGTTTGCCTTGAACAAGGTAGATGGATGTTTTGGCCATTATAATGTGAAACCACTTTTTTCTTTACAGTATTTGACCAAATTTGTGTGTCTATGATATTTGTAAATACATGGCGATATCTGTATTTCTTATCATAAGCCTATTTAGTTTTATTCTCAGTAGGGTTTTTGGACTGTACAGTGTTTATATGATCTGAACTCCTTATACATAAGAAGGTGTGTATATTAATCCAATTATGGACTTAAAATATTTTAAAAGTATAAATACCCTTATTTGCTGCAAAGACCAGTGTGTAGACATTTGCTTTTTAGCAATATTTTTAAGTGCTCCATTTTAATGCCAAGGAGTAAGTCTTTTGGCAACACAAACTGGTCAATAATAGGTAATGCAGGTATGTTCAGGTTAAGCCAACAATGTTTTGCATTTTTATGCTTCTTTTCTGTCAACACTAATGAAGTCAACATTGCCTGAATGTCTGAATAATGAAACACATCCCTGTTTAAAAGTATGTAACTGAAAAAGAAATAAAAAATAAAGGTAGTTTTTTTAAACTCGCTTTTTCCCCCTTCCTCTAATGACGGGTGAAGTGATGCTACTCGTAATAACCTAAGGTAGGAGTTCTAAAAATCCGATTCATTTAGTTTTGTGTATGTGAGAAGCCAAGCTAAAGGAAGACGCTTTTGTGTTTTGTGTTTCTGTTTGGATTTTGCTTTGTGGGAGCCCCAACGTAAGTACATACCTGGAAGTGTCTGAGCTTTCCTTCAAGAAAAAGCCTTTTACACTTCCCTGAACCATTTAATAGAGCGATTAATTAAAACTAATGCTACCAATAAAGCAAGGAAAAGAAACAGAATCATTTTATTCCTTTTAAAAAATGAAGTCATACTGGGATGTGCACAGCAGTGAAATGTGATTAATCACTTTTCAGCGAATGACTTTGCCATTGCAGATGGAGAGCATGTATCTGGGACAGACTCTCCCAGCTTATCCTGTGCCAGGTGCTCTCAGGGGAGTTTTCCAAAATGGTATTAATAGTGCTGTGCTTACTGAAAGATGCTCCAGGTAAGATAAGGCAAAGCAGCACCGGCTGACACCGGCATTCAGAGGTGGTAGACCTGGAGATGAAACCTAATGGTCAAAAGGCCCGATGTCGAAAAATCTGATTTAAGATGGGGGTCAGTTGGAACGACAATGCAGCCGCATCAGCCAGCACCCTCCGAATTGCGAGAGGCTTACACAGTAGGGGGTGTACGTTACCGTGTCTCGCTGACCAGGCCAGCGGAAGGGCCGGCTTCCGACGTGCTAGATCCTGGTGCAGAGTCAGGATCTCCCTGTGTCTCTCTCTCGCTTCCTCCCGGGCTGTTCTCATTGCCAGGGACGCTTCTCCTGTGTGGTAGTGAAGCGGCCACCCAGCAGCTTCCGACGTCTGCTGTCTTCATAACCTCAGCCAAAACGAAGAGCGGTTCCTCTCAGCGGTCCTAACAAAACCCTCACACTGACATTTATTGCTTCCTTGGTTCACAGGCCCACCCCTGAGCCAATTACTGTGGCCAAGGGAATGCTGTTTTCCCACCTTCAGAGGACACACTGGACTGAGAGATGAGGTACGAGGGGTGTTAGCCAAGAGGAAGTGAGGGCATGATCACCAGAAGTCAGAGCAAGCCGACACTGCCCAGGCAAAACCCGTAGGCGGCCATCGTCTTGATGAGAAAAACGGGAGAGAGCCGAAAGGCAGACCTAATCATTTTAAATCCGGAAATGTTATTATTACTGGACTTCATTAGTCTTTTTTTAATATGTTATTAGAAATTATATATAGCAAGTGAATACATTTGAAAAATGTTCTAGACTCAGGTAAAAACGGAGAGGTCCTCAGTACCTTCTTTGGTGTGTTTTTGTTTTTGTGGAGCGTTAAAGGTGTTTGTGATAGAGCTGGGTTAGTAGACTAAAAAAGCTGGTTTTTCTGCAAGAGTACAAATAAGTGGAGTTACAAAGCTTGGCTGATGTTCAGGATAACTAGTTTCTCCTCTGCCTAAATCTTATACAGACCCACATGTTATTAGGAAATGTACTTAATGAGAATACGTGGATCATAACCAAGGGAAGAACTACGTATTATCAGGTTGTATTGCTGGGATATAAAAATGCTTTTGCTACAAAGAACAGTTGTTCACAGGAAGGTTCACCATATTGCAGTTGTATTCAAATGTAAAAACACTCCTGCACTGGTCTAGACTGAAGGTTGGCAAACTTTTTGTGGGCCAAGAGGCAAAACTGAGGCTCTTAAATACTTGTGTAACAAGAAAACAAATTTCCACTAATTTTTTATTAATGGGATCCAAATTATATATTAATGCCTGAGTACAATTAAAAAAAAATACAAGTCTAGTAATGATAAGAATTGAATTATTTTGAGGGGATAATATTTCACATAGCTGGGGTTTGAAATCCATGGCAAATGTTCATCTGTTATACTGATTGGTAATGTGACTACATATTTCATCTTTGAGAATGTCTCCCGCAGATAGATACTACCAAATACTGTTATCAGTCCTCACATGTATGATTTTCATTGAACATATTTATCATTTGGAAGGTACTTACAGAATTCCATTAGATTCCACTCTTGATATTTGCCCTTTGGTATATTATTCCTTTGCAGGTATAATCACTTCCAATTGATGGCTAAGTAAATATTCCTCAGTTGTACAATTACATGGATTTTGAGATCCCAAAGTCCGGCTGGAACTGTGGTTGAGTTTGGAAAATAGATGCACTGCAAATTTGTGTGGGAATGGAGCTCTTGTTCCCTTTGAACCTGACCGTTTGGGAAGTTGTGTAAAGCAGTATAACATTACTCTTGATTTAAACCTGAGATGTTACTGTATTGACTTTGCTGCAGTGTAAGTTTCACATTATAAGTGCTGTTCTGCCTTGTAATTTTAAGTTGAATTCATTAAGAAACATGATCAAATCTGCAGCACAAGCAGAATTCAGGGTTTATCTATAATAGGGCAGAGGTGATTCTCATTTAACAAATTTGCAGTCTTCGTCCTGAGCTGAAAAAAAATTGCAGTAACACTTAGCCACTGCCATCAAACTGCTGTATGGTTGGGCTGGTCAGGATCCTCAGTTTCTATTTCTGACACAACTTCACGGAAGTGATGATGGCTAAGACCATAAGGAAATACACCATTGACTACAAGTTCTATAACCTGACTGATTCAGGTATATTCCACAAAATACCTGCCGACGAGTAATACAGACTATAAACATTGACTTTAAACATCTTACATTTTGACCAGCTTTGTAGATTTGTCCAGTATACCTTTCTCTGCTCCACGCGTTTTTAACCATCTGTTGCAACACATCTTAGCAGGTTCCACTTCATTCCGCACTGAATTGGTGTTTTCTCAAGTTTCCTTAAAAATATTCCTTAAAATAGTTGTTCTCGAGAGGCTCTTCCTACAGACTAATTCTCGAGTCCCTTCAAGCTCAGCACTGACTTCTCTAATAAACAAAAACTGGGCAGTATCGCTATTGTCTGTTGGCTCATCAAAAGCTAAGGAGAGCTACTTGGAATCATTTGCCTTGCTTTTTATTTGACTCTTGGTGTCTTCGAGTCTTCAAGCACCCATCCTTGCTAAAAAGCTAGTCTTCGACAAATTCGTTTTCTCTGTGCATACTTCCTGGCTGCTGTAGTCAAACACAATTAACCTTAAGTCACCATCAGCAAATAGCTCTGCTTGGCTAACAGTGAGCCCCTTATTCTCACTTTCGTGTGTGTGTGAAAGATTCTACTGCGATGAGATACTCTGTTGTAAGTTTTCTAACTGTTCTGACTGTTGCTTTCCTGTGAGCTGGGGATATTGTGGTGAGTGCTTAGTCTGGTAATGTCACAATAAATTGTATTCTTTTCGCACAGCTAGAGTGCCGTTGCGTAACAAACACGATGCTTTGCCATATAATTGTGTAACAGATAACCCACATTCCACTGTGCCTTAAAAGTGCTACACTTAAAGTTCACTTTACTTTTTTTACATGATTAATATGCACTCGTAATAAAAAATAGGAAAATGTCTATGTGACAATGTGTGTGGCACTTGAAATGCTGTTGAATTATAAGTGCATCATGGAGCTTTGGCGTGTGTTGAACGGCAGCGTGTAGCAACGTGAATGCCGCAGATGGTCTCTGTCACACTCAACTCACCTCAGCCATAGACACTATGTAAATGAATGAGCTTGGCTGTGTTACAATAAAACTTTATTCATGGACAGTGAAATTCGAATTTCCTACAATTCTTACGTGTCATGAAATACTCTTTTTTTTTTCTTTCAGCCTTTTATTAATGTGAATACCATTCTTAGCTCATGGACCAAATAAAAGCAGGAGGTGGGCTGGATTTGACTCGCAGACTGTAGTTGGCCAACCTTGGTTCTAGTCCACATTGGATGGATTTGGATATGTGAAGTAAGTTCTTTTGGTACCTGATTGAGTGTCACTACCTACCAAAGGATAACCTATCCTCCCTTTGTAAAAGGAAGGGCCATTTTTAAATAGCATCAAGAATTATGGTAATGGTAAAGAAAATATATACCACAGTGCATACGGGAGTTGGAAATAAAGCCAGTGAGGTATCTGGCTCCCGTACGGAGTTAGATGTTGAAGCAGGAGAGAGCCTGAATTTTGAGATCAGACAGATTTAATGTGATGCTCACTTCTTCACTTAACTTGTAAGAACAATGGCGAAGTTATTTGACTTCTTGGCATCAGTGTCGTCCCCTCAAATTGCGGATAATGCCTTCTCTGCAGCGTGGCTCTGAGGATTAGTGATAATATTTATAACCACTCTTAATTCAAGGTACCTTTTACCATTCCCCTTATAATAAAGTAGAGTTTAAAACTGAGCAACACCTTGACTTCTCATGCAGAGTGTGTGCTTCTGCTCCGAGACAAGAATAAGGCCTGGTATTCATCAAACTTTGTCTTGGATGGAAGCCATCATTCCTATCTGTTGAGAAATATTTGTACCCTAATCCTGTCACATTACACCATTAGCTATCTTGCCTCCCTTAATGGCATTGATAAATTTAAAGCCATCAGTTCTGTACCTTTATTGATAAAAATGTCAAACTGCAGAGAGCCAGGGCCAGACTCTGTGTCGAGTCCCTGTATCCTAGCTGAAGGTCAGTATCAATTCATTGAGCCAATACCACAATCTCTAAGCGTTCTAATGTATGATAATCCTCTGCATTACTACCATCAGCTTCTTACAGATGCTTTGTGGAAATCCAGGGGAACAATCTAGTTCATTTCTTTGGCCGTTTCCATTATCCCATCAAAAAAAAAAAAAGAAAAAGGGGAACTGGATTTAGTCTGATAGGACTTATTCTAGCGATTCCTTGTATATTGCTAACAATCACCATTTCTATTTCTAATACTACAAATTGCCTTTTAACTAATTCAGTCTAATCTTACTTTGAATCAACATTATTTATCAGTCTATAAGCTACATAATCCATCTTTTATTTTTTTTTAAATAAAAATTTCATTTCCCATCTCTCTTCTATCTTGCTCCATTTACCACCCATACGATCTTTCAGTATGAAATCTGTCCAGGTCTGGATACTCAGTTTTCCTTTTTAAATATTTGTACCTGTGATGGGCTTCATTTCCTTCTTGCCATATCTTCCCCCCTAACTTTCCTGTCTGAAGGTTGTTCTTGATTAAAAAAAAAAAAAAGAAAAGATACTAGAAAAAAACTGTCATCACCCTGTAGCCTTTTCTCTTCAGCTGACTCGACACACAGTTTACAGAACACTTTTTTGTTGGCTTTAGTATTTTTTTTAAAAGAAATCTTCAACTAATTCCCAAAACCTCAACTGACATTTTACCTTTTTTCATATTCATTGGCTATGCACACTGTTTCAGCTCTAGTATGTATGCTTTTAAAAGCTGAGCTTGTCAGAAGAGACGTTTTTTTTCTTTTGGCAAGCTTATTTTTTCCTTATCAGGATCATTTTTAATAGCAGAGCTGGAATCACAGTCTTGAGCTCCCTTCACGAGGTATCAGAGATCTTAACATGAGTTGCTCACATTCTCTCCAGGTGCTTGGCACTTCCACTTTATCACTCAATTCCTTCTTGCTGGTCATTTTTGTGGTCTAGAGTAGACTTTTGCTATCTCTACTTCCTGGGAGATTAGCTTTCTGGCATATAAAAAATTGTCAGATGTTCTGCTTTTAGAAAAAAAAAGATTCTGTGGACATTTGGAGTTCTCTATCAACTGCTAAAATTTATGTTTCAGTATTTTGTGCTCTTTTAAGTGAAGTTGATATATTTAACGTTTTTTTTTTGTTTGTTTGTTTTTTTTTCCCCACACTTAGTGTCCAATCTGATTTTCCTTTCTCTGTCCTGGCATTCTGTAATATATTTTCATCATTGTATTTGAGTTTTTCCTGTCTTCTTTGCTCCAGTATTTTCCACAGTGCATTTTACCTTGCGTGTCCTTCACTTCACTGTAGGTGTATATGATCCCAGTAGACTGCTCCATAACTCCCTTCTCGTGTGAGTGTTCCACTCAGAAATTTTTACACCCAGTCGTAGTGACTTCCTGCTCGTATTTACTCTACTCTGTTTTTACCTGAGTCTTCCTGTTCATAGCTCCTGTCTGCGCATTAGTGTGAAGACGGTTGCGTACGGTTTTCAGGATTACTGCTAAGTTCTCTGCTTGAGTGAATTACTTGGCCATCTCTAACCTGGTGGTGTAGACAACAGCCACTTCCATGGTTTTTATCTGCTCTTTTCACCTTCATCCTCATTCAGTTTAAAAATTGCATTAACAAGTCAAATAGGCTCTTCGCCGGATCTCATGAGGTAACACTCTAAGCCATCTTGAATTGTGCTTTGGAAATGAAAATCTCATTGTAAAACATCGTCTGAATAGGAAAAGCCCTCCCTTTTTTCCTGTACTTTGTATTTTGTCCTGTGTCCCATATTGACTTCATCAGGATGCCCTCAATTTTCTATATGCAGCTTTGTTTTCAAATGATAAAAACTACAAATTATAAATTTATATGCTCTATCTATCTGTCTATATAATGAATTATAAAAGTTTGGCAAACAGAGCTCTTTTTTCCTCCACAATCATTGGTGCTCAAATCACTTCAATGATGTCACCAACTGAAAGCCATACCCCCACAGATCAGCATCTGGACGCTCCTTAGGGTCTCTCCTACAGGTTTGACTGAGGGAAGACCAGAAGCGGGGACTAAGGCTTGAAAATACCCATTTTTCATATTCCGGAAAGGAAAAGAGTCTTCTTTAGCCAAAGTCCCAAGTTGGGAACCAGTACCTGCAGTTAATTCAAGATACCTTCAGATTAATTCACCAGCTCTGCCGAATTGATGACATCACTCCAGTGGCTGTGCTGCTGAAAACGAGCTGGTGGACGGCAGCCTCACTCCAGCCCTCTGAAGGCGAGCAAATCAATGACAGCCCCACGCTTGTGGCCGACAGCTGGGCAGTGAGTGCCACAGTCCTGTGGCCACGTTCCCATAGGCAGCTGGCCACCCAGCCTACCCGCAGGGACCATGCCCAAGGTATTGGGTTCAGCTCTTTCTGATCTCCTTCACCCCTGCCGAATCCCTGTCAATAGTCCACTTAGGACATCCTTTTCCCACCCCGTTGGGGCCTCTCCTTCCTTCTGTGAAGTTGGCTGACACCCTAAGGTTTTAGGAATAATTTTGTTTGAATACTGGGTGTGCTTAAAAAAAATGCTTGATAGGGGCGCCTGGGTGGCTCAGTCGTTAAGCGTCTGCCTTCGGCTCAGGTCATGATCCCAGGGTCCTGGGATCGAGCCCCACATCGGGCTCCCTGCTCCGCGGGAGGCCTGCTTCTCCCTCTCACACTCCCCTTGCTTGTGTTCTCTCTCTCGCTGTGTCTCTCTCTCTCAAATAAATAAAAAATCTTAAAAAAAAAAAAATGCTTGATAAATTCTTCCCTAAAGAATTGTGAAATATATTTATTCTTTACGTGGTGCTTAAGGAAATGGGAAACTCCATATTCTACATAGTCAATAGTATGTAGGAAGATTTCTCTTTGAAGGTATTAAACAGGTCTGACAGCTACGCTGACCAAGCTTTTGTGGTCCAGACTACCTAATTGTTCTGAGTCCTCATTCCTCGAGAGGGTCTGTCTGCCACAGCAGGTGAAGCTCCCTTCATCCACATCTTAGAAGAGAAACAGCCCTGGGTGTTAGGTTTCTCACGGGAGGATGAACTGTCATTAGGGGGCTTGGGTAGCCAGTCTCAGCTACTGGCAGAGCACGGGGCCGTGGGGAACTCACGACAGGAGGGGGGGGCCCTGGGCACCAGGGCAGAGGGGGCTGTGGGTGAGGGTCTGTGCTTCGTAGTTGCATAAACCTGCACCTTGGCTCTCACACTTGCTGGCTCTGTGACTTTGGCCAGCTCCCTCACTCGCTAAGCCTCAGGTCCCTTGTTTCAAGAAAGAAATTGATAACACTCATTTAATGGGGTTTTGGTGAGGACGGTGGGATAAGTTCATTGTCGCACAGTTTGGCTCACAGTAGGGTCTCCATGAATGGTCGTTATTATTGGCCATTATTGAAGCTGTACAGAAGACAACAGCTGCCCAGGGGTTGGGGGTGTGGAGAGGGGTGAAGTGGGGGAAGGGGTGAAGTGGGAGAGGCCCCAGCTGCACACTTAGCCTGCAACTGAGCCATACATTTGTAGTAATTCAAATATCTGCAAGTGAAGGTGTTTTGGGCAAGCCACAGATCAATGGGAAATTCAGTTATTTTGGAGAAAACAGAAAAAAAAAAGACTGCTGGGAGAGAGGGTATTGATTCCACTGACTGTCAGAGGTTTCCTTGCTCTTCTCTTCCACCTCATTGGTGACTCAGTGGCCTCAGAGAAAGAGCCCTGGAATAGGAAATCGGAAATGTGTTCTATTTGGGGTTCAGCTATGACCCAGCTTCATCGCTCCATCTTTCTGGGCTTCTATTTCAGCTCTAAAAGGGAACTGTTCTGAATGTTTGTGCTCCACTCTCACCCCCAAATTCATTCCTGAAGCCCCAACTCTCAATGCAGTGATATTTGGAGGTGGGGCTTTTGGGAAGTAGTTAGGTTTTGATGAGGTCATGAGGGTAGGGCCCCCATGATGGGATTAGAGCTTATAAAGTCTCTCTCTGCCATGTGAGGGCGCAGGGAGAAGGCAGGTGTCTGTCTGCAAGCCGAGAAGAGAACCCTCACCAGGAACCAAACCTACCGGCACCTTGACCCTGGACTTCCCAGCCTCCAGCACTGTTATTTAAGCCACCAGTCTATGGTATACTTTTCTGTCAGCTTGAGCACACTGATTCAGAGTTTGGTACCCGAAAATGGGATGCTGCCGTAACAAGGATCTGAAAATGTGGTAGCGGCTTGAGAACTGGGTGGAGGTTGGAGTAATTCTGAGGGGTGTGCTAGAAGAGGCTGAGATGGCTGTGAAAGGGACTGTGAAGGGCCATTGTAGGGAGCACTCAGAAAGAAGAGGAGAGCTGTGGAGAATGCTTCCATCTTCTTAGAGAATACGTAAATAGCCATGAACACAATGTTGGAAGAAACACGGGTGGTGAAGGCCATTGTGGTAACTCATGGCTGAAGTGAGGACCGTGCTGTTGGACAATAAAGGAAAGGTGACCGTGTTCTAAGGTAGCAAAGAACATGGCTGAACTGTGTTCTAGTGTTTGTGGGAAGTAGAGCTTGCAAGGGATGAAGTTGGATATTTAGTTATTATTTATTTTTTTAAGAGTTATTTATTTGAGAGACAGGGTGGGCAGAGGGAGAGGGAGAGACTCTCAAGCAGACTCTTTGCTGTGCTTGGAGCCCGTCGTGGGGCTCGATTTCACGACCCCAAGATCATGACTTGAGCCAAAAGCAAGAGTCTGAAACCAAGAGTCTGAAACTCAGCCGACTGTGCCTCCCAGGCGCCCCCTGAAATTGGATATTTAGCTGAGAATATTTCTAAGCTAAGTGTTGAAGGAGCATCTTCGTTCCCCCTGATGGATTATAGTAAAACATGAAAGGGGAGAGACAGATTGAGAAAGGAATGGTTAAGGCAAAAAGGAACCGGAGCCCAAAGTTTTGGAAATTCTTAGCCTATCCACGTGGCAAAAAATTAAAAAGCTTGTTCTGAGGAGAACACGAAGGATGTGAGCAAACAACTGTTTAATTAGACTAGTCTGGGTGTGAGCCACAGACCATATCAGCTGGCCCAGTAGAACGGCAGGGGACAGAGATGGGATGGAATGAAGGAAGGCTGTTGGACTTCTGAAGTTGTATGTATAGATGCTAGGAAAAGAATGAACAATGGTTAGAACTCAGATGGTGTGATATTTAGGGAGATTATGGGCTAACACTCTCCTCCTGACCAAGCCCCAAGTTCATACGTTCTTATAAGACAATGAATGCAAGTTTCAGAATGCCAAGGGACAGAATCTGACAGGAAGGCTCTTCAACAGAGACCCTTTGATTTTCCACTTATGATAATATCAAGTGATGATTAGATACCCTCATTAGTTTCTCAGTTCTCTGCTGGTGTGACTTATTTCCTTGAATTACTTTGAAAACCTATAGAATTAAGATGTCCAGCAAGAGGTTTGTGGGTGATAAAGTTTCTGGATACAGTCTGGTTACTGCTGTCCTTTTTATATAGCAGAGATCATCAGCAATGATAATAAGCATGTCCAGCTTTTCCCTTTCACACTGAGGACACCAAGAAGTAGATTTCCTGTATTCTCTAATGGAAATGTTCAAAGCAGGCAAACCATGCTCCAGAGAACGCTGAAATGATTGAAAATGATTGCATGCTTTTTTTTGCCTCCCCTGGTTGTAAGCTATAGAAATTAGCCCTGGGGAACAAAAGCTCACACTCTACGTTGTAGCTCCATTCAGGAGATAGCTCATCTTTATCCCAGAGGAAAGAAGGATGGCCATTTGGCCAGAGGTCAAGAAGCCTTGCAGAGTTTTCTTAGAGCTCCCTGACAGAGATAGGCATGGATGGAGAGGGGGAGATTTTGTTAATTGAAATGGCTTTTCTAAAAAAGTGAGACTGTGAATGAATTTTATGTTTTAGACTTTTGAAAAAGTGTTTTACAAATGAAAGATGAAAACCATTGAAGGTAGCGAAGAGACAGAGGAAACAGACTTTGGGTACAGACTCTTCTTTTGGGAGGCTTGGCTAGGAGGAAAGGTGATGAAGAAATGACCAGATGTAGGAACAGCATCAAGAGAGAAGAGTGTTTTGCTTGTGGCTTTAGAATTGGAAGAGCTTGAATGGGTTTGTTTACTGGGGAAGGAAGCTATCAATCCATGGCATGGGGGAAACCACTGGTGAGGAAGAATGACATGGAGGAAAAGAAATCTCTGGGGAGATGAGCTAGGAATCCAAAGAAAGGGGCAAGTGAGGGAGAAGGGGCTGATCAGATTAAGCTTTGTAGAGATGACTTGCCTGTGGGTTGAGGGAGGTGGGAAAGTTATTCAAAGGAATAGCTCTGCTGTCCTTGTTGGACTGAGATATAAGTGAGCCAGAGAGGAGGCTGCCTGTGGGTTGCTTTTCATCTGGAAGAAAAATGGAGCCATCAGGAGACTAGGGGTTCGTTCTCAAAAAAGTCAAAGGCCAAACGTAATTATTTCAAACTTCATTTTGTTATAATATTTGCTACCCTGACCTTCAGTTTTCCTTTAGGCAATGTATGAAGTTACTGACATAAACATCATTGAATTACAAACTTGTAGTTAAAGTGAAAGAAATCTTTCCCATGCTGTTACAGTGATAATACACTTTTAAAAAGAGCTTTTTGTATAAGAAGTGTTTTGCAAGCAAGTTGCTCTTTTTTTTTTTTTAAAGAGTCCTTGGTAATATAAGTTGTATTATGTATCTTGCTGACATTTTATGAATGTTTTGTATTAATCATCTTCCATTGTTTTTGGCACAGATATAGAATTCTAGGTAGCTCGAGATTGAAAAATTCCATGCCAATACAGTGTAATATTTTGCTTTCAGATATGTGTAGACCATAAATTGTGATCTTCATGTATTTAAATTGTGAGTATTATACACAAAAGATAAAGTTTTCCTAAATTTGATGTTAACCAAAATGAAAACAAGGAAAATGCACAAAATTCTATTGATTCCGATCTTGCTAGTGGAAGAAGAAAATAATGGAAAATAATTAAGTAGGACAGAAAATTAACTTGATTACTCTGTTATATACTTACTATTGATTAAAAATATACATTTAAAATTTATTTTATCTCAGAAAAAAACAAATTTTATGTTTCAGTGAGCTAAGGTCTGAGTCACTGAGACAAGTAAGTTTTGTATATATGTCAATTCACATAAGAAATTTCCTCCTCTTGGGAGAGAATTAGATTTTACTTACCTCTTTCCATCTTTTGTGCTTCAGTAATATACTTAGAGTGAATAACACAGTGTGTGGTGCTAAATAAAGTTAATACATTTAGGGGTCAAAAAGAATATGAATGCAGATGAGTAGTGCTCTCAATTGCTAATCTAAAAGTGTTCTTCCTACTAGTCATTTTGTCATTGTAAGGATATTATTCTCAGATTAAAAAAAAAAAAATCCTGAAAATAGGCCAACTCTTGTAGGTTTCTTCTATGTGAACATAGATATATAATTCTATCTATCTATCTATCTATCTATCTATCTATCTATCTATCTATCTATCATCTATCTATCTATCTACCTACCTACCTACCTATCATTGAGAGCAAATTCACATTGCAAAAATTTATCATTTTGAACATTCTAAATTGTACAGTTCTGTGGAACTAAGTACATTCACAGTGTTGCACAACCAACACCACTACTTAATTCCAGGACAGTTTCATTACCCTAAAAAGAAACCCCGTACCCACTAAGCTGTCACTTTCCATGTCCCCTGATACCAGCCTCCGGCAACCTCTCTCCTACTTGTGGTCTCTATTGACTTACCTACTCTGGACATTTCATTTAAGTGAAATCACACAACCTTTTGAAAATAGTTCTTTCCCTAAGCATCATGCCTTCAAGCTTCATCCATGTGGTAGCACGTATCAGTACTTCATTCCTAGTTTATGCCTAGTAACATTTCATCATGTGATCATTTCTGTTGGTTTTATTGCATCTCACCCCTGGAATCCCTGAAGGTAGTGGCTCTTCTCTCTGTAAGGGTAGCCCCCTTAGGAGATGATGGGTTGTTAACTTGCAGAAAGTTCTCAAGAGACTTCTCCTTGGATTTCTACACCCAAATGGCAATGCTGCCCTGCACTCCTCTCTACTTGCCTTCACCAAGTTGAATGTGCCATCATCAGATGCCTTAAAAATGCAGCTTTCTTCTGCACATGTTTTCAGGACAAAAAGACATGGGTGAATGAGTATGTCATTTTCATGTGAGCTACATTGTAGGCCTTGATTTCTTTCTGGCTCAGGTTAAGTTCATGTGAAATTATGGCTTCAAGTTCACGTTGGGAGCCCACACCTGAGGAGGTATCACGAGGATACGACAAAGCTCTGCCTTGGGACTGGGATCTGTTCTCACTAAGTACCTGCAAACTGATTAGGAAAATTAAATATTTGTGTTAAAGTGGGCCACACAAGAGTTATTTTGGCTCTGATACTTGTATTTGGGGGCCTCAGCTGTACCCAGTATTTTTCACAGTTCATTCGAGTTGTGTCTTGAAATCACAGCATCTATCTCAAGTAAAGGAGAATAGATTTGATACTGAGGCGAATTCTATAATTCCATAATTTTCTAAACCATATTTTGCTTTTTAGAGTAGATGTAATGAATATGATCCTTCAGTTTTCACAACCTGGTATTAAGATATTAGGCCATGGACTCTAAAATTAACTCTTTGAAAAATGATATATTAGAGCAGTATAATATTACTCTGCCTCCGTGCATCTTTTATAATTAACCAAGTATTTAATGGCTTAGGTTAACCATTCCATTTTTACTGCAGTCCTGGGCCCCAAGAAGTGAAGCTCAGCACCAGCTTGTCTGGCTACCTGTGCTCCTTGGAGCTTCTTTTTTTTAATTTATTTTATTTTATTTTTTTTAAAGATTTTATTTATTCATTTGAGAGACAATGAGATAGAGAGAGAGCATGAGAGGGGGGAAGGTCAGAGGGAGAGGCAGACTCCCTGCCGAGCAGGGATCCCGATGCAGGACTCGATCCTGGGACTCCAGGATCATGACCTGAGCTGAAGGCAGTCGCCCAACCAACTGAGCCACCCAGGCGCCCCTCCTTGGAGCTTCTAAGTATCCTTTTATTAATTCAAATAGCAATATATGCCGGTGATGGAAACCCATAAAGTACAGATGTTTGTGCTGGGAAAGTGAAGTCTCCTTCTGATGCCAAACGAGCAGTTTACCAGACGGCCTCTCCAGAGGCAACCAGTGTTAAGTTTCTTGCCTATCCTGAATAGAAATGTTCTATGCATGTGTAACCTTTATACATATTTTATGTACTATATATATATAAAATGTATATATATGTATGTATACACATTACACAAACATATCATATATCTCATATTTCTCTGTATAAGTAGACACATACTGGACATACGGTTTTGTCCCTTGCTTTTTTATTTAAAAATAGATCCTAGAAATTATTTTATATTAGCATAAGGACTACTTATTAGCATATAGGTAAGTTGGACAGATTTCTAGAATTGGAATTGCTGGGTCAAAGAATATATATAGGGGTGCTAGGTGGCTCAGTTGATTAAGCATCCGACTCTTGGTTTTGGCTCAGGTCCTGATTTCATGGATCATGGGATCAAGCCCCGCATCAGGTTCCTCGTTTAGTGGGGAGTCTGCTTAAAGATTTTCTTCCTCTGCCCCTCCCCTACTCTGCACATTCATTCCCCCTCTCTTTCTCTCTCAAATAAATAAATCTAAAAAAAAAAAACCAAACCCAACTGTGTATATTTACAACTTTTAAAAACTTTATATCTACTTGAATTTATTTTGATAAGAGTGAGATAGGCAGTTAGCCTGATTGATTTCCAGATGGGTGCTAGTTTTCCCCAACACTCTCTTTTGGGGAAATCTTTTTCTAATGCTCCAAAATATATGGTTTTTATCATATACTAAATTTCATATGTATATTCCATGTGTATGTGTGTATAACTGGACTGTATTCTGTCCAATCACCTAATTTCTTCAGCTTTTTAATTACCATAGCTTTGTAATATGTTTTAATTTCAAATTAGGTTAGTTACCGGATAGGAGGAAAGATGGTGGAGGAGTAGGGGACCCTATTTCAACTGGTCCCCAGAATTGAGGACCACTCTGAGCACCTACGAAACCAGCCTGAGATGTAAGAAGATCTGGATCTCTACAAACAGAATATCGCAAGCAGTTGGTTTTGAGGTATGAAGCGGGGAGCCCTGATTCCACGGGCAGATATCGGAGGATAAATGGCAGCAGGAGAGTGCCTGGCCGTGGGGATCCTGCACCGCTGGTGAGCGACAGCCTCGCTCGCTGGGGATGGGGCACAGACTCACAGACCGGTAGCAGTGGGGAAAAGACTTTAGGGCAGCCCCCGGGGTGGAAACCCGGAGTGGCGGGGTCACATGGGCAAACTGGGAGGGGCTGGCGGTTTTAGAAGCACAAAGGGCAGAGAGGTGCCCTGACCTGGAGGCAGGACTGGGAGCGCTGCGGAGGGGCGCACAGGCTAGGCCACTGCAGTTTATAGGAGCACGGACAGAAACGGAGACGGTGTGGCCTGGAGAGCTCACTGAAGAACAGACTGCAGTCTCTCTGCTCTGAGGCAGAGGGTTGGAATTGGCCTCTTCTGCTCTGACTCGTGGAAGAGATGCGGAAAGCCACCAGGGAAAGCCACCAGAGAACAAAAGCCCCAAAAACTGATTCCCGCTGAGCCCATCCCCCACCACAGGGGGACAGGGCAACTCTGCCCAAACAGGGTTGCCTGAGTAACAGTGCGGTAGGCCCCTCCCCCAGAAGACAGGCTGGGAAAACAAGAGGCCAGCAACCCTAAGGTTCCAAGAAAACAGATGCATCTTGCTTGGGTTCTGGTCAATAATTTGGACTCTGTACATTCCCTCAAATACCCATCAACAGAATGACTAGGAGGAGGAACCCCCAAAGTAGAAAAGACTCAGAGATTATGACTTATGCTGCAGATTTACAAATGGATGCAGATCTAACCAAGATGTCAGAGATGGCATTCAGGCTAGCAATTGTGAAGACAATGGCTAGAATGGAGAAATCAATTAATGGCAACATAGAGTCTCTAAGGGCAGAAATGAAAGCTGAATTGACAGAACTTAAAAATGCTATCAATGAGATCCAATCTAATCTAGATAATCCAACAGCTAGGGTAAGTGAGGCAGAAGAACGAATAAGTGACCTGGAAGACAATATAATAGATAAAAAGGGAAAAGAGGAGGCCAGAGAAAAACAACTCAGAATCCATGAAAATAGAATCAGAGAAATAAGTGACACCATGAAGTGTTCCAATGTCAGAATAATTGGAATCCCGGAGGGAGTGGAGAGAGAGAGAGGACTAGAAGATGTATTTGAGCAAATCG
Source organism: Mirounga angustirostris (assembly GCF_029215605.1). Lineage (NCBI taxonomy): Eukaryota > Metazoa > Chordata > Mammalia > Carnivora > Phocidae > Mirounga > Mirounga angustirostris. The sequence goes on from NW_026991715.1 coordinate 19,562,955, forward strand.
TAGCTGAGAACTTCCCTAATCTGGGGGAATGAAACAAACATTCATGTCCTAGAGGCAGAGAGGACCCCTCCCAAGATCAAGGAAAACAGGCCAACACCCTGGCATGTAATAGTAAAACTTGCAAATCTTAGAACCAATGAAACCATCTTAAGGGCAGTTAGGGGGAAGAGATTCCTTACGTACAGAGGGAGGAACATCAGAATAACATCAGACCTATCCACAGAGACCTGGCAAGCCAGAAAGGCCTGGCAAGACATATTCAGGCTTCTAAATGAGAAGAACATGCAGCCAAGAATACTTTATCCAGCAAGGCTGTCATTTAGAATGGATGGAGAGATGCAGAGCTTCCAAGACCAGCAGAAACTGAAAGAATATGTGACCACTAAGCCGGCCCTGCAAGAAATATTAAGGGGGGTTCTATAAAAGGAGAAAGCCCCCAACAGTGATATACAACAGAAATTTACAGAGACAATCTATAAAAACAACGTCTTCACAGGCAACATGATGACAATAAATTCATATCTTTCAATAATCACTCTCAACGTGAATGGCCCAAATGCTCCCATAAAACGGCACAGGGTTGCAGATTGGATAAAAAGACAGGACCTATCCATATGCTGCCTACAAGAGACTCATTTTGAACCTAAAGATACATCCAGACTGAAAGTGAAGGGATGGAGATCCATTTTTCATGCCAGCGGACCTCAAAAGAAAGCTGGGGTAGCAGTTCTTATATCAGACAAATTAGATTTTAAACTAAAGTCTGTAATTAGAGACACAGAAGGACACTATATCATTCTTAAAGGGTCTACCCAACAAGAAGATCTAACAATTGTAAATATCTATGCCCCCAACATGAGAGCAGCCATCTACATAAGCCAACTGTTAACCAAAATAAAGAATCGTACTGATAACAATACGTTAATTGTAGGAGACCTCAATACTCCACTCTCAGCAATGGACAGATCATAGAAGCAGAAAATCAACAAGGAAACAAGAGCTTTGAATGATACACTGGACCAGATGGACCTCATAGATATTTACAGAACATTCCACCCTAAACCAACAGAATACTCATTCTTCTCGAGCGCACATGGAACTTTCTCCAGAATAGACCACATACTGGGTCACAAATCAGGTCTCAACCGATACCAAAAGATTGAGATTATTCCCTGCATATTCTCAGACCACAATGCTTTAAAACTGGAACTCAATCACAAGAAAAAATTTGGCAGAAATTCAAACACTTGGAAGGTAAAGACCACTCTGCTCAAGAATGTTTGGGTCAACCAGGAAATCAAAGAAGAACTTAAACAATTCATGGAAATCAATGAGAACGAAAACACATCAGTCCAAAATCTGTGGGATAATGCAAAGGCAGTGCTAAGGGGGAAATACATAGCCATCCAAGCCTCACTCAAAAAAATAGAAAAATCCCAAATTCACCAACTAACTCTACACCTTAAAGAACTAGAGAAAAAGCAACAAACGATGCCTAAGCCACGCATTAGAAGAGAAATAATTAAAATTAGAGCAGAAATCAATGAATTAGAAACCAGAAACACAGTAGATCAGATCAACGAAACTAGAAGTTGGTTCTTTGAAAGAATTAATAAGATTGATAAACCACTGGCCAGACTTATCCAAAAAAAAAAAAAAAAAAAGAGAAAGGACCCAAATTAGTAAAATTATGGATGAAAGGGGAGAGATCACGACTAACACCCAGGAAATAGAAACAATTATTAGAAATTATTATCAACAACTATATGCCAATAAACTGAGAGATCTGGATGAAATGGAGGCCTTCCTGGAAACCTATAATCTTCCAAGACTGAAACAGGAAGAAATGGACAACCTGAATAGGCCAATAACCAGTAACAAGATTGAAGCAGTGATCAAAAACCTCCCAAAAAACAAGAGTCCAGGGCCTGATGGATTCCCTGGGAAATTCTACCAAACATTCAAAGAAGAAATAATACCTATTCTACTGAAGCTGTTTCAAAAAATAGAGACAGAAGGAAAACTTCCAAACCCATTCTATGAGGCCAGCATTACCTTAATCCCCAAACCAGGCAAAGACCCCATCAAAAAGAGAATTTCAGACTGATATCCCTGATGAATATGGATTCCAAAATTCTCAACAAAATCCTAGCTAATAGGATCCAACAATACATTAAAAGGATCATCCACCACGACCAAGTGGGATTTATCACTGGGAGGCAAACGTGGTTCAACATTTGCAAATCAATCAGTGTGATAGAACACATTAATAAGAGGAGGGAGAAAAACCATATGGTCCTCTCAGTTGATGCAGAAAAAGCATTTGACAAAATACAACATCCTTTCCTGATTAAAACTCTTCAGAGTCTAGGGATAGAGGGAACATTCCTCAAGTTCATAAAATCCATCTGTGAAAAACCCACAGCAAATATCATCCTCAATGGGGAAAAGCTGAGAGCATTTCCCTTAAGATCAGGAACACGTCAAGGATGCCCACACTCGCCACTATTGTTCAACATAGTACTAGAAGTCCTAGCAACAGCAATCAGACAACAAAAAGAAATAAAAGGTATTCGAATTGGCAAAGAAGAAGTCAAGCTCTCTCTTTTCGCAGACAACATGATACTTTATGTGGAAAACCCAAAAGACTCCACCCCCAAATTACTAGAACTCATCCAGCAATTCAGTAATGTGGCAGGATACAAAACCAATGCACAGAAATCAGTTGCTTTCTTATACACTAACAACGCAACTGTAGAAAGAGACATTAGAGAAACGATTCCATTTACAATAGCACCAAAATCCATAAGATACCTCGGAATAAACCTAACCAAAGAGGTAAAGGATCTATACTCTAGGAACTACAGAACACTCATGAAAGAAGTTGAAGAAGACACAAAAAGATGGAAAAACATTCCATGCTCATGGATCGGAAGAATAAACACTGTTAAAATGTCTATGCTACCCAGAGCAATCTATACCTTCAACGCCATCCTGATCAAAATTCCAATGACATGTTTCAAAGTGCTGGAACAAACAATCCTAAAATTTGTATGGAATCAGAAAAGATCCCGAATTGCCAAGGAAATGTTGAAAAAGAAAAAGCTGGGGGTATCACGTTGCCCAATTTCAAGCTATATTACAAAGCTGTGATAACCAAGACAGCATGGTACTGGCACAAAAACAGACATATAGTCCAATGGAACAGAATAGAGAACCCAGATATGGACCCTCAACTCTATGGTCAACTAATCTTTGACAAAGCAGGAAAAAGCATGCAATGGAAAAAAGACAGTCTCTTCAATAAATGGTGTTGGGAAAATTGGACATGCAGAAGAATGAAACTCGACCATTCTCTAACAACATTCACAAAGATAAACTCAAAGTGGATGAAAGACCTCAATGTGAGACAGGAATCCATCAAAATCCTAGAGGAGAACATAGGCAGTAACCTCTTTGACATTGCCCACAGCAACTTCTTTCAAGATACATCTCCAAAAGCTAGGGAAACAAAAGCAAAAATGAACTTTTGGGACTTCATCCAGATAAAAAGCTTCTGCACAGCAAAGGAAACAGTCAACAAAACAAAGAGGCAACCCACAGAATGGGAGAAGATATTTGCAAATGACACTACAGATAAAGGGCTGGTATCCAAGATCTATAAAGAACTTCTCAAACTCAACACCCAAAAAACAAATATTCAAGTCAAAAAGTGGGCAGAAGATATGAAAAGACACTTCTCTGAAGAAGAAATACAAATGGCTAACAGACACATGAAAAAATGTTCTCATCATTAGCCATCAGGGAAATTAAAATCAAAACCACATCAAGATACCACCTTACACCAGTTAGAATGGCCAAAATGGACAGGGAAAGAAACAACAAATGTTGGCGAGGTTGTGGAGAAAGGGGAACCCTCTTACACTGTTGGTGGGAAATGCAAGTTGGTACAGCCACTTTGGAAAACAGTGGTGCAATTGCTGAGTCATAGGGTAGCTCTATTTTTAATTTTTTGAGGCTCCTCTGGGACCCTGTAACTATGGAGCCTGACATGGGGCTCGATCTCACGACCCTAAGATCATGACCTGAGCTGAGATCAAGAGTTGGAGGCTCAACTGACTGAGCCATCCAGGTGCCCCCAAAACATACCTTTTCAAACTTTTATTTCAGGAAAACATCTTCTTTTTCTTTTTTTCTCTTTTAGCCAACTTCTGTCTTACTTGTTTTGTTTCCTTTTTCAGCAACATTGATTATTCCTGTCTTGGAACTCTTTTGTCTGTTTGTCATATTCTTTCATTTTCTGTTTCCTATCTGTGCATTGTTTTCTCTTTTTCATTTTATTTTGCTCAATGTTATCAGCGTGGTTCTCCCTATTCATGACTTTGTTTTCAGTTGTGTTAAGGCTCTTTTTTGATGCTTCTTGTGTTTCATACATTTAAATCACAATTTTCTTTTTTCTGTTTATTTTATTTCATTAATTTTATATAAAAGCTCCCTATGACCTTCATCTGTGTTATTTGTTTGCTTGTTTTGTGACATATATATATATGTATATAAATAGTGGCATATATTTGTGTGTATGTGTTTTATGTGTGTGTATATATTATATAGTATAATAATATTATATATATAGTACCATGGCATATATATGCTTTGTGGTATGGTGTTTATGGTGTGGTACTTGGTTGTCTTCTATACTTTCTTCTTGAAGTGTTTTTAAATATATTTTAGCATTTTCTCTTGGAATATCTCTTTACATATTTCATGTTAGCTTATTTTAGTAATTATCTTGGAATTAAGGCTTTTAAAAGAAGGGGAGGGAAGACTGAGTCACTTGGCACAATAAAGAAGAGATGGGCCTTTGAAATAGGAGCCTTGCGAGGAGATGAAAAAGTACTAAGGCAAAATGATAAAACAGCAGAGAGAGATGAATAGTGAACTGGTAGAGCTCAAAAAGAAATGAGAGAGAAAAATAAAACCCTAAGAGAAATCAAGACAACATTAGATGCTGCAAAGAATAGACAGCATGAAAATACAGTCAGTGATGAATAGAACAGGCTTGGGATTCCATTTTGTTTTTAGTGGGCCATCTATTTCTTTGAAGATAAAGTAGAGTGAAGGGCCGCAAGAGTGAGCTGGATTAATTAATTGTCTCTGTGAGCTTCACGGGTGAAAGACCAACACCCCTTGTGGGTTGGATTCTGCCATTATCTTGCAGAACTTCTTGATGGGTCGTACTGAACTTTCGTGTGCCACAGGATTTCTTGTGTACTGATTTCTTGTGTGCATCTCATCTCACCAGGAACCAGTTCCTGCCCTCCATCTCTCTTGTCTTTTCTCACCCCAGTGGGTAGATTTTTTTTTCAGTATGTCACTTTTTCCTTACTTAGCTCCATCCCCCTTGCCACGGCTGGTTGTCAGGTGGCTATAGGGACTCTCCAGTGCTCTGTCATGCCCCCAGATCTTGCCTTTGCAAGGAAGGAGTTGTTGATTTCACTCCTCATCTAATGACCTCTCTGTAATACTAGAGATTTGCAAGCTCCTGTGGCTGCCAGTCAGCCTTCTCTCTCCCTGAGGTCTGACACTCACTGTCCTTGTCACCTCCTAGAAGGGAGAGACTGAGTTAATGACATGATGACACTTTAAGTCAGAAACATTGGAGACTGAATTTATTTTTACCACATTTTGTCGGTCATGGGAAAGTGCCAGGGCAGCATGAGGGGCAACTCCCTGCAGGGGAAGAAGTATTGGTTTGTTGCTCCAGGCACAGACTCTCCCAGTGAAAGACCGGGTGTTCTCCAAACGGCTCCATACTTCTCTGTTTCCTGACAGGATCCTGAACAAGGTGAGATGTTAAGGGTCTCATATCTATTGGTTGGTTAAGACCTGGAGTTAGGAGTGCTGTCCAAGGTACTCAGTGGCGGACAAATCCCAGAAACCATTTCCTACTCCCCATCTTATATGAAATGATTAGACCATACCCATCAAATGTGGCCCTCCATGAAAAAGCTGCTGAATAAAGGAATAGTTTGATTCCATTCTAGGACTAGAGTCAGGCTTCCAACCTCGCTGCTCCTCTGGGACCCTGTAACCATGCCTCCTGTCTCATGGCCTCCCACACCATGTCTCCGCTTCTTCTCTGTCTGTAACAATGACGTTGTGGTGGGATTTAGGGCCCAGCTGTTCAATCAGCGTGATCTCATCTTGAGATCATTAACTACAGTGGAAAAGACTTTTTCAAATAAGGTCACATCCACAGGTTTTGGGTAGATAGGTATTTTGGGAGCACAATTCAACTCACTGTGGAGAACACATACTGGAGAACAGTCTCATGTCTGTATGTAATAGGATGATGTATGGGAGGGTTATAAGCTGGATGTATGTGAAATTCTTGAGGAGTTAGTGACAGCCCCAGCTCCTTCTTGCCCTCTGACCTCTAACCTAACAGTGAATTCTTACAGTGGTGGTTGGAAGCCAGTGGACGATTGTCAGGCCACTTAAATGCCTGTCTTTGAAGATCACCGGGATCTTACTTGTTGCTTTGCCTCCCTGTCAAGGTTGGAGCCGCCTGATTTTGATCCTTGTCCCAAACCCATCTAAGCTTGCTATGTTTTTTTTGTATTTTCTGTTGCCAACCCTGTGTGTGGCCACAGACTTTAACACATGCTGCCCGGTCCTATAGAACTTCCCTTCTCATATTCCAAGGGTCCTGACCTGATTTCAGAGCAAAGTGCCTTTTCAATGCAGAAAATATTTGCAAATTCTGCAATTGTACTGAGGTGTGTTTTGCCACAATTCCATAAGGAAGGGGGTAATGATAATAATAAAACAGTGGGCATTCATTTTGTTGAGTGCAGCACCAGGGAGGTTAGGTAGCCTGCCTCTGTTCCCACAGCAAATAACTGACTAGGAATAAGTTTCAAATCTGGGTCTTTCTGAATCCAAGTGTTGAGCCACTATGCTGTAAGGCTCCGTTGGAAAACAACCACTTAAATTGGGGATGGGCTTACGTCACCACTGTGTGCAAGTTTAATTGGAAACCAACAAGAGGCAATTCGTGAGATCATCTGACTCCTCAAAATAGTATAGACGATGAATAACTTGTTTTATTGAAGGGATTCATTCCTTGATTAGGGAACTTTGCAGAACTATTTCATGAATGTAATTCTTGCTTTCTGGTAACAAAGGCTGTTTTTAACCTAAATTTTTGATGCTGTGCATGTTGTCTAACTCCTGTAGATGGTAGGGCATTAGAAGTCACCTTGCTCAGTTAAAAAGGCACTGGGGAGAGGTCAGAGGAGAACAACAGAGAACACAGTAAAATGAGGACTGGGTGAAGGCGCTCCCATCAACGGCAAGAAAAGCACTGAAATTATACCGCACAGCCTAAAGACACAAAACATTTCATTTCCCTTTGCATGAAACTGGTCTGGCCTTCACCATTCTGAAATAACAGGAAATATTATTTTTCTGGTAGCTGTACTGCATTTTAGGCAAGTAGTTAAGCAGAATACTCAGCATGAATAAATACAGTTAGGAATTGTTAGGGCAGGTTTCTATGAAGAGTGCATGTTAAGCAGTAATATAAATGTAAGAGCTTGCAGCAAAATGAATTTCATAATGTAAAGGTCAAACCTGCCTAAGAGAGACTTTTAGGTAAACTATCAGTTGAAAAACCGATTCCCATTCTGTTTTAATAGTTAGCGACGTATGGTGGCTGAGGTGATGTGTTTCAGTTGAGTGGATCTTGTAGCATTATCTTCTGCTTGATTCAGCAGAAATGTGCATGACTTCTGCGGGGCTATGAAAAATGGCTGAATTCCCTCTTCCTGAACCTGAAATTAATGACTAGAAATATTATCAACCAGGTAGATTGTCAAAAACATAGTGTAAGCACTTTATCTAGAGATGGTATATTCTCCCTTAGATAAATGTTGGGGATTTTATGGGATTATTTAGGAGGGCCAATTTATGTAATATTGAAGTTAGCCACAGTTATTAGCTAAAAACAACTGGAGATAAGAATCAGAGATACTTATTTACTTTAAAAAAAAAAAACTTATTTGTTTATTTTAGAGAGGGGGTGTGAGGGGCAGAAGAAGAGGAAGAGAGAGAATCTCAAGCTGGACTCCCTGCTGAAGGAAGAGCCCAATGCAAGTCTCACAATTCTGAGATCAGGACTGGAGCTGAAGTCAAGAGTCAAATGCTTAACCAACTGAGCCACCCAGTTTATTTATTTACTTTTTTATCTCCTGCCTAATTTTTGAGTTTGAAGTATATTGTTTGGACTTGTCCCAAGTGAGAAGGCTGGTTGGAGCCCTAAGCACTTGTAGGAGAACCAGAAGATCATTAATATCATATCTGGAAAGGTGGATGAGTCATCACAGGTAGTCCTCATCCTTTGCAGAAATTTGTACTTACTTATTTAATCCTTACATTTGTCACACATTTATTAAACCCCAACCAGATACCAGCCACTCTTCTAGAGATAGAGAGATAAATGAAGCATAGTTATTGTCTTCAAGTCTGTGTAGAGAGGGTTTGCTTACAAACGTTGGCAAGATATCCACTATCAGTCATGAGGGGGAGGCCCTTCCCAATTCTAGGGTTGAACAAGTGCTTGGAAGTTCAATCAGGCCAGGAATCTGGGGTAAGGGCTCTGGTCTTCCGTGAAGCACAGTTGATCAGACACTGCTCATGGTTTCAGGCCAGTTAGAACATTAAGAAGGGAGTTAGTGTGCTATTCAGAACATCCATTTCCCCTATGAACAACTAAGCCAGTAAATTTTTTTCTGTGGCCTCCTAAGGCCAAAGCTCCTAGGGTTCATTGTCCCCACATTCCATTCTACCAAGGTACTGTGTTGGAGGAAGATTCTGGTCTCTTTTATTCAAGAAGACCATTCTCCCTAACTTAGAGATTTCCAGTCATTCCCCAGCCCATCTTCAACCTCACCCCTTAAAACAAAACCCCATTTCCTTTTCAAGCCCTTGAACTTGCTCATTGTGGATTACCTGCCAGTAGCGTGTGTGAGAAGGCCTGCCACATGGAGGTACTCCATGTTTTCATTATGATCATTGTTTGCCACTTGTCTTAGTATTTACAAATTAAAGCTCCTTAGCTCTCCTTTGAGAGAAGGAAAACCCTAAAACTTGAAAGCATGAAATCCAGCTAGCCTTCTCTTTTTTTGTGTGATGAGCTGTGTGAAATGAAGGCATAGGCAATTTCTCAAGCAGGTGATTCTGATGAGTGTTCATGGCTTAAAAGTGAATTGTTGGCTCCGTGCACATCTAGCTGGTAAGGAAAAGTTAAGGGTTAGTTCACTGTTGAGACTGTTGTCTTTGATGTCTCTGCCTTTACTCTTTCTGTGGCCACCTTCCCCTATAAGTGTGCCTCTTGGGTCGCTTGTGCTTGTGACAGCAAGTTACGTAATGTTCCCAGCTAATCTCACACAGGATAATACCCAAGTGATGCATTTTCAAAGTTCATTTAGATATGATCCATCAGCTCCTGAAAGTAGCGTGAATACTGTTGTCATGATTTTATTAGAGTATCATAGGAGATCAGCTTTTCCTGGTGATTCATCTCTGTTTTATGGGCTCCAGAAGTCACTCAAAACCTGCTGGATCCATTTTAGTGGAAAGGTTGAGGTGAATCCACTTTCAAATGTTAGAGCTTAACTAGAAAGAATTTTAAGAGCTTATAGTTAGGTATACACAACTGTAATATTTATTTACTTAGTAATTTAAACCAACTGAGACCATTTACTCCTCTCTTTGGGTACATACAGTACATAATAGAATTTTCTGCCAAGACTAGTATGCCCAGGTTTGTGATGTTTGTGGTTTCTTTTGAACTTGCCACCTCCCTGGGAAAACTTCACTCACTCATATCCTAGTGGCTTCCTGTTCCGGCTCCAAGTGGTGACCTAGATTGTCACTTGTAGCCGTCACTTCTTCAGGAGGAAGACTCGTCACCCCCAGGTTAGTGGAGAATGAGGTAGCTGTTGCTGGAGTTCCTGTGGTTCTCCTAGTGTCAGGAACACCTAATAGTTTCCATGAGTCTTCCAGTTCTTCAAGGCTGCTTGGAATAAAATCAGGACATCCTTTCTTAGAGGTCTATACCACAGCTTTCCAGGGGCTGTCCACCCACTCCAACTCTTTGTGAACAATCATTGAAAGAAGTTGTGAAAATCATGCAAAGGTAAGAGGAAGGATGTCAAACTCAACCAGGTACCATCACCTCTCAGATGAACTCCTTTCTCCTCTCCTCTCTTGATCCTTGTGCCAGCAAAATGAAAGAGAGTTAAAAAAATAAACAATTACATAAAAAAGGGTAATATTTTTGTAAAAGCCACCCAGAAAGGTGACTATTGAAAGAAATAATCTTTAAAAAGTTCTGAATAGACTCATCTAAATTCTCAGTTTAAATTGGCTTATTAATACATTTATAGTGAAAAGTGTTTTTTGTTTTCTTAGGCACTATTAATTCTGTTGAATCAATGTCGAATGAGGCAATGAGGTGTATTGAAATGGGGCTATGATTTACTATAATTCTTTAATTTTGGTTTCCCAGTCTGGATGATGTACCTCCTGCAGGAGGGAATGGGCTTCATCACCCTCACCATGGAGGACGGAAGAGGAAAGCCTCCCATCTCTCCAGGGACATTTGCTGGGATTTCTGACCCCTCCTTGACCAGCACTTTCAGGTCTGTCTGTTTACTGTTCTTTCTTTGCTTTTTCTTTTTCTTTGGTCTTTGTGGAATCACTCTGTTCCGTAGCAGATGATTTTTCCTTTTTGATCTAATAAGGAAATTAGATATAGAAATATAGAGGGTACTTTTTGCTTTTTCCCATTTAGTGTCTTGACAACCATGTTTTCATTTTGAACCTATCATTTTTTATGATCAATTTTAATTTTTTTTTTAAAGTAGGCTCCATGCCCAGTATGGAGCCCAGTGTGGAACTTGAACTCACAACCCCAATATCAAGACCCTGAGCTGAGATCAAGAGTCAGACGCTCAACTGACTGAGGCACCCAGGTGCCCTGATCTGCTTTTGGTTTTTAATCATTTTTATTTGCCACATGGTCTGAGGGATTCATATTTTTTCCAAGTGTTTATATATTTAAATCATGATTTAATGAGCTTTTGCTTTAAGATTCAATATCTGTTTGACTCCTCTTCAAAGAGATAGAGAGATGAGTATGTTTTCTCTTTATTCCAACTTCCCCTCCTACTTCTCCTTCCCTTATATCACTTGAGGTAGATTGTAGTATTATTGCTAAATTGCTGTGGTCTATTACATTTATATCCTGTTCTACGTATAATTCTTAGTCTTTACAGCAATCTCTCCATTTATCTCTAAATTTATGGGTTATCATACTGCAGACATTGTTTTAAAGAAGAGCTCAAAGGAGATGTGTTCCTGATTTCTTGTATGTTTCTTATTGTCAATGCCTTTATACTTGAAATGATAACTTGTTTAGATTGAACATTCTTGGTTTCTATTTTCCTTCCCTGAAGACTTGGTAGATATCCCTCTGTTGCCTTCTATAGTGACTTTTTTTTTTAAAAATTGGAGGCCAGCCAAATTTTATTCTTTCTTATAAGAAAAACTGATTCTTTCTTGTTCCCTATAGACTACTCTAGCATTAAATTCCAGTAAGTTTCTCAGGTTATGTGTTGATCATTTTTAGCAACTGTTTTTCTGGTATGCAGTGTCCTCATTCTTATCTGCACGTTAGAGTCTTCCTTTATTTCAGGAATTTTTCTTTTATTGTATCTTTGAATATTTATTGTTATGTTTCTTATTTAGGAATGTCAATTATATACATGTTGGATCTCCTTTGGATCCAGAACAATAATTTTCTTTCAAAAGCTTAAAAAAAATCTATGCTCTTCTGTATTCTGTGCTTTTAGAAATGGCGTGGTTTTTTTTTTTCCTTTTAATGCCTTTATTGTAACCATCATTTCTGTGATAGTTGCATTTTTCTCTTTTTTGACTCGGACACATCACTTTTCATTGTATTTATTTTGTGATCTTTTTCCTTGAGTTCTACTATGTTTTGTCTGAAGTCTTGTTTCAGAAGGGTTGTGATTTTAAAAATAAGTTATTTAAAGAACACGGTGTTTTTCATTTTTGGCCTGATGTGTGTTATAGTCTTGCAAATTTTTACCTGCCTTCTGCTTGCCATATTCTTTTTCTCAGGCTTTTGGTACTACTTTTGTAGAAGCTCCAGCTGATTTTTTTCTACTATTCATCTGTAATGCACTCCTGAATCAGCTCTTTGATGATGGATAGTATAGAGGAGGCCCAGGTGCAGCAAGATGTTTGAATTTTATATAGACCATGGCTTTGAGCACATTCCCACTGATGTTCTACCCTAGGTATTTAAATCAACTCTCTTTGAGTTAGCCAGAAGTTTCTTGGCATGCAGTGAAGCCACAAATGTTTTTGTTGGTTTTTTTTTTTCTTCTTTCTTCTTTCTTCCTTCTTCTTTTTTTTCATAGTGATTTTCCCTGCTTCTCTGCAGGACTCCTTGCCAACGGTAGTTTCTCTGTCACCCTATTTCACTTGCAGTAGCTCTTGAAGAGATGGCATGTCTGCATGTGTTCTTATTCAGCTGCGTAATATCTGCTACCCTGTCATATAAATAAGGTTTACTTAGGGCCGCATAGCTTCTTCGTAAACCCAGCTGGCCATTCAGGTGAAGAGTGATTCTTTCTGTCTTGGTATATTCCACCCACGTAGTGTGACAAATGCCTCACTCAGCTTAGGGCCTGAAGTGGCTCGTGTCTCCTCCGGAGCCCTCCCCTGTGTTTGTATTACTTGCATTGTACTTGGCAGCAGTTGTGGTTCAACGTTGTGATTGTTTCTTCTTATGTTGTGGTTTAGGGTTATGGTTGTTCCTTAGTGTATTAATTATCTGTTGTTATGTAACAACCACCCCAAACCTTAGTGACTTGAATCAACCACAACTTATATGTCTTCTAATTCTGCGGGTTGCCTGGGCAGTTCTGCTGGTCTCTCCTGGGTTCATTGATGTGGCTGTGGTAAGAAGGAGACTCCGTTGTGACGGCTGAGAGAGCCGGCTTGTCTGGGCCTCTCCCCGTGGTTTTCATCCTCGCTCGCTTCATCGCATGGTGCCCTCTGCGTTCCGCGAGGGTGAGGAGCTTCAAGACCTCTCATGGCTGAGCCGAGGAAGTCTCAAAGCAACCCTCGTGCTGTATTCTTCTGGTCAAAGCAAGTCAGAAGACCAGTCCAGTTTCAAGGGCTGGTGAAGTCACACCATGTCTGGTCTCCAGTTTCAGAAGGAATTATTATTCCTCTCTTTGGGCAAACAGTCTGACGCGTGGAGGTTCATCTTTTGATAGATGTTTCTTGACCTTGTTTTTGTTTGGTGTCATAGTAAACAAAGGAGTGGAGACCATTTTGCACTGTTGTCTTCACAGAAATGTCAGCTATTACTAGTTTTAATGGTGATGAATAATGAGAAAGGAAAACTTATGCTGTTATATCCTCATGTTAATAATGTAACTCCTTTTTTCTTTTTTTTTACTTACTGAAGAGCATAAGACATACTTATGAAGTGTCTCTTCTATATGTAGTCAGTAGCTCCCTGTCATAATAGTGCAAAGATTTTGAGATCTGACATGGGAAAATATTTCCCAGTTTATATAGTATAGGATAACGAATTTTGGACTGGCGGGCAGGAAGACTGGTTTCTGTTTCTGATTCTAATCCTAACTTTGTGATCTTAAGAAAATCAGTTCATTTTGGTCTCTCATTTACTAAAATGAGGAGGTTCTTAAACTTTAAGGTCATAAAAGTAACAAGGGATTTGTTAAAAATTCAAATTCCATTCCTTTCTGCCTTGGAATTCTGAGTCAGTAGGTCCAAGATAAGGTCTAAAAATCCCATTTTTAAAAAAGCTTTTATTTATTTATTTGAGAGAGCAAGAGTGAGAGAGAGAGCATGAGCAGAGTGAGAGAGAGCATGAGAGGGGCAGAGGGAGAAGCAGGGTCCCCAATGATCAGGGTGCCCGACACGAGGCTTTGATCCCAGGACCCTGGGATCATGACCTAAGCCCAAGGCAGATGCTTAACCATCTGAGCCACCCAGATGCCCCTAAGAATCCCATTTTTAAATAAGCATTTGATGTGATTCCTTTGCAGGTGGTCTCTTGACCACAATTTGAGAACTACTTTATGCCATAGGTTTTATAGAACTTTGAAAACCTCAGAACCAGCTCTTCCAAAATTCTGTTGACTATGAAATGTATATATAAAATGTGTCTGTGCATTGAGCAGTGGTGGACTATCTAATTGCCTGTATCACTTAGAAGATCTTTGAGAAAAAACATGCCCACTTGGACATAAATGAAAGAAAAAAATGAGTTTCTCACGAACATTGTTAAAATCTGTTGATTCAAAAAAATTGCACGTTTTTGTAATTTTCACCTCTATTTCGTACTTTTCTTCCCCACCATGCAAAATGAAAATAAGTTAATGTTACAATTAATCGTACAGGTATGGGGACCCATCTTTAATACATTAAAAACCTATACATCCCACCACCTACTATGGGAATATATCAGGCTGAGTTCCATGCAAGCTGTTTCTCATCACTCAGACATCCTATCTACTTCAAAGTTAATTATAGGCAGTGAACAATGAAAGTTCTTAAAACCGTTTGTCCATATCAGGCGCTAAGATTATTAAAACAATTCCTTTATTAACATCAGAAGATAGAGTTCAATACCTTTTAACATGTAATAGTTCAAGTTCAATGCCACCAACATATAACATTGCTTTAGACTGGTTTTGGGGTGAGGGCATATGATTTAGTAATAAGCTACTAATGCTAATACCCTAAAGACTATTCACTTGTAGAGTATTATTGTAGTTTTTTGTTTTTGGCTTTGTGGACCACAGTTTTAGCCTGCGGGCTGTTCAAAAACAGGCCATGGGACACACCTTTTACCCAGTGGTCGTAGTTTTAAGGCCCCTGTTTATGATAAAAATGCTCGTCAAACTCTGAGTAAGATTGATTCCAGGTTTGAAACACTGTTAGCAATTTGGTTGACAACTTTATTTTTTGTTAGGGCAACTCTCTGTTTGGCCACTTGATGGCAGCATTTACTACGTGCTAACGATGGACGTTCTTATTCCCCCCCACCCCCAGGTTGTTCAGCCTCGTTTAACATTGGTGGTGGAAAAGATTGATAGCAATGCAAATGTATTTATAACCACAAGAGATAGTCACCTTCCACCCCGATTAGCCTTTGCATTGATTTACTGAGGAAAAACATCTATTACCGAAAAAAGTCTTAGGGACTGGTATTGCATTATTTTGTTACAGTTGAAATATGTAGGAAAAGTGATCTCAGAGAAGATATGCTTTAATCTAACCAAAAATGTACTTTCCCAATAATTAAAAAAAAAAAAAGATACATCATTGAGAATGCAGCTCCTGTTCAGAGCACTGTACCACGATTTCCCCCCTTAAAGCTATATACTTAGTTATTTGAATATTTTCTAATAATGAGCTTGTGTCACATTTTAGATCTTTAAAAAGAGATTTATTCATGAGCTGTTGCTTGGATAAAGCCATTGATCTACCAGAAAAAGAAAATCCCATTTCTCAATTTCTTTGTGAGAATATAATTATGGTTGGAACTAAATTCTTTTTTTTTTTTTTTTTTTAATGAAAAGGCTTACTGCTTCCTGAAATACATTTTTGTACCCCCTCAAGACTGGAACTGCAGCCATGACTTCTTTTTCTTGCAGAGAAAAATGTACCAGTAATGATTCTATAAACATCCTGCCAAGAACTTTCTAGGGGAGGGTGCAGTTAGAGAACTCCTGTTAGAGATTTACATGGAGCACAAATTGGTAGAGATTTACAAGGCAGTTACGATTTAGTGCTATTGGCTTGAGAGAAGGGAATGGTATTTTTGTTTGTTCTTGTTTTAAACCATCTCGTCTTTTCCTTGGGTCCCTTATTTCTCTGGAAAAAATCGTGGCATTTGGAAAAGTTTGGTTGAGTTCTTATGTTCTGAGCTGTTACCAGAGAAGACTCCCCGTATTATAATTTACTGCCATTTGAACTGATCTGCCGGAGTGAGGTTAAGATGCTCAATATAGGGTTGTAAAGGAGACTCTGCTGGAGTGTCAGGGCTGCATAAATGGCAAGACAGTAACATGAGAAGTCTCAGATGGCGAGTTTATATAAATCGTTGTGGGTGTATATAAAAATATTCTGGGGAGGTGATTCCAGCTCTGCTAGTTTCACTAGCTCAGCTCGATTTTCCTGAGCTCCCTGTATGTTTATTTATATACAATTGTACATTTCCTTCTGTTTATATACACTAGGCTCTTCTGGGTTCTGTAAGGAGACCTCCGTTCCTTACACACTCTTCCTGCAGCTCATCTCATGCTCGTTTAAAACTTTTCTATTATTTTATAACAAAAGCAGTGCGAGGTTACTATAGAGACCTCGGAAAACACAGGCATGTGAAAAGTACATAAAAACATCTCTCTCTCTCTCTCTTTTTTTTAAAGATTTATTTATTTTAGGGAGAGAGAGAGTGAGTGGGGGGGGGGCAGGGCAGAGGGAGAGAGAGAAAGAGAGAGAATCTCAAGCAGACTCCCTGCTGAGCGCGGAGCCAGACTTGGGGCTCCATCCCAAGCCCCGGAGATCATGACCTGAGCTGCAACCAAGAATCCAACGCTTAACTGACTGCACCGCCCAGACGCCCCTAAATACATAACTCTTACCATGCTCTTCTTTGAGTTTTATAGTCCTCTAGTTACATATATAATAGATACAAAAATATTATAAACATTGGATCCCACATTCGTTTTGTACAAGTGTTCCCAATCCAGCTGAATACAACTTTTATTGCCACGCAGTTTCCTGAACTTCCTTTTCTTTCTTTTTTTTTAAAAATAGATTTTATTTATTTATTTGACAGAGAGAGACACAGCGAGAGAGGGAACACAAGCAGGGGGAGTGGGAGAGGGAGAAGCAGGCTTCCCGCTGAGCAGGGAGCCCGACATGGGGCTCGATCCCAGGGTCCTGGGATCATGAACTGAGCCAAAGGCAGACGCCCAAGGACTGAGCCACTCAGGCGCCCCCTGATCTTCCTTTCTTTTGCACATAAGCATGTACTTCTCATTTTCTGTATTTATCGTTAGGAGAAATGCTACCTGGCTTGCACCCTTGGCGGAGCCCTGAAACAAGACCCCTGTAGTCACCCGCCAGGTCTGACTGTGTACATATGGGGACCCGTAAAGAAGACCCAACTCCAGATGGCCTGGTGTCAACAGGGGATACTTTCCAAATTGTATAGGAAGTTTCAGTCTGGCTTTGACAGGCATAATTGCTGATATGTTCAGTCTCAGATGAAATCAATGTAGAAAAGAAAAAGGAAATAATAGCCCTGACAGCTTTTGCTGTATGAAAAGTGCTGTAAATTCGAGCCGGCAGTGTAGAAAAGAGGGAAGAGCTTAAGTGGATGCACTCGAGAGGGGGTGGTATTTTCCCTGGAGAACCTGGTTTTCTTCTTGCCCCTGTGTGCTCTGAAACCCCGAGCTCCCACTCCACAGGGCTGTCTCCCTCCCTGGTGATGCAACATCCTGCCCATAAATGGACAGCCACCTGCCCATAAATACCCACTGGCAGTCAGAGCCACCGCAGCAACAACCCTCTGGCCAGTGATGCAGGGGGAGGTGTGCGCGCGCGCGCGTACGCGTGTTCCTGCGCATATTCCATGCACGCTGACTTTTCCACTTGGCATGGTTCAAAGCCTGGCTGCTGGAACCTGAGTCAGTGGCTGGGGGCTAGCTACCCACCTCAACCAGTGTGCCGCCTCTGAATACAGGTACCCAGACTAGAGTGAGGACTGCTCCATTCTGCTGAGCGGGGCTTCAGCTAGAGCAGAACAGAAGCATCTCCGAAATGAGAATGAAGCAGAGACCGTGCTGGTGGTTTATTCTGGGGGAGGGGGCACTGGGGGTGTGTGGAGAACCAGAGGAAGTGATTGAGGGGCCCTCACCTGTCATAAACATTTGGGAAATCTCCCTAAAGGCTGAGGCACACTCAGATCTGGCAAGGTTGCTCCGTGGCTTTGGTCAGCCCTGGATCCAAAGGCTCGTTTCTGGGTTTTCATGCAGTGGAGCTCTGTGTCAGATCTCTATTTTGTTTTATTTGTTGTTTTGCCGTTTGCAAATGTTCCACACCTGTGAAATTTTTGTTCGGTAAAAAAAATAAATAACGCAGAGCGTTGAAATTGGCATTGATTTTTAATTTATACAGGTGTTATTACAAATATATATCAGTGTCAATTAAAACAGTTCCAGGGCCTACAACATAGAGGAAATCAAATCTCATAATTGCCTTGACCATGTGGGCATTAGTATTGGTTTCAGAGTATAAAGGTCATTGATGATTAGGCTCTGAGTTTAAATTAAATTGCATTACATATTTTCCTTTCCCTCCTAGATTGCAAATGTGACAGACAGGAAATAACTGGCAATCATTAGCATTTTCTAGTAAAAGAAATGTGATGCCTATTTTCTGTTTGCCTTCTTTCTGCCATCCCACCGTCCATAATTGCAAAGATAACTTGCAGGAAAAGATATTATTGTTTGAACAATGAGAATGATAATACTACCTTGTATAATAAAATACAAATGGGACCTTTGGCTTTGATTTATAAAAGCAACATGAAGAGAAAGGTCAGTCCTCGTTTACTATCATACGGTAATTTAAGTAGTGTTCTCAAATTCATGTGTCCCCAGTAAATCGCTTTGTAGGATTCTTCCCTAAGTTCTGTTTTCCCCTCACACCCCCCATTCTCCATCCTCCCTTGGTCACTACCAAGTCCTTAGTGTCTAGGGATTTTGTTCTTTTTTTTTTTTTTTTAAGGTTTATTTATTTGAGAGAGAGCATGTGTGTGCAAGGGGGAGGGGCAGAGGGAAAGGAAGAGAGAGAATTTTTTTTTTTTTTTAAGATTTTTATTTATTTATTTGTCAGAGAGAGAGAGCACAAGCAGGGGGAGCAGCAGAGGGAGAGGGAGAAGCAGGCTCCCCACTGAGCAAGGAGCCCGATGTGGGACTCGATCCCAGGACCCTGGGATCATGACCTGAGCCGAAGGCAGACGCTTAACGACTGAGCCACCCAGGCATCCCAAAGAGAGAGAATCTTAAGCAGACTCCCCGCTGAGCATGGAGATGGGCTTCATCCATGACCCTGAGATCATGACCTGAGCCAAAATCAAGAGTCAGTTGCCTAACTGACCGAACTACCCAGGCACCCCAGAATTTTGTTCTTTTTTCTAGCATGTTCCAGTAAGGAAAAAACAAAACAAAACACCTCAGTTCCTTATCAGTCTGTATCAGTGATCTGCACTGGTTCTAGAGGGTCATCCAGTGTATGTCAGTGTTCCAGGCCAACACTTCAAGTGCAAAATGAGGGTGACGAACTATTTGACATCCTGGGTCACTTTTAATTTTCAATCCTGTGGTTCTTAGTTTCATTCCCCTATGAAGACATTCAGAAAGAGTTCACTTTGCTTTCTATCTTTTTTTAGAAAGTATGTACAGGGAGGTCTCTCCCAGCCTGCATTTTTATCAATGGAAATAGAAATGACGTTTTTTGTTTTCTGAGGGAACATGATTTATATTATGGAAAATGCTATTCATCATGATGTGGTAACTGCTGGAATAAAGCTGTTGCGTGAGCAACTCAGATGCTTTTAGTGTTCTAGTGGTTTCTTTATCATAACAATGGGTAATACATATGGCATGATTGAGGTGATTAGTGGGTGTGAAAGGGCTAGACTAGTAAAAATACTGACCTTAATAGCGAAGAGACCCCATTGATCTCAAGCACTATCTAAATTTAAATAAGTTCTTGATTTGCTTTATGATATATTGAATTTATAGTCATACAAAACATTTTTATAACAAAAATTTCTGGAAGACATTAACTTTATTATTGTATCTAAAGGTCTTTAGTATAGAACAAAATCAAAAGCTGGTTGGAAACGACGTATAAGAGACAAATCTCCAACAAGAGTGATCTAAACTAGAAAAGAAAGACAAAATACAGAAAAAACTTTCAAATAATCACAGCACAGATTTAAAATAATAAAGATATTATGAAGAAACATATACATACAGTTCAAAAAGGGGTAATGAGTGATTTCTGAAAATGGCAAAATTGATGTGAGGAAGGAGCATATGAATAGGCCAATAATCATTTAAAAAGAAAACAACAAAAAAAACCCCCATCAGTGGAGATCAAAGGCCTCCTACCATTAAAGTCTCATACCCAGAATACTTAGTAAGAGAATTTTACCAAGAAATTGAGGAATAGAATCTCTATATTATATAGTTTGTTCTAGAAAATAGACATTAAACCCACCCAACTCACTTAGAAGCTACTGCAATCTTGGTTACAAAGCCAAATAAAATTATAAGCCTATTTCACTTATGAGCCTGGATGGTAAATTCTAAGTAAAATATTAATTAAGAGCATTTAGTAGTGTAATCAAAACAATAATAGCTGACATTACATTTATCTTAATAGAGTTAAAGTGTTCATATTACAAAAAATCCGGAAACATTGGGAAAAGTATAACAAATCACCCTAAATGCATAACTGAGCTCTAAGAAAGTGAAGGAAATCATTAGAAATACAAAATGGAGGTGGATGGGGGATGCTAAAGCCGGGGAAACAAATATGAATTGATGTTGCAATTGCCTTAGATGTGGGACAAGTCTCCTTAACCAAAGGACTTGGTCTTAATGGTCAAACCAAACATGCCAAATGAGGTAGGAAATTTGAATTTGGAGGCGTTTAAAGTCTAAACCCTTAAAGAGCTACACCCTGAGTGCAAAATGGACTAGAAAAATTCTTGCATTTTCTAGTCTTTTGTTAACTCACCAGCAGAGACGGAAAAAAATTTTTTCACAAGAAAAAATTCTTCTCAAATAATTTTTAATTATGAGTGTGCTATAATGCATGTGTACATTTTTAATTAACATAAAAATCAGTCCTAAGACAGTATTACCCCTGGAGTGCTTTAGAAGAAAATATAAAATTACACATACAGCATAAATCAGGTTATATTGAGTTCCTGCTGGTAATGTGCCACGAAAGTGGAGATCACAACCTCCAAAATATAAAACATACATGGAAATAATCAACCATGCGTAAGAATCAGTGGCCAGTGGAATTAGGCCTTTAAGAAGTTCAGATATAATTTTTTATATTTATATAGTAGAAGTAACATATTTTAGATTCTTAAGGACTTCAGTGTTCAGAAAAAGAGAAAAAGAATGAGAATAAATAAGTAAAACAGAAGGCCTAAAAATTAAGTTCAGCAAGGTTGCAGGATACAAGATAAACATATAAAGTCAATTATATGTTTATATACTAGCAATAAACACATGGACACTGAAATTAAAATATCCTGTACACATGTTCAAAAAAACCAAATGCTTCATTGGAGATCTAGCAAAACTTGTACAGGACTTGTGTGCTGACAAGTATACAATAGTTGTGAAAGAAATTAAAGATCTATCTAGATGGAGAAAAATCTGTGTTCCTGTCTTGGAAGACTCAACACAATAATGATGTCAGTTCTTCCCAAACTGATAAACAGCTTTAATACAAATCCTATCTAAATGCCAGTGAGATATATATATATATATATTTAGATCTGATCAAGATTATATAAAGCTTATATGGAAAGAAAAAAGAACTACAGTAGCTAGAATGATTTTGAAAAAGAATAGAGTGGTAGGAAGCCATCTACCCAACCTCAAGAGTTATTGTGTAGTTACAATAATCATTATTATGTGCTATTAGTGGTGGGGTAGGCATGTAGATCATGGGAACAGAATAGAGAACCCAGACATACCACAAACATGAACAGACAGACATGCCTGATTGAGTTTTTACCAACATGTGAGAGCAACTTAATAGACTTAGATAGAATTTTCTTTTTTTTTTTTTTTTAAAGATTTTATTTATTTATTTGACAGAGAGAGACACAGCAAGAGAGAGAACACAAGCAGGAGGAGTGGGAGAGGGAGAAGCAGGCTTCCCATGGTACAGGGAGCCCAATGAGGGGCTCAATCCCAGGACCCTGGGATCATGACCTGAGCCGAAGGCAGACGCTTAACCGACTGAGCCATCCAGGCGCCCCTAGACTTAGATAGAATTTTCAAGAAATAGTGCTGGAGCAATTGGACATCTGTAGGTTAAAAAAAAAAAGCTTGAACCTAAGCCTCACACCTTATAAAAATGTTAAAATGAATCACAGATTTACATGTAAAACATAAAACTAAAACACTTCTTTTTTTTTTTTAAAGATTTTATTTATTTATTTGAGAGAGAGAATGAGAGAGAGAGAGCATGAGAGGGGGGTGGGTCAGAGGGAGAAGCAGACTCCCTGCCGAGCAGGGAGCCCGATGCGGGACTCCATCCTGGGACTCCAGGATCATGACCTGAGCTGAAGGCAGTCGCTTAAACAACTGAGCCACCCAGGCGCCCCAAAACTAAAACACTTCTTGAAGAGGATATAAGAGAAAGATTTCAGGATTTAGGGCCAGGCAAGTGTTTTTAGATTTGACACCAAAACACAACCTATAAAAGGAAAAATTGATAAATGGGTCTTTATGAAAATTTAAAAATATGCTCTGGGAAAGACTCTGTTAGAAAGATGAAAAGAGGGGCGCCTCGGTGGCTCAGTTGGTTAAGCGACTGCCTTCGGCTCAGGTCATGATCCTGGAGTCCCGGGATCGAGTCCCGCATCAGGCTCCCTGCTCGGCAGGGAGTCTGCTTCTCCCTCTGATCCCCTTCCCTCTCGTGCTCTCTGTCTCTCTCTCTCTCTCAAATAAATAAATAAAATCTTAAAAAAAAAAAAAGAAAGAAAGATGAAAAGACAAGCTATGGAATGAGAGAAAACCCACATATGTGACAAAGGACTCTCAAACCCGCACATCAGACAAAAGACTAGTATGTAGGGTATATAAAGGACTCTCAAAACTCAACAGTAAAAAAGCAAACAGTCCAATTATCACATGGGCAAAAGGCCTAGACATTTCACTGAAGATACACAGATGGCAAATTAAACACATGAAAAGAGACTCAGCATCAGCAGACAACAGGGGAATTCAAATGAAAACCACAATGATATTATTACTACACACCTATCAGAATGGCTAAAATAAAAACTAGTGGCAACATCAAATTCTGGTGAGAAAGTGGAGAGACGGGGTCACTTGAATATTGCTTATGGGAATCTAACATGGTACTCCCGAAAATAGTTTGCAGTTTCTTTAAAAAACTAAACACATAACTATGGTGTGGCACAGTAATTACACTCATGACCATGTAAAACCACATAGATGAAGACTTATGTTCACCTGTGCCCAAATATGTATGGCAGCTTTATTCGTAACAGCCCCAGACTGTAATTAACAGGGGAATGGCTAATAAACTGTGGCATATCCATACTGTGGAATACTACCCTACAGTAAAATGGAAAGAACTATTGATATACAATGATCTGGATGAATCTCCAGAGAACTATGCTGAGTGAAAAAAGCTAATCCCAATAGGTTGCCTAATGTATGATTCCATTTATATAACAATCGAAATGACGAAACTATAGACATGAAGAACAGTATTGGTGGTACCAGGGGTTGAGACTGGAGGGAAGTAGGTTTATTTATAAAAGTTAATGTGAGGGCGACTGGGTGGCTCAGTTGGTTAAGAGTCTGCCTTAGGCTCAGGTCATGATCCCAGGGTCCTGGGATGGAGTCCCGCATCTGTCTCCCTGCTCACTGGGGAGTCTGCTTCTCCCTCTCCCTCTGCCCCCACCCCCCCGCTTATGCTCTCTCTCTCTCTCTCTTGCTCTCTCTCAAATAAATAAAATCTTTAAAAAAAAAGTGTGAGAGATTCTTGTGATGATGGAAATGTTCTTTATCTTGATTGTATCACCATCAGTATCCTGGTTATGGTATTGTCCTACAGTTTTACAAAATATTACCATTGGAGGAAACTGGGTAAAGGATCTGTGAAATATTGCTATATTATTTCTTATAACTGCATGCTAATCCAAAATTAGAGTTGACCCTTGGACATTATGGGTTTTAATTGTACTGGTCCACTTACACATAGATTTTTGTGTGTGTGTGTGATAAATGCTGTAATGTAAATGTATTTTCTCTTATGATTTTTTTTTTAAAGATTTTATTTATTTATTTCAGAGAGAGCACAAGTGGTGGGGGTGGGCAAAGGGAGAAGCAGACTCCCCACTGAGCAGGGAGCCCAATGTGGGACTCGATCCCAGGACCCTGGGATCACGACCTGAGCCAAAGGCAGATGTGTAACCAACTGAGCCACCCAGATGCCTCTTTATTATGATTTTCTAAATAACATTTTTTCTCTAGCTTGCTTTAGTGTAAAAATATAGTATATAATACATAAAAAATACAAAATACATGTCAATCAACTAGATGTGGAGCCCACTGCGGGACTTGAATTCACGACCCTGAGATCAAGACCTGAGCTGGGATCAAGCGTTGGACACTTAACTGACTGAGCCACCAAAAGTTGGGCGCCTGGGTGGCTCAGTTGGTTAAGTGACTGCCTTCGGCTCAGGTCATGATCCTGGAGCCCCAGGATTGAGTCCCGCATTGGGCTCCCTGCTCGGCCGGGAGTCTGCTTCTCCCTCTGACCCTCCTCCCTCTCATGCTCTCTGTCTCTCATTGTCTCTCTCGCAAATAAATAAAATTTAAAAAAAAAAGTTATACATAGATTTTTGACTGCATTGGGCCAGCATTCCTAAATCCCATGTTGTGCAAATGTCAGCTATATATCAAAATAAAAAACTTAATTAAAAAACAAGAAACAATAAAACACAGAGTGGGGCAAATAAAAAGGAAAAAGTGGTTACCCTGGGTCAGATGGTAGATTTATCCACCAAGTGGATAGGCGTCAGTAGTAATAGAGACACTTTTTAGTGTATACCTTTTTCTTAACATACTCATAGGAAAATGCACAAATCATAAGCTTATATCTTGATGAATTATGACAAAATGGATCCACCCAGATAACTACCACTCAGATTAAGAACTAGGATATGATCCAACTCCAGAAACTCCCTTTGTGCTTATAATTTCTTCCTATCATCCTTATAAATGTAATCACTGAGTTTAAGGACCATAGATTAGTTTTGACTTTTCAAATTTTATAAAAGCAGAATCATACAGAAATTATTCTTTTGTGTCTGGCTATTATAACTCAATGTTACATTTATGAGATTCATCTGTGATGTTGTGTGTAGCAATGATTTGTTCATTTTTATTGCTGTATGTTATCCTCTTATGTAAACTGTCATTTATTCATTCTCCTCTTTATAGACATTTGATTTTGTCCCCAAAATTTTAATTATTATTAATCATGCTGCCATAAAAATTCTTTTTTTCTAAGACTTTTGGTGCATATAGGTACAAACTTTTCTTGGGTAAATAAATGAAGATGAAATTGTATTTCTTAGAAGGCAAGTTTAGTGATGATGAATTCCCTCAGCTTTATTTTTCCTTCATTTTTAAGCATAGTTTTGCTGGATATTGTATTTTTGGTTGGTGGTTTTTTGTTGTTGTCGTTGTTCAGCATTGAGTCAGAATTTTGGACACATTTTCCCCTCTTCTCTTTCCTCAAGGGAGAGGCAGTGGAGCTGTATCATCCTGTCTGCTGTAGAACCTGTCCTCAGGGGCATTGTCAAGCTGGCCAGCTCTTATGTCATTCAGAATTGCCCAGGCATCTAGAGTACATTATGTCCTACCAGTGCTCTGACACAGGAGACAGATACAGGTTCCTCAGGAAGCTCCCAGGAAAGACAGTATGTTAGACATAGGTTCCAACTCTTTCCCTTCCCAGGAGAAGTTGGGAATTGGATTTTCTCCTGCATTCCGCACTGAGCTATGGAAGGGAATATGGCAAGTGATTGCTCCAAACCCTTATTCTCCTTGGTCCCCAATCTGGTGCTCTCTCCTGTCAGTGCTCAAATTGAGGAAACTGGTCCCTCAGGCAGCCCCCTCAAAAGTCTGAATGTTAGACATATATTTCAGTCTTCTCTTTTCTTCCCCAGGAAGAATCTGGGGGTTGGGAGTTTTCTCCCAATTGTGCCATGTTGGGAAGGGGGAAGAATTAAGGTAAGTGAGTGCTGTGAATTTTCCTACTGGCTTCATTGTGGCTGTTTTTGTGCCCTTGTGGGGTCCAGCAGTTTCTGAATTGTTTTCTAGGTTTCTCACAAATGAGAATTGGTCTATGTATTGTTGTTGAGCCAATGTCTCTGTTGGGGGAAAAGAGAGTCTGGGGCTTCATATTCTGCCATCTTGCTCTGGACTGTATTCTTACATTGGTTTCTTTGTTTATGTTTGCACCAATACATCACTGTCTTAATTAAAGTAGATTTGTATCCAGTAGTAGAAGTTTTCCAGTTTGTTTTTTCAAGAAGAGGACTTCTGGCTATTACTGATCTTTTTAATTTCCATATAACATTTAAGCCAGCCAGTTTCCACACACACACACACACACACACACCTGCTGATATTTTGTTTGGAATTTCACTGAATCTATAAATCAAGCATGCAAATGGGTATCTTTACAGCATTAACTCACAATACATGAACATACTACATCTCACTATTTTCTTAGGTCTTCTTTAATTTCTGTCAGTAGTATTTTGTAGCGTTTTTGCATAGTTCTTGTTAGATTTACTCCAAGCTATTAGGTGTTTTCACATCTTATTATAAATGCTCTCTCAATTTTAAGAATTTAACTTTGTTTGTTAGTATTTAGACATAAAACAGATTTTGAATATTGTGATTGCTCTGAATTCTTGTATTAATTCTAGTGGTTTATAGAATCTATTGGATTTTTTATATACTTTTTATGTCATGTAGAAAAAAAAATGTTTTAGTTTTTTTTCTTCCAGTCTTTTTCTTAAGGCTTTCTTGCCTTGCCTTATTGTAGTAGCTAGGACAATGGGGATTAGAAGTGCTGACAGCAGACATCCATATCTTGTCTTCATTCTCAGAGGTAAAGCTTTCAGTATTTTATCATTCTCTATAATTTTTGCAGTAGAATTCACAGGTAGCTTTTTACACAATAAGCTCTTCCCCTCTATTTCTAGTATAGTAGCATTTTTTTAATCATGAATAGATATTTAATTTAATAAAATCATTTTCCTGCATCTACTGAGATGATCATGTGATTTTTCTAATTTAATCTTTTGATGTAGTGAATTACATTGATTTTCAAAGGTTCAATCAGCAGCCTGTATTACTAGAACAAACCAGATTTTATCTTGATATATTGTCCTTTTCATATACCTTTATACTTTGTTAATATTTTAAATGGGATTTTTACATCTTGAATCCTTACCTTAGGGTCTGCTTCTGGGAAAACCTGCAATAAAACAAAGTGTATAATTTTAGGATTCAGCTTCAAGTCAAAAAACTTAGCCATCCTTAAACAAATAACGGTTTACTTTTCTCCCATAACAAAAACGATAGTGCATAAGGTTGATAGAATCTATTTACTTGCTTACTGATGCCATTAGAAACCTAGTTTCTTTCTTACTTTCCTTACGAACTTTATTACTGCCTTTTTATCTTCATGGTTGTTACCTTATACTGTAACTTACAGCCTCATAGTCTTACACTTTGCAAGTAAAGAAATAGGTATGGTGAGGCTTTCCCCAAGTGACGCTATTTATACAGGAAGAAGGGAGGGTCCCAAGCACACATCCTATTATATCTCTTGGCCAAAAATGGATCACACACTGATACCCAGAGAAATCACTGGTGGAGAAAGTGGAATTCCTTTGATTGGATTAAATCAAACATAATTCATCCTCTAGGATCAGAGAGACTTATTTTCTCTTGAAATCAAGGGATCTCTGTGACAATCTATGTTCTGTTAGCCAGGAATAAGTAGGGGAATCATGTCTGATACAAGTAGTTCAAGAAAGAATAATTTTGTGTGGCTCTCATATATGAATGTAGATGCAAAAATTCTTTTTTTTTTTAAATTTTTATTCTTATGTTAATCCCCATACATTACATCATTAGTTCTAGACGAAGTGTTCCATGATTCATTGTTTGTGCATAACACCCAGTGCTCCATGCAGAATGTGCCCTCCTCAATACCCACCACCAGGCCAGCCCATCCTCCCACCCCCCTCCCCTCTAGAACCCTCAGTTTGTTTTTCAGAGTCCATCGTCTCTCATGGTTCGTCTACCCCTCCGATTTCCCCCCCTTCATTCTTCCCCTCCCTCTACCTTCTTCTTCTTCTTCTTTTTTTTTTTTCTTAACATATATTGCATTATTTGTTTCAGAGGTACAGATCTGAGATTCAACAGTCTTAGATGCAAAAATTCTTACCCAAATGTTAGTAAATTGAATCTAGCAAATAAAAAAGTCAAAATGTAATTGAGTTTATTTCAGAAAAATGTTAATAAATCCTGAAAGGGAGGATTACTACAAAGCTGTAGAAATGAGACAGTATGGTGCAGAAACATATCGATAGATCTGTGGAGTAGAATTAAGTGTTCAAAAACAAGTCCAGGTTTGCATGGGAATCTGATATGTGTAGAAGTGGACCTAATAGAAAAGGATGATTTTTTTATTACATGAAAATGGGAAAACAGGCCACTATTAGAGAAAGATAAAATTAGTTCTCAAAAATATATTTTAGATTAATTCCAGGCTTAAGGATGAAAGGTAAAACTATAAATTGAATAAAAAGTACATCAGAGGGGCGCCTGGGGGGCTCAGTCATTAGGCGTCTGCCTTCTGCTCAGGTCATGATCCCAGGGTCCTGGGATCGAGTCCCATGTCCCTGCTGAGCAGGGAGCCTGCTTCTCCCTCTCCCTCTGCCTGCTACTCTGCCTACTTGTGATCTCTCTCTCTCTCAAAAATAAATAAATAAAATCTTAAAAAAAAAGTTCATCAGAAAATATATCTCTGTAATTCTGAGTTGTGGAAGAATTATTAAATAAGACCCCAAAAGTACAAGGCATAAGATTTAAAAAATGATAAATTCAACTACCTAAAAATTATACATTTTTTTAAAAAGATTATTTATTCATGAGAGACAGAGAGAGAGGGAGGGAGGGAGGGAGAATGGCAGAAGCAGAGGGAGAAGCAGACTCCCTGCAGAGCAGGGAGCCTGATGTGGGACTCAATCCCAGGACCCCAGGATCATGACCTGAGCTGAAGGCAGCTGCTCAACTGACTGAGCCACCCAGGTGCCCCCAAAATTATAAAATTCTATTCAATGAACGGCACCATCAATAAAGTCAATTGGCAGGGAATTGGCTAGGAAACATTATGTGGGAAGTCAAAAACTGACAAGGAATAATATCTATAATATTTTTAAAAATGTCACAAAAAAGAGAAATCCAGAACAATAGATAAAGCAGAGACTGTAGACTCAAAAAGCTAACCCACAGAATGATCTGGAGATACTGAGTTTAATTTAGTATGCATGGGCGTCATGACACGTTCATTCCATTCCTGTGGAACTTGTGTTCTGGTCCCTGAGGAGGCATGTGTAAGAAGGTTCAATTAAGTGTTATTGGTAGGGCAAGTTGTGGTGGATAACCTAGGTCTCTATCTATAGGGAAATAGATGTGTCAAATATTGTGGATACTTACAGATGTAACAAATTAGAAATAGCATTAGGAAATCTTTCTAGAGGAAGAAATCTTTCAAACATGGTGTTGAGAGGAAAAAGTGAGGTAACAGGACCTGTAACATGATTTACTTAGGCAAATTTAAAACAAACACACAACAGAACAGTACCATGTTTCAAATATACGTAAGTGGTCCAAGAAAAATGTTAAACACATTGGAGTAATTTCCTACAGACGGAGGAGTGGGTTGGAGTGGAGATTGAAGTTAAGGAAGAAAAAGAAAGTGAAACAAGATGAAGGCCTCGCATGGCCAGTTGATGATGGTTGTTCCAGGATCTTGGGAATAATACCAACTTGGTTCTCTGCATTTCAGGTTTTATGTTTATTTGCTAAATTCTATTAAGATTCTCACTTGCGCACCAGCTCCAAATTAGGTATCTGGCTATGATTTTACATATTGTTGCCAGGAAATAAAGTAGGATTGTCCTGTAATCATTTAATTTCTAGAAGGCACTGTATACCAGAATTCTAATGTCACTGTTAAACAAATGGGTATCTTCTTCCAAAATCATGCTTTTTTAAAAAGAAGATTTATTTATTTATTTGAAGGGGGGAGGGTCAGAAGGAGAGAATCTTCAAGCAGTCTCCCTGCTGAGTGTGGAGCCCCACTTGGGCCTCCATCCCAGGACCCATGAGATCGTGACCTGAGCTGAAAGCAAGAGTTGGACGCTCAACTGACTGAGCCACCCAGGCGCCCTCAAAATCATGCTTTTAAATTATCGATGGGAATATGTTATCTTTTCCATTCTTTCTCAGAGGTGTTAGTTTCTGGAGGACCATAATCAACTTTTTGTGTGATTTTACTCAATAGAATTTCATTTTGCTCAGTACTTTCTTACTCATTGTCAATGACCAAGGTTAACATTTTAAAACTCTTCTGGATGAATGGTTAGGTTTTCACTACTTTTTCCACTTTCTTGAAAATGGAGTTGTGTCACAAAGAAGTTTGAAAGAATCATACCTTGGTCTGAAGATATTTTAAAAGTGACGGTTTGGCTAGAAATTTAACCTGGCTCAAAGCTGACCACACTGTGTTCACTTGATACCAAGTTCTGAAATTCATTTTAAGGCATAGGAATGAGATTTTTCATGTAAACTCTCCTCTTGAATTACTAGGTCCATTTCCTTGTCCCTTCTATAAAGCAAATTTACTGTCTTCCTGATGAAATTCTGATTTAATTTTTTTTATTATTGCTTATTGTGTGCCAAGACACATATGTTATTTTATTAATCATAGGTAAGTTTGCCTTGCCCGAGAAGTTCAATAAGATTTTAATGATGGTAAGACCAATTAGTTGATGCTGATTAGGATATTGACACTCCAAATGTGGTGTGAGCCAATAGAATCACCTGGGAGATTTTCAGACCTGCAG
The DNA here is from genome assembly GCF_029215605.1 of Mirounga angustirostris. Taxonomy (NCBI): domain Eukaryota; kingdom Metazoa; phylum Chordata; class Mammalia; order Carnivora; family Phocidae; genus Mirounga; species Mirounga angustirostris. The sequence goes on from NW_026991715.1 coordinate 19,594,114, forward strand.
AGACTCATGCACAATCACAGACGTAGTGAATCAAAAGTTGCATTATAGAATAAGATCTCTAGGCAATTCTTAGATAGATTAAAGTTTGAGAAGCACTGGGCATCATTCCTTGGCATCTGGACAGTGATGTCAGGTTGAAGAAAAGCTATTTTTAAATGAAATCTAATTTTACATGGTTGTACTTGCTCTTCCAATTAATTCCACCATTCAGTCATTATTTCATTAAGTCATTCATTCATTCATTCATTCATTCATTCAAATAAACACTGTGTGAGTGCTTATTATATTTCAGGCTCTATATTAGGCATATGCAAAAGCCAACAAGACATGCTTAGGAATTCCTGGCTTTTTGAATGCTAAAATAAATGCAGAAAAAAGCCCAGAAGCTGGGTGAAATGTGCTTTTTGGTCCTCTGGGAAAGGTTCCCAGCCCAGTGGTCTGACAGAAGCAACACAGGTTATGGAGACAACGCTCCAGACCCTGTTCAGTGACATTGGCTGTACCATGGAAGCTCTCAGCAAGGTGTTCAGGCTGGAATCAGGTAGTGCTTGGCTGGAGAAGCCTGGTGTCTGGGATCTCAGTCAGGCCTGAGCCAGGTCCAGCTCTCCAACTCAGAGCTGGCTTCTGGCATCCAGGCCTGCCTCCGGAGCTTCAGGGATGGCTTGGTGAGCAAAGAATGAGAGAATAGAATCTGGATGACAGGGCAGGCTAAGATGTGTCCAGTAAGGGGTATTTTCTATAAGCCTGTGTGGTCTGATTCGGGTGCTGTGAGCAATGGTTTTCAGGATTTTGATGGAACAGGAAGGATTGAGTGGGTTCCAATGGAAAACACTGGAAAACATTGCATCTGGTCTTAGTCCCAAGGGGCAGCAGGAAAAGGAAATGCCACAGGCAAGTTCTTTTATATTAAGTTTTACGGCACACCAAAATCATGTTGCATTAGAATTTTAAAAATAATGTGTACATTGATTTCATAAATCTTGCTTCAGAACTAAGAGTTGAAGAATATCTGATAGCCAGCCCTTTTATGTGAATTAGCCACATAGTGAATTGGTCTAGAAGCAGACATGAGAATTGTCTAATAGCACCTGCCATCTGTCCAGATCCAAATACCTGCATTTTTGGTCTTTTTTCTTTCTCTATTTAGTGTCTGTTTCTGTTAAGTTGAAAATATGGTTAAGAAAAGGACCAGGAAACAAACTCCAGTTATGGAAAGAAAATAGCTTTGGTGAGATGAATTTCCTCTTCCTTTTCAACCCATGATGCAGAGAGCAATCCTTAGGATCTATCTACATGGTGTCTGATGGCCAGATGGAAGAGGAAGGAAGAAAACATTTGAAGTATCTGACTGCTCATTGGGGTAATTTGTGAAATACTGTAGATTTGGTTGTAGAATTGGTTGTAGATACGCCTTATGAAGTCTTTGTCATATATATAATTTTGTTCATCCTTGGATAAGCTATTTAATATTTGTGAGGGTCAGTTTCCTTACCTGTAAAGTGAAGGTAGTTAGGCCCCACCAAGATTAAATGAAATAACGTTTATTGCATTTAATTAGGGCAGTGACTGACACATGGCAACTGCTCAGTAAATTCTAGCTTTTAGAGTAGGGTCAAAATGTACACATAATGACTGGTGGGTTTTTGCACAAGAACATCCATTTTCTGTAATTCAGCACATGTTGTCCTTGAGTCTCCCAGCCTGCCTTGACCGGACAACTTATTCTTTCCTTTTCAGGTATTTTCAGTCCAATCCATGACTTCCTAGCTAAATTCAAATGTTATCTCAATTAGTGTCCGGTTTCTACCTTACCTGCCCTTATGTATATTCTCAGTTTGCCATGTGGTCTTTATGCCTCCTTTTTGTCCTTCTTTGCCACTCATGGGTGATCTATTTTCACAGAAGAGCTTGTGTATTATTATTCTGGCATTAGGAAAGTAATATATGAGGTCATGTTGTCCCCTGCTTGAGTTTTGTCCCACTTGGACTTGGGGCATCAGTTTCTGTCACTGTGGTACCTGCAGTGATGTTCCTTAGTGAGCCTGTTCCCTGAACTTCCTGACCTGGCATCCACTGAGGTGTTGTTGGCCCAGCTGGTCTTGGGGTGGCTTGGTGGCAGTTGGCCTTTGTCTCCAACTGCAAAAGCTCTCACATTGGTAGCTATCTCTCTCTTAACCTCAGACATCTTCCTGCCTACCTGCCACCCCCAACACCCATATCACTCTTTTTTCCTTCATGGGGGGCAGGGTCGGGAACTCTTGATGACTTTTTCTGCCTCACCCTAGAGTAGGACCTACATAGTTGTCCTTATGCCCACCTGCCCTTGGCTATTACTGCTCTAACTCTTCCATGTTGAATGTGAGACTTTTCTAAGAAACTTGCTGTCTTCCTAGGTTAGGAGAGGAGAGGCATAAGCCCTGATATTTATCAGTTCAGGCCTGAACTATCTGGGTAGTTCTTTCCACGGGTTTTTGTTGTTGTTTTACCTTCTGAATAGTGATTGAGGAACCTTGAGTCTGGATGCTTTCTGTCTTGCCTTCTGCTCACTGTTCTTCTCCTGGTCCCTGGAGAGGCTTACTGGGTCCTTTGTAGCAGGAACTTCTTTACTTCACACCCCCATCTTTCTTATTGTATGAGTCATTGTAAAAATTCTGTGCTACAATTGTCCATGCTTAGATCTTGACATATAATGCTTAGAGCTTCTTAGAAAATTCTTTCCACTTCCCCCTTAGCTTGCCTGACTGTTACAAATCAAAGAAAAAGTAGAAGGAAAAAGATATGAAGAGAACTGTTTTAATAGGTAGTTAGGCAGAAAATGCTTAATTAGGTGCTTACAAAATAGTTAGAGGGCCAGGAACAAACTCTTGGCTGAACTTCAAGGAATAAATCAGAGGAGTACCAGGAACTGCCCATCATTGTAGCTGATCTGCACCAGTATGGGGAGTCTGCCACACAGATGTTTGTTTCTGGACTGTACCACCTCACACATGATCCAAACCATGAAAACGGATGCTCTGGTCCTGCTTCTTCACAGTCATGATGCTAAGGACCAGACACTGAGTTCTTTCTTATTTCTGCTACAGAACAATCAAAACCTTCCATGGCTGTGCATGTTCAAGCTCAGACTCTGCCTCCTGTCTCCCTCCTGCATCACAAGCAGTGCATCTACTTGGTAGAGATTATCAGTGGATGAAACCCAAGCTACACAGGGCCTGGGGTGTCCTTAGGTCTCCCTTCTCTAGTGGGACAGTAGAGTACACTTCAAGAGGGCTGGGTTGGGGTTATGGGAGAAAATCCACACTCAGTGCCATAGGGAGGGAAGCCTAAGAAGTCAGCGGGTTAGAATTGTGAGATAGAATCTGTGCTGGAGATTGTGGATGGAGGGAAGGGTAAGGTTTTGGAGAGCACCTGCCATCTGTTCTCCTTTCAGATTTTTCCCCCCTAACAAGTGGTGTGTATATAAATATTCATGAATACAACCTTCTTTGGACTACAGCAGGAGCAAATCTCCTTCAACGTCAAACAGCGGATATGGCCTGGATCCCGATGAATAACTTTTGCATTTATTTGCCTCAAACAGATGTTGGTTAAGTAAAGTTAGATTCCACGAGTATTTATGGAACATGTACTATATATTTGAGGTACTTCAGTTAGTAAGGAGGAGATTTACATTTATTTGTTTATTCTTATCAAGCGATTAGGTTTCGCTACCATATAAGAAACTTAAGAGAAAGAGGCTTATTTACTTATGAAAATTGCCCAGAAGAGGAAAAAAGATATCTGAAGCAAGTAACATGAATAAAGAGCTACCATGGAGGATTTGCACTACTACCGTTCCAAGTCTTCATTGTTGTTCCTGTTGTGTTGTGTGAACTCCCAGCGATGGCCCTTGAAACTGCCCCTTCAGTGACCCACAGTGAAAATAGGAAATCTTCCCATTCTCCAGCATTGACTTCACGAAATTGGAATTTTATTACCTTATTTGTGGCTCTCCTTCTCTGTCAGGAAAGAGTCAGCCAAGTACTTTCAGGCTTTTCACATATATCTAAATCACCTTGTTTTCCAGCCCTTAGGAAAAGCATCATTTTTCTTCCTTGAAACTCTGACCCTGTAACACATTTACCCCACAGCATAGTCTTCCTTTGAGGAGGAAAGACCCTATTTCACTGAACGAAATGGCTTGGCTGCCCTTTGTGTCTTGGCGTGCGGAAGCACATATTCTGGTGTTGAATTATCCCTCCTCCTGAAATGCAGCCATTGTGCTTGGTCGCACTTGTGTCAGCTCCTGTATGGTTATGTTACACTTAATTTATTTGCCATTACAGCGTGGGAAGGAGCGGCTGGTTAACAATGCTGTTCAGGGATAGAAGCACTGAAGATGATGCAGAACAATTCACAAGTCCATTTGTTCTTAAACATTATGGGCATAGCATTTAACAGATATAATACATATTTTTCAGTGGGCAGTCTTTCCATGTCATGGCTGGAGCCCACCCTTCAGAGAGTCTGCTTTCCTACAACAAAGAGGTGCTTTATATACTACAAAAGTTTCAAAATTGATAAATAGAAAATACTTTTGTTTGGCATTTTATTATGAACATAGAGCTCTACTAAAGAGAGAAAAATAACAAAAATTCATCTGTCAAAGTTCTGATTGATCAATCCTGAGAACCTATACATCTTAATGACACAGATGACACCTGGTGCTTTCTTGCCCTATATAGAATTTTGCAACCCACTTCTATCCTTTCAATTTGTCAGGTGGGTTATATTGGTGTATGGAAATTCCCTGGAGGACAAAGTTTTACTATATAGAAGGATTCTCTGGCTTTATCATTGTTTACCGATTATGTGTTCTGGAAATCCAGGGAATGGATAGCAAAGGTTTTGTTTGTTATTTTTGTGAGGGATTTTTTTTTTTTTGCTCCCTTTTGCCTATTACTTATGATGCTTTTCCCAATGCTTGAATTTCAAGTTACGTCCCTTCTTTAGTATGTTTGCGTCAATACCATTATATTTGAAACCAAACCTGGCAAAGTAAAAATAAGTGAAGAGTTGGAATTATGATCTTGGTAATTCAGTCAACAGAAAAAATTGCTTTAACCTTTTAAAGTAAAGAGCTGGTTTCAAGGATACATGATTATTTCTGGCCAGTTGTGTGCACTGCTTTTTGTTTCTTTTGCTTACATCTCCATTTTAGGGGTTGACCTAGACTCATTCTGGCTTTCTGGCATTATAGTCATGTCTAAGGAACTCTTAATGAAATTCCAAGGCATGGAGTGAAATGAGGTGTTAAAGATTGTGGGTTACAATTGCAGACCGAGTAATTTGTAATCAGAATCCAGAGTATCTATTAATCTCCAAGTAGAAACAGATTCACTTAGCATACACATGAGTTCAGTCTTCAATATCTTAATGGACTTAATGTCACCTGGATAAGGAACTTTTTGCTCAGAGCCTTGATTTTTCCACTTAAATACTGATATACTCTGGGCTTTTACATGAATATTCTGAGGATTAGTCCTTAAGTGATAGTTGACTTACCCAGCATTCACATATTGGTATTATGCCTAAAAACCAGATAGAACAAAGAATTTGATGAATAACTAAATTAAGTAACAGCCCCTTGTACTTTTCATATAGGATCATCTTTCACATTCTCCTGTGAGGCCAATACACTACAACTTATAATAAGATGGATTCTGTTTTCTAAGCAATGGTCACTTAGGAAGTTGTAGATTTCTGCCTGGTAGAAGAACTCCAATCAGACACATTGTCCACAATGACTTTCATAACAAGAGAAGCCTACAATGTTGCAGCTCTGGGGAGACAAGGGGCAAGAACAGGTAGAAGGTAAATGTGAACTCAAGAATAACAGGTATCTGGGGTGAATACAGACATTGAGAGTCATCATGATTGTGGTGATTTTATCAAGAAGATGTCCAGTTACCTTTGATATCATTTGATTAAGAATATGAACTCCATTTTGGAAAGTTTGCCAATCCAATAACTTAAATAAATAAAAACTAAAACGTTTTGATACACAAAGGGTTATACTTTCCATTATCTACAAAACTTGGCTTTCTGAGCAGCTAAAGGAGGAGACTGGAAACTAGCTCAAACTGGCTATATTTGATCTATAGATGTGTGCATTCAATGGAATGGAAGCTTCCAGTTTGTCACTCAACCCAGCTCCAGCCCAGACCTGTGCCATTTGTCATAGGGCCACACCTGAAAATAAGAATGGAGATTTCTACATATTCACAAATAATAAGAAAAAAAAAAAAAAAGAAAATCAAACCCTGCCCCCCCCCATTTCCTCTCCTCATTTGATTACTAGGATTTCATTTTCTGTAAAAGCCTACAGAAATTATTAGCTTGTACTTTTGGTTTTGTTTAAAACATTTATTCAAAACTAAAACTACATCTTCTAATATATAAAATGGGTATAAAATAGCAAAAAGAATTGAAAGCATGTAGATTTGAAATAACCCAAAGATTGTTTTTTAAAGGATTGCTTTTAATGATTATGGAGGATTAGAAGCATGGAAAATTCCAGAGTTAAAAAAAAAAAAAATCCATGTCCTCAGTTTAGCTGGTGTGAAAGAAACATGATGATACTCAGAAGTTCTTGACCAAAGAACTTCCTTCTTCCTCTGGGACCTATAGATCTTTGACCAGGTGAGCAGTGTGGGGAGAATGTGCATCACAACTTTGGGAGAGGGGGCTGGTTCAGCCAGCTGCACAGAACTCATCTTGTAGATCATTGGGGTGAAGATATTATGGCTTATTCTCTTTCTGTTTGGAATAAGAGAGTGGGCAGATTGTTAAACATTTTATTTAAAAACAGAATTTGTAAGACCTCAACAATAGTCCAGTCTTATAAAGTGTGTGCTATAAATTCTTTCTGAGTAAATGGCTTCATGTCCCTAAGAGAGGGATATTTACTCTCTGAGGCTCTGTAACTTCTAGCCCTCCCCTTTGCATTTCATATTGATCTGCTCCCCACCAAGTAAGCTGCTGTCTTCTTGTGCTCTTTCTACTTTCTGTAATTAAAAGTGCTTTCTGAAAGGGAACTGGAAACCATTTATGCTAAGGGCTAAAACTAAGGAAATGAATAGAAATTTGGGCATCACCTAGAAAGTGGAGGAAGGAGATGGGGCTTTCTAACCATCTCATCCTTACTTTATATGATACAGACTCATATAGACCAATTGTTTTCAAAGTGAGGGAGGGGAGCATGAGTATCCCAGAAGGTGTTCAAGATAATCCATGTTAGAATACATACACATGGAGGGCTCCTGGGGGGCTCAGTCAGTTAAGCAACTGCCTTTGGCTCAGGTCATGACCCCGGGGTCCTGGGATTGAGCCCCAATTTGGGCTCCCTGCTCAGCGGGGAGTCTGCTTCTCCTTTTCCCTCTGCCCTTCCCCTCTGCTCATGTTCTCTCTGTCTCTCGCAAATTAAATACAAAAAAAAAAAAAAAAAAAGAGTACATACACATGTATGTGTAAACACACATCCAAACTCATATTTTAAATTTACATTTCTGGGTATTTTTTTATATAGGTAATTTGTTAGCACTTAGTACAGGTATATAATATATTTAAATAAACATATAGGAGCTGTGATGGTTACTTGTATTTGTCAACTTGACTGGGCTGCGGGATTCCCACATAACTGATAAAATATTACTTCTGGGTGGGTCTGTGAGGGTGTTTCCAGAAGAGATTAACATTTGCATTGGTAGAGTGAGTCAAGAAGATAGCTCTCACCAGGGTGGGTGGGCACCATCATTTTTCTGGGGACTTGGTAGAATGAAGTGGTAGAGGAAAGGTGAATTGGTTTCTGCTTGAGCTGGCACATTCAGGTTCTCCTGCTCTAAGACATCTCCACTCCTGGTTGTTGAGCCTTCAGACATACACAGGGACTTAGTCTAGTGGCCTCCCCATTCTCAAGCCTTGTGGTTTGGCCTGGAACTATACCATCAGATTTCCTGGGCTTCCAGCTTGCAGAAGGTGGGTCAAAGGAATCTTCAGCCTCCACAGCTGTTTGACCCAATCTCTCATAATAAATCTTTTTCAATATGTATATGAGTATATATATGTATGCATATATCTACCTATATCTTTATATCTATATCTATCCTATTGGTTCTCTTGCCTTGGAGAACACTAACAGTTACAGAGGTCATGATCAATAATTGTTTTTCCCTGATCAAACTGTAATTTCAAATATTTTGAAGATTACTTGTTTAGACAATCCTCTGTGCACTTGCCCATAAAGCTGTTACTGTTTTTCAAATATTTGTTATAATACTTACTTAATGAAATTTTTTGTCTCTATAGTTACTCCTTTTGGTGTCTCTGTTCTCACACTTGATCATTGGTCAAATGTATTCTACTCTGTCAGATGGTGAGGGCTCTGCAGGTGGTTCTTAGTTGGGCTCGGGGGGTCTGACTTCTGGAGACTATGCTTATTTTTTTCATATCTCACCGATGCCTGTAAGGTGATGCTAGCTATATTTAATCCAGTATTTCCATGTGCTTTTAAAAGATATATCATATAGGATTTGTGGAAAGATGGCAGAGGAGTAGGGGACCCTATTTCAACTGGTCCCCAGAATTGAGCTGGATATCTACCAGACCACCCTGAACACCCACGAAATCAGCCTGAGATGTAAGAAGATAGATCTGGATCTCTACAAACAGAATATCTCAGGCAGTTGGTTTTGAGGTATGAAGCAGGGAGCCATGATTCTGTGGGCATATATTGGAGGCTAAAGGGAAGGGGAGGGAGCCAGGCTTTGGGATCCTACACCGCTGGTGAGCGATAGCCTCCTGTGCTGTGGATGGGGCACAGACTCACAGACCAGTAGTGATGGGGAAAGGACTTTAGGGCAGCCCCCCAGACTGAAACCTGGAGCAGCGGGGCCTCACGTGCAAACTGGGGGTGGCTGGTGGTTTTAGAAGCACAAAGGGCAGAGACGTGCCCCAACATGGAGGTGAGGACTGGGAGCTCTGCTGAGGGGCACACAACCCAGGACGCTGCAGTTTATAGCAGCACAGACAGAAATGGAGATAGTGTGGACTGGAGAGCTCACTGAAGAACAGACTGTGATCTCTCCGCTCTGAGGCAGAGGGTTGGAAATGATCTCTTCTGCTCTGACTCTCAGAAGAGACGCGGAAAACCACCAGGGAAAGCCGCCAGAGAACAAAAGCCCCCACAAAACTGGTTTTCACTGAGCCTATCCCCTGCCACAGGGGGCAGGGCAACTCTGCCCAAATGTAGTTGCCTAACAGTGCAGCAGGCCCCTCCCCCAGAAGACAGGCTGGGAAAACAAGAGGCTGGCAACCTAGGTCCCTATAAAACAGGTGCATCTTGCTTGGGTTGTGGTCAATAATTTGGACTCTGTACATTCCCTCAACCGCCTTCAACAGAATGACTAGGAGGAGGAACCCCCAAATAGGAAAGACTCAGAGACTGTGACATAACCAAGATGTCGGAGATGGAATTCAGGGTGGCAATTGTGAAGACAATAGCTAGAATGGAGAAATCAAATAATGGCAACATAGAGTCTCTAAGGGCAGAAATGAAAGCTGAATTGGCAGAACTTAAAAATGCTATCAATGAGATCCAATCTAATCTAGATAATCTAACAGCTAGGGTAAGCAAGGCAGAAGAACAAATTAGTGATCTAGAAGACCAATTAATAGACAAGAAGGAAAAAGAGGAGGCCAGGGAAAAACAACTCAAAGTCCATGAAAATAGAATCAGAGAAATAAGTGAAACCATGAAACGTTCCAATGTCAGAATTATTGGGATCCCTGAGGGGGTAGAGAGAGAGAGAGGACTAGAAGATATATTTGAGCAAATTGTAGCTGAGAACTTCCCTAATCTAGGGAATGAAACAAACATTCGTGTCCTAGAGGCAGAGAGGACCCCTCCCAAGATCAAGGAAAACAGCCCAATGCCCCAGCATGTAATAGTAAAACTCGCAAATCTTAGAACCAACGAAACCATCTTAAGGGCAGTTAGGTGGAAGAGATTCCTTACATACAGAGGGAGGAACATCAGAATAATGTCAGACCTATCCATAGAGACCTGGCAAGTCAGAAAGGCCTGGCAAGACATATTCAGGGTACTAAACAAGAAGAATATGCAGCCAAGAATACTTTATCTGTCAAGGCTGTCATTTAGAATGGATGGAGAGATGCAGAGCTTCCAAGACTGGCAGAAACTGAAAGAATATGTGACCACTAAGCCAGCCCTGCAAGAAATATTAAGGGGGGTCCTGTAAAAGGAGAAAGATCCCAAGAGTGATATAGAACAGAAATTTACAGAGACAATCTATAAAAACAGGTCTTCACAGGCAACATGATGACAATAAATTCATATCTGTCAATAATCACTCTCAACGTGAATGGCCCAAATGCTCCCATAAAACAGCACAGGGTTGCAGATTAGATAAAAAGACAGGACCCATTCATATGCTGTCTACAAGAGACTCATTTTGAACCTAAAGATACATCCAGACTGAAAGTGAAGGGATGGAGATCCATCTTCCATGCCAACAGGCCTCAAAAGAAAGCTGGGGTAGCAATTCTTATATCAGACAAATTAGATTTTAAGCTAAAGACTGTAGTTAGAGACACAGAAGGACACTATATCATTCTTAAAGGGCCTATCCAACAAGAAGATCTAACAATTGTAAATATCTATGCCCCCAACATGGGAGCAGCCATCTACATAAGCCACCTGTTAACCAAAAGAGTCATATTGATAACAATACGTTAACTGTAGGAGACCTCAATACTCCACTCTCAGATCATCTAAGCAGAAAATCAACAAAGAAACAAGAGCTTTGAATGACACATTGGACCAGATGGACCTCATAGATATATACAGAACATTCCACCCTAAACCAACAGAATACTCATTCTTCTTGCGCGCACATGGAACTTTCTCCAGAATAGACCACATACTGGGTCACAGATCAAGTCTCAACTGATACCAAAAGATTGAGATTATTCCCTGCATATTCTCAGACCACAGTGCTTTAAAACTGGAACTCAATCACAAGAAAAAATTTGGAAGAAATTCAAACACTTGGAAGTGAAAGAACACTCTGCTCAAGAATGTTTGGGTCAACCAGGAAATCAAAGAAGAACTTAAACAATTCATGGAAACCAATGAGAGTGAAAACACATCAGTCCAAAACCTATGGGATACTGCAAAGGCAGTCCTAAGGGGGAAATACATAGCCATCCAAGCCTCACTCAAAAAAATAGAAAAATCCTGAATTCACCAACCAACTTCAAACCTTAAAAAACTAGAGAAAAAGCAACAAACGATGCCTAAGCCATACATTGGAAGAGAAATAATTAAGATTAGAGCAGAAATCAATGAATTAGAAACCAGAAACACAGTAGATCAGGTCAACAAAACTAGAAGCTGGTTCTTTGAAAGAATAAGATCAATAACCCACTGGCCAGACTTAACCAAAAGAAAAGAGAAAGGACCCAAATTAATAAAATTATGAATGAAAGGGGAGAGATCACGACTAACATCAAGGAAATAGAAACAGTTATTAGAAATTATTATCAACAGTTATATGCCAATAAACTGAGCAATCTGGATGAAATGGAGGCCTTCCTGGAAACCTATAAGCTGCCAAGACTGAAACAGGAAGAAATGGACAACCTGAATAGGCCAATAACCAGTAACGAGATTGAAGCAGTGATCAAAAATCTCCCAAAAAACAAGAGTCCAGGGCCTGATGGATTCCCTGGGGAATTCTACCAAACATTCAAAGAAAAAATAATACCTATCCTCCTGAAGCTGTTTCAAAATATAGAAACAGAAGGAAAGCTTCCAGACTCATTCTATGATGCCAGCATTACCTTAATCCCCAAACCAGGCAAAGACCCCATCAAAAAGGAGAATTTCAGACTGATATTCCTGATGAATATGGATTCCAAAATTCTCAACAAAATCCTAGCTAATAGGATCCAACGATACATTAAAAGGATCATCCACCATGACCAAGTGGGATTTATCCCTGGGATGCAAAAGTGGTTCAACATTCGCAAATCAATCAATGTGATAGAACACATTAATAAGAGGAGAGAGAAGACCATATGGTCCTCTCAGTTGAGTTCAACATTTGTTTACAGCTTTTATTCTCTTTGTTAAAATTTAGATACAATTATGTATGAATCCTAAATGTAATTTTACTGAGTTTTGAAAATTGCACACTTGAATCTCTATCAAGGTATTGAACATTTTCACCCCACCAAGATATTGAACATTACTGTCACTTTATAAATTTTCCCTATGCTAGAGGCAGCTGTTTTTTTTTTTTTTTAATTTTTATTTATTTGAGAAAAAGTGAGAACAAGAGAGAGAGAGGGCACGAGAAGGGGAGAAGGGGAGAGGGAGAAGCAGCCTCCCTTCTGAGCAGGGAGCCTGACTTGGGACTCCATCCCAGGACCTGGGATCATGACCTGAGCCGAAGGCAGATGCTTAACCGACTGAGCCACCCAGGTGCCCTAGGCAGCTGTTTTTGTATGTCTGATTTGCAGACTTGTGGTGCATAAAGTGACTCTATAGGTAAGTAATGCTTTTGGCTGCAAGTAACAGAAAATCAGACATAAGTGAATATCAAGTAGAATTAAATTTTTTCATATAACAACAGGGAGGGAGGCAGCTGTTGGTATTAATTCAGTGGCACAATGATGTCAAGGAGGATATACCTGGGATTCACTTGATTTTCTCTCTGTATTTCAAATAGCTGGTGTAACTGCTGGCATTGTTCAACAAAATTCATTTATTCGGAAATATCTAGGCATGTTCTAGGTACTTTCTAATGCTTGGAACAGAGCAGAAAACAAAGAAAAAAAGCTCTTGTCGTCCACATAGGAATACAAGGGAAGACACAACCTAGGTGTGACTGTCCATTTATCATGAAGGCAAAAGCTTTCACAGAACACCATTGATCCTTTTGGCACAATTCTTATTTCTCACTGAATGGTGTTAAAAAAAAAAAAGAGCATTTGTATTTTCTAATCTCTTTTCTGTGAGGGGATTTGGAATAACTTTGGTGTCAGCTAATCAACACTGTTTGCCACAGGAATGTTGGGAAATAATTTATGATCTACTCGATTTCCTTGTCCTTGTAGATTGTCTCAGCACTTACACTAGCAATGAGATGAGAGTGGGATGGGTTTTTATCACACTAAAGGGAATGGCATCATTTTCCTTTTCAAGAGTGATGGGTTCTACACTCAACTTCTCCCTAATGCTAACGGTAGGAAAGTTTTTGTAGACCCTCAGTCACTGGCATGTGGCCTTGGATAGGACAAGAGCCCTGAATGGAGAATCAAGAGACTGGGTTTCTAAGGCTCTCTCTAGCTTGCTTAGTGTGAAAATGTGGGTGAATTGTCTCACCTCTTTGGACCTCTGTTTCTTTATCTGTGAAATGAGTGGCTTTTATGCTTTCACTTTGGAGTAGCGTGGAGCAACTTTTGAAGTCTAGTCAACAGACGAAGCACCTCCCTATTGTAGGGACACTCCTAAGGGTATTCCATTTGTGAAGAGAGCGGGCCTCAGCCACACAAACATAGGAGAGAAGGACTGACCATTACAAATTACATATTTTGTTTTGTAATGATAATACATCATGACTTTTTTGAGAACAAATGGACTTGTAAAAATGTTCTACACCTTCTTTGGTCTTTCTCTAGCTGTTATTCCCTCCCTTGTGCAGTAGGCAGAATAATGGCCCTCCTATAATGTCCACATTCTCATCCCTAGAATTTATGAATGTGTTCTGTTATATGGCAAAGGGGGATGGAGGTTCTAATCAGCTGACTGTGAGTTGGGCAGACTATCTTGGTTTATCCTGGTTGACCTAGTGTGATTACCACTGTCCTTGCAAGTGAAAGAGGGAAGCAGGAGAGTCACTATCAGAACGATATGAAGTGTGAGAGACCTGGTGGTCATTGATGGCTTTGAAGATGGATGAGCTGAGTGGGGCACATGGCCTGTAGAAGCTGAAAAAGGTAAAGAAGGCCCTCCTAGGGCCTCCAGAAGGAATTCAGCCATGCTGATGCAGCAGTCTTAGTCCAGAGAGACCAATTCAGACTTCTGATGCCCAGAACTGTGAGATAATAAATTTATGTTGTTATAAACTACTAAATTTATGGTAATTTGTTACAGCTGCAGTAGGAAACCAGTACACTTTCCCATATTACTATGTCTGATAAACTAAGTTCAAGAGAGCTAAGCAGAAGTTAGCCCAAATGGAATCATGTAAGCCAAGGCAAACATGAATTTCAGCAGGATAGAGAATGTAATATTAGAATATATGTTTTTATGCATCAAGATACAAAGGGAAGTGAAGCCATCACCTCTAGAGAATCAAATAAGATTTTTTTCCTCCTCAAAGAGACCTGTGTTATGGACATTATAAAGCCAAGGTTTCAGGAGGAAAAAGAATACTTTTCCTAAGTGCTAGAAAAAGGGGGATTTAAACATATGCAAACAGCCCAAAAGAACTTGGCTGACTCTTCCCTGGCGGTGGAGGAGAGCCACAAATAAGGTAATTTGATCCCCAATTCATGAAACCAGGATGGAAACATGTCCCCTGTTGGTCATGGGTCATTGTGGAGGTTGCTTCAGACTGAGTTCATATGCTACTAAAAGGACAAGAGATGGAGACTTGGAATCCAGTATTTTCATCTTCTAATCTTTCAACCTTATGTACGCTATTATATCCCTGCTCTTTGCTTTGGGTTCCCTGCAGCCCCAGCCCCCACTCCCTGGAATCTTGAAAAATACAAATTTCCTTATAACAAGTTTTCTTTTGGATTGTTGAATATTTGTTTTGATAAGAACAATTGAAGATGTAGGAAACCCTTCATTCCACTGCAGAAGGTCTTAAATAGAGTACACAGTCCATGTGTGGAGTATTTGTTGAATCCAACTATGTTTCATCAACACGAATTTAAGGTAAATCCATGGAAAACAATTTTCATTGGTGTCCAAAACACTTCTTTTGTTTGTCTTTGAATAAGAGAGACTCATCCTGTAGTCCAAAGAAGAGATTATGTTCAAGAATAATGTCATATTGCTGGTCTTACCTTACAGAAAAGAAAATCTCTGAAGAGATAGTCACATTAATTCAACATTTCCAAATGTTAAAACAAATGCTGAATTACGAGATGTATTCGGGTTTATGAAGTCATTCCTTCTTTTTTGTTGTGTTTGAAGATACGAATCCCAGAGTTTAGGCTGCATGGTTTCAGGAGTGTGCTGGGGGTCACATCAGCAGGTGAGAGTCACTTATGCACATCTCTCCCCAAATCTGTGTTCAGTGATGTCATACTGGTAGCTTGAAATTGCTCATGGTCGGAATATGTGCACAATAGAAATGGGCAAATGCTACAAATCAGGATTTTTTGCCCTTGGAGAACTGGTTGTGAAACTTTTATTAGCACATGACTGATAGTAGACCAAACCAAAATAGACCATGGGCTAAAAAGTGAATCAAAGTGGCTTAAATTTTTTTGGCAGGGAGATGGGTATAGCAAATCATTCTGTTCCTATAAATTGTTTTTGTTAGGGCTCAGGTTTTTTCCCCTTACTCCTAGTAAGGGTGCAGCTCTCTGAGTACAAAGAAATTCTAGCCCTTCTCGTTTGGCTTGGGCCTGGAACTCTAACATCTGTCTCCCAGCACCAGGAGGCTGCTCACCTCTGTGCTTAGCTTTCTAGACTTGCAGCTACTGTTTTCTGCTGTGTATGCATGTGTGTGTGTGCACGCATGTGTATGTGCTATAATTCTATACACATAAAGCCTAAAGGCTGACTACAAAAGGGAGATTGGTTGACACGTTTTGAGGTTCTCTTCTCTGTAGTCCCCTGGTCTCTGAGACTTTGCCCTTGTATTTTAGCCTCTGCAGCTGCCCTGACTTGGACCTCTGCCTTGTCAGCCCAGCAAGACACCTGTTTTAGCCTGAGCACTCTTCCTTCCTCACCTCTGTAAATTGAATGGTCTTAGGAAAAAAAGCCAAAGTGAGCATAGAGTTCATTTCCTGTGTTTTCCTTTTCTTAAGGAAAGCAAAGCCCCTTAAATGGAGCCTTCATTCTGCCTATAATGCCTTCAAACAATTTTAAATTATGTCGTCTTGCTTCTATGACTATATTCCATGGGAGGGTTAGTCCAGTACCATCTACGTTGTCACAGCCAGAGCTAAAGACCTGAGGGAAAGCTTTTACCTGTAAAAACATTATAGAGTCTTCAGCAAAACTAATTTCAAAAGCCATTCAGTGTTGGATAATCCTGGTTGGAGGTAGTTCTTGTCATTCAGAAAAATTTCAGTCTTGGCCTTGAACTCCAAAAATAGAAATGACATTTCTCCAAAGAAGTCATCCAAATGGCTAACAGACACATGAAAAAATGCTCAACATCACTCATCATCAGAGAAATACAAATCAAAACCTCAATGAGATACCACCTCACGGGGGCAGAATGGCTAACATTAACAACTCAGGAAACAACAGGTGTTGGTGAGGATGAGGAGGAAGGGGAGCCCTCTTACACTGCTGGGGGGAATGCAAACTGGTACAGCCATTCTGGAAGAGAGTAGGGAGGTTCTTCAAAAAGTTGAAAATGGAACCTACCCTATGACCCGGCAATTGCACTACTAGGTATTTATCCAAAGGATACAAAAATAGTGATCTGAAGGGGCACATGCATCCCAGTGTTTATAGCAGAAATGTCCACAATAGCCAAACTATGGGAAGAACCCAGATGTCTACTGACCGATAAATGGACAAAGAAGAGGTGGTATATATATACAATAGAATCCTACTCAGCCATCAGAAAGAATGAAATCTTGCCTTTAGCAATGATGTGGATGTAACTAGAGGGTATTATGCTAAGCAAAATAAGTCAGAGAAAGACAAATACCATATGATTTCACTCATATGTGGAATTTAAGAAACAAAACAGATGAATGTAGGGGAAGGGAAAGAAAAATAAAATAGGATAGAAACAGAGAGGGAGACAAACCATAAGAGACTCCTAACTCTAGGAAACAAACTGAGTGTTGCTGAAGGGGAGAGGGGTGGGGTATGGGGTAACTGGATGATGGGCATTAAGGAGGGCACGTGATGTAATGAGCACTGAGCACTGATGAAACACTAAATTCTACCCTGAAATTAATAATACACTATAGGTTAACTAACTTGAATTTAAATTAAAAAAATGGAAATGAAATTTCATCTCTACTAAACCATGGAACTGCTGTATGATATGACATGAGAATATTCAGTTTTGATTCTGACAAAATGCAGAGAACTGAATGGTTTAATACGACGTTCATGTGTCATGAAACATTCTTCACATTTTTTTTTACCGTTTAAAAATTTAAGAATTACTCTTAGCTCATAGGTCTTACAAAAACAGGCCAGGGGCCAAGGTTTGCCAAGTCCTGGTATATACAGTATGAATTTTAAACGTTCATTTTGAAATTCAGAAGCCAAGAATTGCATCTTTTCCTCTAAGTTCATCCTGTCTCTGGATGCTAGACTTCCTCAATTTCATTCCCTATATCTCACTTACATGTTCTGTGATCTTGGACCAATTAGATAACTTCTCTCTGCTTTGATTCCCTTACTGGTGAAACTAAGATAATTTATGAACAATTTTTGTCTTAAAGTATATTGTATATGATGTTGTTATAGCCATTCTCATTCTCTTTTGATTCCTGCTTGCATGGTATTGTTTTCCACTCTTTTACTTTCAATTTTTTTTTTGTCTCTGAGTTTAAAGTATGTTTTGTATGGTTGGATCATATTTTTTTAAAAATCTGTTCTACCAAAAATATACATATATTAAAATATATTAAATTATATGTATATTTTTAAGTTATTTCTTAGTGATTGCTCTGGGATTAAAATTAACATCTAACTCAAAACAATTTAGTTTCCATGAGTAGCAGCTTAACTTCAATAGAACACAAAACTTTACTTTCACATAATTTCATTCTGGCCCCCCATCCTTTGTGCCATTCTCATCAAACAAATTACACTTTCACAAATTGTAAGCCAGTTGCCATTTTTATAGGTATTGCTTTATGAAGTTGTCTTATAAATCACATAGGAGAAGAAAGATGTTACAAAAATCTATTTATACTTCTGATGTTCACTGATGTAATTATCTTTATCAGTGCTCTTTATTTCTTTATGTGGATACAAGTTACTCTCCTGTGTTCTTTCCTTTACCCAAGGAATCCCTTCAGTGTTTCTTGTAAGTCAGGTCTGTTAGTGATGAATTCTCTCAGTTTTTATTTACTTGGGAATGTGTTAATTTCTCCTTCACTTCTGAAGGGTCATGTTTCTGGATATAGAATTCTTGGTGGACCATCTGTTTCTTTCAGCAGGTTGATTATGTCAGTGGACTGTTTTGAGGCCTCTCTGGTTTTGGATGAGAAATTTGCTGTTAATCTTATTGAGGATCACTTGTATATCCTGAATTGTCTATCTTTTGCTGCTTTCAAGATGTTCTCTTTGTTTTTGTCTTTCAATGATTTAATTATGATGTTTCTAGCTGTGGATATTCTTGAGGTTTTTCTCCTTGGAATTCATTGAACTTCTTGGGTTGTAGATGAAAATTTTCATAAAATTTGGGATATTTTAACCATCATTTCTTCATATATTCTTTCTGCCCCTTTTTCTCTTTCCTCTCCATCTGAGACTCCCATTAGGCATATGTTGGTATCCTTGGTTGTTTACCCTCTTTGTGGCTCCGTTCATTTTTCTTCATTCTTTTTATTTCCTGTTCCTCAGACTGGATAAAGCTTGCTGATTCTGTCTTCTGCCACCTAAAATCTGTTCTTGACTCCCCCTAGTGAATTTTTCATTTCAGTTATTGTACTTTTCAACTCCAGATTTTCTATGTGATTCTTTTTTTATAATGCCTAATCCTCTATCGCTATATGCTTTTCTGTGAGACTTTGTTGTCTTTCTTTCCTTTAGTTCTTTTTTGTTTGTCTTATACAGGGACTTAATTTTTGGAGCAGTTTTAGTTTCACAGCAAAATTGAGCAGAATGTACAGAGTCATATGCTCCCTCCCTCTCCCAGCAAACGATCTTCTCCACCATCAACATCCTGCACCAGAGTGTAGACTCAATGAACCAACACTGACACATCATTATCACCCAAAAGCACACTTTACATTAGGTTTCACTCTTGGTGTTATACATTCTAAGGATTTTGACAAATTTATATTTTGACATGTATTCACCATTGTAGTATCCCATACAGTTTCCCTGGCCTAAAATCCCCTCTGTTGCACCTCTTCATCCCTTTCCCCTCTATACCCCTGGTAACCAGTGATCCTTCTATTGTTTCCACCATTTTATCTTTTCCAGAATGTCACATTGTTGGAATCATATAGCATGCAGTTTTCTCAGATTGTCTTCTTTCACTTAGTAATGGGCATTTAAGGGTCATCCCTGTTTTTTAGTGCCTTGGTAGCTCATTTGTTTTTAGTGTTGAATAATACTCCATTTTCTGGATTTACCACAGTTTATTTATTGCTTCACCTCCTGAAGGACATCTTAGTTGCTCCCAAGTTTTAGGAATTATGACTAAAGCTGCTATAAACATATATTTTAAAAAAGCAGGTTTTTGTGTGCAGTAAGTTTTCAACTCATCTGGGTTAAAACAAGGAGTGTGACTGCCGGATAATATTGTAAGAGTGTGCTTAATTCTGTAAGAAACTCCCAAGCTGTTTTTCCCAGAGTGGTTGTACCATTTCACTTTCCCACCAGCAGATGAATAAGAGTTCCCGTTGCTCTACATTCTTGCCAGCATCTGGTGTTATTAGTGTTCTGGATTTCTACCACACTATTAAGTGCATAGTGCTATCTCACTGTGGTTTTCATTTACAGTTCCCTAATGACCTATGATGTTGATCATCTTTTCATTTGTTTATTTGCCATCTGTATACCTTCTTTGGTAAGATAGCTGTTTAGATCTTTAGCTGATTTTTCATTTGGATTGTCCCTGTTTTTATTGTTGACTTTTAAATGTTCCTCATATATATTTTGGATAACAGTCTTTTTTTTTTTTTTTTTTTGATAATAGCCTTTTATCAGCTATGCTTTTTGTAAATATTTCCTCCCTGTCTATGGTTTGTCTTCTCATTCTCTTGGCCCCTTAATTCTTTATATATGGTTTTCTTTATTTTTTTGAGTATACTTATACTAGCTAATTTAAAAATTTTATTGAGTAAGTCTAATTTTAGGGTCCCTTCAGATCAGTTTCTGACCACTGTTATGTTCCCTGTGTATTGGCCATACTTCTCAGTTTCTTTGCATAGGAAAGAGGATGGGAGTAAGTCAAGTTAAAATTCCTGAAAATCTTACTGTGATTTTGCAATATTTCTTGAACATTTTGTGAATATTCCTGAGACAGTTGCAAGCCTTTGATTCAATTTTTGTATTCTGAAAAGTTAATTTTGACAGCTTGTGCTAGGGTTTTCACTGCTTTTATGCAGAAGCAGATTTATAGAGGTTCCCATGCCATCATCCCATCCACTGCTTTCTGAGTTTTATTTTCACTTGTCTTAGTAGGAGTTGATTCTGTGATTGGCATTTTTTAAAAGATTTTTTAATTTATTTATGTGACAGAGAGAGAGATAGTGAGAGCAGGAACACAAGCAGGGGGAGTGGGAGAGGGAGAAGCAGGCTTCCCGCTGAGCAGGGAGCCCGATGGGGGGCTGGATCCCAGGACCTTGGGATCATGACCTGAGCCGAAGGCAGACGCTTAACGACTGAGCCACCCAGGCACCCCATGATTGACATTTTTAACATTTGAATGTGGTTATGATAGTAATGAAATAAACATAACAAATCTAGGGGCACCTGGGTGGCTCAGTCATTAAGGGTCTGTCTTCGGCTTGGGTCATGATCCCAGCATCCTGGGATCGAGCCCCGCATCCTGCTCTGCGGGAAGCCTGCTTCTCCCTCTCCCACTCCCCCTGCTTGTGCTCCTGATCTCGCTATCTCTCTCTCTGTCAAATAAATAAATTAAAAAATCTTAAAAAAAATAAAAAACCTATTATCTATTTTAAGGAGTAGAACATTTAAGAACTTAAATATACTGTGTATTCATTTCTCCCAGAAGTAGATAGTATACTGAATTGTGTTGTATTCCTCTTTTGTTTGTTTTTCCTTACTATTTATGATATATATAAATGTATATACATATATACATGTATACATATATAAACATACTATTCTATATGTAGTGAATTTACTACATACTATAATATACATATAGTAAATTTACTGTAAATTTATAGTAAAATATACTCTCTATATAGTGTATATGTCTACAGCATATATATATGTGTGTATATATATATATAGTCCTTAACATATTATTTAGTTTTGCTTATTTTTATGAAAATAGTTTTATAGTGAAGCTCCTTCATTGATGTTGGCAAGTATAGCCATACATCTTTCATTTTCATTTTCAATGTTGTAACATATTTTATTGTAAGAATGTATGGCATTGCATTGTATAAAAATTGGTTACATCAATTGGTTGATAGTGTTCAGGTTGTTGTATCTTACTGGCTTTCTGTCTAGTTCTATTAATTATTGAAAGTAAGGTATTAAAATCTCCAACAATGAAATCAATAGGTATGAAGAATAAAGGAGATGATCCAATTTAAGGAAAATAAGAAGTGATAAATTGATAAATATAAAAAATATAGGGCACATGTCTTAATCAGGGATGAAGAAAAATTTTTTCATAAGCTTGAAAAATTTTCAAATTAAAAATGCTCACTGTGGTCTTCACCAAATGAAAGTAGCAACACATCTAGATTCACTATGGCAAAATTTTGAATTCTTGTGAATAAGAAAACCTCTTGCAAGCTTCCAGGCAGGAGAAAAGTGCTGTCTTTCAAAGGGCTCAAGTAAGGTGAGCCTCAATATCCCCTGCAATGCAGAACACTGAAAGATAATAGAGCATCTACCAAACAGATGTGTGAAAAAAATCTGAGCTTCAAGGATACTGTTGTTAGTGAATATGTGATTCACGTGTATAAACAATAGAAAGACATTCTCAAATATGCAAAGATGCAAAAAACACACTACTTATGTATCGTTGAAAAATTTACTTGAGCTCCTTGCTGATCAAAAGCGATGCATCAGCACCACCTGGGAGCTTGTTAGTAATGCAGAATATCACACCCCTTCCAAGACCTGCCAAAATTAGAATCTGCATTTTAACAAGATCCCTAGGTGATTCATACACTGAAGTTTGGAAAGCACAGCTCCTAATGATCAAAAGTCAAAAATAAAGAAGTAAAAATCGAGGAAGTCTGTAAAAAAAGACTATATTATTCATTGATACAAGTTAAACATATAGAACTGTCTAGATAATTCTTGAGCATTAAAAATTATCCTTGAATGATACAATATATAATATAAAAATGTAATAAAACAGTAATTTGTGTTTAAATCCTAAGTTATTTTGGCCAAGATCAGCCTAGTGTGGAAAATAAGATTGTGCTAAATTCCTCACCTTTGTAAGAGTGGGATCATTTTTCAAAGGAAGTGGTGTGAAGTGCTTAAGACAAGATGACACATAAACTTATTAGCTATAGAAATTAAAGTGAATGGATAAAACCATTGTAGAAAAAACACTTTAAGTAGGGGTGAAAAACATGTCTGGAAGGAAGAAGATGGGAGAGCAATGATTTACTCTTATTATTTTGTGTTTCTATTCCACGGCCTGCCAAAAATGATCACCATGTTTATTCTCTCAAGCCAAGATCATGATATGTTTCTTTTTTTTTTTAAAGACTTTATTTATTTGAAAGAGAAACAGAGTACGAGTGGGGGGAGGGGCAGAACAAGAGGGAGAAGGAGAAGCCAATTCCCTGAGGAGTGGGAGGTGGGGCTCAATCCCAGGACCCTGAGATCATGAACTGAGCCAAAGTCAGACACTTAACCAACTGAGCCACCCAAGGGCTCCTCTTTCTTTACTTTTCTAATTCAACAAGGTAGGAATTTAAAAAATACTGAAAGAATGCTCAATGAAATTCATATTTCCTACTAATTGCAAGGTTGAGTATTAGCAGACCATTTCCTGTCTTCTTCCACACTCTTCCTGAAGGAGGGCTTCTCCATAGTCCAAACAGTCCTTGGGCTGACAGGTCACTAGAAAAGGCCAGTCACTGCAGGGACAAGCAGTGATACTTTGAGAGTGAGGGCAGGGAGAAGAGGACAGTAGAAAGACCATGGCCCAATTCTTTTAATTTGTTTTATTTCCGAACGGACAGTGTGAGCCCATGGTCTCATTTTTGTTTGTTTGTTTGTTTGTTTGTTTTTGCTTATTTCAGGGACAAAAGGAACAAATTTCATCTAATTTTATTTCATTTTCCCTCCTCTTTAAAAACCAATAATGTTATTAGGAAATATTTCACATTTGTAGACAAGTATAGACAAGTACAGGCTAGAGTTGGGAGCATGTACGTATCTACCAATCAGATTTATTAAATCTTAAGGTTTTTGTGATCTTCGCTTGAGATATTTTTAAAGAAACAAGACATTGCAATTAGAATTGAGGACAGCAGTATGCTGCTCCCTAACTTTATTCCTTGGCTTCCATTCCAGAAATAACCACCACTGTGAATTTAATGTCTTTCATGTTAATGGTTTTCAGAAATACTTTTTTGGGGAGAGGGGCAGATGGAGAGGGAGAGAGAGAATCTTAAGCAGACTCCATGTCAAGTGCAGAGCCCATGCAGGGCTTGATCTCAGGACCCTGAGATCATGACCTGAGCCAAAATCAAGAGTCAGAGACTTAACCAACAGAACCACCCAGATGCCCCTTTTACAAATACTTTTATACAAATCTAAACCTCTATAAATGTTTAGCTCTTTTTTGTAGATTTTGAAAGGATATGTTATCATACTCTGTGTTTCCTTCTGCAGTTCATTTTCTTTGACTATTGTGTTTCTGAGGACTCTCCATGTTAATTAAATGTGGCCCCAGTTTATTCATTTTAACAGCTGCAGGTTTGCATTGCTGAATATGGTATAATCTCTGTAGTTTCCTGCTCATGGGGCATTTAATTTGTTTCTCAAGTTTTGCTCAGAATACACAGTGGTGCGAATGGAAGAACATTCTTAAGCAGGTCTCCCTGAGCACCCAAGAAAGCTGTTTCCTAGATGTTACCACATTTCTCCAAAATATATCTTTACCAATCTCCTCTCTCCTTAGTAGTGACTGAGAAATCCTATTGCTCTATATCTTCATCCATGCTTGGTATTGTCTGACATTAAAATGTTTGCCTATTTGGGACACCTGGGTGGCTCAGTCAGTTAAGCGTTTGCCTTCGGCTCGGGTCATGATGTTGAGGTCCTGGGATCGAGCCCCATATCAAGCCCCGCATCGGGCTCCCTGCTTAGTGGGGAGTCTGCTTCTCCCTCTCTCCCTCCCCTGTTCATGCTCTCTCTCTCTCATTCTCTCTCTTGCTCTCTCTCTCAAATAAGTAAAATCTTAAAAAAAATGTCTGCCAATTTAATGGGTGTAAAATTACATCTCCTTGCTGCTTTATTTGCATTTTCCCTGTAACTTTAGGGATTGATCACTTTTTCATAAGTTTATTGGCCCCTCTGATTTTCTCTTTTATGACAATACTGCACATGTTGTTTTCCCATTTTAAAAAGTAGGCTTTTAATCTTTGTTTCCCATTGATTTGTAGGAATGCTCTATGTATTCAGGATACAGATTCTTTCCTGATTATGTATGTGCATTCTTCCAATCTGTGGCTTGATTTTTGTTGCTGCTGTTTTTTTTTTTTTTGCAGAAGCTTTGAATTACTATATAATTAAATAGAACAATATGGATTTTGCTTTGTCTCCTGTTTAAGACATTTTTCCTACTTTAAGTTCCTATAAAGAATATATTTTACATTGTAGTCTGAAAGTTTGTTATTGTTTTTATGTCCAGTGTGAGGTAGGGATCTAATTTTGTTTTATTTCAGGTGGGTGAATAATGGTTCCAACACTTGTTATTGATGGGTTTATCATTTCTTTTCTTTGTAATGTCACTTCTGTCCTAAACCCAGAGTGTTTTTGCTAGAATGTGAGATCTTTACTGGCAGAGATCTTGGTCTGTTTTGTTCACTGGTCTACCCTAAGCATCCGGGACAGCGCCTGGTACATAGTAGCTATTTAATTTTATTAATGAATGAATCAAAGTGTGAACACTGTTTCTGGTATAGAACATGAATAAGCATGATTTCTAAGCAAGGGGATTTTAATCAGGAGGTTTAAGGGTGTTCATTGTTCTTTTCTTTCTGAGAGGCAGCTCATGTCTCTGAAAGTTCACAGATACCTTATGATACGTTATATGCGAACAAAACCCACACCAACCCCATCTTTTCTTGTGAAAAGGAAAAAATTGTTTCATTTCAGTAATGGATGTCACAGGGTCCATTACCATGGGCCTTTAGAAATAGATCTTAGTGATAATATCCAGATGTGAATGGGAGAGGGTAAATGGTGAAATTTGTTTGGGTATATCAAGTGACTTTTATCCCCACTTCCTGTTTCTTTTTTTAGGGATCATAATTGAGTATATTATTACAATGGTGTCCTGGAAAGGGGATGGTTGGCAGACAGGGAGGGAAGTATAGGATGGTGAGTATGCTCCATACAGCAGTCATAATCTTATAGGAAATCACCATAGATATTTTCCTGTGGGACTTCATTCAGATCTAAAATTGAAGTTTTCTTGAGTTTACTCTGTATTGCTCATGACTTGATGAGGGCTTCCTTGATTGGTATAAAATTGTAGGGAGAAAGAAAAAACAGTGATGGGTTCACACAATGCAGTTCATTGAGGAAAATCAAGGAGTTTTGTTGTAAGTAACTTAAATGAAGACTTCAGTTGGAAAGAGTTGCTTTAATCAAACATTTCTACCCAGTGAGATCACTGCCATGATGTCCGAGAAATTAGCACCACAAGAAGCTAGAGTCTGATCTCTGTAGCATGATAGTCTAAATGACATTTTGGGTTGGCCAATGGAATCTCTCTGATTCCCCTGGGTGCACATAGGTGCACATCCCATCATGTGCCTTGTGGCATAAAAGAAGTCACCTCACTGTGCTTTGGCCAAGCCTGATGATGCGCCTGTTTCAAGGGGCCTGGTAGAAAAGGGTGGATGGGGGTGGTGCAGAATCCTGAGCTCCTATCCTATTCCCAGGCAATCTGATCACATTACTGTGGTCACAGGTTTTAAATCAACAATGAGATATTTGTTCATCCATTGCTACAAATGATGTCATTTGGTCCCCTTATCCCTTTTCTGAGGCAGAATCTTTACTTACCTTGTGACATGAGAAGTGTGCGTTCCTCTGTGCTTGAACCTTGGTTAAGTCTTTGTACCCTTCCAGTGTCCTTGGGAATAAGAGTCAGGTTCCCGCTCCACCCCCCGCCCGCCCGTCTCCATCCTTAACTACTCAGATGGTCCTCTCTTAATACTCTTCTTATGAGTTTGCAAAAGTTTGTATTTTATCTCCTCTCTCTTAGTAAACTGAGAGGTTTTTGAAAGTAAGGAGTTATTCAAATATATATCCGTGGGGCTAGGATGGTGTCTGGATCCTAAAGGGAACAGAGTATGTGAAGTGAAATGAAGTAGAAACTTATTTCAGTCTACTGAATCTTTCATTTGGGCTCTATCAACTTTTTTGTGACCCAGACCAGAGTTCTATGATTAATCAGCTTCCTTTCACTTCAGTTTGTATGTGTAGTTTTTCATTTTTGTTTTTTTTCTTTTTTCTGCTTCAAATTTTTAAATGTTTGTAGAAATTGGTAGGGTAGGTATATATGTCAGATTTAAAGAGTGACAATGCATTTAAGACTCCTTCTTATAGCGTGGTCTGAGTCATTGGCTAAGAGTATCAGGACAATTTATAACATTAAAACAACTGGTGAATTCTAGGTGATAATATCAAAAGGCATGGTGAACATTTTAAATTAACCTGTGTATCAGAACTTGGATATCAGGGTGAAAGCCCATCTGAACAACTTGAATTTTTATATCCAGCTCTTTTAGTGCATTTGTCTTAGATCCATTTCCTAAATGCAAACTATCCAGGGATGAACTCTGTTGTGAAGCTCGTTCTCAGAATTGGTAAAATCTGAGATCCCAACTCAGCAATATTTTACTGAGTCCATTCACTGCACCCGGTAAGAATGGTCCCACCAAGTAATGATCTTGTTTTAGATGGATGGCTGGATATTAGCCATATATCAATGTGTAGGACACTGAAAAGAAAATGGTAAATAGGCAGACATTTAATTCTCCCCTTTTTTTTTTCTTTTTTGCTGATGTGCTATTTTTGTTGATGGATTATATTTCTGGGAGAAAGGAGGTTTCTAGATAAGTAGTACCGTTCTTTCAAATTGAAAAATATGAAATGTGTTAAGAGTTCCTGGGGACTTGACTGAATAATCAGTTCTAGGAGGTTTGTCTGTCTATAAGACCCAAATTTGCTTCCCTGCAAGAGTGTATTGGTCCTCGGGGCCCCCAGGAAGCAAATGTTGACAGGAGCGCTTAAATCAGTGTGCGGTTTTTTACTGCTGGAATTTTCGCCTTGCAGAGACTCATGGTCATGCTGTTGTACACTTTTTTCCCCCTCTCATTGTAGATTACATTTTCCAGGTGAATAGAACTTGAAGCCCTTAGATGATATAGCATCCCTGTGAGAAATGATGTAGCTAGTATAGAGACCTATTCCCAAACAATTACCAAATAAAGCAGCCTTCAGAGGCTGCCATTGTACCACTGTTACACTCAGTCGGGTACGGCCATCCATCTCATTTCCTAGGCAGGAAGCACATCATTTGAAGGATCATGCTGTGGCCCCTTGTGTCAGAGAGACTCTGGGTGCCGGGCCTGAAAAGGTCTTATTTGCTCTTTTGGCAGTGACTCGTCTTTCCCGCGCCAAATGGCTTTTAACGAGGGGGATGTGATTGGTTAATTCTTGCTCTCTCTCTCCTTTCTTTCAGTATTTATATAGCCAGAACCCTGCAAAAGTTTCCTTTTTTGTGTGCTCATTGGGATACATATTTTGGTAAGTGCTGACACCTAGTTTTTTTTTTTTTAGGGCAATCAGCTGTCTCTTTTTTGCTTACCTTGCTACACTTTTATTTTTAATACCCTGGTCACTCTTTCAAATGCCTCGGGGAAGGCAGTTGATGGTTCAGTGGGAACAGGGAGAGGAAGAGATTTACAGAAATGTTTTCTGGTTTGTATTATTTATGAATTCATCGGTGGTATTTGTTACCTTCCCAATAAAGGGAGAGTTTCAATATTTTAACTGTCATTTTGATACTTTGTTCTAAGCAGCAAGCTAAAATTGGGGTTTTATAAAGAAGGACCACTTGAGAAAGGATCCTCAAAATGGAACATTAAGGAGCCTAGCAGCAATTCACTGACATGTACATTTTCGCATAAATCATAAAGCAAAAATCACAGAGGCTTAGCTCATTTGATCAAAATCATAGTTGTTTAATAGCAGTTTCTTTTCTTTCAACATCCCCCAACAATTTATCCACTTAGTTACCTCATTAGAAGAGATAAAGATTTTTTTAAAGATTTTATTTATTTGACAGAGAGAGACAGAGTGAGAGAGGGGACAGTGGGGGGAGTGGGAGAGGGAGAAGCAGGCTCCCCATGGAGCAGGGAGCCCGATGCGGGGCTCAATCCCAGGACCCCAAGATCATGACCTGAGCCGAAGGCAGATGCTTAACTGACTGAGCCACCCAGGCGCCCCTAGTTAGAACAGATAAATGTTAATTGGATCTCAAAGTCTTGAGTCCTCATCAAGTGGATTATTTTGTTCATCTCTTTGGTAATTTATAGTTCATCAGTTTAGTACTCTGTGATGCTGCCTAATATTTGTGAAACTTTCCCAGCCTGGCACACAGTGCCAGTGCCCTTGGTATGAAGAAAGGCACCATGTTGTGGAAAGACAGAGTCACAGAAAAGGAAAACGAGAGGAAGAAGTAGCCCTGCTGAGCAACCTCGTGTACTGTCAATGTGCTTTACTGTGTGGACCTCTCATCGGAGCCTCAACTGTTGTAAGGGAGGTGTTACTGCTCCATTTTACAGATGACGAAACTGAGGCTTCATGAAAGTAAATAATTGGTTGAAGAATAGGAAGCTGAAAAGCAAAAAAGCCCCATATTTTTCTGATGCCACAGTCCTTACTCATTCTTTGCTACATCATGTTTCCAGAGCGAATTCCATATATGGAGAGGTAGACTTGCTATTCAAGAAGCATATTATTTTGCATCTAGTATTTGTTTCTGGTAACAACATGAGAAATGTTGCTCCTTATCCCTTAGGGTATAAGTTGAGGGTTTTGTAGGGAGGATGGGAAGGAGGTTTTAGAAATGTTCTCTGGGCTGTATTATTTATAAACCTATTTGTTAACTTTACTGTCTTACTGAGAGGTGGAGAGCTTCAATACCTCAATTGTTATTTTGAATCATCTAGGGAAAGAGACCCTTAAAACAGCCCTCAGCTGTAAAGTAGAACCCTAGCCTTTTTTGAATATTCTCCTATAAAATACAGTGCATCCAAAACATGGCCTTTCAACTTTTTGTTTGATAAGTACAGGTTTCTCCAGTTTGTGACCTGATCTCACACTTCTGTTTAGTCTGATTCCTCTGTCTTTCCAGCCTGATTATGCGCTGAATCTTATTCAAATGAACCAGAATTTCTCTGAGCGACACTGGGTCTGAGGGATTCCAAATAGCACTGGGCCTTGGCTGGTAAGTGGTATGTTAGATGCTATCTGTTCTCTTTATGGTTTTATGATTGTATTGACTTACCATCTACACTGTCGATGACCTTTCAGGAAAAGAAATGTAAAATGTACAAAGGAATTTGGGTTGCTTGAAAAATAGTAAGTACCGTGATGACAGATGGATAATGAATAAGTGGTTGGTGCCAGCTGACACTTTTTCCTTAAAAATTTTTTTGAAGCATCTTTATTTCATTGTAAACCAGAAAATTGTGACTGTTTTTTGCTGTCCTAAGGATCTGTGTTAATCTTAACATGTTTGCAGTTGTATCACATTCCTTTTTAATAGGAGCATTAAATAAAGATGATTAATTGTAGCTAGGATTTAAAATGAGCTTTTAAGATTTATAACTTTCAGAGGCCAGATTTTAAAAATCCCCCCACTTCCTTTTTCTAGTACACTCTTCCTCCTCCCCGTCCTCCCTTACAAATTTTAGAATCCGAATTGTTTTGCAATCAATCTATAAATGAGAGGATTGTCTAAGTCTGAATGCAAGCATGGGAACAGTGACATTTTAAAGGTAACTGATCTCCAAATTTATTGCAGTGCCAACAGGTAACGTTATAGTCAGACTGACTTACCTTGAATCTCTGCATTCAGAGACTTAAACTCCTGTCGGGACCTGCTGCATTCCCTTCAGGCTGTATACAAACATATGTCAACTTGGGAGAAATAGGTCACAGTGTAATTCAATATAGGTAGAGGCTGGGGAAAATTTACAGAGGGAAGCATAAAAGTAAATCTTCATGGTCTTGGTTCTTTGGAGGCCATGTGGTAATTTTCTCCTCTCAGTATCTTCACAGACCTGCCTATAGGGCGTCAACCCATTCATGCCCCCTGAGAATTCCAGGATCTCAAGGAACTTGTTGAACTACCTCCAGAGTCAGAAATTAGAAGAAAGGTCAAGAGAGCTCACGAAAAATCTGTCTTCAGTTATTGTTGCCGCTTTAAGTTGACTCAATACTTTTTGGAAAATTTTACAGATAAAAGAGATTGTTTGATGCCATATTTAATTCAATATTGTGTCATAGGCATGTGCCTTAAAGCTTGGCATTAGGCTGGTATCCTGTGATATTGTATTAGTTTTAGCGTAAGTGGTATTGGTGCATAGAAGCTTCTGGGGGAAGGTAACGTGCAGAATTATCTAAGTATGGCTTTTATTTGTTTTTATAATTTTGGTTCAGCTCAGTACTCACTGTGATTTCTTGTGTGCCCAGAAAGAGAAATCCCACAGGAACGCATTAGTATACCATATACAAATACAATGAGTCAGACCCACATGGCTTCGCATTTATAAGGTAATCAGTACAGTGCTGGGTAGCATAGTATTGAACTGCATTATTGGAAAGACATTATTGGAAAGAACCATCAGGCTCAGACTCAGTGGAATTTTCAATCTGATGGAGAGACAGAATATACATAGATGTGACTCACTGGAGCCTTACAATGCATCATGCAAATGAGTGGAGGCCTCTTACTCCATGCTAGGAGACTCACAGTAAAGGTATTCAGTAATCTTCCATCAAGGAAGACTCCCCTGAAGGTGGTAAACCTTTCTGATTTTTTTTTTAAACTTTAAAAATTACTGTGCTTGCTCTTTGAAAGTTCAAATAATTCAGAACTATGTATACTACTGGATCTCACATTCCCTTCCCATCCTTCTTCAGACACAACTCCACCCAACTAAAGGTAACATCTGCGAGACCTTCCTATATAACATGCTATACATCTATTCAGATATCTTTCTATGTATGTATACTATCTCTCACTATAGGTATTATTCTGCAATTTGCTTTTTCACTTGTCAATATGTATCAGAGCTGTTCTCATGTTAATATATGTGAGTGTGGGCGGATCTTGTCAGTTTTCTATGAAAAATTTACATAGCCGAGGTATATCATCATTGAAACTTTCATTTCTTGATTGATTTTTTTCTATCACAAAGAGCAAAGCAGTGAAAACCCTTGCAGTCACTTCATTCAGTTATTCGCTTGTTATTTTATGGAGCATTTACTATATGTCAGACCTTGCCTTAGGTGTGGGAAAAATGAACACAAACAAACCAAGAATAATAAAAACAGATGGTTCCTGTCAGGATTGGGACCGGGATGAGATGAAGTGAGGTAATGTTCATAAATGTTCATAAAATATGAACATTTTTTTTAAAAGATTTTATTTATTTATTTGAGAGAGAGAATGAGACAGAGAGAGAGAGCACGAGATGGGGGAGGGTCAGAGGGAGAAGCAGGTTCCCCGCCGAGCAGGGAGCCCGATGCGGGACTCGATCCCGGGACTCCAGGATCATGACCTGAGCCGAAGGCAGTCGCTTAACCGACTGAGCCACCCAGGCACCCCAAATATGAACATTTTAAACAAAAGCAGAACCTCTCCTTAGTTTACAGTCTAGTCGAGGAGATACTAAATTATCACAAACTTACTATTACTATTATTCACAAATTATGAAGGGAAAAGTGGGGTATTACAAGAGAGGCTCTTTGGCTAATTTAGATTTAGACATCAGCCACTATCACAAGGTTGGTTTAGTTGGAGAAGCCTGAAGAAGATCTGAGATGAGCATTTAGAGGATTTATTAGGGCACGTGCATGGGGTCAACACCTGGGAAGCAGGATTTGATAGAGCAAGAAGTTGAGCTGTAATATTGTCTCACTGGAAACCTCAGGTGACCCCTTGGGGAGTTTCAAAGATGGGATGATGGCTCTACTAAATTAGGATGGGAGGTCTAGGCTTTTAAGTCCTCCTGTCAATAAGTCACTTGATGTGGATTGCCCTGGGGCGGGGGTGTGCCTTTGGACCAGGTGGCTTTCTTCCGTTAAGGCAGTTCCAGCCAGGGCAAATCTACAGTGGAGTGCAGACTGCTGGTTGCCCTCCCAACAGTTGGGATAATGAGTCTTTCGTTCTTGAAGGGGGGATGCTGAGTGACACATTGGAGAGATGACAGCGTCCACCACAGAGTTGATTTCCCGCAGGAAATGAGGCCTGCAGGAGAAATAATAATAGGAAACTCACTCAACAAATATTTATGAAGCTCCTGTTATATGATGGGCACTGTTTTAAGTTCTGGGAAATACAGCAGAGAATGAAGAAAAGGTTCAGAAAAGTCCCTGTGTTAAGCCCTTCACATGAATTATTTGATTCTTTCTTTGCAGTGAACTTGTAAACTAGGTCCTATTACTATTTCCATTTTATAGATACAAGAAGTGAGGTTGAGAGATATCATATCTGTCCCAGGGTCCCACCGCTGACTAGAGTTGGAGGTAGGATTTGAACAATAAAGTTTTCCTACTATAGATTCCTCAATTTAATATTGCCTTATTATTGTATGCATGTTAGAGCATTTCTGTATTATGGATTCTTAGAATTGTAATTGTTGGGTCAAAGTGCATATGCATTTCTGAATGTTGGTAGATATTACCAAATTGATCTTCAAACAGTACCAATTTATATAATCACTCAGGTTCTATGAAATTGCCCATTTTCTCAGTCTTGCCAACTGTGCATATTAGTAATTCTTTTAATAGCTGTCAAAACTAATGGGTGAAAATAAAACATAACTTATTTTAATTTGATTTCCCCTAATAAGCTATGTGGTTAAGTTTTTCTCATGTTTATTGGCCATTTGAGATTTTTTATTTCTTGTCAATTGCCTGTTTATACTTGTGCACACTTTTATTGGGTTACCTTATTTCTCAATAGTTTGCAGAAGACCTATGCCTGTTATAGGTGTTTCAAACATTTTTCTCAATGTCTTTCTTGTCTTTTAAATTCATTTATCCATCTTTCCTAATATAAGCTTTTTTTAAAAAAATTAAGTAGTCAAACCTGTTAATCATTCCTTTACATTTCTAGATTTTATGTCTTGCTTAGAGAAGCTTTTTCTACCACAAGACTATTAAAAACATTTTATATTTTCATATATATATATTCATGTCATTATATATGTTATATGTGTTATTTTATATGAATTCATTGTATTATTTATAATATATATTCCCTATAACTACTTATAATAATATCAGAATCTTATGAATATTATATGTTGATATAATATATGTAATTGAGGATATTCTATATCAGGTGTATGAATTCATTATATTATCTTCATATCTATGTATTTATCAGAGATATGATCTATTTGGAATTTATTTTTATGAATGATGTGAGATAGAAACGGAACTTTTTCAAGTAGATGGCTTTTTGGCTTCTTCACCTATATAGTGATTTTTTATTAGATGTTAGACATTTTGTTGAAGATCTTGGTTTTCTAGTTTTCCTTTCAAAGGTATGGGATTTTGTTTTCACCTTGATCTTTTCCAGGCTTATTTTACGCTTTGTCACAGTGACCTGCAGTAGCCTTTACTTAGCTAGTTCAGTCCTGCTATTCAGGCATAACCCCTTGGGGATCTTTCCTCAGTATGTTGGGAGATTCTCAGTGAGGTCTCTTCACTATGACTTACCAGAAATTGAACATTTCTCAGCCCTGCGTGGGCTTGGAGATTGTTTAGGTTTGAATTTCCCACACTTCTTTGCTGTCTGGCTTGGTAGAGGTTTACCTTACAATTAAGTGTAGTTTGCTTAGATTCCCACTCTATGTTCTGTGCTCCAAAAAGTGCCTTCAGGCAGAAAGAGAGTGACCTCAATTTTTTTCCTGTCCTCAGGGATCACATTCATGTGCTACCTGTTACCCAGTGTCTGAAGACAATGGCTTCTTGGAGTTTTTCCAGTTTTCTCTTTATTGTGAGAGAGCAGGTCTATTACCAATTATTCCTTCCTTGCAGAAGTGGAAATTTACTTCCTGATTTTTAAATTCTATTAATGTACTGAATTCCATTGCTAATAATTACACTGATATTTGAAATCCTACTTTTTATGATCTATTATTTAATACATTTTTTAGATAATTGTACTAGTATTTTAATGAGGATTTTTGTGTTTGCATTCATAAGTGAGATTGGCTTATAGTATTTTTTTTTTAAGATTTTATTTATTTATTTGAGACAGAGAGAATGAGAGACAGAGAGCACATGAGAGGGGGGAGGGTCAGAGGGAGAAGCAGGCTCCTCGCTGAGCAGGGAGCCTGATGCGGGACTCGATCCCGGGACTCCAGGATCATGACCTGAGCCGAAGGCAGTCGCTTAACCAACTGAGCCACCCAGGCGCCCTGGCTTATAGTATTTTTAAATACTATTTTTCTTTGATTGTAGTATCAGTTCTGGTAATTTGTAAATTTATTTAGGACACTTAAAATTTTTAACATGTTCTGGAATAGTTTAAAAAACATAGGATTTATACATTGTGTATTAGGTTTCCCATGAAAATATCTGCAGCAGATATTTTAGTAGGTGAAGAGGTTTGATATTTTCACTTGCCTTTGAAATATCTTTTATTATTACTGATATATTTGGATTTTCTCTCTCTTCTTTTTGACCTTTTTTTGCTAATTTTTTTTGCATTTCATCTGTTTTAAAATTTATTCCTATGTATTTAAATATATAATTCCCTCATTATTTAGAAAAACTTCAGTACTTCTCTATGTAGGATCCTTTCTCATTTCTAATGTTCTAAAATCTGTTTAACTTTTTTTCTTCTCTGCCTTTTCCACACTTTTGCCTATTTTATTTGTCTTCTCAAATCATACAGTTTGATATTTTCAAAATGGATAAGTGTTTTTAGTGAAGTTCAGGAAAATGGCAGGGCTGAAGAGAGAAGACAGCATTATGTACAGAAAGTTAACACCCACACAGGCATGTGGGCAAGGAAGGAGAGCTGGGGAGAATAATGACATAAAAAAAGGGGGTGGGGTGAAGAATTCTGAGAAGTGTCTTAAAAGTTAGGGAAGAGGGGTGGCTGGCTGCTGCAGTTGGTTGAGCTTCCAACTCTTGATTTTGGCACGGGTCATGATCTCAAGGTCGTGAGCTGGAGCCCTGCACAAGGCTCCACGCTTAGTGGGGAGTCTGCTTGAGGATTCTCTCTCCCTCTCCCTCTGCCCCTTCCTGCACTCGAGTGTGTGTGCACTCTCTCTCCCTCTTAAAAAAAAAATAAAATAAAAAATAAATTAAAAAATAAAATAAATAGTAAAAAAATAAAATAAAAAAATAAAAGTTAGGGAAGAAATTTCTGAAAGGAAATACTAGATAATGACAAACAATGCAATGTTTATAAGCTTCAGAGGTATACAGCGGAACAAAACTTTCGATATATTTACAAGCTTTGAGTATATCAACCTGTGCAGCTTTTGAAGGTGGAGAGGTCTTCTTAGAGTGTTTTTGCAGAAGGTCAGGGGAGAACATGGGTTGGTTTCGACGAGTTGTTTGGGAAATGGAAAGACAGACCCAAAATATGTTAGTGATGAGTATGGGGTGTGTACTGACTCTGAATATGCGTGTGTGGGGTTAGGGGTGGGGAAAAGGGAACTTTTTTTTTTTTAAAGATTTTATTTATTTATGCATGAGAGACAGAGAGAGAGAGGCAGAGGGAGAAGCAGGCTCCCAAGGAGCAGAGAGCCCGATGCGGGACTCGATCCCAGGACTCCGGGATCATGACCTGAGCCGAAGGCAGACGCTTAACCATCTGAGCCACCCAGGCACCTGGGAAAAGGGAACTTCTAAAAAGAAGCCCACTGCAAAGTGGCAAGAGTTTGGGGACCGAGAAGTAGCGTCATTGATATGGATGAAGAATTTGGGTAGAGTGCCTGATGGAGACTGTGAAGGGCTAGCTGTGGTTGGCTCAGGAGGCATAGTTGATGTGAGATACTTAGTAAGTGCACAATTCTACAGATTTTCTTGAGACATGAATCAAATGCCGGATGATGGTCAGGGTCACCAGGGACCTCAAGGGTCTGGCTACCCCAGGCTTCAGAAAGCACTTTTGGGTGATGGTTTTCTCTTCTTGGCTGTTCGTTCCCTGAAATCAGAGTGGGTTTTGACGTTTGCAGGAGTCTCTTACCACGTGAACAGGAGAAAGGTCAGGTAAATTAAATTCTTAAAAAGAATACGCTCTCTAGCAGCTTTCATGAAGGGTATTTGAGAATAAAGGCGATATTTATGAAAGAAAGCTCAGGGGTGAGAGCATGCATGATATAGCACTTTGGTTCTTTTTTTGTCTTCTGATGACCAACAGGAACATTGACTTTTGAAAGGAGGTCACCGGTTTGTGATGGTCCTTTCCTTTATTACCTGCACTCACTCTCCCTAGGAGGACCAGCGACTGTCACTGTGGCCACTACAGATGCCAACATGAAGGACCAGAGTGAGAACGTGTCGCCACAACACTTTGACCTTATTGCTTTAGGCCCTCATAATAGCTGTTGTTTCAGAACACAGCTTTTGACAGACCGTGTTTTCCCAATACCACAGTATGTTTTCCCCTCCTCTAATAACTTACTTAAAGAGCCATTCTCCCCAGTTACCCATGGATGTTGGAAATAATTTCTGCATTTCCCCTGGCTTGTATTCTAGTTGTCAAAAAGTCAAAACACAAACACTAGCTGAACAGACTCAGTTACATCTCAACACGGTAATTGTTAAATCACTCAGGAAGAGGAAAGCCAAAAAAAAAAAAAAAAAGTCACACAAGGAGTTATTGTTATGCATATGCATTTTTAATGTCTGATTCTCTGTATAACCTTAAATTACAATGCAGGTTAAATTTCCCTTGCTGATTTATAAGCATAATGTAAACTCTAGACACAGTTAATGATATTGCGATGTAAAACCGTTCTGTTGCAAACTAAAGACCTTGCTTAGCACTGCAAAGCTCCAGGTTCATTTCAATGTGATCATTGAGGCACTATGCGGAGATTATGCATTTATTGTATTTTTTTCATGAATATATGAATGAATAATAAGTTCAACAAACAAGAGTTTCCTACTGGGAATGTCAAACAAATCATTCTGCAAAGTGCTCTGAATTTCAATCAATCACTCTCCATAACACTTGTCCCGGTGAGGTCTTCGGCTTCAGCAGAGTCAGCACTTGGAAACACCACTGTCTTTGTGGAAGATCCGGGGTGCATAAGATGGGGTGCCTGCAGGTGGGGAATCCCTGCCGAAGCTGCTCCAGGTTGCCCCTGGACTGGTGGAGCCGTAGGGTACTGGTGCATCACATTCCCATCATCTTGCTTCAGCCACACCCCCGCTGTTACTCCTGAGCTGGAATCCAGCAGCTTTAGGGGATGGCTCAGGGGAGGGGAAGTCCACTCGAGGTGAATGGATAGGACAGAACAACAGCAGGAAACAGACCGCATGCATAGTCGTAAATTGTGTCAGGCCTGGGCCAATGGGGTGATTGGGGTCCTGCGTGTGAAGGCGCCATGTGAGGTTTGTGCAGAGAGCCTGGAGTCTCTATTTTAGAAGTATCACTTGAGGTTCTGAAGCTGAATTTTGGTGCCTGGGTCTTAGAGAATCCTTCTTCTCAGCCTAGAAAATTCAATGCTCCTGGTACGGACCTGATTTATATGGAGGCGGGGAAGGAGAGACTTGAAGAAGAAGAAAATCCTTGATTTGGAATTGTTTCTCCAAGGGAAGTTTGAGGACAGATAGCTCTTTAGATGGAACTGTTTCCTCTTTTTGTCCCTTTGCCTACATTATGACCTGAGGCCAGTTCTCCTCCGGAAGCTGAGAGCCTCCTGTGGGGGCAGTGGCGGGTGAAGCTCCTACAGCATGCTCAGTCTGAAGAAACTCGCCCTGTACCAAGGAAGCTTCCTCTTTGTCACCTACCAAATCAATGAATGGCAACCAATTTTGAGTGAATTCCGAAGGCTGTGATAACCAGCTTTCTTCTTCAGTAGAAATGGTTGTCTTAGCTAACCATTAGATTGTTACTAACTCTTACTAGACCCTTCTGGCCACAGGATCTTTCCGTATCTGTGAGGTTCTGTGAAAAGAGTGCTGAGCTCAGTGATGACTCAATCAAAGTTGGTTCCTTCCCTCTCTTCCGATTCTTTTAGATGAAGCATAAAACCAAATACCACCAGTTGCAAATTCACTGCATTTTGTGACTAAGATGCCTTCCCCACTATGAATCTGATATGAATAAATAACATGACTTATTGCATTTTCTGCAGAGGAAAGTGACTGGATAAAATGTGACAAGTATGTCACCCTTCGGGCGGGCCCTGGATTATTCGTTTGGGGCGGGGGAGTGTTTCCAATTGAACCAGGCTCTCCGGTCCAAGCAACGGGCTGATTGTCCCGACCATCTGTGTGATAGAAAAATAACAGCACCAACGAAAGCCTCAGTTTCCTCTTCTGCAAAATGTAGAAGTTGAACAGATTCGCTCCAAGGACGGTCATGATAATATAGCATAATTTTTAGAGCATGGACCCTAGTGGATCTCAACGAGTTCAAGCTGCTTGCTTTTTCTCCACTAACCCAGAGTGACCACTTGCTTTGGAACTAGTGAGGGGTCCAGTGTGTGGCTGTTGCCATGTTCTGCTTCTTTGTCCCCCACTTGCCTTCATGGTCCTGTTCCCCTTTCCCCCTGCTTTTTTTCTCTGCTCCTTCCTCCTCCCTGTCCGTTCCTTCCCACGAATAAAAGGCAAAAGCAACTCACTCTGGCTCACATGGCGCTGTTAGAATTTCTCATGGTGATAGTAGCAAGGGGCGGTGAGGGAAGGGAGAGAAACTGCACCATCCTTTCTTTAGATTGCCCACCAGCAATATACTCAGTACTTGTGATGGGTTTTTGTGGTCGCTGACAAAATAGCCGTTTCTTCCCTAGGAGTCCAAGCAGGCTTCTAAAGCTGGTAAGCAAGAGATAAAACCATAGCATATTTCTCTAAGTCCACTTAAGCTATTTATTGCCCCCAAGTCTCTGAATCAGAATTTGATGTCCCAGGGAGAGTGCCTGAAACTCTCTCTCTCTGAGGACAGAGGGTCTCGGTGCTTCTTCAACCAGAGGCAAGTGTATTTACATAGTGGATTTACACGGGAAGATACACTCGGTTACTGACTACGGTGCTAATTTTAAATAAAATGCTGCATGTAATGCTTCATCAGATCCGATTCTCTGCAAGTCTTTTAATTGTGCACCCTAAGATTGTCAATCAAGAAGCAGGTGCCAGCTGGAAAGAACATCAGGTTATCTTAAGTGGGTTTACCTTTGAATCTCTACATCGACTAGGCAAAGGATTCTAATATCGTGCCCCCCCCCCCCCCCCCCCCCCCGTCCTAGCTACACAGTAAAGGAGACAAGTCCATGTCTGGGCCAGGAACTGGAACAGATTCTCTCCCTTTGCAGTTCTCGCTCCCACTTTTCCTTTAGTCATTGGTATTCAGTGAGGTCCATGTGCGTTTAGTATTCAGAGGGACACGTATACATCAATATAGCGAGAGTGAATGGACAGGGCACCTTATTGGGAAATGCAGGTTTTGGGCATTCAGAGCGTGTTTCATCATTTGTAAAGAGAGGAGAACATCCAATACTTGGTGTATGGTAAGCCACACTGAAATTATTACCTCTCAGGTCTAGAAATTACAAAAACACAAGTCATTAACCAACAGAGTACAGATAGAAGAAAAGCTTCCTATCCATCCCTCTTTATGTCTGTGGAACACGTTTTTGTGCTCTTGCCATTGGTGGAGTGGTTACTCGCTTCTGCTCCTCTTGTCTCTGTCACTCTGATTTTGCTTCCTCTCGCTCCTGTCATCAAGGTGCATCCTTTCCTTAGAGTTGAAAGAATCTGTGCTACCTTGTCCTTCTTGCTGTTCTTCCTGAGATGTCTGTACACAGACACTATCATCAGAAGTCTTCCCTTCTGTATCTTTGTTCTTCAGAATGTCAGCACATTCCCCTTTGATTCTAGGGTTTGGTTTATAGTTTGCCCTTCATCTGTCATCTTGCCTGAGGAGCAAAGACTCATTCTGTCCTGTCTATTGACATCACCCCTGAAATATCCTCAGGCCTCTCAAAGCCTGTGGACTCCATGATTGATGATCTCTGTCCTTTCCTTTCTTGCTCCAAAACCCATTCCTCCTACCATGGTCTCTCTCCCGGTTAACAACTTCATCATTCTTTTCAGTTGCTGCTAGAAATTTCTTCTGGAAACTTTGGTCTTATCTACACCTCTTCCTTCTACTCATCACCCTCAGCCCCGCATTGCCACCCTGCACCCCTGCACACACACTTGCCTTAGGTTTGAAGTCCTACTAATTCCATATGGCCCACTTCTCCCCCTTCAGGTTCTTACCTTCTCTTCACTGGTTTACTTCTGTATCCTCCTAACCGGATATCCTGGGTTCAGCCTCTTCTCTCTTAAATGGATCCTTCCAATCAGTGCCAGGGGAATAGCTCTAAAATTCAGGTTGTTCTCACCTCATTCCTGTTCCCAGACTCTAGCGATGGCTCCTTCTTTGCCTGAGACAAAACTTCTGAACAAATCACACAACTTTTCTCATGCCAGGTTATCCCCCCAGAATATCTACCATATATCCTTCACCACACTAAACAATTGTTTCTGTTCTTTGAACTTATCATGACATTTTATATCTGTGCTCATTTTTGCATCAAATCCTCTCATGCTTATGTATGAAAAACTGAAGCAAAGAGACCATGTCTGTCCTGTCCAGTGTTGAATCCCAAGAACTCTGCACAGTATCAAGCACAGAATGGACACAGAAAGGGAAACTGATTTACCCAAGGACACATAAATACTTTCGAGAGAGGTAGTGTTTGGATCTGTTGATTCTCAGCCTTACATTTTCTGTTTCAAAATATTTGATGGTTTGAGGAAACAGGTTTCTTGAGTGGTGTCAGGGAGATCCTTTGGCTTTTACTTGTTCAGCCGTGGGACTTTATATAATATATATCAAATGCAAGTTGACATTTTCCATGGGCTACAAGAAAGAAGTAAAGATAATATGTTGGGTTCAATTCTTCTCTTTGGTTCTAACATCATAAACACAACTACATCAGTGCTTTTCACAATTCAATGTTCACATAAATCACCTGGGGATCTTGTTAAAAAGTGGATTCTGCTTTAAGAGGGCTACTGGTATCTGAGATTCTGCATTTCTATCAAGTTCTCAGGTGATGTCCACAGTACTGGTCCCTGGACACACACTTCAAGTAGTGAGGAGGTAGATAATTATATACAGAATGCTCAGGTTAACTAGTTTGTTTCTCTTTTGCCAAGAAATTTGGTGAATTTAAAAAAAGTCTCTTCTCTGTATCCCATGGTAGCAAAAGTTAATTATTATTCCAGTATTCAGAACAAATCAACTCGATGCAATTATGTATCAGTCAAACCCAAGTACAGATATATGAAAAACAAGACAGCAGTGGGAATCAATGTTTATCTATAACATGTCTCTTCCTGGACCCTATTTCAGAGACATTTTCTAAACTGCCATTTCTCCATGCCAAGGCAATGCTTATTGATCAATATTTCTTTGAGGAAATCTTCAGTATAATTAATCCAAAGGTGTATCAAAACTTATCTGGAGAATGCCCTGGGAAGATATTTGTGAGAGCATTGTTCCTTTCCATTTCCAGATGTCTGAATCCACATAGTAACTCCAACAGGGTTTACATCATCTATCCCTACTTGACCTGCTGTCTTCGAAATGGCTAAATCCACACCTGTGATCTCACTGTCACCCTGTGGACTTTGACTTTAAGGAATCCATGTTGAAAAGAGATATACAACTAGCCTTGGTCAGGGAAATCTCAGGGCCTAGATGGCAAGTGCCATTATTATGTAAGCATTATGAAGTCCTACTAATTCCATATGGCCCATTCCAATGGGATGTTAGTACATCCCATTACTGATGATTAATACTAAATTTGGTTTGTGTAGCTATTGCATTGTATTAGCAGATGAGTTGGGTATGTACTTCAGTCATATAATTGCTACACTCCCAGGTTTATTAATTTTTTTTTTAAAATGTCGACATACAACAACATGGATAGTACATAGCTTGGTTGCTATGTACTACATTTAATCTATTAAAAATGTCTAATTGAAAGTTAAAATAACAGGATAATTTCCACTATAATTGGCTTGATGGAAGAGAGGGGTTTACTGAGCCAGGGAAGGAATTAGTGATTAATTTGGGAGCAGAGTCCTTTTATATATCTAGCTAATGACAGCACTCAGAACCTTATGAATGGTATTGGATACTGAATTATTAGATGGTTGGGAAATGATTTTATAACTTAATAACAAGTCCTTGTAAGCCTTATAAGGGATCCCCAATTTCCACAATCCATAGAAGACCCAGTACTTCTGTGATAAACATAAAAACAGTCTGTTTTGGTAATATTTTAAAAATTAACTTTCTCCCTCCCCAAATCCCAAACTGGAGGCTCTCTGGCATGATTGTTCAAGTGTGTTCAGTTTGAACACGCTGAATTCCTATTATAATCCTGGTTTTGAGGGAATGTTCTGGGCTGGAGCTGTATTTGCCTTGAACTGAAAATGATGTTCAAGAGGAAACAGTTATTGTTCTGATTTAATTTACTAAGAACCTGTCTGGATACTTGACATTTCAGGGTTAAGAAAGTTCCTAAGGCTCTGTTGGGGAAAAAAAAATGCATTTTGAGTGATTGGCCAGGTTTCCTTCAAGTTGATATTTTATATCTGGGTATATGTTTGGAATTTCACTTGAGTGATTTGGTTTAACACTTTTCAGGGGTGGTGGGTCTGGGGGGGAAACTCTTCTTGTTTATGCTGGGGGCAGGTGAGCTAGCAGGGAGGAGGGATGGAGAGTTACATGATGTTGAAGTGTGCACTTGAGAGCCATACATTCTGCTTTAATTTTCAGGCTTTTTCTCTTTGCCTTCTGGTTATGGCTGGTGGTGGCAGCAGGATGGAGGGGGCTTTGCCCTATGTGCACTATGTTTCTCAAAGTGTTCTGGAGAAGAACAAAACACCCTTTTTAAGGCATTTTCCATGGAGCCCATTTCAGGATTAAACACTTCCAGGCTCTGTTATGACTTTCATGGAGCCATGTCTGTTTTTCTGTTGAGGTCAACCTCTCCTTCTGTTCCCCAGTGAATCCAAGGGAAGTGTGAGTCATTGTCAGTGAAATCACACTGGGAAAGGAGCAGGGTTGTTACACCATCAGGCCCAGAGTTGGGTGTTTCTGCAGATGATGTGCTGGACAACCGATGAGCCTATGAAGACTTAAAAATATATATGTGTTTTGAGTAAATACGAGCAAATTAGGGTAACTTTAATTCGGGGGCTGGCCCAGGAACCAGGAGACCTGGGACTGTGCCACAAATGGACTTTGCAATCTTGGGTGAGCAGCTTGACATTTTGGGGCTTCAGTTTTTCCATTTTAAAATAAGACCACATGATCTCAAAGGTTCTTTTTGGCAAGATGGTTCTATAATTTTCCTTTAATTTACCACAAAGAGAGCCAGGCCAGAAAATTCTCTGAAAACTTATTTTTAACATAAGATCAACCTCATGAATATCACCAATGTAAACAATAAATCATTAACAGGTGCATATGGTGTTTGTAGTGTTATTTGTTTCTTAAATGCTAATCTTCAGTAAATTGCTTGATCATTTGGTAGGCAACATGCTGTAAGTGTATTAAATACTGTATTTGTATTTTGTATTTGGAAGTGCCATTGAGCATTGCATATGGTTGTTCTGAATTTGTCAATAATATTCCCTGTTTAATCCATATGGGAACAGCCATGCAATCCTTATATGGTAACATACAAAGTAGGAGAGTGTAATTAATGTTTCGTACCATCACTGCATGTATTTCTAATAGTCCTACACTTTCCCAAATTATACTTTTAAGATGGAAATGGTGATTAGAGCAGTTCTGTATAGTAAAAGGGCTAAGTTATCTGTCTATCATCTATCTTTCTATCTATCTATCATCTATCTATTTAAATAACAAATTGACTCTAAAGAATATTATTTT
This sequence comes from Mirounga angustirostris, assembly GCF_029215605.1. Lineage (NCBI taxonomy): Eukaryota > Metazoa > Chordata > Mammalia > Carnivora > Phocidae > Mirounga > Mirounga angustirostris. Next base: position 19,638,927 of record NW_026991715.1, read on the forward strand.
CTAGAGGAAAATCTATGATAATGTTAACTTTCAGGAATTTTTTGGCTAGCAAATCATATGTATTCAACTTGCACATTATCAAATCTTAGTTAATTATGACTTTTCACATCTTACTTCAAGTCTTCCAATCTCATATTTTGATAAGGGCGAATTTGTAGAGTTGTGAATAAATCTCTTTATGCATCTTGCATGTTAATGCCATTTGTATTGTGAAGGCTTAAAAAGATGGATAATTCATATCCTTTTGGCTTAAATGTGTATGCTTTAGTTTTTGGGAAATATAGGAAGTGCTCTATTTTGTGTGAGACAGTGTCAGTTTCTATTGTTATGAATTAACTATGAAGTGGTCTCATTTCCAAAGAGTTATGCAGGACATATGCTTGCACATTCTGTTAACAGCTAGGGATCCAAATGGAGAAAACCATTTCCATGAGAAAAGTGAGTCATCTATTGAAAAGGATCCTAATAATCCAGAGGAGACTATTAAAAACATTCCAGATTGTCCACGTTGATGATACACATTTTGAAATGTTTTAAATCAGAAGTCTTTGCCGTTGATCACTGTATTTAGTTAATGACCGAACAGTTCCCCCAGATTATTGCCTTTGGTCAAATCCTCCCTTGTTCCGAAAAGCACATTTATTTGAGACAAAGAGGTCCTTCTCCATCACTGTTGCATAGAGCTCAGACCCTGTACCCTCTGCTGTTCCATTCATTTTCCTGACTTATCTTTATGTTCAAAAAAATTGCATATTTGTTTGGCTGTTTGCAAAACCCTTCCAGTGTTTTTTTTTTTTTTCCCCCTCATGTCTGAAATGGTTCCTATGAAAGCTTTCATAATACCCTTCAGTTTCTGTGTTAAATTGATGTTTAAATTGGAAAGAAAGTGGGAACTTTGGCAGTTTCGATAATTCACTTCATCTGGTGGCCAGCTATGTTAACAATCACATCATATGCCAGCCCTCAGATGAGATGAAAGGAGCCCTCAGGGCCCCAAAGCGACATTTGAGGAGTGAAGAGAAAATACAGTTAGAATTCTTTGTTTCATCATTTTATTCCATAAAATGCGAAATTATTTTGACCGGAATTTGAAAGTGCTAAAAGAACCATTTAAAGGTTATGTGGCGGGCTTAGCTGTGGAAGCTGAATGCAGATTGTTGATCAGTATGCTGGACGGCAAGTGTTGAGCCCCATGTCAGCAAATGATGTCTTTTATTCCCTGTGTATTGAATGCTGTGAGGAAATGCTGATATTGTTAGCATATGAATAACATCAAAGCACTACACTGGAAGATAAACCTCCATCTTCTGAAATAGAGTGCACAGCCTCCCCTCAAGTACTGAAGTGTCTCTCTTTCCACCCGTGTGCTCTGTCCAACCCCAGAGCGGTTTCTTCCAGGATAGGCGAGTTGATATTCAGTGCCAGGTTGCTGGTGCATGACCACACATTCCATCACTTAGGAGAAAACATTTTCACATCAGACTGCCTTTTTACATGAAGGGTAGGAGGACTATTGGTTGGTTTTTGTTTTTGTTTTTTTTAGCATTTATTGGGGGGTAGTGGAAATGATATTTTCTTTAGAGGTACCCTAAGAGGCTCACAATTTTTATCATTATTTGTCCTAAAAATGAGAGACCGATCCAGCCAGGTGACAAGAAACAAGAGTGGATGACTACCCCTTCATCTGGGAATGCAGACATATGACTCTTTTCTCTGCCACTGGATTCTTCAATCAATACTGACATGCTGGCTGGACACAATTTAAGAATAATGCACCAGGTCCCTTCTTCTCTTCTGTGCATATTATTGGAGCATGATACATAGTTTTGTTCAATCCATTCTCTTTCCGCCTGTCCTGATGGTCAACCCATGGTGCGTTTGCTCCAAATGGAATTTGAGTTTAGCCGCAGAGTTACTGGGGCTTTTGAGATCACCCGCACGTCCAGTTGGCTCTGGGATGATAAACTGTATGACAGCTCATAAGAGAGCAAGTAATTCCAGATGCCTTGGATGGTTCACCTATTAGCTCATGGGGACATGTAAGGAATAGTCAGTTTCCATTAATGTTCAATTTCTTATTGGCCAAGATATGTAGGGTATGATGCTGCTAGTCATTTTCTATAACAACTTTATTTATACAGGAAGTCTTTTTCTGAAAGGTACATGGCTGGAACTCCATTGCTGAGCTCATATGTTATGCTGACCAAAAATGTCTGTCAAAACTTAGATCAATGTCATGGGCTATATTTTTGTTTTCATTACTCTCAGAGTCCTTTTTTTTTTTTTTTTTAAATTCACGTTGCCCGCTGTTATATGAACATTCCGTCAAGTTTAGGTTTGAATTCCAGCCTGTGGTTTAGAAATAAGCAGAGCATAATGTTGACATGATTGATTTCCAGTTACTCCGTGTGGTTTCTCTTGCATGTTTAAAGACATATCTGTGTACAAAAGCAAAGGAACAACACATTTGTTTTATAAAGAGCTGAATGTACTCTTGACGGGGAGCTGTTTTACAGTTATTGTAATAGAACACCTTTTCTTACTTTCTGTCTCTCACCCCGTTCACCAAGTTATTGTTCTCATGTCCTCACTGAGTGATATACATTGAGAAAGTGAATCTTGGTGAGTCAAGCTTGTCTGATTGTTAGATTCTGGATCGCTTCCAATGGGAGGTTGCAATCGAAAGAACTCACACAAAGGCTTCCGGGACATGTTAGGAATACCAAGTACTATCTCCAGATTTTCTAATTAGTTTTCAAGACAAATGCTCAGGAAGTTACAGCTATGTACTTGATTCAGCTCAAATTTCAAAACAAGTAGATTTTAATAAGAATTCCTATTCCTACATTTAGATGATTCCGTGTTAGGCCTCAGGTTATTTAGTTCTTATATTTTAAGTCCCAGGGGTTTTTTGTTTGTTTGTTTGTTTTGTTTTTAACCCACATATTGATCAGCAAATGTCATTGTTCTGAACTGGGTTTTCCTCTCTGAAGAAGGGACGGCCTTATATAGACCATTCAGGGAAGGTGAAAAGAACACCATACTTAATTCAATAATGGGGAGATTTGCATGCATGGCAGAGCATCAGGGTTTGCTTGTTACTCTTGTAATTATCTTTCAAAAAATCTTTACACATTTTGAAGAATATTTTATGGCAAATGTGGGAGGGCAGAGGTTGGAAGGAACCAAGTGATTTCACTGATAAAAAGAATAGTGCTACGTAATGATGTCAGAGTTGGATGAACTAATGGCTTTGTATGTCAGAGATTTCAAGGCATCTAAATTACTCTCCAGTTATTGCCAGCTATGCTGATTTTTGGGGATGACTATTACACATGATATACAGTCAGTTGTTAGTCCCCCTACTGGCAAAAAGGATGGTTGGAGTGGCCTGTAAAAATAAGAAACATCAAACTAACAGATAAAAAAAAAAAAATCATCTGGCCACATATTGTTTTGAAACTAAATAGAGTATGGAAAGTTTAAAGCCTTTGACTCCTTTTTGCTGTGAATGATGATTCAGTAAGGTTATATTTCTGTCCGGGAATCAGGACTTGCGATTTGAGAATTTGCCAGCAAGTCTAGTGACTAATTTTGTAGCTTGATAAAGCTCTGAAAGCACCTCTACGTGTTTCATTCTGTGAATAATACTAATAATTTCAATTTCCACAATCCAGCCCTTGTGAGAATTCTTTCTTAAGGTCACAGGGAAATTCCAAATGTGAAATTATGAACTTCAAAGTTAGAAATAGTGGGAGAGAAAGGGACTGAGAGAGAGAGAGAGAGTGAGGAAGAGAAGGAGAGAGAGATTGCTCTTGTGATGTTGTGTTGTGTGTGTTCCTGCAGGAATGAGCAGCATTTAGTGGAATAATAATTTTTAAGCCACCTTCAAAGTCTATTTCTATTCAGAAGTCTGTTATTTCTACTCCTCTTATAAAGTAATTCCATTCGTTTACTAGGAAACAGTACTATTTAGCCAGCATTTAGAAATCATTTTATTTCAAAGCAAGGTAACAGCCTGTCAGGTAGTATACTCTAAATCTTCAGGAGCAGCTGTTTGACTTATCTCAACACTTAAAAAATTGGTTGGATATATTTTTTTCCCTTTACTCAAATTATATATTAATTGGTCAAATGAATTATTTGGGGGAGTTAATGATCAAGAAAAGAGTACAGAAATATCCATGTACTAAAGTAAATAATTTAATGACATGTGTAAGGCTTGAAAATAGGCTAACATGATTTAAAATATGTATATTACCAATTAAGTAGAAATTTCCTTTTATAGTAGAAAAACAAAGTCTCAAGTACTGAAGAAATGCTTTATAATGAAAATTACTTTTCTTGATTGAATAACCAGGAGGCTCATGAGGCTGGAGGGTCCCAAATAGATTTTAATCAATGCAAGTCAGTAGCCATTCACTCATTTGTTCATTCAGTGCCACGAGAGGGTGGCAGATACAGAGCTGGGGACAAGGCATGGTGAGAAATGATAAAGACTTGAGTGATAATAAGGGTAGAGGAAATAATAAGTAGAGGACTTTGAGATTAATCTAGAAGGAAGGGTAGATTGTAACTCAAACTATAGAAGCACCAGCCCTCAGTAGCCCGAATGTCAGGATCATGTATCTGAGACGTGTCCACTAGCTATTTATGAGGCCAGGATATAGCGCCATTATGTACTCAAGAAGAGGCAGCTGGGGTCTTTGCTTGGGCCTATTCATCATACTCGCATGACCTCCCCTGTGAATGGCAGCTCTTGAGAAATCACTGTTCCAACTGAGTCCTGGAGTTGTTTGCCAGTGCTTACCACCACCACCATCTTTCTGGTATGGAGGAGATCTTCTTTACTCAGTATATGGGCATGTGTATTTTCCCAATTCCTCCTGGTACAAAAGCCTTAATTAAAGTATTAAAAGGGGTGCCTGGGATGGCTCCGTTGGTTAAGCATCCGACTCTTGATTTTGGCTCAGGTCATGAGCTCAGGGTTGTGAGATCCAGTCCTGCGTCGGGCTCCCTGTTCAGTGGGGAAGTCTGCTTCTTTCCCTCTCCCTGTGCCCCTCCCCCCGCTCATGTGTGTTCTCTCTATAAAATAAATAAATAAATCTTAAAAAAATAAGGTATTAAAGTAATGCATATTATGAAGCACATAAAAAATTCCAACTCTATATTCCCCCATTGTTTCTTGCTCCCCCAGCCATACTTCCAGAGGTAGCCATTAAGGCTCAAGAAAATATTTTAGGTTCTCAAGAGAGTATTTGAATATTAGACGGGCTTATATTTTGAAATATATTAATATTCTTTCCCGTTTTACACTTCTGTGTCTATGGCCCTTTCTCTGGTTATCAAATTGAGGTATCAAATTGCCTAGGGGAGTAGGATTAGAATTTTTACAGTAGAAATGCAAAGAGACAAAAATGAATCTCTATTCAGCTTCTGAAACTTAACAAGGGATAGTTGAAGTCAAAGCGAAGTGACAGGCTTGAAATCTACTGATCTCTGAGAGAGATAGAAACTTTCTAAATTCCTTTACTTATTTCTCTCACAAATCAAAAGGCAGGCTTGGTGGATAAGACCATAGAGAGTTATATGCCTAAAACAGGGCAAAGGAGGGTCCAACTAGAAAGAGGGAATGCCCCAAACCTGTTCCTCTGGTTCCTATAGGTTGACTGCTAAATATAGGAGACAGTAGGAGATATGACTTGATCTATACTCTCTGGGCAGTTCACCGCACTGGGCAGATGATGTTAAATAGTTGAGGTGAATGCTGTTCCTTGATTGGGGCAGTAGAACAAGGTGTTCCATAAACTTCAGAACCAATATGGGGTTCACAACCCTAAAGTATGCTCAGTGGCCCAACATGGTAGGGAGGAAGTAGCCAGGGTTTATATTCTGAGCAATCCTGAGTTCCCATAGGATATATGGAAGTTGGTTGAGTTGCAGACCTGGCATGTTGTGGCAAGGGGTGAGGAGCCCCAGCAGCAGAAGCCATGGGGTCCAGAAGCTATGAGGACTATGATCCACGTGGGGCACAAAGAAGAGGCTAAGGGAGTTCCATATGCTTTTAAGAACTGGAGCGAGGCCACACCAGCCAGGGAGCATCAGCAGGCCTGGCCCTCACTTAGCCAAATGAGACCAGGAACAGATGATAGCAGATTCTAGAATACCCAGAGACACAATAAGGTCAACTATTACAATGAGCAGTCCCAGGATCCCCCAATCCTGGTACTCCGCAGTAGAGATGAACAAGAGTCTAGTAGACGTTCGTGGATGTAAGGCATCTATCTTGTCTGGTCTCATGCTGCCTCGAAGCCACAAATGTGCCACACTTTTCCTTTCCCAGCTGCCATCTTTGGGGAGCAGAGGAAAGGAGAGGAAGTTAAAAGGATGGAGTTTTACCCGAGGAACATTAAAATTATTGCATTGGATTGAATTTACTGATTTGGACTAAAATAGAGGTTCCTGCTGATTAGGTGGGGGTGCATCAGGATGATCACATTATTTATCTATAAAGAAATAAAGAAGCCACTTTGAGCATCTGAATGCATTTTGAGTAAATTAATTCGATGTTGGACCTCCTGAATTGATTATGTATGTCTCCTAACTGCTTTTTCTCATATATCCCATTTCCTCCTTTTTATTCTACATTCTGGGAAATTTACTCAAATTTTTTCTTCCAGAATTTCTATTGAATTTTAAATTTTGACACTAATACTTCTCATTTTGAGGAATGTTTTCTTGTTTTCTGATTGTTCCTGTCATAACAGCTTCTGCTTTTAATTTGTTTTATTTGTAAGGGATATAATATACTCTCAAAGACTTGATGATATCACTGAGAATTTTTAAAACACTTCTCTTTTTCACTCTGAATTGTCTTTGGTCCTTCTGAGGTCACTTGTTCTTCTAGTTCATTCTGGCCCCTCTCTCTTAATGTTTATAGATGCATGTAGGTGATATCTAGATTTGGCTTCTGAACCTCCAGTTGGGTCCCTTTTATTCACTCCTCACCAAGACTTAGAAATCTTGAGTCCTACTCAACATGGTTATGTTCTTATAGTTTCACACGAAGTAGGTAAATACAGGAAAGGAGACCATCATATTCATGTCTCCACTTATTTTCTATACTGTCATGATTTCCAAAATTATATTCTAGTCCATATATCTCTCCTGAGATTCTGATGCATGTATCCCATTGCCTACCAGACATTTCCACTTGGGTGGAGAGACCTTAAATGTAACATGCCCAGATTTAATTAATCATAAGCCCACCTCTCTGAGTGTCCTCCTCCTCCTATATAGGTTATCTCAGTGGGTAGCCTGAATATCCACTTGGCTACCCTCAGCCAGAAGTCAGAATCATGAGTGTGTTGTCTACTCTATTTTCTTTATTCAGTCAGCCACCCAGTTCTGTCAGTTCTGCTTCCAGAATATCTCTTGAGTCTGTCCACTTTTTAATCTTCATTTCCCCTAGGATGTGTGTACATCCTGACCATTGTTGCATTAGGGCAACATTTCTTTCCCTGGTCTTCCTACCTCTGGTCTTTATACACTCAGTACTTTCTCTAGAGTTACCTTCTAAAATAAGAAATCTCATTATTTTACTGCTTACTTATCATTGCCTTTTGCAATGGCTGCCCACTGATCTGAGGATAAAACCTGAGTGTCTTAGTCTGGTTTTTAACACTCTTCAGGGTCTGACCTCTGCTAATCCATTTGGCTGGTCTTTCATGAAGCCCTGCCTCACCTTCTATAACCTCCACATGCTGAGCAGGAGGAGCTGATGAAGTTGAAAAGAAGAAGCCAAGATGATTAGAGCAAGTTGAAGAGAGAGCTTCAAAATAGGATAGCAGGATCGTGAGTGTCTAGTGCAGCAAAGAGGGAAGGTAAGAGAAGAATGAAAAAGTGCTTGTTAGTTTTTGCAAAAAGAAACACACTATATAAATAAGAAATTGTCTTTACTTATTAAATTGAAACCATTGATCAGTAACTTTTTTATTTTTAAAATTGTTTGAGTCTCTGTCTTTATGTGAAAACAGATAATGACTAAATGGTATTTGCTGTATGGAATTTCAAAGGTGATTATTTTGTGAACTTATTGAAATTAATTTTAGGGAAGTGATGATAATGAAAGCTGGTTGCTACGGATTAAAAAAATGGGATGTGAGGTGGGGAACTGGAGATAGCTTTTGTAGACAACTCTTCTAAAATATAGGACTCTGGGGGTGCCTGGGTGGCTCTGTCAGTTCAGCGTCTTGACTCTTGATTTCAGCTCATGATCTCAGGGTGGTGAGATCGGCCCGCATCGGGCTCTGTGCTCAGTGGGGAGTCTGCTTGAAGATTCTCTCCTACTGACCATCCCTTCCCCCGCTCTCTTGCTCTCTCTCTTTCTCAAATAAATAAATAAATCTTTAAAAAATAAAATATAGGACTCTGATGAAGAGCAGAACAATATGCTTATTAAAGTCTTAGAGTGGGATTTGTGTATGTGTGTGTTTGTGTGTAAGGTGGTGGAGATGTGAGCATGTTTATATGCTGACAAGAAGTCAAAGGCACACTAGTTCCTCAAAAAGATTGGTTTCTTTCATGCCTACATTCCTGGTTTTCCTGACACTCCCAGACATTTCTCAACTCTGGGGGAAGACATAGTTTAGGTTCTTGTTGGGACCCTCTTCTACCCATTCATAACTTCCTTGTCTGCTGACTAAATAGACTGTAGCTCTGGATGGCAGGATGTAGCCTCTCCCTGCCCCCGACCCCCCCCCCCCAGGAAGCAACTTCCTGTTATGCATGTGGGAGGTCCAGGATTGTCTCCCATCTATTCTTCAGTCACTGTACTGGCTGGACTCATTGCCTTCACCACGGTCTCCTGGATCCATCCGTGCAGCTTCTCCTTGGGGCTCAGCTCACTTTGCCAGTATCCCTGCTTAGAACAGGTTTTTGCTAAAGGCTTAGGGGAGAGTAAAGAAGCCATACCACATAGATAGAAAATGTTTTTCAATTGCAATATTATTCTTGGAAATTTACCTACAATTCTTGCACAATGATGCCCCTCTGGGTACCCTGGCTCTCTGCTATGCTGTGGGCTTCCACCTTCTTGACCCTTCTTCCAGTTTCCTCTTTCAGGGTCCCAGCTCCTTTCTCAATGCACAGGTGGATAACTCCAAGTTCTCTCTTACTTCATTACACAGAGTAATTTAAGTCCTTTCCCCCCCTAAACTTTGTCCATATATAGCGGGCCCATACTTCAGATGTTACCAAGTTGTTAAGGTAGTTTTCTAAAAAAAAGCAACACTTGTTTCTCTTAGAGGAGTACTGTAGTCTTTTCAGCCAAGTGATTGAAATGACAGACACAGTTTATAATATTTATATATCTATTCCTCCTTCCTTCCTTCCTTCCTTCCTTCCTTCCTTCCTTCCTTCCTTCCTTCCTTCCTTCCTTCCTTCCTTCCATTCTTTTATTCTTTCTTTCATTATATCTATCATCTATCTATCTTTCTATTTATCTTGAAAACACTAGATAGGGATACCAAAGAAGAAAGTCTTCCCTGTTGCATACTTGCTATTAAAATTTACTTTTATTAATGTGGATCATCTGAGACAATATACTTAGAAACTTCAAAAGCATATGCATATAAAATCAGCATTTAGTTTTAGAATTATTGCATAATTATCTGACTTCTTCAAATTAGATAAATTGCAAATGTGGCTATTCATTGTTTTCTCCTATATATTTTTAAAGTGAAAAGGCAAGCTAGCCCTTCTCCCATCCCCAGTAATTCCACACTGAAGTTAAAACAATGAGACTTATATGGTCAAAGTCTGAAATTTCACTCGAGAGGAAAAGCATATTGAAGGTTTACTAAGTTGGAAAACTATTGTTTGCAAGTATCTAAGCACAATTTTCAAAGTGTGGGATTATTTTAGCACAGTTGACTATTGAAATTGCCTGTAGAAGAGATGGGTGTTATGGTGGAAAATTTGGGGCATGGTGAATATTGTTAGGTGGCAAATGATATTGGCTTTCTTGCAGAGTTTTCCGATAACAGAAGATGAGGAAGCAGAGGGGTAGAATTCTGGCTCCTGGTACCTGTGGGCTTCTCACTGTGCTGGAAACATACCTTCCACTGGAGGCAGCTGGGAACATAAGCTTAGGTGAATTTGGTCAAACAACTGGCTCTTTCTATGGGAGGACAGTTCAGTTTGATGTTACTCATGGTCCATGATATTTTTAGACAAACCAGACAGAGAATCTTATAAACAATAATGAATAACAGTGTATATAAATTAACCATCTTTATATTTTATGATCTGACCAAGAAGAAAGTTATACAGTTTTATGTAACTTTTCTTATTTATTCAAAAATTGAGGCTTCCCTTTCTATCCAGCTGCTTGGTTCTTAGAATTGAATGAATTCTGAGAAATTTCAATGAAACAGATTGATTTTGAGTAAATATTATAAATGATTTTGTCAAAAGAGTATCAAAGTGCACTCTGGCACTGAGTGCATCATTTTTAAACAACTTTATGTTGATATTTATTTTTAAAGGGACACGTCTTTGGCAATTTTCTTGAATTGTTACAAATCTGTTCACAAAGGTAGACATTACATAGATATGTTGATTAAACTGTGTTCTAAGGTTTCCTGAAATGCTCCTGGCTAAGTTTTCCATTTTTTGATCACGGATTGCCATTTTATTCTTTTGTGGGTTTTTTGTTTTTGTTTTTGTTTTTTTTTTTTTGAGTAGAATTGACACACAACATTACATTGGTTTCAGGGGTGCAATTTAGTGATTTGACAGGTTTCTACATTTTGCTCTGGCCACCACAAGTGTAGCTACTGTCTGATTACAGGATCATGATTACAATATGATTACATGATTACAATATCCTTGACTGCATGACCACTTTATTCTTGGTATGGTTCTAACACCTTTATTTTCTCAGTTTGACTCATGGAAATGTAGACAAAAGCAGAGGAGTGAAGGCACTATGAGCCATGTACCTCTCCAAACACAGCCTGCCTCACCTTCCAACCATTTTTCCAGAAAAGGAATTTATTGCTATTACGGTCAGTCCTAAAGCTAAGCTGGGATATCGGATGCTTTGGTATCTGCATGTCTAAATAATAGTAATTATTTTGCTTCTCACTTTCTCTAATGTAAGTTGGTTGTGAGAGCTAATGGTATTTCTGTTTTATTCCACAGTAAATATCACTTTCACTAAATCACTAGGGCTGGGTCCTACAGTTATAAGAGTCTTGATTTTTATGTAAACCAGCAGAAAATGCTAACACATCATATAAAATGTTTGATAGTTTATGGAGGCTTTCCTGATGGCCACTTTGCTTTCCGTCAGGCAGCATAAAGATTGGAGATATTGGTCAGGGGTGGGTTGAATGGGCAGCTGGACAAGGAAGGGGTTATGACACATGCCTTGACATTCATTCATGCTAAATAAGAAGCTAGATCATAGTCACAATTCGAAAGAATGGCAGAAATACTCTGCAGATTAAATGATTAGTTAGGGGCTTGTGCCTAGATTATATGATTTAGTGTCTGTGCATTGGGTTTTATTATACACAATGTACTTGAAAAAGTCAACCAATAAAAAGAAAACATAGAATAACTTATTCTACATTTGGCTGTGGCTTCTGTTTCATTATGCCTAGTAACTTTAAAAACACAGAAGCATGAGAGTTCAAATGAAGAAATTAATACATATGGGGGATGCTGAAATAGTCCTACTATTTTGGAAAATTAAGTTCAGGGTATCTATTGTGGGAATTCAATAAAACTTTTGGCCTTCAATATGAGATAGACCATAAATCAATGAAGTTTAAATAGTTCTGCTCTCTTGAACACCTGCTTATCTGTCTTGAGAAAATTCTATAGTGTTTTAACCATCATTTTAGGACATTAAAAAGTAATGCTCACTATTGCAGTACTTGGAAAGGCTATTAAAGTTAAGGGTCTGTCAGCCATTCCATTATAAACCCTGATTTCCAGGAGTTTAATATAACCCAGACATTACATGTAATAAACCCTAATGCAGGAATCTGAAACTTGGATCATTATTTTCTCTATTTAAAGGCCAATTGCCCCACAAAGACTGTCTCTAGCCATGGCAAATATCTTTAGGATAAGTTATAATTTTAAAAATTTACCAAATGCTATTTTTTCCTTCCTGTGATCTTTTATCTCTAAATTAAGAGAAGCCCTCTGAAAGCCAGGCTACGTGTAAAAGAGCCTTCGAATGAATTTAATCTACATCTTTTCAGAGCTCCCCCCAACCCCAGAGTGAACAGAATTGAATGCTTCTTTCCACAGAGAAGAAGTTTTGGGTCCATAAATATGACGTATGAGTTTTCTGTTGTTGCCATAATGAACGACCACAAACTGAGCAGCTTACAGCACTATAGATTTATTTTCATGAGGTTGTGGAAGTCAGAAGCCCGAAATCAGTCTCACTGGCTGGGGGTCTCCAACACACAAAAACCAGCATTTGCCGTAAGTCATATGTTGGCAAAAACTATCTGGGCAAACTGATACGGTGCCCGAGGCCTCAGACATGCAAAACACTCTCCTCAAGCAGGATATTCCAAGGCTCAGAAGACATCTCCTAGGAGCCAGTCCAGGGCCAGTCGTAAGGATATGCTTCTCTCTGGTATGTGCTGGGCTTGAGCATCCTGGGCCTGCTGAGTTAACCACTTCCTGAGTTAACCATTCCTGTACAATTTAGCTGAGGCAGCAGAAGCAGCCATCCATGGTAGAGAGGGTATACGTAAGGTTACAGTTTTGTTTTATCCAAAACCAATAAAGGAAGGTCTCCGATGTTAGATCTGGATGTTGGAGGAGAGAAAGGACTCCATTACAGAATGAGCATGGATGTTGAGTGGAGTGTCTCTCACCTCTGCGTTCCGCATGCTCCAAGAGGATAAACTATGATGGAACATCTCCAAACAACCACTAAGCAAAGATATTTTTACCAATGATGCTACCTTTTAGGCCAGTGGTTCTCAACCATGATTGCCTGTTACAATCACCTGGGGGGTGGGTTTGAAATACCAGTGCCTGGGAAGCATCTTCAGGGCTTCTGGTTCACCTGTAGGATATGACTTGGGAACTGGTATTTAAAATTGTTCCTAAGGTGACTTAGAATGTGCAGAGGCTGAAGACCATACAATTGATCAAAGGGGAGAGAATTGGGAAACCTGTGATCTTCACAAGCCAGTGACCATCAGCCCTGATTGCACATTCGACCTGTCAAGGGCAGAGGAACAGGTCATAAAAAGACTGACTCCCTTGCTCTACTCTCAGAGATCCTGGTTCAGTTGGTCTGGGGGAATCTTGCATCCAATGCACAGTCAAGGTTGAGAACTATTGCTCCCAACAATTTGTGTCCTTCTGGCCTCTCTTTATCCTGTTCACTTGAATGCAGTATCATCTGATTCAATTACAAAAAACAAGTCACAATCTTTAGGAATCTCAGGGAAGGAAGAGTGCACACATTAGGTACACATGGTCTCCATGGAGGTGATATTTCTTCTAAGATAGGAATGATACAGTAAAGCCAGTTATGGGAAGACCTACAAGAGGGCCAACCATGCAGAATCTATGACTGATGTAAAGGAGGTGAGAGAGATTGTTGCCATCAATGAATAGAAAAGACATTGTGGTTCAAGCATGGCCAATGAGGTTAAGAGGTGGGACACGCTGAAGTTGGGAAGGAAATTAGTCCCTAGATCATGCAGGGTCTTGTAGGCCATTCTAAGGATTTCAGAATTTATTCTCAGCTTAATGGGAAGCATTGAAAGATTTAGGGTTCAGAGTAACATGATTTGTATTTTGAAAAGATCTTTCTGGGGCGCCTGGGTAGCTCAGTTGGTTAAGCGACTGTCTTCGGCTCAGGTCATGATCCCGGAGTCCTGGGATCGAGTCCCGCATCGGGCTCCCTGCTCAGCGAGGAGCCTGCTTCTCCCTCGGACCCTCCCCCCTCTCATGTACTCTCTCTCTCTCTCATTCTCGCTCAAAAAAAAAAAAAAAAAAAAAAAAAAAAGAAAAGATCTTTCTGTCTGTGATGTGGATAGTAGACAGATTGTAGAGGGCAAGAGTGAAAGTCCGAACACAAGTCAGAGAGCCTTTGTCATGGTCTGAGCAGAAATAAGGGTGGCTTGGACCAGGATGGGGCTAGAAGGGATGGAAGGAAGCTAAGGGAATCTAGACAGACTCTGGAAACATAGGACCAAAGTTACAGAGGTGATGAGCATGGGGTATATAAAAAGGGAAGAATCAAGCCTGCTTAAGCACTTTTGGGAATTGTGCACCTGGAGATAATGTGGGGGGGAGGGTGAATAGTCTGGGGCCACAGAATCAAGAATTTCTTTTCTTGATCTGTTAAAATTAAGACACCTACTAGATATCAAGTAGAAACTTAAAGTTTACAGTTCCACATAAGCAAATATGGAAGAGAAAAGCTTGGACTGAAAATAAACTTTGGGCATTATAAGTATATGGGCGGGGGGAGGTTTAGGATACCAGACTGAATGAGACCTTTTCAGGGAGAATGGAGCCAGGGAAGGTTGGTATGATGGAGACACAGAAGTGTTCACTGAGGTTAGCAATGAGAACATTCTAGTGGCAGGTTAGGGATGAGTCACTGGAGTCATGGATGAGTGAATAGGAGGTGAGAAGGTAGAGACAGTAAGCTCAGAAAAGCTTAAAATGGCTATGAGAGGAAGAGAGAAATGGGGCCAGTTGCCAGAGGGCCAGTTGGAGTCAAGGGAGAATTTTTTGAAAGGAGGACACACAAGAAGGTTTGTGGGTTGACAGAAATGATCCTATGTAGGGTGTTAAGGTTCATTATGGAGGACGGGAAGAGGAGGAGAAACAGAAATTTCCTTGAGAACATGAAAGGGGAGGGAACCCTGAGCACTAGGGGATGAACTGGGATTTATAGCAGGTTTCCCACTATATCCAAAGGGAAAATAGGTATATGCTTCTAAATATACCTCATTTAAGCCAGATATTGTATATTTTTTTTTCTGCTTTATTCATACTTGTAAAAAATTCCATACTTTCTATCTAGGTTGGGATCATACTCTGGCTCTAGATCTAAACTGTTCTCAAAACCAATTGAACAGCTTCATGAATTCTTATCCCAAAATGATTCTGGGTTTTTTTCTCTTTCTTTTCATTATAAGTTGCCTTATATGGCTTTCACTTTTGAAAAATTTTTTGAATGGAAAGGAATACAGATATAATAAACACATATTCACACAACCAAGAATTAGTAACTGTTGACATTTTCATCCTCTTTCTCTTTTTTTAAAGAAATGAAATATCACAGATAGAGTTAAAGGTCTCTTAACCAACACTCATTACCTTTCTCAGACTTCCCTGAAGCACCCACTATCATGAGTTTGGTGCTTTTCTCATCTCTTGCTTATGCTTTTACATACATGCCTATCATTCTTAAACTGTAAATGGTAGGATTTTTGTAATTGTAAATTTATATGCATGATGTCATACTTCATGTAGGATGCTACACATTTTATTTGAAAATCCTACTGTTTTTTTTTTAAATCCAATCTTGTTGGTGTATGTAGAGCTTGTTGTTTGAACTGCTATGCTGAATTCTATCATAAAATTATACATCACATTTTTAAAAAGATTTATTTATTTTAGAGAGCGCGCATCCACGCGGGTGAGCAGGGGTAGGAGCAGAGGGAGAGGGAGGGAGAAAATCCTTAAGCAGACTCCCCGCTGAGTGTGGAGCCCACACAGGGCTTGATCCCAGGACCCTGAGACCATGACCCCAGCTGAACTCAAGAGTCGGATGCCCAACTGACTGAACCATCCAGGAGCACTTATACACCACATTTTATTTTTATATTTAGTTATCGATGGACATTTATTTCCCATTTTCCACTATTACAAACTACACTGCAAAGTACATCTTTGTACAAGCCATGTACATGATTCTGTATTGCTAGGTGTCTCCAGACTGGATCATTTCATTTCCTTGAGAACAGATGGAAGAACTTCTCTCAGGTGTATTAGTAAATGGAATCCCTGAATCATGGAATATGGGTATTTGCATTCTTCCTGGATTCTGCCTGTGGTTCTCTAGTGTGACTCTACCAGTTACACCTCACCCCCCAGCAATATAGGAAAGGACTCCCCTCCACTTCCTCACCAGTGCTTGATAGTGTCCAATGAACACAATTGCCCATCTGATAAGTGAAAAACAAAACATTGTTTGTTGTTTTGATTTCATCTCCATGGATGTGAGCGTGTTTCTTGGCCTTGGAACTTTCCTTCTTGAGGAGGAGGGTGTGCAGGGAGGAGTATCATTTTCCATTCCTCGGATTCCTTTCTATTTTTTTAACCTCATCTGAGACTTACTAGCTTTTCGAAGGAGTTGTTTATTTATTAAAGTGTTTTCATTTCTGAAATATTTAAACTCATTCCTGCCATGCCCCCTCACCTCTTTTCTTAGTAGGAAATTTACTTAAGTGCTCAGAGTTACACTTGCCCCATCTTTCTTGGCTGATTTTAATCTGTCGGCTTTAAAACTTAACCTTCTTTGACTCATGGATTCTCCAGCTCTCTCACTGTCTTCTTGACCTCTACAGTTATCTCTTTCACCAAGGACTTTCCTTCCACTTCTCTGGAAATTACTCACCTAGGCTCTTACCTCTGAACCACCTGTTTATCTTGTGACTCACACCATCATTTTCTCTCAATACCGTGATAACTCTGATCTATATCTAATTGTACTACTTTGATGGTTATTAAGAAAGCTTAATTTTGTCACTTTTTGTTAGCTTTTAAATTTAACTGACTCAATGAACACCGACTTGTTAAGCTCTATGTGCCAGACACTGTATCAGGCCATCGATCACAGTTATTTCTCTCATAACAGTATATCTTGAGTTCCTTTTCATCAATTTATTTTCATCTTTACTTCTTCTCCATGAGACTTCTGGAATTTATTTATTTATTTTTTATTTTTTATTTTTTTTAAAGATTTTATTTATTCATTTGACAGAGAGAGACACAGTGAGAGAGGGAACACAAGCAGGGGGAGTGGGAGAGGGAGAAGCAGGCTTCCTGCCAAGCAGGGAGCCTGATGCGGGGCTCAATCCCAGGACCCTGGGATCATGACCTGAGCTGAAGGCAGACACTTAACAACTGAGCCACCCAGGCGCCTGACTTCTGGAATTTATTATTTGAGTACTAGAGTCTGAGGCTTCATATTTTGTCTAGTGTTTTACTTGCTGCAGGTAGGTGGTATCACAAATCCAGAAATAGCAACATTCAAGCAATAATGTTAAGTAGATAAATAGTTTAATAGATGAATAAATAAATAGGTTTAATAAATAAGTCAATAAATAAATAGTATTTAGTAAGAGTCTATTGTGCATATAAGAATAATTCCCAGGGCGCCTCGGTGGCTCAGTTGGTTAAGCGACTGCCTTCGGCTCAGGTCATGATCCTGGAGTCCCGGGATCGAGTCCCGCATCGGGCTCCCTGCTCGGTGGGGAGCCTGCTTCTCCCTCGGACCCTCCCCCCTCTCATGTGCTCTCTCTCTCTCGTTCTCTCTGTCTCAAATAAATAAATAAAAAAAAATCTTAAAAAAAATATTTATTTATTAAAAAAAAAAAAAAAAAAAGAATAATTCCCAGAATGGGAGCCTTCAGATTCATAGACTGATAGATATGAAGCTCCGGGGCATGAACTTACAGTGTGGCTTAAAAGTACACATGAGGAAGTGTTTACCCTTTACAATGATTGGTTATTGCAATGGGAGTTTCCAGACAAGAGGGGATTGATTAAAAGTGATTATCTCATACCATTTTTATGAAGATGACACTTTTTTTATGATTGTTAGAGACATTTACAAGAAAAGTGAAATTTTATGTTCACAAAGTAAGATTAGTTTTGTTTGTGTGGCTTGCATGTTTTTTTTTTTTTTTTTTTTCTGCTGAGGGAATTCTGAAGCCCAGCCTCCATTTTGTATTTAATTTTAACAACTCCCCCCTTTTGGTCATTCTCTCAATAGGTGAAGAATATGGCCAATTAATACAGTGTTACTCTCTGTTCCCACTGTTGATGCCAAAGAGTCTCATGTTCCTTGTTTCTTCTAGTGGAGTCCTTAGGACAGAGGGTCATGTAGTTGCTGTTACCAATAGATGTACCATCATCATGGACATGGGTTGTCAGACCATTGAGTTTTTCCAGGTTGTCTAATCCTGATGGGTATCATTTGATGTGTGAGTGGCTGCTAAAAGGCATTTAAAACCCTTGAAAGGATACAACACACTAGAGAGGCTAATATGATGATTATAATGAGAATGATGGTCAAAATTGAAAAAAATTATCCAGAGCTGAGATTTCCAGGGGCTAAGATTTAACCAACTAAATAACTCAAATGGGTTAAAATTAAAATGAGCTTTTGCCCTTTTAAGTCAATCTGCTTTGTTGTTGTTTTGGTTTTTACTTACATAGGGACAACTTGATGTGTTAGCATGCACTTATCCTCATGATGACTTAGGACAGGATGAACATGAGGATGCTTTATTTGATGAAACCGTGTTGCAGGTAAGCTTTCACCTAAATAAGATCTCTGTATGATGTGAGCAATCAAATAATTTAAGGAGAAATTTCTATGAAAGTGAAAGAAAAACAGAAGTTGTAGTTGTAGTAAATCCCAAACTCAGTTTTTCAGTTCAGAGAGCATCCAGTTGAGAAAATTCCTAGATTTGAGTTCAAAACATCTTTAGATGGTGGAATGAAGATGGCAGTTTTCATGTGATGGGATTTTCCTGGTTTATAGTTTGACTGTCTTTGATATCATCTGGTATTCTGTTGAACTTTCTTGAGCAGCCCATCCAGCAAGAGACATGAAGGTTGTCCATATATGAGCTGTTGTGGTGATTTCTCTAAAGGTTTTAAGAAGATAACAAAACTTTAAAAGATACTTAACAAAGCTAGAATTTGATAATGGATATATTATAGTTTTCCACTGATACACAATTTTGTTTTTAGTCATCTCATTTTTAATCATTTCTAATGAAAGTAGTTTATTTGTAAAATAAGTCTACTTTGATTAAACTTGGCTTGATTATTTACATAAATATAATAAGAATCATGATCCTATGCATATCTTCAAGTATGACATTTCAGGCAAAGCTGTGGTGATAACCAAGGGGCTTTACTGGCTCCATAAAGTCAACCTTTGTGTTTTAAAATTGTGTGGTAATAAGAAATCTCAGGTTAAACCTTTAAAGTCTCTTTAGGCTAAAAAGCCATCCAAAGACTTATCTAATTGTGTCCAGTTACCAGGAAAACAGATTCTTACTGAACATATGCAAATACATATATTGTCATGAAAGACAAGAGTATTTAATAAGAGTCCCTGAATTCTGGAGAGATTCTGGTAGAAAAGGTAAATGTTTCAACTTTTGTTTACAAAAGCATACTTTATCAAATTGTCATAAGTTATAGATAGCTTAAAAGAGAGGAAAAAAAGGCATCAATTCAATCTGGAAAACAAAACTTTAAAGAACCAGAAGTGATTTAAATGAAATCACAACAATTATAATCATCTTCATCAGTTTACTCAATGTCATGTGATTAATTTTTGTTTTGCTAGATCATGGCTTAGCAGTCTTATGAGTCAATCCAGTTGTCCATCAGAGTTTTAGAAATTCTCACCCAGTACAGTGTTACTCTCTTAAGGTTATCAGAACCCTGCATTCTAGAGTTCTTCTCAGGGTCTTTTCCAGGAATCTCTTTGAAGATGAAGCATATCTGCCTGTAGTTGATTATAAAAGCTTTTAGACAAAAATCAAGAGTAAGCTAGTAACTGTGAGTGACAAAAGACTTAACAGTGTCCTGGTTAAAGAGGTGGTGTGGGTTCACCAGGCAAATGATGCAATTGAGAAACAAATCATATTTTTGTGATATACAGTACTGTAAAATAATAACTGGCATTACAATTGATAACATTATACTAGGACATGCCAGATTATTAGGGACTTCATGTAATTTCTGGAACATTTACATTAACAATATACACACATGTAAGTATAATTTAAAAAGGTTAAACATTACTTTTCATTTGACATTGTTTCCCATAAAATTTAATGTATCAAATAAGCCCAAATCAATTAACATTTCTCTTTTATAAGGTGAAAGAAAACTCTTTTGAGATCTTCCAGGAACCCTCTGGAAAATTCCAGTTAGTTCAAAGTCAGAAATACTTCGTTCAGAATTTGATTTGGGAAAGTTTGTTAAAAATGTCCAAAGATTTAAAATACTGGACCAAATAGGATCACAGGTCATTGTGAAACAATACTTGGTCATCCACTCAACTAAAGTGGCAATTAAACGATTTCATAGGCAAATACAGAAAGTTACATAGTTGTAAAACCCCTTAGTTCTTTTAAAATAGAAAAGGCTCAGTGTTTCTAAGTAATCTAAGACCTGATAAAGGCAATGGCGGAGCACAGGAAATATTTTCATAAGACAAAGAATCCTTGTTTCCTAGGCAGATTACATTAAATATAAAGAAAAATCTTTTATCATCTTTTTTTAAAGAGTGGACCAATAATCTAAGAAATTTTGTGGCTCTAACAGAGAAGAAATGAAACTTTATCTTTTATTGGCACATTATTGGCCTCATTAAGAAAAAATCCTTTTAAATAAATCAATTAAATTTAGCCAGCTTTGACCTCATAACATAAAATTTCTTTTCCACAAGCTTTCTGCAATTTTATATCCATTTAGATTTTGTCTTAGTCTTTTCCTTTCTTGATCTGGAACAACTAGTGATTTTATTTTAGACAACATTACTGTCTTTTTCCTTCACAAAAACACATCCTCTTCCTTGCATATTCTTCATATAAAAATACATCCCATTTTCTTTCCATAGTTTGTATACAGCAGTTTCCCTTTGCTCTAATAAGAACAGTTTCTAGTAGTTATATATATTATTATTATTTTTTTTTAAAGATTTTATTTTTTATTCATTCATAAGAGACAGAGAGAGAGAGAGAGAGAGAAAGGCAGAGGGAGAAGCAGGCTCCCCGCAGAGCAGGGAGCCCAATGTGGGGCTCGATCCCAGGACCCTGGGATCATGACCCGAGCCGAAGGCAGACGCTTAACCATCTGAGCCACCCAGGCGCCCCTAGTTATATATATTATTAATTTTAACTGTTAATGACATTTATGGTGAAAACTAGGATCAGGCAGTTATGAACTATCACATATTTACATCCTGTAGTAGGTTAACAAATTTCTAAATATCTAATTATAAAATGTATAATTCTTAGAGATATATGTTTTTCATAGTACATTTTTTTGATTTGATGTAACACACATTTGTTGATAGACCCAAACATCTTTTGTCTCTCTGTAAAAAATTAAAAACTCAAAAGTAAATAGACCTTTGTTTAGCAATTGTCTCTGTGTATTATCTTTCTTGGAAATGATCTAGATATTCAATGAATATCCATTATTTAATTTAACTTGGCATAAACTTACCTTATTTATGTCTATTTGAATTACCTTTTTAAGAAGTTGTACTTGGATTAGACATCAAACAGCTAACCATCCAGTTATTTTTCTTGTTGACCAATTTTATAACACAGAGATAGCATGAGCTTATTTGACTAATAAACCCAGGTAGAAAGAGCTTTATATTTGCATTACACTTAATGTTGACAACTCTGAAGACTTGCCTGCTTTTCTTAAACTAACAAACTTAAACTAGCTTTCATTTATTAAAGATTATCTCAGATCATGCAAAATACTCGGGTTACTTTCCGTATTTCTGAGAGTTTTAGGAATACTCAATTGATATAAGTGCTTATTTTTCTTTATGACAATTAAGTGGAACTATTTAAAAATACCACATATACATAATATATTTACATACATAGATGTACATAAACATGTAGACACAACAGATTTTAGAGCTTTCATTGAAAAATTTTAGCCATGTTTCAGGTACAATAATACAAATTTCAGAGGAATAGCTTGATCCATATTTTTTAAAAAGATTTTATTTATTTATTTGACAGAGAGAGATAACGAGAGCAGGAACACAAGCAGGGAGAGTGGGAGAGGGAGAAGCAGGCTTCCCGCTGAGCAGGGAGCCCGATGCGGGGTTTGATCCCAGGACTCTGGGATCATGACCTGAGCTGAAGGCAGACACTTAATGACTGAGCCACCCAGTCACCCCCATATTTTGTTTTTGGCATATGGACTAGGTTAAGGTCACCTGAATTATTTAAGGATTCTTTTAAAGAAGCTATTTTTGGAGTCATTTTGTCTTTAGATAGCTTCTGCAACCCAATCCAAGTATGTATTCCGAAAGTCTCACAAAGGTTTGAAATTCTCTCAAGGATTCTCCTTCAGGTGGATTATCTTGCCTTAAGTTTAAGTTTCCCCAAGGTGGCCACTACAATTTTAAACTATCCAAAAGTTCACCCATTTTCTAAAAAGGCAGAAGATCCTGGTCCAGGGTGAGCACACATACAGGAAGCAGTTTTTGAGGAAAGTGAAGAAAGAACTGCAGAGCAGGTGCAACCCATCTTTGCCTTTACATTCCCTAAGACATCTTAACTATGAGGGACACTGTTTCTTAATAGCTGTTACAGAAAACAGGGAATCACGTGTTTTTCCCCCTCTTTTGAACAAAGTAGGGCGACTTCCCAAAAAGCCTCAACAAACAAAATACAAGAATGCGCGATAAAAGTGGAGAAATCAGAACAAAGGAAGCCGAGCCCAGATCCAAGAGAAATCCTCAAATGCTAGCGTGGTAAGAAAGCAGGGGACTCAAGAGGCTCTGAACCAGCAGAGGGAACCTGCTTGCACACTGGCCTCGGATTATTATTATTATTATTTAAGATTTTTTTTTGTTTATTTGACAGAGAGAGAAAGCGGGGGGGGGGAGGGGCAGAGGGAGAGGGAGAAGCAGACTCCTCGCTGAGCAGGGAGCCCGACTTAGGGCTCTATACCGGACCATGAGATCATGACCTGAGCTGAAGGCAGATGCTTAACTGACTGAGCACCCGGGCGCCTCGGCCTTGGAATTGTTGGGGGGTCTTCTTTGGGTCCCACTTCTGATTCGGGAAACTGCCAAACATTCAGAAATAGCAAAATTAAAACCACCAAGTCAATAAATAGTATTTGGAAGGGTTTGTTGTGCATATAAGAACAACTTGCATGCTGAGAGCCTTCAAAGTCAAAGAATGACGTGAAGCTCAGGGGCATGAAGTCGCACGTTGGCCTAAAAAGTGAAAATGAAGAAGCTGTTTACCCCTTACAATGATTGATCATTACAATGGGGGTTTCCAGAAGGCAGGGGATTGGATAAAAGGGATTGTTTCATACCATTTTTAGGAAGATGATTTAAGTTTCTTTTATGATTGTCAGAGGCATTTACAAAAAATAACTTAAGTTTTGCTTATGTTCATGAAATAAGATGGATTTAGTTTTGCTTAATATGGTTTAAACGGTCTTTTCTGCTCTGGGAATTCTCAAGTCTGGTCTCCATTTTGTATTTAAGTTTAGCAGAAGGTGAATCTGCTCCCTGTTACTCCATGTTGGTCAAAAGCAGTAATGCCTGACCATGTTTTAAAGCATGTAAATGCTTCCATTTGAATGGTTATTACATACAGTTCAATGGCTTATTTACCATTTATCGTAATTTATTCTTTTTCATAATTTATACTCTCTTAACCAACCTCCTCATAGTTCCAACTGAGAAGCCATTATGTGGAAAGATTTTTCCAAAGACTCCCGCCAGGATTCAAGGGAGATATAAAATAAGGGAACAGTTCACTGTGAAAAAAAAAACAAAAACAAAAAACAAACAAAAATGATTAGGAATGACAATTTTGTTGATACATACAAGCTTAATGTAATATTTTATGAACAGGACAGTCTCCTTGGGAGGACTACAAAATGGAGGGGAGGGCAAGAAGCTCTTAGAGGATAAAGAATAAAAGACAAGGTAGAGACAAATAGAAAATACCTGATTGGCTGGAGCCAGTACTCGGCCTTGTTTTGGTGATTAGGCCCAGGTTGGCTTGGCGTTTGGAGATTAACTGACTACACATGATGCGTTTCTGGTCAAGCAGAGCATTTACAGGAACTGGAAAATCTGTTTCAGTTGGCCCACGTGGCATCCCGGGCAAGAGAGGCTCCATCTTGGGCCTTTAGAAAGTCATTTCAATGACAGAGAAAGGATTTGCTCATTGCCGTTCCTCATTCTTCATGATTTCTCCTTTTCCTCCTCTCCTCCGGTGCTTAATGACTGGGAAAGCAAGTTTATAAAGAGCCAGCGGAGCTCTGTGTGAAGGACCATCCTCAGTTCTGTCACGGAACCTGGAGAAAAAGTATGTGAAACCTTAAGCATGTATTTATCAGGCGTGTGAATTGGAATGTTTCTGTTTGGTAAAGGAAGTAAGTGGATTAAACTTTGTTGCCCCAAAAAGAGGCTGTTCAATGGAAGACTCTCTGTTCTTAACTTGAAATTGGCTTGTTTTGGTGGGTAATTCAATCCCTCTAGCTTATGTTATCCTTACAGGATTGGGTTAGTGTGTTCCAGTGTGAGCCTAAGGGGTTCTGTGTGTGATTATACCATTATGTCATGAGTTGAGAGTCGTTTGAAGTTGACTGCATATTTTATTAGAAAAATACCTGGGCTTTTGGGAGAAAGCCCGCGATTCCCAAGTTCCATGTATGGTTGGAAGGGATCCATTTTCTCCCTTGTAAATAGAAGCGGCGTCGATTTTATTGGTATTCACCAAATTTTCAATCGAGAGAGCCATAGATGCAGGACAGATGTCTGGTTCTTGTCCCTTGTCAGAGGAGACTACAATGCCCAGTGACGCTGAGTGAGCCTTTCATACCTCAGCCCAAAAGGCGTCTTAGTTACTATCGTCTCAAAGTCTTAGAGCGACTGCATCTGGCACTTTTGACATCTCATGGGCCTTTCCTTCCTGTCTCCGGGGAATTTGGTACTTGCATAGTTTCCATTCCAAACAAGACAGGAAAACACATCATTTTGGATCAAAATAACCTTTCTTGATTCGAGATTTTTTTTTCTTTCTAAATCACAAACATCTGTCAGCAGTATGAGACCCTCAGGATTTATAAAAGGCATTTCCTTAAGGACTGTTGTATGCGCCTCCTTCTTACTGGTCTGACCCAATTGAACCTCTGCCTCCCTGGACATTTGTTGACCTTGAAGTCTCCCTGTATGGTCTGTGGGCTATTTTCGGAGCCACTGGGAGGAACCTGCCCATACTGTAATGTATCTCTCAGGAAGACCATGTGTTTTCGGTTGGTGAATCCAAGCCTTGCAATGGAGGCTAAATGGGGAAGAAATCTATGTCCCTGTCTCCCTCCCTCTCCTCCTCCCCTGCTCCTCTCCTTGCATCCTGAGCCAGGGAGACAACTGTTTTCTCCTACACACTGGAGGAGAGGATGAATTCTCAACTGGGTATCTGGCTGCCTGTCAGAACAATAGGAAACTGCACACCTGCCGGCCCTTGGCACGCGGGGATGGTGAAATGACTAACGTCGTTTTCCTAGCTTTCCCTTCTGGACCAGCACGCCGCCGGCCACGCTTTGCTCTCTCTCAGTTCACAAAGGCTTAGGTTTCTCCCTTGAGGCGCTGAGGGAATTAAGCAGTTTTACTACTACTGCTAATAAACAGTTTCCTTTAGAGAAGGTGGATTTTTCTCACAGGACATGGTTTATTGCCACATCCCCTCCCCCCGCCCCGTCCTCCCCTCTCCCTCACTGGCCCCCTCGCCCCCCACTTCCAGGAGCGCTGATACAAGAGTTCTTTCTCCCTTTCTAATCACTGCTTTGCATCTGTAAGCATTTTTCTTCCACAGGCTGCTCTGGCTTCCTAGAGGCAATCTGAAAGCCCCTCAGCTAATGGCTCATTTAGCGATCAATTTGTCAAATAATGTTCACAGATGTTTTTCTGATGGAGCAGCATGCCGTGCAGGTAATGACTGAGTGAGTGATCGCTTATGATAGGTGACAGGATCAAGGCACGGCCTGACCAGGCGGCTCTGAAGTTGGGGGTTACCGGCCAGCCGAATAGAGGGACATGCTCCTTTTTATTTTTAAAGAATGACAATGGCCTGGTGATTCCAAAGTGCGATGGAGTCATGGGCTTGCAGCCTAAGTCGTTCTTTATAGCCACACTAGAAGAGTCACAGTGGCATGACAGCTAGGGGACTGTGACGGCAGCGGGTCCCTTAACTCTGTGCTTCCCGGTTTTCGAGCTTGGATAATTCTTTGGCTGGACATGCAAAAAAGAACAACCACAAAACTACATATAAAAATATCATAGTGGCTGGAAACCGTCATCTTCCTACGTGTTGACATTGCCCAGCCTCCCACCCCATTCAGAATCGGTCAGAAGAAATGTGGAAAACTTTGTAGCCCATTAATCTGGACTGATCTGTCAAAGATCTAGAAGAATGGAATCCAGCTGAACTGCAACCACCGAAGCCCAGACAGGACTGCTGAGCTGAGCAGCCTAACATTCCCACAGCTGCGCTAGCTGTGCTTTCTTTCATGGTCCTGAATTGTTTCCATTACCCTGAAAAGGGTTATAAAACCCACAATCAATTTAGTTTCTGGGGCATTGTGTTTTGAATACCGTTTAATAGGGTGTGACAAAAACACATAATTTCTCCACATGTTCTTACATTGCAAGCAGATCTTACTTGGCGCTCCGCAGTGCACCAAGGAATGCGAACAGCCCCGGGAGCTGGGGAACTGGAAGTCAAGCACAGCCCCAGCCCAGCGACCGTGGTCAGGGTCTGCGGCGAACGTGAAACCTAACTAGGTGCCGGCGAAGCGGTAACTCACATCTTTCTCCTCCGCTTTGAACTCCACGTGGCGTTAGCGGGAGATAAACACATGCAATTATTTCCTACGTGAAAAGTGAAATGGTGGCTCAGACGGGGGGGGAAAAGATGAGCTTGAACACAGATGGACAGAATACATTTCATAAGAACACTAATAAGGAGAGATGGGCTGTGTATGATGTGCAGCTGTGGGTGTTACAGGATAAGGATGTCTGCGCCTTTTGATGAGCGGGAATGAACTGCTCTTCTAACTCGATGCCCCAAACCTTTTTTTTTTTTTTTCTTTTCCTTCCGAAATGAGCAGGCTCATTTATTTTAATGAGAGTTTTTGACTAAGGAGAGAGACCAGGGTAGCTTTACAACTGCTCCTAATCCATTTAGGCGCTGTCTGAATTTGTCTTTCATGGTGAGGTTTTCTTCTAACACGGCGTCGGGTTACTAAGGAGTGGGATCTGCTGGTGCTTGTTAAACTGCTCAATTTGCATACTCTGGAAATTTCATTACTTGGCACACTTGGCATGTGGGTGTCTTCGTTGACTTACAGCAGACAGGAACAGAGATTTCTCGGTTGTGGTAGACAACATGTGGGAACAGGTGAGCTTGTCAGGGAGGGTTCCTCCGCGGCTCCCCCGACAGGGGGCGCTGTTTCAGGGCAGGCGTGCTGGTTAAACTGCCTGGGGGAGACGTAGCGGGGCCAGTGTTTCCTTGACTTGACGTTTGTGTGGTGGGTCCATGATGCCGGAAGGTTCTGCAGAGTTAGCCGTTGATGTTTGGTTGCAAAGCTTGACAAGGATGTGTGAAAAGCTTTTCTAGGCAAATTGATGGACCATTTATTGAACTCCTTGAGTGAACACTGTATGAGCATTTTTATGGATATATTTTTTTCTCAACAGGTCTTTATGTGAGGTGTTACTTTATTTTATAAGTAAAGAATCTGAAGATGAGAGAGATTTAAAAACTTGCCAACTTGCTTGTGGTTGGAATGAAATCTTATTCCAAAATCCATGCTGGGATGGGCTTTAATTAAAAGTATGTTGTAAACATTTTTAAACCAGATTTCAAGGAAAGTTAATCACTTATATTCATGTTAATAAAATTTTGGTGGATAGGTTTTCAAACATCTCACCATATCTACATATATGCATATAGACATCTACACTATAGGTCTGGAATTACATATAAATTAATTCATAATAAATTTGCTTAGTAATTTGTTTTTATAAGAAATAATGTTTTGAATATATCTTTCTTTTTTTTTTTTTAAAGATTTTATTTATTTATTCATGAGAGACAGAGAGAGAGAGAGAGAGAGAGGCAGAGGGAGAAGCAGGCTCCCCGCGGAGCAGGGAGCCCGATGCGGGACTTGATCCCAGGACCCTGGGATCATGACTTGAGCCGAAGGCAGACGCTTAACCGACTGAGCCACCCAGGCGTCCCTGAATATATCTTTCAATAAATATCTTTACCATCATTTGAAAAAGCTTTATAACGTTGGAATGTGTATTTCAATCAAATCTATACAACCCGTTCCATACTGCTGGACATGTAAGTTTTCAGGTTTCACTATACTTTAATCAACATTCTGGTGCATTATCTCTTCCCTTTTTCAGTTCTGCTTAATTTTTTTTTTTTTTAACTGGGTTAAAAAGCAGAGGAGCATAGGGGGAGGGAGGGAAAAATAAAACAAGACAAAACCAGAGAGGGAGACAAACCATAAGAGACTCTTGATCATAGGAAACTGAGGGTTCCTGGAGGGGAGGGGGCTGAGGGGATGGGGTAACTGGGTGACGGGCATTACGGAGGGCACATGATGTGATGAGCACTGGGTGTTACATGCAACTGATGAATCCCTGAATTCTACCTCTGAAACTAATAATACACTATATGTTAAATAATTGATTTTAAATTAAAAAATAGTATAACAAAAGCAAAAACAAAAAAACTGGGTTAAAAACTACATGGATTTAAATGTTGAGGTAGGATATAAGTATATAATTAACCAAGATCACAGACCCTGGAATTAGTCTGCCTGCACTTGAATTCCTCCCCTTAGTCTGTGTTAATTCCAGGAAGTTCCTTGATGCTTGATCTCAGTTTTGTCATTTTTAAAATAGGGATGAAAATAAGACACACACTCTAGGTTTGTGGTGGGGACAAAACCGGACGGTGGATGCAGGGCAGTTCATGTCACAGTGCCACATGACTGATGCATAGTAAATTATCATAACTGATAGCTATGTTGTTGTTGTTGTCGTTGTTGTTGTTATTGGGTCTATGTTGTAAAACTATTTCCTAGAAAAGTTTAACCATTTTATATTCCCATCAACAGTTCTAAGCCTATCCATTTTCACACACCTGGCTGGTCACTGGGCTTAGTTAGGCCTTTCAAATCTTTACTACAGTAATATCACCTCCTTCCCTCTCCCTAAAAAAAAGAAAAAAAAAAAAACCCAAAAAACACCAGAAATAGTTTTTTTGCATTTATTTCATTGTTACTGAGTTTGGTATCTCTAAAAATGTTTGTTGGTCATTTTTTAAAAAGCCTGTTTTTGCTCATTTTATGGGAAGCAATATTTTTGTTCTGTTTTGTTTAAAGAGTTCCTTATGGATTGACAGAAGTAAGCAGTGCAAATATATTTTCTCATGTTCAAATATCCTTCAGCTTTTTTCAGTCATACTTTCATCTGCGTGTGTGTGTGTGTGTGTGTGTGTCTGTCCATGCCATTCAAGACCTTGACTTTTTTATGTAATTTGAATGGATTATTTTGTGGAGGTTCTGCTTTCAATTTAATCCTTACTAAGGGCTTTTTCATACCTAATTCATTCACCCATATTTTATTTCTGTATTTTCTGTGGCTTTACTTTTATTTACAACAATATTAAATCTGTAATTCTTACAACATAGATCTTTGAAGTTTAAAAAATAGCTGAGTAATTTTTTAATATTTTTTTCTTCATTGATACATTATGGAGGAAAGCCTTTAATATTGCATCTAGAAATGCAGTTTTAATGTAGGTTTTGGCAGATGCACTTTACCGGGTTAAGGAATCTCCCTTCAGTTCCTGTTGACTGAAAATTTTTATCACAAGTGGATGTTGAATTTTTTTTTCTCTTTTCAAATTTTTCTTTAAATTTTAGTTGGTTAACATTGTGCAATACTGGTTTTAGGAGTAGAATTCAGTGGTTCATCACTTAAATATAACACCCAAGGTCCCTCATAACAAGTGTCCTTTTTAAAAATATTTTATTTATTTATTTATTTGAGAGAAAGAGAGAGCGCGAGCGCATGCACAAGCGGGGAGGAGGGGCAGAGGGAGAGGGAGAAGCAGGCTCCTGGCTGAGCAGGGAGCCCCATATAGGGCTCGATCCCAGGACCCTGGGATCATGACCTGAGCTGAAGGCAGACACTTAATGATGGAGCCACCCAGATGCCCCACAAGTGTCCTTCTTAATGTCCATCACCCATCTAGCCCATCCCCTACCCACCTCCCTCCATCAACCCTCAGTTTGTTCTCTATGGTTTAAAAGTCTCTTACGGTTTCTTTCCCTCCCTTTTTTTTTCTTCCCCCTGCCCCGCCCTCCACTGTGTTCATCTCTTTTGTTTCTTCAATTTCACATGTGAATAAAATCATATGGTGTTTGTCTTTCTCTGACTGACTTATTTCACTTTGCATAGTACACTCTAGCTCCATCCACATCGTGGCAAATAGCAAGATTTCATTCTTTTTTGATGGCTGAGTTAATAGTCCATTGTGCACACACGACCTCTTCCTTATCCATTCATCAGTCAATGGACATTTGGATTCTTTCCATAGCTTGGCTATTGTTGATAATGCTGCCATAAACATCGGGGTGCAGGTACCCCTTTGAATCTGTATTTTTGAATCCTTTGGGTAAAGACCTAGTGGTGCAATTGCTAGGTCATAGGGTAGCTCTATTTTTAACATTTGAGGAACCTCCATACTGCCTTCCAGAGTGGCTGCACCAGCTTGCATTCCCACCAAAAGTGCAAGAGACTTCCCATTTTTCTGCATCCTCGCCAACACCTGTTGTTTTTGTATTGTTAATTTTAACCACTCTAACTGGTGTGAGGTGGTATCTCATTGTGGTTTTGGTTTGTATTTCCCTGATGGTGAGTGATGTTGAACATCTTTTCCTTGGTCTATTAGCCATCTGGATGTCTTCTTTGGAAAAGTATCTATTCATGTCTTCTGCCCATTTCTCAACTGGATTATTTGGTTTTTGGGTGTTGAGTTTGAAAAATTTTCATGGATTTTGGATACAAACCCTTTATCAGATATGACATTTGTAAATATCTTCTCCCATTCCATAGGCTGCCTTTTAGTTTTGTTGATTATTTCCTTTGCTGTGCAGAAGCTTTTCATCTGGATGAACTCCCAATAGTTCATTTTTGCTTTTGTTTCCCTTGCCTCTGGAGACATGTCTTGTAAGAAATTGCTATGCCTGAGGTCAAAGAGGTTGCTGCCTGTGTTCTCCTCCAGGATTTTGATGGTTTCCTGTCTCACATTTAGGTCTTTCATCCATTTTTGGATTTATTTTTGTGTATGGTGTAAGAAAGTGGTCCAGTTTCATTCTTCTGCATGTTTGCTGTCCAGTTTTCCCAACACCATTTGTTGAAGAGACTGTCTTTATTCCACTGGATATTCTTTCCTACTTTGTCAAAGATTAGTTGACCTTATAGGTGTGGGTCCATTTCTGGGTTTTCTATTCTGTTCCATTGATGTGTGCATCTGTTTTAGTGCCAGTACCATACTGTCTTGATGATGACAGCTTTGTAATAGAGCTTGAAATCTGAAATTGTGGTGTCTCTTGTTTTGTTTTTCTTTTTCATGATCTCTGGCTATTCGGGGTCTTTGGTGGTTCCATACAAATTTTAGGATTGTTTGTTCTAGTTCTGTGAAAAATGTTACTGGTATTTTGATAGAGATTGCATTAAATGTGTAGATTTCTTTGGGTAGTCTAGACATTTTGACAATGTTTGTTCTTCCAATCCGTGAGCATGGAACATTTTTCCATTTCTTTGTGTCTTCCTCAATTTCTTTAATAAATGTCCCGTAGTTTTCAGGGTACAGATCTTTTACCTCTTTGGTTAGGTTTATTTATAGATACCTTATTTTTTTTGGTGCATGTAAATGGGATTAATTCTTTGGTTTCTTTTTCTGCTGCTTCATTATTGGTGTATAAAAATGCAACAGATTTCTGTGTTAATTTTGTATCCTGCAACTTTGCTGAATTCTT
Organism: Mirounga angustirostris; assembly: GCF_029215605.1. NCBI lineage: Eukaryota > Metazoa > Chordata > Mammalia > Carnivora > Phocidae > Mirounga > Mirounga angustirostris. The sequence continues at coordinate 19,671,096 of NW_026991715.1, forward strand.
GTATCAGTTCTAGCAATTTTTTGGTGGAGTCTTTTTGGGTTTTCTAAATAGAGTATCCTGTCGCCTGCAAAGAGTGAAAGTTTGACTTCTTCCTTGCTGATTTGGATTCTTTTTATTTCTTTTTGTTGTCTGGTTGCTGAGGCTAAGACTTTCAGTACTATGTTAAATAGTCATGGTGAGAGTGGACCTTCCTGTCTTGTTCCTGACTGTCGAGAAACAGCTGTCAGTTTTTCCCCATTGAGGATGATAGTAGCTGTGGGTTTTTTGTATATGGTCTTTGTGATGTTGAGGTATGTTCCATCTGTCCCTACTTTGTTTAGGGTCTTTTTTCAAGAATGGATGCTGTACTTTGTCAAATGCTTTTTCTACGTCTGTTGAGAGGATCATATGGTTCTTATCCTTTCTGTTATTAATGTGGTATATCATGTTGATTGATTTGCAAATATTATACACAGTCTTTCAGAAAATAAAGGCAAGAATATGTTTACTTATCAATACTCATAATGCCAGCATTAGCTAGATACCAAAATCAGACAAATACATTTCCAAGTAGAAGAAACTACAGACCAAACTACCTCATGAGCGTAGATGTAAAAATCCTTAATATGAGCAAATTTGCCTCAAAAACAAAGAAAAATCCATGTAAGACAACCTAACCTTACACCTAAATAGATATATAATGTTTTCATTATTAATCATTTTAAAATATATTGTAATTTCCATTGTGATTTCTTCATTGACCCATAGGTTATTTACAAGTATGTACCTTAATTTCCACATATTTGGGACTGTGCTAGAATCCCATTGGCATTATTTTCTAATTCACTTTCATTGTTGTTGGAGGTCATATTCTGCCTGATTTCAAATGATGATTATTGGACTTCCTATGCCCAGCACATGGTTTAACTTAATGAATCTACCATGTGCACTTGAAAAGAATGTTGTAAGTAGTGTGACATAAATGTCAATTAAGGTTGTTGGTTGATAGTTTTGTTTAAATCTTTTATATCTTCTGTACCTTTTCTGATTTTTTTCTGATTGGTTACTCAACAGAATGGTTTTAAATATCCAACTATAATTGTGGATTTTCCTATGCCTCTTTATATTTTTGAAATTTTTTTGCTTCATGTAGTTGGAATATCTGTTAGTAGGTGTATGTACGCTTAGATTTATTGTGTTTTCTGGATATATTGATGATTATCAGTGAAATATTATCACTATCAAATATCCTTGTCTTAAGTCTACTTTATCAATATTAATATAATCACACTGGTTTTATTATGCTTCCAATTTACATGAAATATCTTTCCCATCATTTTATTTAATAACTCTACCTTTAAAGAATGTCCACCACAGGAAAGATAATAGCTGGATTTTGCTTGCTTTTTATCCATTTTGACATTCTCTGCCTGTAATTGGAACATTTAATTCAGTTACATTTGAGATAATTACTGATCTGTGTGATTTTAAATCTATTTGATTCTTGTTACATCTGTGTTTTGTTTTTATTTTATTTTATTCTTTAATTTATTCCTAATAACCAATATTCCTTATTGGTTAATTGACTACATTTTATTTTCTCTAACTTTTTAGCTATACTTCTTTGCATGCTTTTATTGCTTGCTTTCAGGATTAACATATGTATAATTATTATGATTTACTTAGAATTAATATTTACTATTTTACTTAAATAAGAACCACATAATATATAATTGTGTTTATATCTCTCCATTGAGCAGTTAATGATATTTATTTTAATTCTACATCTATTATGATCTCTGACAATACAGTATTATTATTTTTTTTAAACCTTTGCCTTTAATAGTCAAAAAATGAAAAAAGAGCCAATCATTTATATTTCTCCTATATTCCTAAATTTCCAGTGTCTTGTTCCCTTCCTGTGGATCTGAATTTCAGCCTGACATCATTTCCCTTCAGCCTGAAGAGGTTTCTTTTCTTTTCTTTTCTTTTCTTTTCTTTTCTTTTCTTTTCTTGTGGTTTAGCTGATAACAAATTTTCTGTTTTTGTTTAAAAATGGTCTTGTTTTACCTTTATTTTTGAAGGTTATTTTTGCTACATACACATTTTTGAGTTCACAGCCTTTTTTTCCAGCATTTCAAAATTGTTACTACACTTTTTTTCACCTCCGTCATTTTGATGAAAAGTCTAATTCATTTGTGAAATAATTCTATTGCAAGTAATATCTTTTATCTTCTCAGATTTTAATATTTTATCTTAAAAGATAAAGTATGTGTTTATGTCTTAAAGTTTTTGTTTCTATTGTTGGAGGCTTGATGAGTTTCTTCAATCTGAAAGTTGACTTTTTTAATTGAACTTTGTACATTCTCAGTTATATTTTTCTCACAAGATTTTTTTCTATTTCACTTTTATCTTTCTGGGACTCCAATTAAAAATGTACCAGACTACTTGTTATTGTCCCACAGCCCACAGAGTCTTTGTTTATTGTCTTTAATCCATTTCCCTCTGTTCTTCATATTGAATTATTTTTAGTGATCTGTCTTCAAGTTTATTGACTCTTTAATATATAGTCTCTTATCCTCTATTACCCTATTTAGTTTTTACATCCATTTAATTCTTTGTCATTTCCATTTCTCTACTGATATTTCCCATCTATTAGCTCATTGTGCCTTTTACTTAACTCTTTGACAATAATAGGTATTAAAACCCTTTCTACTAATTCTAACCTCTGTGTCATCTTAGAGTCTGTTTCTATAGGCTATTTTCCCCCTGTAATGCAAACTCTATTTTTTAGAGTTGTTTTAAGATTACAGAAAAATTGAAAGTATAGGGAGTTTCCACAGATCTGTGCCCCACACTGTTATAGCCTCCCTCACTATGAATATCTTACATCAAAGTATTTCATTTGTTGCTGTTGATGAACCTATGTTGACAGATCACTGTTGCCTGAAGTTCATTAGGGTTCATTTCTGGTATTCTACATTTTTGGGGTTTGAACAAATATATAATGACATGTATCCATTATTGTAGTGTTATATAGGCTAGTTGCACTTCCCTAAAAATCCTCTGTGCTTCACCTATTCATCCTTTCCCCAACTCCCAGCCCCTAGGAATCACTAAACATTTTTACTATCTCTGTAGTCTGGGTTTTTTTTCTAGAATGTCATATAGTTGAAATCAGATAGTACATAGCTTTTCCAGACTGGCTTCTTTCCCTTAGTAATACACATTTAAGTTTCCTTCATGTGTTTTCATGGCTTGATAATTCATTTCTTTTTAGAGATGAATAGTCCATTGTCTTGCTGAACTATAGTTTATCCAGTCACCTACTGAAGAGCATTTTGTTTGCATCCAAGTTCTGAGAATTATAAATGAAACTGATGTAAACATTTATGGGAAGGCTTTCATGTGGTCATAAGTTTTCATCTCATTTTAGTGAATACCAAGGAGCCCAATTGCTAGATCATATGGTATGAGTAGGTTTAGTTTTAGAAGAAACCACCAGGGCACCTGGGTGGTTCAGTTGTTAAGTGTCTGCCTTCTGCTCAGGTAATGATCCCAGGGTCCTGGGATTGAGTCCCATATCAGGCTCCCAGCTTGGCAGGAAGCCTGCTTTTCCCTCTCCTGCTCCCCCTGCTTGTGTTCCTGCTCTCACTATCTCTCTCTCTGTCAAATAAAAATAAAATCTTAAAAAAAAAAAAAAAAAAAAAGAAACCACCAAAATGTATTCCAAAGTGGTTGTACCATTTTGCAATCCCACCAGTAATAAATGAGAATATCTGTTGCTTCATATCCTTGCTAGCGTTTGGTGGTGTCAGCAGTGTGGATTTTGGCTGTTGCGATAGGTGTGTAGTGGTATCTCATTTTTTTTTTTAAGATTTTATTTATTTGAGAGAGAGACACACACAGCAAGGGACAGAACACAAGCAGGGGGAGTGGGAGAGGGAGAAGCAGGCTTCCCGCAGAGCAGGGAGCCCGATGCGGGGCTCGATCCCAAGATCTGGGATCATGACCTGAGCCGAAGGCAGCCACTTAATGACTGAGCCACCCAGGCGCCCCTAGTAGTATCTCATTTTAATGTCCATTTTCCTTATCACTTAGGATGTGGAGCATTTTTCCTATACTTATTTGCCATCTGTATATCTTCTTTGAAATGGTATCTGTTAAGGTTTTGGTTGATTTTTTAAATTAGATTTTATTTTCTTACTGTGTTACAAATTCTTGGTATATTTTGCATAGTTGTCCTTTATCAGATGGTTTCTTTTTTTTTATTTTTAAAGATTTTATTTATTTATTAGAGAGAGACACAGCAAGAGAGGGAACACAAGCGAGGGGACTGGGAGAGGGAGCAGCAGGCCTCCCACTGAGCAATGAGCCTGAGCAAGGAGTCCGATGCGGGACTCGATCCCAGGACCCTGAGATCATGACCTGAGCTGAAGGCAGATGCTTAATGACTGAGCCACCCAGGCGCCCCCAGATGGCTTCTTTACAAATATTTTTCTCTAGTATGTGGCTTCTCTTCTCATTCTCTTGAAATTGTCTTTGGCAGAGAAGTTTAAATTTTAATGAAATCAAGCTTAATAATTCTTTGATGGAACATGCCTTTGGTGTTATATATAAAAAGTCATTGCTAAACCCAAGATTATCTAGATTTTCTCCTATGTTATCTTCTAGAAGTTTTACAGTTTTGCATTTAAATTGAGGTCTGTGATCCATTTTGAGCTCATTTTTCCAAAATGTCTAAGGTCTTTGTCTAAACTGATAATTTTTTTTTTACATTTCTTTTTTTTTTTTAATTTTATTCTTATGTTAATCCCCATACATTACATCATTAGTTTTAGATGAAGTGTTCCATGATTCATTGTTTGTGCACAACGCCCAGTGCTCCATGCAGAATGTGCCCTCCTCAATACCCACCACCAGGCTAACCCATCCTCCCACCCCCCTCCCCTCCAGAACCCTCAGTTTGTTCCTCAGAGTCCATCGTCTCTCATGGTTCATCTACCCCTCCGATCTCCCCCGCCTCATTCCTCCCCTCCCGCCACCTTCTTCTTCTTCTTCTTTTTTTTTTTTTTTCTTAACATATATTGCATTATTTGTTTCAGAGGTACAGATCTGAGATTCAACAGTCCTGCACAACCCACAGCGCTCACCAGAGCACACACCCTCCCCAGTGTCCACCACCCAGTCACCCCATCCCTCCCACCCCACCCCCCACTCCAACAACCCTCAGTTTGTTTCCTGTGATTAAGAATTCCTCATATCAGTGAGATCATATGATACATGTCTTTCTCTGTTTGACTTATTTCACTCAACATGATACCCTCCAGTTCCATCCACGTCGTTGCAAATGGCAAGATCTCATTCCTTTTGATGGCTGCATAATATTCCATTGTATATATATACCACTTCTTCTTTATCCATTCATCTGTCGATGGACATCTTGGCTCTTTCCACAGTTTGGCTATTGTGGACATTGCTGCTATAAACATCGGGGTGCACGTAGCCCTTTGGATCCCTACTTTTGTATCTTTGGGGTAAATACCCAGTAGTGCAATTGCTGGATCATATGGTAGCTCTATTTTCAACTTTTTGAGGAACCTCCATACAGTTTTCCAGAGTGGCTGCACCAGCTTGCATTCCCACCAACAGTGTAGGAGGGTTCCCCTTTCTCCGCATCCCCGCCAACATCTGTCGTTTCCTGACTTGTTAATTTTAGCCATTTTGACTGGTGTGAGGTGGTATCTCATTGAGGTTTTGATTTGGATTTCCCTGATGCTGAGCGATATTGAGCACTTTTTCATGTGTCTGTTGGCCATTTGGATGTCTTCTTTGGAAAAATGTCTGTTCATGTCTTCCGCCCATTTCTTGATTGGATTCTTTGTTCTTTGGGTGTTGAGTTTGATGAGTTCTTTATAGATTTTGGATACTAGCCCTTTATCTGATATGTCATTTGCAAAGATCTTCTCCCATTCTGTCGGTTGTCTTTTGGTTTTGTTGACTGTTTCCTTTGCTTTGCAAAAGCTTTTTATCTTGATGAAGTCCCAATAGTTCATTTTTGCCCTTGCTTCCCTTGCCTTTGGCGATGTTTCTAGGAAGAAGTTGCTTCGGCTGAGGTCAAAGAGGTTGCTGCCTGTGTTCTCCTTTAGGATTTGGATGGACTCCTGTCTCACATTGAGGTCTTTCAACCATTTGGAGTCTATTTTTGTGTGTGGTGTAAGGAAATGGTCCAGTTTCATTCTTCTGCATGTGGCTATCCAATTTTCCCAACACCATTTGTTGAACAGACTGTCTTTGTTCCATTGGACATCCTTTCCTGCTTTGTCGAAGATTAGTTGACCATAGAGTTGAGGGTCCATTTCTGGGCTCTCTATTCTGTTCCATTGATCTATGTGTCTGTTTTTGTGCCAGTACCATGCTGTCTTGATGATGACAGCTTTGTAATAGAGCTTGAAGTCCGGAATTGTGATGCCACCGGCTTTGCTTTTCTTTTTCAATATTCCTCTGGGTATTCGGGGTCTTTTCTGGTTCCATACAAATTTTAGGATTATTTGTTCCATTTCTTTGAAAAAAGTGGATGGTATTTTGATGGGGATTGCATTGAATATGTAGATTGCTCTAGGTAGCATTGACATCTTCACAATATTTGCTCTTCCAATCCATGAGCATGGAACGTTTTTCCATTTCTTTGTGTCTTCCTCAATTTCTTTCATGAGTATTTTATAGTTTTCTGAGTACAGATCCTTTGTCTCTTTGGTTAGATTTATTCCTAGGTATCTTATGGTTTTGGGTGCAATTGTAAATGGGATCAACTCCTTAATTTCTCTTTCTTCTGTCTTGTTGTTGGTGTATAGGAATGCCACTGACTTCTGTGCATTGATTTTATATCCTGCCACTTGACTGAATTCCTGTATGAGTTCTAGCAGTTTTGGGATGGAGACTTTGGGGTTTTCCACATAAAGTATCATATCATCTGCAAAGAGTGAGAGTTTGACTTCTTCTTTGCCAATTTGGATGCCTTTGATTTCTTTTTGTTGTCTGATTGCTGTGGCTAGGACTTCCAATACTATGTTGAATAGCAGTGGTGATGGTGGACATCCCTGCCGCGTTCCTGACCTTAGGGGGAAAGCTCTCAGTTTTTCCCCATTGAGAATGATATTCGCTGTACGTTTTTCATAGATGGCTTTTATGATATTGAGGTATGTACCCTCGATCCCTATACTCTGAAGAGTTTTGATCAAGAAAGGATGCTGTACTTTGTCAAAAGCTTTTTCTGCATCTATTGAGAGGATCATATGATTCTTGTTCTTTCTTTTGTTAATGTATTGTATCACATTGATTGATTTGCGGATGTTGAACCAACCTTGCAGCCCAGGGATAAATCCCACTTGGTCATGGTGAATAATCCTTTTAATGTACTGTTGGATCCTATTGGCTAGTATTTTGGTGAGAATTTTTGCATCCATGTTCATCAGGGATATTGGTCTGTAATTCTCCTTTCTGATGGGGTCTTTGTCTGGTTTTGGGATCAAGGTAATGCTGGCCTCATAAAATGAGTTTGGAAGTTTTCCTTCCGTTTCTATTTTTTGGAACAGTTTCAGAAGAATAGGTATTAATTCTTCTTGAAATGTTTGGTAGAATTCCCCTGGAAAGCCATCTGGCCCTGGGCTTTTGTTTGTTGGGAGATTTTTGATGACTGCTTCAATTTCCTTAGTGGTTATAGGTCTGTTGAGGTTTTCTATTTCATCCTGGTTCAGTTTTGGTAGTTGATACATCTCTAGGAATGCATCCATTTCTTCCCGGTTATCTAATTTGCTGGCATAGAGTTGCTCATAATATGTTCTTATAATTGTTTGTATTTCTTTGGTGTTGGTTGTGATCTCTCCTCTTTCATTCATGATTTTGTTGATTTTGGTCATTTCTCTTCTCTTTTTGATAAGTCTGGCCAGGGGTTTATCAATCTTGTTAATTCTTTCAAAGACCCAGCTCCTAGTTTTGTTGATCTGTTCTTTTAGTTTCTATTTCATTGATTTCTGCTCTGATCTTTATGATTTTTCTTCTTCTGCTGGGTTTAGGCTTTATTTGCTGTTCTTTCTCCAGCTCCTTTAGGTGTAGGGTTAGGTTGTGTACTTGAGACCTTTCTTGTTTCTTGAGAAAGGCTTGTATTGCTATAAACTTTCCTCTTAGGACTGCCTTTGCTGCATCCCAAAGATTTTGAATAGTTGTGTTTTCATTTTCATTGGTTTCCATGTATTTTTTTAATTCTTCTTTAATTTCCTGGTTGACCCATTCATTCTTCAGTAGGATGCTCTTTAGCCTCCATGTATTTGAGTTCTTTCCGACTTTCCTCTTGTGATTGAGTTCTAGTTTCAAAGCATTGTGGTCTGAAAATAGGCAGGGAATGATCCCAATCTTTTGGTACCGGTTGAGACCTGATTCATGACCTAGGATGTGATCTATTCTGGAGAATGTTCCATGGGCACTAGAGAAGAATGTGTATTCCGTTGCTTTGGGGTGGAATGTTCTGAATATGTCTGTGAAGTCCATTTGGTCCAGTGTGTCATTTAAAGTCTTTATTTCCTTGTTGATCTTTTGCTTAGACGATCTGTCCATTTCAGTGAGGGGGATGTTAAAGTCCCCCACTATTATTGTATTGTTGTCGATGTGTTTCTTTGCTTTTGTTATTAATTGCCTTATATAATTGGCTGCTCCCATGTTAGGGGCATAGATATTTACAATTGTTAGATCTTCTTGTTGGATAGATCCTTTAAGTATGATATAGTGTCCTTCCTCATCTCTTATTACAGTCTTTGGTTTAAAATCTACTTTGTCTGATATAAGGATTGCCACCCCAGCTTTCTTTTGGTGTCCATTAGCATGGTAAATGGTTTTCCACCCCCTCACTTTCAATCTGGGGGTGTCTTTGGTTCTAAAATGAGTCTCTTGCAGACAGCATATCGATGGGTCTTGTTTTTTAATCCAGTCTGTTAGCCTGTGTCTTTTGATTGGGGCATTGAGCCCATTTACATTCAGGGTAACTATTGAAAGATAGGAATTTAGTGCCATTGTATTGCCTGTAAGGTGACTGTTACCGTATATTGTCTGTGTTCCTTTCTGGTCTATGTTGCTTTTAGGCTCTCTCTTTGCTTAGAGGACCCCTTTCAAGATTTCCTGTAGGGCTGGTTTTGTGTTTGCAAATTCCTTTAGTTTTTGTTTGTCCTGGAAGCTTTTTATCTCTCCTTCAATTTTCAATGACAGCCTAGCTGGATAGAGTATTCTTGGCTGCATATTTTTCTCATTTAGTGCTCTGAATATATCCTGCCAGTCCTTTCTGGCCTGCCAGGTCTCTGTGGATAGGTCTGTTGCCAATCTAATGTTTCTACCCTTGTAGGTTACATCTCTCTTCTCCCGAGCTGCTTTCAGGATTTTCTCTTTGTCTATGAGACTCGTAAGTTTTACTATTAGATGTCGGGGAGTTGACCTATTTTTATTGATTTTGAGAGGGGTTCTCTGTGCTTCCTGGATTTTCATGCCTGTTTCCTTCCCCAAATTAGGGAAGTTCTCTGCTATAATTTGCTCCATTATACCTTCTGGCCCTCTCTCTCTTTCTTCTTCTTCTGGGATCCCAATTATTCTAATGTTGTTTCGTCTTATGGTATCGCTTATCTCTCGAATTCTGCCCTCGTGATCCAGTAGTTGTTTATCTCTCTTTTTCTCAGCTTCTTTATTTTCCATCATTTCATCTTCTATATTACTGATTCTCTCTTCTGCCTCATTTATTCTAGCACTTAGCGCCCCCATTTTTGATTGCACCTCATTGATAGCCTTTTTGATTTCTACTTGGTTGGATTTTAGCTCTTTTACTTCTCCAGAAAGGGTTTCTCTAATAACTTCCATATTTTTTTCAAGCCCAGCTAGTATCTTTAAAGTGATGATTCTGAACTCTAGATCTGACATCGTACTAATGTTCGTATTGAGTAGGTCCCTGGCAGTCGGTACTACCTCTTGTTCTTTTTGTTGAGGTGATTTTTTCCGTCTCGTCATTTTGTGCAGAGGAGAATAGATTAATGAGAGAACAAAATGCTAGCAGAGTAACCACATCCCCAGAAAATATACTCTAAAGAAATCAGAAAAGACCTGAAGCAGTGGGATAAGAAAGGGAAAGAGAGAAAAAAGAAAAAGAAAAAAAAGAAAAAGATAAAGATAAAAACAAAAACAAACAAAACAAAACAACAACAACAAAAGAAAAACCAGAATGTGATCAAATATGATCTATATGGTATATAGATCAGTGCCACACACTAGATTTGGGGTGTATTTTGGTCTTTTAGAAGAAAGTGCCTCCCAAAATTTTAAAGAAAAACTTATATATGTACAAAAATAAGGGTTGATATGATGAAGGGATGGAATATGACTGTAAAAATGGAAATTATAAAAAATTTTATAAAAGGAATTGATAAGTTGTTTGAAAAAAGAAAGAGGAGGATTTAAAAAAAGAAAAAAGAAAAAGAAAAAAAAAAGGGAGAGGATGTGATCAGGCAGGGGAATAGAAAACACCATATACTAGAGATTTAGGGTATATTTTAATCTGTTAGAAGAAACTATCTCAAAAATTTAAAGTGAGAACAACTTATATATATAAGCCAAAAATATGGGTAACTACTATGAAGGGATAGAATATGACTCTAAAAATGAAAAATAAAAATGTTTTTTTTTTTAAAAAAAGGGATTGATAAGATGTTGGTTGAAAAAGGGAAAAAGAAAAATTCAAAAAGAAATAATAAGACAAAAAGACAGTTAAAAAAAATTGACTTTAAAAGACTAAGGAATCACTGTAAAAAAGCCGTGAATTCTATGTGCAGTAGTCCCTTAGCGCTGGAGTTCTGCTATTCTCATTGATCGGTAAACTTGGTCTTGGCCGGCTGTTCTTGCTGATCTTCTGGGGAGGGGCCTGTTGCCGTGGTTTCCAAATGTCTCTGCCGGAGGCGGAATTGCCCCGCCCTTGCCCCCTCCCGGCTAAGTAATCTGCTCGGGTTTGCTCTCCGGGGCTTTTGTTCCCTGCGAGCTTTCCGTACAGCTTTGGAGGCGGAGAGTGAACATGGCGGCCTCCCAATCTCCGCCCCGGAGGAGCCGAGAACTCGGGGCCCCGCTCCTCAGTGAGCCCCCAGAGAAAAGCCGCCAGTCACTCCTGTCTCCCCGGTCTCAGGCTGCAGTCCGTGCTCACCCGGCCTGTGACCGCGCGCCTCTATCTCTGGCCCCCGACCCCGGGTGGAGTCTCCAAACCCAGCAGATCCCTGCGGTGCCCTCCCGCGCGGCTCCTCCCGGGGGAGGAAGGTGAGTCTCCCTGGATCTGCCGCTTGTGGGGTCCCTGCTGGAGGAGCAGGGGCCCGACTGGGCCACGGATCCCAGTTTATGGCCACCCCGAGCTGAGAGCCCGCGCCTGGGCTCCGCCTCTGCAACCGGCTTCCCTGCTCCGATCCCTGGGAGCTCTGGCGCACTCAGGCACCCCCGGTCTTTCTGTGACCCCGAGGGTCCTGAGACCACACTGTCCTGCGAGGGTTCCACCCCCCGCTTAGCCACCAGAGTGACGTCCCTCAGCGGAGCGGACTTTTAAAAGTTCCGATTTTGTGCTCCGAGGCTCTATCACTTGCCAGAAGCGGCCGACGGAGGCCCCCCCCCCCCCCCCCCCCCGCCGTCTATCACCTCGGATTCACTTCTCTGCACGTCCTACCTTCCAGAAAGTGGTCGCTTTTCTGATGAGAGAGTTGTTGCTCTTCTTTTCTTCGATCTCCTGTTGGGTTTGTAGGTGTTCAGAATGGTTTGATCCCCATCCAGCTGAATTCCTGAGAGGAGACGAAATCCAGGTCTCCTACTCCTCCGCCGTCTTGCTCCGCCCCCCCAAACTGATAATTTTTTAAACATTTTTTCATGTGGGTCTCCAGTTGGTTGAGCATCATGTGTTGAAAATATTATCTTTGCTCCATTGTACTGCCTTTACTCCTTTGTCAGAGAACAGTTGACTATATTTATGTGGGTCTGTTTCTGGGCTCTTTATTCTGTTCAATTGATCTATTTGTCTATTCTTTTGCCAGTACCACATTGCATTAATTACTGTAACTTTATAATAAATGTTGGATATTGTTGATGTTTTGTCTTTCTGTGTAAGCTTCAAAAATGATTTGTTGATATCCATAAAATGACTTGATGGAATTTTGATTGAGATTGCATTGAACCTATAGATCAACTTAGGAAGAACAGACAACTTGACAATTTGAGTCTTCCTATCTATGGAATTCATGATATTCCAAAAAAATGGAATATTTCTCCATTTATTTAGTTCTTACTTGATTTTTCTCATCAGCATTTATAGTTTTCCTTATATAGACCTTGTACATATTTTATTATATTTATACTTCAATATTTCATTTTTGGGGGTGCTAATATAAATAGTATTGGTTTTTTATTTTAAACTCCACTTGTTCGTTGTTGGTATATAGGAAAGTGAATGACTTTTGTGTATTAATCGTTTATCCTGAAACCTTGCTATAATCTCATAATTCCCACAGGTTTTTTTTTTCTTTTCTTAATTCTTTGGTATTTTCTACATGTATGATCATTGTCATCTGCAAATACAGTTTTATTTCTTCCTTATCTGTGTGCCTTTTATTTCCTGTTCTCTTCTGATGGCATCAGCTAGGATTTTAAGTACAGTGTTGAAGTGGAGTAATGAGAGGGATATACTTGCCTTGTTCCTCATATGAGTAGCAAAACTTCTATTTTCTTACCATTTAGTATGATGTTAGCTGTAGGGTTTTTGTACACGTTCTTGATGTAGTTGAGGAAGTTCTCTTTTATACTTAGTTTGATGAGAGTTTTAATAATGGGTATTGGATTTAGTCAAATGCTTTTTCTACATCTATTGATAGTATCATGCAGTTTTTCCTCTTTAGCCTGTTGATGTGAAGAATTACATTGGGGCACCTGCGTGGCTCAGCCAGTTAAGCATCTGCCTTCAGCTCAGGTCATGATCCCAGCATCCTGGGATTGAGCCCTACGTTGGGCTCTCTGCTTCTCCCTTACCCTCTGCCCCTCCCTCCTGCTCGTGTTCTTTCTCAAATAAATAAATAAGATCTTTTTTTTTATTTTTAAAGATTTTTTATTTATTTATTTGACAGAGAGAGGCACAGAGAGAGAGGGAACACAAGCAGGGGGAGTGGGAGAGGGAGAAGCAGGCTTCCCGCTGAGCGGGGAGCCTGATGTGGGGCTCAATCCCACGACCCTGAGATCATGACCTGAGCCGAAGGCAGACGCTTAACGACTGAGGCACCCAGGCACCCCAATAAATAAGATCTTTTAAAAAAATTACAGCAATTGATATTTTAATTTTGAGCCAGGCTTGCACATATGGGATATTCTCACTTAGTTGTGGTATATAATTTTTTAATACATTATTGGCTTTGATTTGCTAGTATTTTTAAAGGATTTTTATGTTTATGTTCATTAGGTATATTGGTATGTAGTTTTTTAAAAAGATTTTATTTGAGAGAGAGAGAGAGACAGAGAGAGCATGAGTGGAGAGAGAGGGAGAGGGAGAAGCAGATTCCCTGTTGAGCAGGGAGCCTGACATGGGGCTCAATTCCAGGACCCTGAGACCAAGATCTGAGCCAAAGGCAGATGCTTAAATGACTGAGCCCCCCAGGCGCCCTGGTGTGTAGTTTTTTTTTAGTGTCTTCATCTGGTTTGGTATTAGGATAATGCTGGGCTTATAGAAATGATTTAGGAAGTATTCCCTCTGCTTCAGTCTCTAAAACAGATTGTAGAGAATAGGTATAATTTCTTAAATAGTTTGTTGATTTCACCAGTGTTTTCTCTTTTGGAAGACTATTATTTAGTCAATTTCATTAATAGATATAGGCCTATTTATACGGTCTGTTTCTTCTTGTGTCAGTTTTGGCAGATTCTTTCAAGAAATCCATTTCATCTAGGTTACCAAATTTGTGGACATAGATTTACTGATAGTATTCTTTAGTTATCATTTTAATGTCAATGAGATCTGTAGTGATGTCCCCTCTTTCATTTTTGATTTTAGTAATTTGTGTGCTCTTTTTTTCTTACTTGTTGTAGGGTGATCAATTTTATTACTGATTTTTGCAAAGAACTAGCTTTTGGTTTCATTGATTGATTCCCCCCCCCCATTGCTTTTTTTGTTTGTTTCAATGTCCTAGACTTCTCTAATTTTTATTATTCCTTCTTTTACTTTGGATTTAATTTGTTCTTTTGCTAGTTTCCTAAAATGGAAGCTTATTGATTTTTAAATCTTTCTTCTTTTCTAATATTGCATTCAATACCATAGCTTTCCCACTATGCATTGCTTTCACTGAATCCCACAGATTTTATAGGTTGTATTATTATCACCATATTTTAGTTTTTAAATTTTCTCTTGAAATTTCTTTGATTTGTTTTTTAAGATTGTATTTATTTGAGATAGAAAGAGTGTGACAGAGAGCATGAGCAGGGGGCAGAGGGAGAGGGAGAAGCTGACTCCCCACTGAGCAGGGAGCTCGATGTGGGGCTGGATCCCAGGACCCTGAGATCATGACCTGAGCCAAAGGTAGATGCTTAACTGACTAAACCACCCAGGCACCCACCCCTTTGACCCATGTTTTATTTAGAAAGGTATTGTTTAGCTTCCAAGCATTTGGGGATTTTTCAGCTATCTCTCCATTACTAATTTCTAGTTTAATTCTGTTGTTCTTTGAAAGCAGACATAGTATAGTTTCTTTTCTTTTAAAGTTGTTCAGGTGAGTTTTATGGCCCAGAAAATGGTTTATTTTGGTGAATGTTCCATCTGAGCTTGAGAAGGTGTATTCTGCTGCTTTTTGGGTGGAGCAGTATATAGATGACAGCTACATCCAGTTGATTGATCCTGCTGTTAAGTTCAACTATGTCTTTACTGATTTTCTGCTGACTGCATCTGTCCATTTCTGATAGAGTGGTATTGAAGTCTCCAACTATCATAGTGAACTCATTTATTTTTCCTTGAAGTTCTATCAGTTTTTGCCTCATGTATTTTGATACTCTGTTGTTAGGCACATACACATTAAGGATTGATCGGTCCTCTTGGAGAATTGAACCCTTTATCATTATGTAATGCCATCTTTATTCCACATAACTTGCCTTGCTTTGAAATCTGCTGTATGAAATTAATGTAGCTACTTCTGCTTTCTTTTAATTAGTATTAACATAGTACATTTTGTTCCATCTCTACTTTTAATGTATGTGTACTTTTATATTTAAAATGGATTTCTTGTAGATACCCATGTAGTTAGGTCTTATTTTTTGAGCCATCTGATAATCTGTCTCCTCTTAATTGGTATATTTATACCATTGACATTTAAAGTGATTATGGATATTATTGCATAATATGCTGACTGAAAGGAACATTTGTAAATAGGCTTTTAGTAATTCTCTTGTCCTATGACGTTGTCTAGGGTTTTTAGTGAACCAGTGGTGCTGGGCTGTGGACTTCCCAAGTTCCTCTCAGTTTTTTTCCAGTCTAAAATGGAACCAAATGACTAGAGGGTGCTGGAGTTTGGCAATTCCCTTCCTCTATGTGGAAGGCTAGAGGGATTTCAGTTGTGTATTTTCTTTAACTTGTGTAGAAGGCTAGAGCTGACTGGAGTTGAGTGTTTCCTTCCCCCAGGTTAGTTAGCTTCTGATAAAACCCTAGCAGGTTCTGATCTGGTAAGATAATTTATTTTAAGGGAAAGTCTTGTTAAGAGTTACAGAAAGCTCTGTTGTATTTCAAAATGGCTACTTTCACCTTCCTCCTGCCAGAAGCACAACACGATTTTTCTTTAGTATTTACTGTGAAAACCTGGTAGGGTCCCAGGACATAAAACTCAGTGTGGGAGCTCCCCCTAGATTTTTTTAAAAAGTCCTCAGACTTGTCTACACTGAGCTGCTGGAGATCCACCAATTACAGTTCAGTTATTCCAATCCCAGCACTGGTTCCCATGAAGATTTCTGCTTGTGGGTTTCTGCTCTAGTAAGTTGTGATTCTGTATATCCTTGTTTGTCTGTCCAGTATTGAGGACAGCAGTTTGTCCTGTGATCTCACTTTTATGATGGATCTGAGAAGAGTTGTTGATTTTTCAGTTTGTTCAACAGCTTTTTACTTGTTGGGATGGAGTAGAGACTTCTAAGTTCTGTTCATGCTGGACTGGAAACACGAAATCCTCCATTAGCCATTTTATTTCTTAATTTTTGGTCTTACTTTCTTTTGTCTTCATGGCTAGTAGTTTTTAATTTTATGCTGGAAATTATAATCCTACATTTAAGGGAGAGGGGTTGAGTTTTATTCATGCAGGCAGTCAAATTCCTAGCCAGTCTTGTGATCTTTTTAGGCCTTGTTTTGTGATATGCTTGTGTATATCCATTTTGGTTTTACTCTTAATCCTAAATCATGGTCCTACTGTAGTGTGGTCATTACTCACATATGACCTTTTGTGGTCTCAAATGAGTGCCTAATGTGGTCAGGGAGGTCTTTGTATTCTGGTATGTCTAGAACTTGAACATGTTTTAGCATTACAGAATCTCAGTCTACTTTGCTTGGGCTACAATTCTTGTTCCATGGTTCAGAAAGGGATCCAAAGCAGGAAAACAAGGTAACAAGGGGGTTCAGCTCATGCATTTTTCTTTTCTTTTCTTTCTTTTTTTTTTTTTTTTTAGAATCTAATCTGGATTTATTTTATTTTAATAACATATAATGTATTATTTGTTTCAGGGGTACAGGTCTGTGATTCATCAGTCTTACACAATTCACAGCGCTCACCATAGCACATACCCTCCCCAATGTCCATCACCGAGCCACCCCATTCCTCCCACCCCTCTCTACTCCAGCAACCCTCAGTTTGTTTCCTGAGATTAAGAGTCTCTTATGGTTTGTCTCCCTCTCAGCTCATGTATTTTTCTTCTGCCAGAGATCACAATTTGATGCTGCCTGTTGTTGGATACCTAAGAGCAGTGGCCTCAAAACTTTGTCTGGTTTTAGGCTGATTCAGTGGGAGGGAATGGTCGATACTTTCTATTCTGTCTTAGCTGAAAGAAGAAGACTAACATATTAGCTTTACCATGTTCTAGTGTCTGTCACAAAGACACTTCTATGGCTTCTCCCAAACATTGTCATCACTTTCATTTTTTTGTGTGGATATTCTCTCATATGTATTACTCTGGGTAACTTAGCCAAGTTAGGATACATTCTAATGGGATTTGATTGGGACAGCATTAAATTTCAGCTTAATTTAGGGATAACCTACCTTTTTTCCAATATCAACTCTTTCTATTTAAGAAAAAGATATAAATTTTAAAAAGTTTATTAAAGTTTCCCTTTTTGCCCTCAATTACTTTTAATAATGGTGCAAATTTAAGTTCTACACCTGTAAATTCATTATAAAATGTATTGTTTCTGTTGGTACTGTGGTTAAGCCTTATTCTGCTTTGTAAATCTCCATTATCTTTATGAAATAAGTAGGTTTTGTATTTTAGCTCTAAGCACTTTTTTTTTCTTCTAGTTTTCTAGCTGATCATCTTGTGTTTTCTTCCTTAACCATCTAGGTATAAATAATATTTTTAACTCCACTTTTCCAATATACTTCTTGTTTACTTATATTGTCTAATTATAGTAGATAGCACTTCCAGAATATTGTTATCTAAAAGCATTCTGTCATTAAATTTAATGGTATTTCAAAAATAAATATCATGATACTTTAAAAAATTAAGTTCTATATACTCTTTCTGATTTTTTAAGTTAAATTTTGACAAATGTTATATCTAATACTACTTTGGTCTCCATAAATACTGTCCTCAAGTTTTTTTTCACTGAATTATTAATTTGGTGATGAATATAGTTAGACATTCTAACATTTCGTGTCCCTTGCATTTTTAGTAAATCTCACTAGATTATGCTGGCTTTTTTTTTTTTTTTTTAATTCCTGGTTTTATTTGCTAAGTATTTATTCCTAAGTAAAATTTTGGCCGACAATATACAAGTAAGTTTAATTTGTTACATTTTTGTTGGCTAACTTTTTCAGATTTTAGATTAGTGTTAGACTGATTTATTTTCTGAAACAGTTAAAATGACATGGGCAGTTTTTCTTCTTTTGGTAGATTGACACAAATCAACTTCTAGATCATTGAGCCTGTTGTTGTCGGTGGTGGTGGTAGGGAATGGAGATGATGACTCTGACAACTGGCAATCTGTTCCTTGTTTATTATTGTTTCAGCTTTCTAACCTTTCTTAAGTTTTTGAAATTCATAGTTTCCTGAAAATGATTCATTCACCCAAGATTTGAATATATTAACATATGCCTATACAATATAATACCTTACTGTGCTATGTTTAATAATTTTTTTTTTTTGAAGAAGTAAATGACGTTCATTTTAGGTAAAGTATCAGAAAATAGAGTATAGAGAATCATGTAGATACTAATTCTTAATTTCATGACCCAGAAATGACCTCTGTTGATATTTTAGGAATATTTCCATCCAAGATTTATTGTTTAAAATCTGTACTATTTGCCTGTGTAGTTTGTGCTGCTTCTAGGAAAGGGGTGATGAGTTGAACAGAGATCATTAAGTGTCCTCTGTTCTGGTGTTCTGAGAGCTAGAGATGGATGTGGCAGAGTGTAGATCTAGCCCACCATAGTAGGAGCCCAGGAAAATTGAAAACAATGTTCTGCACATGGTTTGGAGAAATAGATGGACAGTGGGGAGTTTTACATCTAAGGTAGTGAGCTTAGAGATAAGATCTTGTTCAGAAAAAAGGCTCTGTTGTACAGGATAGAAAACACAAGGCAAATGAATTTAAGAGGTAGAACCACTGTATGACAAAGAGGGGAGGCATTGTGGAATGGTGTGTAAATTCTGATGGGGAAAGAGTTAATTCATGTTCTGAGTTGATTCAGATGGAAAAGTCAGATTCTTTGGCTTTATCGTAGTGTGTTTTGGGTTTTGTACATGTAATGCTCTTCGAAGCAGTGACAGAGCTGCTTTTGTTCAAGTTTTTCAAGTAAATACACTTAAGTGATCTTTGAGATTAAGCCAGCTTTAGGACTTTGAGTCCCTTGCCTATTTTTAGCTCTTTGATTTATAGTGTCCTTATATCTCCAAGTATAGGGTCAAGTGCCTTCATATACTACCATTTGCTGTTTTAATGACTTCAGCTGGATTTCCACTTCTTGAGTTTGATACATTTTCTTTAATATACTGAGAATCAGTGAGATGACATACCAAGGAGGGAGAAGCAGATGCATGATCCTTAGCAGTAACTGTACTAGCCAAAGCTAAGAGGAAACAGGATTGGCAAAGATGTTTTTCAGAGTATGTGAACAAGGAGAAGTAAGTAGAGGGTCAGCTGTACTGAAATACATGTAGCACAGACTTTGGAGTAGAGAGAGCTTCAGTGGTGGAAAACAGGGTTGTATTTCTATCTGGATATGAACTGAGTGATCTTTTACAATCCCTTAGTTTCTTTGAGACCTGATTCTTCCTCAGTAACTGAGGATACTCGGTCCTTTGTCTTAGGATTTAAGCTTCAACTTTAAGAGTATGAATTAAAAGTGTAATTCAAAAATATGCTGTAACTATTTACTGAGTCCCTTCTATGTTTGGGCTACACTTGTACTAGCAGTTGATGCAAGAATAATAAGTGAGACAAAAATCCCTGGGCTTGAGGAGAAAGAGTCCATTGGGGGAGCTTATGGTTCATAATTTACTAACACTTGAGAACAGGAAAAGACAGTCTTGCACTTCAGCAAATATGAAAATGATACATGTTCTTAAGAAGATAGGGAAGTACAGAGAAGTATAAAGAAAAAAGGGGAAAAATCCTAAAACTTTACCACTCTGAAATAACAGTTTTTACCATGAAGTAATCATCATTCCATGAATTCCTCTGTGAATATGCAAAATAGAAAGCAGGACAGGTAGATACAGGCAGAAAGATAAATAGGCCCAACTAATGTGAGAATTGTATCTTTTAAATGTTAAAAACAATTACCAAACTTAATTTGATCTGAGTGTAAAATGTAAAACTAAAGTGACACTGAAGGAATTGATGAAACTTGAAGAATTTTTTTTCCATTGCAAATGATTGTAGCATCCCAAGTGATCTCATTAGAGATGAGATGCAAGATTACATAAGTTCAGAAATTCGAGTCAGTTTTTCCACCGTCTCCATGTTGCACACTTCTTCAGTAATAGTTGACGTTTATATTATGAAAATTGAAACCTTTCATTGTGAAGCCTTTTCTCCTTTTTTGTATCTTCTCTTTCCCTACTCCTGACTTTTGATTTATTTTATAATTATACTTCCAAGGTCAACCTCTCTTCTGTAATTATAATCCTTGCAAATGTTAAGTCTTAGTTTTCTATTGAATGTTGACCAAAAACTATATTGATGGTCATCTATATTGAATGCCATATTGGTGGTTTATAATTTCCAGTTTCTCTGTTTTGATTTATCTCTTGAATGAATGGATACAGCACCCACAGAAAATCCAGTTGAAGGCCTCAGAGAGCTCCTAAACAGCCAAGACATGTAGAGCCAAGAGGCTAGAGAGAATGAGGTGCAGAAAAGGAAGACCTACACTCAATAGTTTTCCTATTGAGGCATTTGCTAAGTTCTTAAGGTACAGGAGGTAAGAGGCTGAGTTGAATTAAATTTTTGGCATTCTCACTGTGCCAAGGGAAAAAACCAAACTGGAGTGTATGATCTGATTAGGAGGAGGAACCCTAGTAAACACTCCCAATCATCGTTGAGATGCCTAAAGAGCCAAATGCTAGAAATGAAAGCAAACCAGAGGTCAAAAGATGTGATGCAGCCTAGTCAGCCCACTTCCTGATTATATTAAAATGCCCCATTTCACCTGCTCAGGCGATGTTAGGGGGAGCTCAGTTGGAAACAAGATATTTTCTAGGGCTATTATTTTTCATTTGTATTTCATGTGTCTTTCATATATAAAGTTAGTCTGTTAATAAAAGATGGCCATGTGTACCCAAAACCTAGAAAACAAATTATGAAAATAGGTTCATAGATCTCCCAGATAACGGAATTCCCAAGCACAGACATTATTGTAACTGTGATTAATAAGTTCAGAAAAATGTATGACAAGGTGGAGAATTTTACTAGAGAGAGGAATGTATTTTAAAAAAAAGATCAAATGGAAATTCTAACGCTAAAAATGTCTCAAAGGAACAATCTATAATCTCAGAATTTGAGATCTGAATCAATCCTTTCTTATCTTTAGTGGAAATTCCTTTTATTCCTTTTTAACCTATTTTCTGTTTCTTTTTCTGAGTGGTCCTTTGCACCCTTTTCTATGGAGAAGAATGTAAGAATTCTTCAGTATATTTCAAGACTGGCAAGGTTCGGTACCAAGCATATTAGATTGGTGAAAGTTCATTCTGTTATGGAAGAAAATTAAAAATTTTGCATGATGTGATTGAACATATGGTTGAGAGATATTTTCTTTAAAAATCATGTTTAACATTCTTGAAGTAAATGCTAACATTTGGAAGCCTTTGCTTCTCTCCCTCCCCCCCAAAAAAGGCCATTTTTCATTTGAACAATTATATATTTTATTTCTTAAAACCCTAGTTTTGAATATAAACATTACTGAGGTGACATAGTACCACATTTAGGAAAATTGCAAAGACCTGGGAATTATAAATTATAAATTTGTTGAAAACCATAGGTAGTTCTTTCTGGTATCTGAATTATTCTTGGCAAAGACAAAAAAAAAATAGGTGATAACACTGAGGCATCTATTGATGATGTTGATATCTATAGTTGTCACCCAAAATTTCTTTGACTACTTATTTGTAATTTATTAAGCCAACATTTACTGAGTATCTGATGATGATATTGTCCTTGCTTTTTTAAAATTTGAAATCTAGTGGTAGAGGCAGACATTCTTTACTTTAGAAAAGAAAACAGAGCTGTTAAGTGAATATGAGCAGGAATGCCTCATCTTATTGAGGTTCAGTGTGGATGAAAGGAAGGAGTCTTCAGAGAAGTCTTCACAGTGGAGGAATATTTGAAGGAGTCTAATGGGAGTCCCCCATGCAGAAAAGGGATGAGAACATGTGCAAAGAACACAGCAGTGGTGGTTTTGCTTTAGTCTTTGTAAAGAATGCTAGGTACAGTCACTCCCTTCTAGGAAGTGACCCTTTAAGGGACTCACAGTGTTCCTCAGGGTTCCCTCAACTTGGCCTGCACTTGTTTCATAAAGATGGGGCTCAGGTCCCCATCCGTGGACCAACTGAGCCCTGTCCTCCACAGCTGCTCCTTCCACCATCTGGTTGCAGAGTTAAAACCTTCTTAAAAGTGAAGAAAATAGAGGTTACTTTGTAAAGAAAAAAAAAAACCACAAACCCAAATAGACTCTAAAGTTTAATATTTTGTAGTTTAATTTTTCTCATAGGATCAGTATGTTTTTAAAGCATAAAAATTTAGAAACAAACTCCCATGTGATTGGTAGCTCTGGCTGTTCTTGGATGACTAACCTCACTCAATCAAGCTCCTGTGAAACAATTATGCATTTATATAGTATGTGTGGCTGTGGTTCGCAGCTCTTTCTGAACCCTACAAACACCTGAGGGAATCTGGACATAATGCATCTGTGGTCCAGGCATTAGTATTCTTTTTAAAACTCCCCAGGTAATTCTAAAGTGTACCAAGGGTTGAGAATGAGTGGTGTAGTCTTTGGACTAGGTGTAACCTCTATTTTATGAGTTGAGTTATTACTAATTGTTTTGCCATGAAGTCCACATCAACTAATGTCTGAATAAGGGCTTTACATTTTACATATGTCTCAATGAGCCCAAATCCCCCAACTTTGGTAAACAACACTTTGAAATAATGCTGCGCTCTATTTATTGCCAGTTGGTACAGAGATCATCTTTATCTTTCTAATGAGTTTCATTATAAATGCAGATTAGGAAGAAATTTTTTAAATTACAAGTCATGGCAATGAGGAAACTAGACAGAGCATGTTCCAGCAACATGACAGAAATGATGGAAGTTTTCAGAAACTTGCTGGCAGCACATTGACTGCTAAAGAGCCACAGATCATGTTAACGCCTTGTTGGCTGTCATCCTGTTAGTGAAATTGAAGGGACTTTTGATGAAGGGTACAGTCCAACCAAGCTCAAAGTGGAAATGACTCTTGACATTTAGGTTTTGTTTAAGAAAAGAGGAATTGGATGAGTCACTCACAAACTTGACTGACCACCTAGGAGGATGTAAATTACTCGGTAAAGTAGCTTCCCAGTTAGAATCCTAGGGATTACAAGAGAAATATCACCAATTAATGGTTTGTGCTAGTTGCTAAATTCAGGATTTATTTTACTCAGGTCCCCAGATTGAGCTAATCAAAGTATAGGATGTCCAATTAAATGTGAACTTAACCTAGACAAGAAAGGATTTTTAATACAGTTAAATGTTAAATATGTCACAGGGCTTACTTTTTCTAAAAAGTGACTTAGTTTTTCATTTGAAATTCACATTTAACTGGGCATCCTGTATTTTATCTTGCAAGTTGAAATCTTACTCTATCCTCCAGGGGGTTTTTGGCAGGACCGAGTAACAAGAACTCTCTAGAAACTCCTATCTTAGAAACATTAGCTCTGACTCTCACCTCTTCTTCCCCCTTGTACATTCTCATGACCACAAATTACACTCCTCTGCTTTCCTATCGTAAAGTTAGGAAAATAATAGTAGAGTTGGACACACCCAATACACCCAATGAACAGAGCTAAGTAGAAATCTCTTCATAATTGTCCAGTAAGTTTGTCCTACACATTTATCAAGCCTCTTCTCTCAAAACTTGACCTTCCCTTAGTCTCTGAGTTTTGTAAACCCTTTATGATTTCATTCTCTCTCTCCTCTTTTTCTCAACCTGGATCCCATGACTCCTCTTTTAAACCTCATTGCCACCAGTGGTCTGAAATCGTTCATTCTCATGGTCCATCTACTCAGGGATTCTCCCTGGGGAAGGGAAGGAGTTAGAATATTACAATGACCAGGACAACTTTTTCTAAGTAGACCTGCCCGCTGTCCTTTGGTGCCTCTGCACAGAAAAGCTCTGGTCTAGAGTCAGTGGGTGTGAGAAAGCCACATTCTTCCTCTCAATTCCTCCTAGGGGAAAAAAACCCCATCATCTATCTAATTTGCCTTTTTGGAAGCGCAAATAGTTCTACCAGGAAACCCATAGTTGTCCCTTCTTGGCTCTCATGACTTCCACTAAAAGGGAGTCACATTGTACACCTGAAACTACTAGAATGTTATACGTCAGTTAAAAAGGGGGGAGTAGTTTTGCTTTCTGTTACCTGAGTGGCCCCACTTGCCTCTATTCAGAGCACTTGGCACAAATCACGGGATGCTCCCAGTCATCTGGGGGCTGGCTGAATACATCCCCTAAGTGTGGGGTTGCTGGTGCTTGTGCACGTGGTCACCCCAGAACCTGCTATGAAACAGGTTTAAAGTACTTAGAGTGTCTGTTAACCAGATCAAAATCATGGCCACAAAATCAAAATCGGAGACTCCATTTCAAAACCGTCCTCTGGAACAAATTCAGATTATCACGTGTTCCCCCTTTGGGCACATAATTTACAATGAAAAAATATATTGCAATCCACTCCTTGTTTTTTATTTTCATTTTTTATTTATTTTTAAAGATTTTATTTGTCAGAGAGACAGAGAGTGCACAAGCAGGGGGGAGGGGCAGAGGGAGAAGCAGGCTCCCTGCTGAGCAAGGAGCCCGATATGGGATCCCATCCCAGGAGCCTGGGATCATGACCTGAGCCAAAGGCAGACGCTTAACTGACTGAGCCACCCAGGTGTCCCTCACTCCTTGTTTTTATTGTCAGGATTTCTTTTACCCCATAACGGTAGAAATTTTTGGTTAACATTGAAGAGGTAAAACATCCGAAAAAATAAGGTAGCCTTTCAAACCATGCATTTTATTGGCTATTTTATTTACTTGTAACTATTCCTGTCTCGTGACATGTGAAACCTGATTGACTCTTTGTTGTGCTAAATGCAGTTTGAAGCTCAAAAGAATGACATTTGGTTGTACTTGTCAGACAAGCTGGCTGATGATGTAAAAACACTTAGTTGCAATGCAGAGCTTTCTCCTTGGGGGAGAAAAAGAAATGATTGAAATCACTGTCAGGTTTCAATCACAGAGCTGGTGATCTGGATGTAGATACCCTGGTCAGCGGTTCCTGAGCCCTAGTCAGCAAGGGCGGGCGTGGAGCCGTGCCGGGTGGTGACCGGGATGGGCTCGTCCTTGGAACCGCGAAAGGTTAGCAGAATGTTTCAACGAGAGCTCCGGCCCAGTGGACTTCCCCTCTTTGGAAAGCGGGCTTGTGTCAGGTGACGGGCTGACACCATGCCAAAACACCTCATTATTGTGGTGTGATTGGGGTCATGCACGCGAGTCACTTAATTCTAGTCTCCGGTTGGAACTGAAAGGAAAACACCCAGAGCGAGCTGTCCTGAGGACGAAAAAGCCTGTTTCGGCTCTCGGCCCCACGCAGCCCGTGAAGGCCAGGCCTGCCGGCCAAGGTCATTGTCTGTCTGCCGCGGCTTGCCCCAGCGCAGGTGCTAATCATGCGGACACGGGAGGTCAGAGCTTGCCCTCCAGGGGTGTTGCAGAATCTCGGGCAGAAACAGCAGCTGCGTGCATGAGCGCGGGGGCCTCGCAGGTGGGTCTGGCCGAGGGGCCTCCAGGCCCTTGGGCTGTGTGCGAAGTTGAGCGGTGAGCTTGCTGGAAGAGGCGGGGAGGAAGGGGCTGGTGTCGAATACGGGCTCTGCGGTTCCCAGAGCCGCGGTGCAAAGCTGCAGGAATGGAAGTAAGTGCTCCTGTAGCTTAGCGGTCCTTGTGGCCAGCAGGATACCAATGAGCACTCCTAAAGGGCCCAAGAATATTTGTTGTTGGTGCCGGGGAGGGGGTGGGGTGGTCAGGCTGATGGCAGAGGGGTTGCTGGGAGCAAAGGCTAAGACAGAAAGCTGCATGTGTGTGCGTGCTTCCCAAAATGGGTCCTACTCTCAGGTCATGATCTCAGGGTCGTGGGATTGAGTGCCCCCCCCCCCCCCCCCCCCCCCCGCCGCGTTGGGCTCTGGGCTGAGCGTGGAGTCTGCTCAAGTTTCTCTCCCTCTGCTGCTCTCTGCCTCGTTCTCTCTCTCTCTCAAATAAATCTTAAAAAAAGAAGAAAAAAAAAGGGTCCTACCAAGAATGGATCTTTGAGAACTGATCTTGATCTGGGAAAAAAAAAATTTTAGTAGGGGACGACATTTGAGTCTAATTTGATTTAGTTATAAGGGCAACAATGTTGCAGGAAAAATGAATGGAAGGAAGTTTCACTTAAATGCCTGTCAACTAGGGAGTGGCTTCTAAAGTCTCTGATCTAGGGATGTGGGGCTATGAGTATAAGGTGGGACTACAAAATTCTTTATCTCCTGGGAAAGATTTCTCTATTTCCCATGTATATATGCCCTTTTATATTTATATACCATTATGTATGGTCAATGTATATATTTACCATTATCCATATGAACAACACTGGGAACTAAGGGATAGAGAGGGAATCTTTGTTGCTGATACAAAGTAAGTTTTATAAGAAAACAATGAGGGTCAGTTGTGTTAGTTTGCTCTAAGAAGCCAAGACAGAGGTCATACTATGTAACTAATGGTTGAGGACATCATTCTTTAATGTGTAATTACGTGATCTTCGGGCTTCCAGGGAAGCTTTACAATGTGCAATCATAAATCTGTGTCCTGAAATCTATAGATGAGTGCTTACACAAACGAGTTCGTGCACACCCATGTGCATATGCATACACACATACACACGTGGCGGCAGTGTCTACACTGGAGTTGTGGTTTATGTTGGCATCAAGTTCAAAAGTCAACAAGTAAAGCAGAAGTCCTACATTACAAGCTTATTCTTGGAAAGGTTTGAAGTCATTCATAAAAACAGTATGCACAGTTTTGTTTTTAGAGCAACACTCATGCATTCTGAAGTTGCAGTATGCACAAAATGAGCTAGGCTGAAGAAGGAATATAAAATCTGCTGATGTTTTGGTGTTCAAACCATTCCCCTTGGTGTGGATATCAGGCATCGAAAACTGCTTTCAAGTCCTGAGCGAGATGACAGGTGAATGATAGGAAGGGATTTCTGCCTTCTGGCAGAATTGACTCTGTTTTGTCTATCTTGTCTTAAAAGTAGGCTTCTGTCCTCCTAATAAATACTTCTTCTTTTTTTTTTGCAATCTTGAGCCTTAAAAGAGACGCTGGTATTTCTCAACTCATTGGGGTTAGGTTCCAAAGTCTTTGCAAAAGGTCAAGGAGTATGTGGTGCAGTTACACTTTATTTTGAGAAAATAAACTTTGAGTTAAAGGGGTTTCTCTTTGGAAGTAATATTCTCCTCATTGGGTGTACCTGCTTGTACTCTTTGTTGTGGTATGTGCACAGAAGGTGGGTTTCATCTCCTTAAGTAAGTAGCCTTTGATGGACTGTTGCATCTTACTTCTCATACAACTGATTTTTATTTTTTAATTTATTTGAAAAGATTTTATTTATTTATTTGAAAGACAGAGAGCACAAGCAGGGGGAGCTGCAGGCAGAGGGAGGAGCAGGCTTCCCACTGAGCAGGGAGCCCAATGTGGGACTCAATCCCAGGACCCCGAGATCATGACCTGAGCTGAAGGCAGATGCTTAACCGACGGAGTCACCCAGGCGCCCCACAACTGATTTTTAGAGATAGCGATAACCGTATTGGTCTCTCCTCCTACAATTCATTCAGCACGTGTGGTGTGTCTTGGGTTATGTGTGTAGTGTCGGAGTGTATCAAGATGTCTTGTACACATCCCTCTCCGAGCTTGAGTGTGAGGAGGATACAGACATGGCTGTGGGAGCGGGCCCAGCAAAAAAGAAGCCTCAGGAGAGGAAGACAAAGGAACTTGGTGTGAAAATTCAACTTGAGGGAGGAAGGCGTCTGGCACAGGGAAGTTGGCCCAGTATGAAAGGTTTGGTTGTGGTGGTATTGAGGACACATCAGAGCACAGGACAGTACTTTTCCCTCAGATCTGCCATAGCCCGACACTTTGTGAATTCTTTTTTTTTTTTTAAAGATTTTTTTTTTTTTTTTTTGAGACAGAGAGAACGAGAGAGAGAGAGCACATGAGAGGGGGGAGGATCAGAGGCAGAAGCAGGCTCCCCGCCGAGCAGGGAGCCCGATGCGGGACTCGATCCCGGGACTCCGGGATCATGACCTGAGCCGAAGGCAGTCACTTAACCAACTGAGCCACCCAGGTGCCCCTGTGAATTCTTTTCTAATGACTTTAGAGAGCAGGGTGGGCTCCTTTACTAGAAATTCTATATGAGACCGTGGCCCGCATGGCACTACCTTGGTAACCCTCTGATAGGGGACAACTCAAAAGATAGAAAGGGACAGAAGCTGTGACCATTTGGCACCATGAAGCCGCACCCAAGAGCTGAAGTACCAGCAGGATAGGTATGTCTTATACGCACACGCGAGGCCCCCATCTGCGGACTCCGAGCAACTGGTGAGTGCACAGAGCAGAGAAATTTGAATTATTACTGTTACTGCCACCACATCTGTACCCGCAGGCCGGTGAGGCTGAGAGAAATTCCGTTTTCTCCTCTGTTACTGCACTTCGCGTGGAGTAATCATTACTTGGTGACCCTTCCGCTCCTCTCCGAGGCTCTGAGGCCCTGCAGGCCAGGGGCTGTATTCTGTTCATCTCTGTTTTTCCAGAATCTGGCCTTTGGTCCCAGGATGTAGTAGGTGCTCGCTAAATGGTACTTTTTTTTTTTCCAGATGAAAGGGTGATTTCTGTATTTGTATTTGTTGATGATTATAGACCCAACTGTCTGGAATAGAAACCTCGATGGGGAGCAAGAGGAGGGGCCCAGGTTGTGACTCTGCTTCCACGTTTGGAGCAGGCGGTCGCCACAAGCACGCGGGGAGAAGGCTGCCTTCGAATTTGGGGAAGGATCCTCCACCACCGCCCTCAGAGGAGAGTGGTCCTGTTGTTACACCGAGGTCGGACAAAGGGGGGAAAAGGGGATTTCAGCTAGAGGCTCTGAATGGCAGACAATGAGAGCGGCACAATGTGAGCCTCAGTTAATTGTGCCTCGGTGAATTCACTGGCATTTCTAGACTGTAACCTCTACCATCTGCCGGGGGTGGGGGGGCGGTTGGTGGGCAGCAGGGGGCGTGCGCAGGAACCAGAGAGGAGGGATTATGGTGGTAAAAATAGAGCCAGTGTGCGAGACTTGCAGAGAGGGATGTTAGCAGTGACCTGGCTCAGCCCCTTAGGCAGCTCTGCCGCATTCCTCAGAACAAACAGCTATTAAAATCCGCGCACACAAAGCCCATAGCAGGCTTCGTAATGACAAGCACCGTCAGCACACTATAATTAACGTGGGGTGGTATAATTTATAAGGAATGCACTCTACAGTTTAACGCCGACACAGAGGGGGGACTATCGGTTGTTAGCCCGCAGAATCAAAAGTAGCCTTATCCCCTGATGCAAGCATCTTGCTTTCCCGACGCGCTGTAATTTATTTCTTAACTCACAAAAGCCTTTGCCACACGGAGTGAGTTCTGTGTGAGGCACGAGGAAGCCTCAGAGGTGACCCTTAACCCCCGCTCCCCCTCCCATATTAATCAAGAAGGAAAGTCTCAGCCGACTGTCTTTACTGTACATAATTAAGCAGTTCGGAATGCTCCGTGCAACTCAAACGGGATGGCACAGAGCCTGGTAATATGACAGTTAATGGGATGAGATCAGCACTTACTCTGCCTCTATAATAAGCAAAGGTTTTTTTTTTTTTTTTTTTTTTTTTTTTTTTGCTTTCCAACTGAGGACAGGAAGAGAAGGACGCAGTCACAAAAGCGAGCAACAATGACAACACGGGGTTCTCGGGCACCTCTGTCTGCCTTTTATGATCAGCTCCTAAAAGGAAAGTGTGCCCTAACTGGAAGAGATTACCTCTTAATTATCCTTGTTTGGGGGCTGTAATAAGCAAAGGCTTTTACTTCTGCATAGCTGTGGATGGGTGGGAGAGGTATTCCCAGAAAATAGCTCTAATGGGAAGGTTGATACCTCTCTACTCTTCTTTCTGCCTCCTGCAAGCCTTTAAGCTTGCTGAAATACTGCCTTAATCCCACTTCTTTGGTGATGAGGATGTTTAAGAAAATGATGTGTTATTTGGCTTTTAGAGGATGGTCAACACCTATGTAGCTGTCATAAAGGACCATTTGCTGGGTCTGTGGCTTTCCTCTGCCCCCCCAACAGAAAGACAGACAGACACACACACAAATAGCATCTCTTTCCTTCCCTTAAAGAAAGAAATGGGGTAAAATTACCTTTGAAGCAAGACAGATACAGTGACAGAAATCAATGGTTATTTGTAGCCATGCGATCTTTGTGTCCCAAATTAAAAAGGCTCGTTGGCTTTGTCCATGGAACAACTTGGTTAAAAACCAAAATGCAACGACCTTCTTTGTGCTGTCTGAGCTGTGGGGATAACTGGCATAATGCAGTCATGAAATGATCCTGCAAAATAGGAAACAGAGCACACATTCATCTGGGAGGCAAGCGTGCAGCACAGGGAGGCTCTCCGGTGAGGAGCCATCTCTGGGATCCAGAACAAAACCCAGCACTGTGATTCAGGAACCGTCCAAGGGCTGCCTTGGAATCACTTCACTGTCATTGTCTGTAGAGAGATACTGAAAAGGGCTGGCTTACTGTTCCGGTTTCCAGAAGGGAAGCTGGGTGGTGGCCTGACAGACCAGGATCTGCAGAAAGCCGGGATGGGGAGTTTGGGTTTGTATTTTGGGCTCTGCTGACCTTGTGAGCTGCCTTTAGCAAGTGCCTTGACTTCCTGAAGAAGAAAAGACAAACCCTTGCAGTGATCTGAGCCTTTCAAATGTAGGGGAGTCATCTGAAGGCTGCCTGACTTGCATCCAAAATTCTCTTTCTTTGGGGATTGTGTTCTAAGATGAGAGATAGCATTTGGCTCCTGAGAGTGTTTTCTCTGGGTTTGGTGGGGAATGCAGGTGTTTTGCATGAGACACTGGGGCTGGAAGCAGTGAGAAACCCTGTGTTTTCAGAAAGGTAACAATTTGGAGAGCTGAAAACCTTCCCTTCCTTTCCATAAGGCTGAACAGAAGCCCTTTCATTTATATCCATCATATTTTCTTTCAGATTCAGAAACCTTTTAATTTCAGCAGAAATCTCAGCATATGTTATCTTGCTCCCAAACAGCAAACGGTGGCTTAAAATACATTCATGCATTTCAAATGCTTGCTCTCCAAACAATATATTTCTTACTCCTATGGTCCATATCCCAGCAAATTTGTAGGTTTTTTTTTTTCTCCTCTTCTTCTTCTTCCCATTGCTTGAAACCATGCAGGCACGAAGCAAAGGTAAAGAGAATTCAAGAGCATTTTGTAATTCTTGAAAGGTTAATTGCACTATTTATAGACCCAACTGTGAAGCAAACACCCTCCGCGTGACCCTTCAGGGTCACTGTCGTAATAGCAACCTCTCGGGAGCCCTGACCAGTCATGAATTACTGTCTGGGATACGGAGAACACTGACAGTTCAATCAGAGCACTGTTTCAATAGAGAACTCCATATATTTAAAGCGTTGATACTGTTTTCCCTCTAAATGACAGCCTTGACAGATGGGCCAAAAGCACCGCAGACGTTTGAACAAGGAAATAGAGCGGGAGCCTGCTGGAACCTGGGCCTCATGCAGCCAGCCGAGGATGATGAATAGAGTGTGATTGCGTCTGACAGGTAGTAATATAACTATTCATTCACCACAGAACACCTGGAGCTTACTATATTAAACGGTACAAGATGGAGAGATGCTGTGACAAGAATGGGAAGTGTGAATCCCAGGCTGAGCGGGGGTGCGGCAATAGACGAGGTCGGGGTCAGGCCCTATCCTCTGCCTCGCAGAAGGCTGTAATTAAATTATTTGCTTACCAAAGTGTTTCTAATGTTTTGCTAACATGTTGCCAGGATCATTACTTCGGCATGTCTGAACACTTCAAAGGAAAGCAGGGCTGTCTATGGCTCCTTCTCCCTCCTCGACCACGACTCTCGGTATTTCTTACCTGCTCTGAAGCCTCTTGCTTTTTTTTCTTTCTCTTTCTCTGCTGGTGTTGGTCCTGCTCCGAGTGTTGGCACAGGAAAACTCAGGGAAAGGACGATGAGCCAAAGGGTCCTCATCAGGGCGCCATGGTGAAAGGTCCCTGTGCTGACCCGCAGGGCATGGAGGCCAAGCCAGTGTCAACCCCATCCCAGGTGTGGGGCAGGAGGGGCCCACCTCACGGAGGGAAAAGCCTGGGTGTGCCCCTGGTCCCTTTTGCCTCTGACGTCAGCGAGAACCCCGCGATGCCCCTGCCCGGTGGAACTGTTTGCAAAGCGAAGGGTGAGGGCAGAGCCGTGGGTTCCGAGGGAGTCGCCGGATTGTTTGCAGAGCACGTGACCTCTCCTGCAACTTGCGGGGCACACGTGGCTGAGTGTTTCTGCACCTGCTCAGCTAGTACTTTCTCGTGACCTGGTGTGACTGTCACATTCTGAAAGCTTGATTCCCGGGGAAGTATCGTATCGCACGGCGAGACGGGGCGGACTCTCAGACGTGGCATTTTAACTGCGGTGGGAGCGTGCTCTGTCATCCTAGATGTTCACAGAAGGAGCGTAAGGCGTCCGAGTTCGCACAGCGCTCCCCTTCACGCCGTGTGTGCGAGCATGTACCCACACATTCTGAGATGAGAGTCCCCCTCGCCCACAAGGAGCCCCTCCTGGAGCCTCGCTTGTTCCCAAGAGCTTGGAGAGAGGAATCCCTCGGTAGTGGCTCTTCCATGGGCGCCTGTTCATCAACTGCCACCACCAATTAGTTTTGCTTGTCACTTTGCTTATTCGCAGGACCCCGTGATGGCCCGGAAGGTGACAGCGCTGCCATCGTGGGCTATTTGGAGGGTCCCTCCGGGAGCGGGGACCCTGGTCACTTTTGTCTCTGTGCATTCCAGTTTCTCCTCTTGGCTTTGTGGCTGGTTTGGCTGCTAGGAGGATGACTCCCTGACAGCAGGGTCACTGCTCATGTAGAAAGCCTTGTGTACCCGACTTGCCCATTTCAGATTTTCCTTTCTCATGAAAATCACGTTTAATAGGTGCAGTTCTCTTTCCCAGCCTACTGCAGTGTGAAAGCAGGACTGTAACATTCGGAGAAGGATTTTGCGTGTGACCTCTCTGATGAGCTGTGGAAAACAAGAAAACAAAGTCAAGGGAGCCATTCCCTTCCTCCCCCGCTGTTTCC
This sequence comes from Mirounga angustirostris, assembly GCF_029215605.1. NCBI lineage: Eukaryota > Metazoa > Chordata > Mammalia > Carnivora > Phocidae > Mirounga > Mirounga angustirostris. Next base: position 19,704,504 of record NW_026991715.1, read on the forward strand.
CCCCAAGCCCTGCTCCTTCCCTCCTTCATGCTCCCCTTTTCCAACTGATCTTGCTCAGCTCTTTTGAAATACCATTGGTTATCGATTTATGGGCATGTGTATTTCTACATTTTCATCTGTATCTACATATCTGTATATACTTTATCTGACTCATCTCATGAAAGAATATTCAACAGCCGTGAGCTCTATTCCAGCCTCCAAAGAATGAGTTTTGGGAATTGGGCAAACATGCAAAATCCTATTTGGCAAGTCTCTTAAGAGACCCTCCAGTGAAAAGTTATAATAAAATCTCTCATTTTTTTCTACCTCTAGATAAGATTTCTCTTCCCTATTCATCTTCATTGTGGACATTTTGTGCATATGCCTCTTTATAAGCATAAAACAAAATGTTGCTCCCAATGTTACATGCTTGCCTTCTCTTTCAATGAACCCTGCTGCATTTAGGAAATTGAGCACAGTCATTGTGTGGCCCTGTATCTAATGCACATCCTTTTTCACTGCAGTTGAGAGCCTGCACAATGCTTAGTGCTGCCAATAAGGAGAAAGAAGCTGTTTTGCAAAATAAGCAAATTGGATTATCTAGTGTGTAAATAGGCACTCTCTCCCCCCCCCCACCCCCATGTAAATCAGAAAAAGCAATTTACTTGTGCAGAAAAAACCCACACCACTGCTCACCCCACCCCCGTCTTAGCAGGCACTGGAAGTTCATTATAGGTGAGGAAAAGGCATTTGTTAGGACCCATACAGTTGGAGACAGTAATTAACTAACTTGCTTCTACTTTTTTTGCAGTTTAAATGTAGGTACCATGAAAAATACTCTCTTGAATAACCCCATTTTCTTTTTACATTATATTCGTAGTAAGACAATAAAATGAACAACTGAGTATCTCAATTCTTTAAGCTTTATTAAAGAAAAAAGCGATATGCCAATTTGCCCAATAATTTAGAGTTTGTAATTAGTGAGAGTCAGACGTGTGTAGCCCAAGGACGGATTCAATGTGGTCTCTTTTAAGAAACAGTGGGTCAATGTTGCCATGGTGTAGACTGGGCCTGATGTGCAATGAGAAGCCATGTCACTTCCTTTGTGCATTGCAGAAAATTGCTAATTTTTAAGAACTGTTTGCATCTTACAAGATAGAGTAAACCTGAAATGCAGTCAATATTAATAGTAGCAATTTAATAGTCTTGGACGCCAGGTGGATTAGGGCTCCTTTAGTCATGGTTAAGGTAGAGTTACAGGATAGCAGAGCTAGAAACTTAGTCACTTTGTCCTGTTCTTATTCAGTGAAAGTGACAAAGCCCAAAGTTCAAGCTCTACACGGTGGCTAGACTGGAGCAAGCACCCAGGTCTGTTCCTGTCTATCGAGGACCTGTTCCCCTCACTACAGAGAGACAGAGGGGAGGCAAAAATACCAACTTGTTCAAGGAAACATTGCCGAGTTTGTCGGCCTTTGAGAGAGTCTGAGCATTTACCCAGAGCTGCTGGAGATGGAGGTTTATAATGTCTAGTTGGGAGTTGATTTAAAATGTATAACAAGCTTCTGTAGATGATGATCCACGCTTATTCTCCCGTGTTTTTTCTTTTAGCTGTGTCAGAGGTGGGCATTTGTTTTTTATTCTTTCTTTTCTTCCATTCTGTTAGTCTAGTTGTCAGTCCTGATCAGCTCTGCATAGAAAAACGAGAAGAAAAATGTTAAAAACTCTTTCAAGTGGAAAACCGAAGTATCTGAACAGGTGATCTTAAAAAAAGAAAGGATGAGCTGGTATAAAATAGCACTCATCTTTGTATTCTTGTTGAGGGCACACGGCTAACTTGGTTAGGTTTCTTTTTTTTCTTTAAGATTTTATTTATTTATTTGTCTGAGATAGAGAGGAAACACAAGCAGGGGGAGTGGCAGGCAGAGGGAGAAGCAGACTTCCTGCTGAGCAGGGAGCTCGATGCAGGGCTCCATCCCAGGACCTCGGGATCATGACCTGAGCCGAAGGCAGACGCTTAGCCGACTGAGCCACCCAGGCGCCCCCTTGGTTAGGTTTCTTATCTCCATTGCAGACATGAGCACAGATAGCGCCCATGGGAGCTAGAGCTCAGTACTCCATGTGTGAGAGCAATGGAGAATGCGTCTTGGCCACCTCCAGCATCGTGCTGATCCTCATGCTGCATGTTGGGAGCACTGCTTCTAAGCACAGATTCTGACTGGTGCACACATTACTAAGGAAGTGGTGTCTGCCGTCCTCAGTCTCAGGGACAAGCCACTGTGTCCCCAGACAAAATGAAGTCAGGACAATAAAAACAAACTGAGCAGACAGCCAACAAGAGCCAAGAATCTTATCTTCTCATAGTTTTCATTTATGGAGGCAAATTGAAGGGATAAACGAAAAAGAAAAAACAGACTTAATGAGGCATTTTGCTTAATACTCTAAAGTGCAAATGGCATGCTTGTAATGGAAAGAGGCAGAAAAAAAAAAACCACCCCAAAAACACAACCCTGGTGAAAGAGCATTGTGCTGAAGCCTGCAGGTAAATATTAGGCTTGGAAATGAAAAGCTGCATTTTGGAAAAGTGTTATTGATTGGAATTTTCTCTGCAAGTACCATTTTAGGACACATCTATAGGATTTCTTCCATACAATAGAGGCTTGCAGTCCCTGTGTCAGGATCCGCCTGGCTCAGGCATCAGACTTCAATTAGATAATGACCGTGGCAGGGAGTGAATAGCTGGAGAGTCATTCATCTTCCTCCGTACATGACAGAGTGTAACGGGTGTTTCTGACGATCCGTGCACATTGAATTAGGTCATTGCCGAGTTTGTCGGCCTTTGAGAGAGTCTGGGCATTTACATGTGATGATTGCACCCCACCCCCTTTCTCTTTCCAGTCCGTCCTCTCAAACGGCATCTATTGTTCCCAGAGCCCATATTGGAGGGGGAATCGGGATTTATGTCCCCGGATTATAAGCGAGGGACACCACCACAGTCCATAATCAGCTCATTAGCATTCCGCTCATGGGAACCAGTGTGAGTACAATTTTCAATGGCCTAATGTGACAGGTAATCATAAATTAGTATTTGCTTTAAAACAACAGGAGAGTACACAGCCTGCATGCTTAAGGAGAATGACTCAGTAAGTAGTACAGCTCTGTAATGAAGTGGGACCTCATTAAACAGATGCTATGTACTTCACTGAGCTACACAAGCAGCAAACAAACCAAATGGAAATGTTTCCACAGCACACTGCAGTCAACCAGGACAAGTTCAGGTTCATTAGCCATGGCACCATCTACAGGAATTAGTCACAGTAATAATTAAGTAGTTGCTTGCTAATTTATCATTTTACATTTGTTACTACATTTGCATAATGTGTTGGGTTGTCTTTTTTTTTTTTTCCCTTCTGCATCTCTAGTTACATTAAAATGCCCTCATCTGTGGGTAAAGACTGAAAACTGTAATGGGGGGAAAAAAAAGGCATCGGAAGTAGCCTGTATTGGGTCGTTGGTTGGTGGTGACCTTGTTGTTGGCTTCTGATACAGAAGCTGTGCCTCCCTTATAATATTAGCATTGTGTCATTTTGCACTTAGGGGGCCGTCCTGGGAGGAGCCAAAGACCCAGGCTTGTCTTAAAGCCTCGAGGTGGCAAGCTGGGTGAAGTAGGAACTCAGCAGCCAAAATTGCTAAATTAACCTGCTGTTAGAAAGAGCTTGGCATGCAACTCTGTAATTTCAGTGTCCAAAAATAACAAAGCCATGGAGGGAGACTGAATGCCATACAGAGGTCAGGAATAGCTACTCCATGGGTTCTCTGGGGCTGTTTTGGGATGATGTGTCCTTCTTGAGAAACAAAGTCATATGGACTCTCTTATGTGGCTCCTGGTCACTTAAAACGCATGGAAAAGGACCGCATTTCACTAGTTAAGAACCATTTAAGTTTTTTAAAGAGAGCTACTAAAAACCATGGTGATGAGCACTAAGATGACCAAGAGGCCACAGGATTCAGGGGGCGGGGAGGGGTGGAGGGGTGGGGAGAGCCAAATCAAAACTAGGGGGACAGACGCTGCTCCTTATATACTGTGGCTGTGTTGGGGTTGGTTGATGATGCGGTGATAAATTATTCAGTGGAACAACATGGAACAAGGACAATTTTTCAAGGTTTTAATTAATTATCCCTTATTGTTATTGATATGAGGTCCCTTTATAATGTAAAACAAATCACTGAATGTGTTCTTTGTATTTCCATTCTCTTCTTTCTCAGGGAACTTTGGTTTCAGTGGCAGCCTAGAAAGTGTGTTTTGGGAAGTGAGGGTGATTTTGAACAAGCTGGGGCTCCATGGACTCGAGAGACAGAAACCAGGAGTGAGGCAAACACCAAAGGCAAATTTTACTTACTCACTACGTTGGGTCGAAGGAATGGTAGAGCTAGAGAACGTACTCCTTTCGCCCTTCTCCATCTCTGTCATGACCATTTGGAAACCTAATATTTTTAGCAGTGCCAACTAATTGGGAATTCTGAGATGTTAGAATATTTATATGAGTGTATGTGGGTGAAATCTACCTATTTGGTGAGCCATGAGAGAAGGTGAAGACGTTGGGAAGACAGGAGTGGTCAATTCGAAATGAAGATGTGTAAGCTGAGGAGAGACGAGAAGCACATTATGTTCATGACAGAGCAAACAGGCAAAGCAAACTGCCATTCAGTGTGTTGGCAAGGGCCATTAGAGTTTTCTCAAGAAATCAAAACATACGCCTGGTTGTAAAGAGTCTTGGAGTATGCATATTGCTTCTGTTCTGTCAGCAAATTTATGGTAGGAGAATATTAATTTTTAAAAATGTTAAATTCAGTATAGTGGTCATGCAAATATCTTTTCTGTTCGGTGGCATCTTTTCCTTCCAGAAATTGTCCCTCCCTTGTCTAGGGAGGATGTAAGCCCATGGCCCGATGCCAGAGGCCCCAGGAGTGGGCATGCTACTTGAGCTCATCCCCAGAATATTCTGTTCTTCTGGCCAAAGTGATTGGCTCCCGTATGGCCACGTGAACCAATTAGAGGCCAATCAAAACCTTTCCTGAGAATTTTGCCAGACTGGAGGAAAGAACACTCCATTTCCGCGGGCACAGCTAGCTATAAAGTTTTAAGTTGCCATGGGCTATCCTTGATATTGTCTAGCAAAAGCTCCTCTAGGGATGAATCCAATGTGAAGAAAAACCAAAAGGAGAGAGAAATAAGAGTGAGCCACTGTTTTCCCTTCTTGCTTAAGACATTTGGTGACTATGGTCGAGGACCTGTAACTGGAAGAATTGTGAATAATGCACTTACACCTTCATTTTATGGTGGTAACCGAGGCACATTTCATGGAAATGCATAGTCTATTAACTTGCAGCCCTGTTCCTTTTCCTCTCATACCCAAATGAACATAGTTGAGATTAGTTCTGTGATCTCAGTGAGTCCTTATAAGTAACTGTAATAGTAATGAGTGAAAAGATCTACGATAATACTAAAGAAGATGTCATAGTTGAAGGAACACCTACTTGGGCTCATTTTCAGAAAACCAAATATTCCCTGCGCTTAGCTCAACCTCCTCTTGCATGCCTCCACACTGGCTTTTAGCCTTGTCAGGCCCTCTCCTTGTCTTTGACTTCTCAATCTGATGAACTCTGCTCAGAGCAGTCTTCCCAAGGAAAACTTCCCCAGCACCACAGCCTTTGGGGAGCCAATCCAGCTATTGTGTGGCTCATCATGTCCTTCACTTGGTGCTTAATGTTTCTTTCCACTGTGTTTATTTGACTAATGTCACTTCTCTCTACCTCTGGAATCCAGCAGTTGGGGGGCAATAATATTGTTTTTCTACCACTGTATCCCCAGACCTAATAGTATGTTAGAAAAAAAATTGGGATTCATTTAGTAAGTCTCTCTCTCTATATTATTATTCTATTATTCTATTCATTTAGTAAAGTTGAATAGTTATTAAGTGAATAGCTGTGGTAGAGTAAGAAATAAAAATAAATGAAGTCTCCCTCCCTCGTCCCTGGCACAGACATTCTAGAATCTTTGGAATTTTCTGTGTTAGAAATATCTTGTTATTCATAAGGAGGCATTTTTGATCACACTGGCACTTTCATTAATGAGATGACTGAGGGTGGGGTCCCGAGGTAGTCTCGGGATGGGGCTGGTCACCAGATAGCCCAAGTGACGAGAGGGTTGGAATTTTCAGCCCCATCCAACCACCTGCAGGAGGCAGGGAGGGGGATCTGGATTAAGCTCTGTAAAAACTTCGGAGTGAGATTTTATGAGCTTCTCGATTGACCAACACGTCCATGTGCCAAAAGGGGGGTGCACCCCAGCTCCACAGAGACAGAAGCTCCTGTACTTAGGACCTTTCCAGACCTCGGTCTTTGAATCTCTTCATCTGGCTTCTTCATTTGTACCCTTTATGATAAACCAGTAAGCCTAAGTAAAATGTCTTCCTGAGTTTTGTAGGTTGGTCTAGCAAAGTATTGAACTTGAGAATGGGGTCATGGGAACCCCCCTCATTTATAACCAGTGGGTCAGCAGGTGGCCTTGGACTTGTGACTGGCACCTGAAGTGGGAACAGCCTTGTGGGACTTAGTCCTTAACCAGTCAGGTCTGTGCTGACTGTGAGGAGTATCCTCATTGAATTGAATTGTTGGATACCCTCTTGGTGCAATGAATGGAAGAACTGGCTGGTATCAGAGAAACCCCCAAGAGCCTGATCACATAGAATTTCTAGATAAAACTGCAATTAATGTTTCATTAGACAAGTTTTACATTTCTCAAAGTTCTTCAAATTTGGCTAAGAACTGCACTGTGATAATGTTGATCTATGAATGCCAAAGTTTTCATTAATTTGCAACATTGGAGATAGTGACAGGCAATGCCAGTGATAGTTAACTGATGATAGTTGCTGTGAGATGGATCCACAGTCATCTCAGAAGCAAGAAAGCTTGAGCAATGCTACAAGCTCAGCCTGGGGCTAGGAGACTATTCTAGGACATAGACTTGGCATTGATCTGAGTGTTTAATCAGTGAATTTTTTAAAAGGCCAGTTTGGGAATAACTCATCTTTGCTCCCTAAGAATGTACATAAAATTACTTGAAACAACACCAAAGGATAACTTACTTTGACCTCTGGGTTGAACAGGCAAGGGGTTTGGAAGGCCCAAAATGGGTTTTCAATTTCAGCTTAATTCTACCAAGGCTGTCATTTTTAGTTTCACATTCATAAAATTTGGCTTAATATTGCCTTCCTATAACTTCATGGATGGTGAGGACATAAGGTAGTATTTAGCAAAAATGGTAACTCCAAATTAAAGATAATCAGCAACTATAGAGTGTTGTATCCTCCTTGGGTCTATCTCCACCACCAAAGGAGAACAAGGCACTAATAGAACAGAATTAGTCATTGTGTCTAGATTTAAAAGGCATAAAATCCCTTCTTTACCTTGCTTGAAAATGTTGCTTCTGTGGACACTCCAGTGACTGTCAAATTCAGCAAACACCTAGGTTAAGTCTTTTATCTTTCCCTAGGTTCAGGACCCTTCAATCGTAAGATGGGATAGGATACATCGAGGGGAGTTTTAGCACAATAGGTGTCATGATGGGGGTAGTGAGTTAGCATCTGAAAAATAAAGAATTAATGACCAAGAACCACAGGACCACTTGCATGGATAGAATCAAGTATTATTTTACCTTAAAGGCCAGGGTCTCCAGTCCCTGCCACATTTCCTTAGCACTAATTTAGAGCCCATAGGAGTGCAAAGGAGAACAATGGAACATGGCCACAACTAATACTTCGGATAGTTACGGATGACTAAGGATAAAAATATAGTCATCATTCTCAGTCTGGTTATACTTTTTCATTTTTAATCATCTCCAAATGCTTTCACCCCCATACAAACTACACTTACTTGGCTCATACAAACTATATAATATGGCAGTAACCACCACTCTGACAGATCCAAACTTTACATAGCTGACATTTAATCTATAGGCTGTGAATTCGGTTATCACTGCTTGATAGAAACTAGTAAATGGAAGGAAAGCAGGGCATCTTTAACTAGTCAGTTAGTAGCACTGACCCAAGGCCATCATTTAATCCTAATTTGTTAGGGAAAAATGGGTTCAGTGGAGAATGTGATGAGTACTGGCTGTATTTTTCTAGTCCAGGAATATTGGAAGAAGACAATTACATTTCATTAAATATATTTGTTGACTGGCCGGCTATTTTGTCTGAAGCTATGTCCTACTTGGAAATCTTGTTCCACTTTTATGACAGAAATTCATGAGAGGGTCGGCATAGACAGTATGCTGGTTCATGTCTAGTAATGCATTTTTTAAGATTTATTTATTTATTTGAGAGAGAGAGAGAGAGAGAGAGAGACAGTATGCAAGTGTCAGCGGAGAGGAAGAGGGAGAGAGAAGCTCAAGCAGACTCCACGCTAAGCATGGAGCCCCCTACGGGGCTTGATCTCATGACCCCAAGATCATGACCTGAGCTGGAACCAGGAGTCAGATGCTCAACCGACTGTGCCACCGAGGCGCCTCACTAGTAATGCATTTCAAAACATGAACAAACCCATGTGTAAGATAAGCCATTATTGATGACAATTTCCTCTCTGCGATCTGTGATATTTTCCTGATGCTCCAACACAGCAATACCCTCTACCTGCATTTTGACTTACCTCGTATATTTATAAGTGCCACAGGTGCTTAGCACCTATTTTTCCAAGTACTGAACTTGTTTTTAGTACTTTGAAAAGTTTGTGGCAATGATGACTTGGACGTGATCAATTTTCTATTAATTAGATACGATGTCTTTGCAAGCAGTTTGAATTCCTGATTCTCTTAACTACATTCATTATAGATTATGGATTTGCCTCACTGGATAATCGTACTGTCAGACCATGCTGAAAAATAAGTAGGACAACTAATTGTTTGACACCCACTCTATATTGAATTATTAGAAGGGGATGGTAATAATGATTCTGAAGATACCTAAGGTGATTCTGTTTCTTAAAGTTCTCTTTGTCCTCACCTTTAAAAAAATGCAAAACACCTCCCTTGTTCGGAGTTGACATTTTGCTCCATATGAAATATACTGTGGGTGTGTGCACACACATTTTACATATGCACGTACACACACACACACACACACTGACAACTGCATTATTGAGCTAGGCAGCAATATAGAACTTCTTTGCTTTGATACCATATTATTGCTCTCTCTGCTTACTTTTGGAGGGTGACTTATATGTGAATATATTCCACAGGAAAATCGATGTCGCCATTTCTTGGACCAAGTTTTTTATTGTCAATTCTTGTTCCTGAAAAAGCCACGAATTACCTGATGTCCTAAGAAAGCAGATGGAGCTTTTGGTCTTACAGTGTCATCTCAAAGACCCTAGCCAATCAATTTTGTGCAACCCAATTTATCTGCCTTCAAAGGGTGAAGGACTGAGTTGAAGCTTTTGAGATTGGAATCTTTGGTTCCAGAGAAACTTGAGTATTTTGACCCCGAGGTCTCTACTACTAAGCCAATCCTCTAGCATCTGACAGTTCATATATGTTGAATTCCATAACCTTGATCCTGGTCCTGCTCCCCTGTGAAATGTGTCATCATTTTTGTTGGCTCCTGAAATGCACAGCACACGAGGCAAAATATATCTCCTTCTCAGTGGTGAAGGCACAGGAATTCTGCAGCTCGTGTGACAAAAATGGCATCTGCCAGGAGTTGAATGTGTCCACATTAGCGGCTTTCACGGGGACAAGTCTGCCTCCCCTCCCAGTGTCCACCACAGGAGCAGTTAATAGTTCCTGGTGATTTCCATATCTATGTCCATTAAGGAGACCTTTCCGAATACCCTGGTCTCTTAGTTCCTTAACCTCCTTTCTCCCAATGAGATGGCCTACCATGAGCCTAGTTCACTCCAGTGGGGATACCCCCGAGGGCTTCTCATGATCAGTCTCCCCCACTTTTCCAAATTCACAATTTCAAGTCTCTCCCTCCCCAGCTACAACCCACTATTTTTTAACTTCACTCCTTCTAGGACCATGACTCTAAAAAATATGTTCCTCCTTCTCCAGGGCACAATACCCACTGTTCTTATAACCTTTTTTTTAATTATCCCCCACCTCCCCTTCTATGTCCTAATTTGTATGCTTGCTCAACTTCTGTCCACCTCTGCAGTGCTCCTTTGCATCAACACCCCCTGCTCCCCTCCCTCCTTATCTCGGTGCATAATCACCCAGCAAACCTTCCCTGGTTAAATCTCACTCTAACTAATCCCAGTCTGTACCCCTTCAGGTCAACACGGCTAGAAAAAAATATGTAACTGTGCATACTGTTGTCCCTTAAAATCCATGCTGCTAGCTCAGTTTGGCTCCAAGTACTAACTGGCAATCCTATTGCATTTTACTCTCTCACTGCCTGGATGGCTATTTATAACTTATTTCTTCGAAGCTCCAACTCCTTCCCCATGATCGCTTTCAGTGGTCAGTTATGTATTCTGTTTATCTGGGAAAATAGAAGCCCCAACACTTGGAATTTCAACTATGTCATTCCACCTACCAGCATCTGTGCACATAGACTATTCTTTCCATACTATTAGTAGGGATGGATTGGCCATGGTCTCCCCTCCATCCATTTGTGGATAAGATTCCTTCCATTCCTTGTCATTCACCATTTTAGGATTCTCCCTCTCTTTTATAGAACCAGTCTTTCTCCTCTTCATTGGCTCATTTACATCTGCACTTTGTAAACTTGCCCATCTTACAACACTTGCTCTTATTCCTCTATCCCCTTGAGTTTTGCCCTTTCTTGACTCCTTTTTGCAGCCAAATTCCTAAAAAGCTATGTCTCCAATCAGGATTTCCAGTTCCCTTTCTTCCATTTCTCTTAAGATCATAGGATCAGGGCTTTACCCCATCACATTCCCCCAAACTTCACTATTCAAGGTGGATAATGACCTCCACTTTGCTAAATGCACTGGAAACTTTAGGTCTTCATCATACCTGGTTCATCTGTACTGTCTACTATGACTAATCACTCCCTCCTCCTGGTAACACTTTCTTTACTCTCACGACATCATGTTCTCTTTCTTCTCAGTTCACTGGCCTCTCCTGCACAGTCTTCTTCGCTAGTGCCTTCTCATCTCTGCAAACATCAAACAATGTTGTGTGCCAGGAAATCCTTTGAGCCTCTTCTTTATCAGTGCTCACTCCCTTGGTGCTTTTGTGTTGCTTCATTTTTTACAATTGCTAGGCTTCATTTTTTTAAGTACAGTTTTAGATTTATAGAATGAGCAGATAGTAAATAATCTATATACCCATCTCTGACCTCACCACTCCCAAAGTTTCTCCTCTATTAACATCTTACATTAGTGTAATATATTTGTTACAGTTAACGAACCAGTACATTTTTAACTACAGTCCAGTGGTTGCATTAAGTTTCACTGTTTGTGTTTTATCGTTCCATGAGTTTTGGCAAATGCATAATGACATGGATCCACCATTATAGTTTTGTACAGAATAGTTTCGCCAGCTTACACATCCCCTGTGCTCCACCTAGTCATCTGCCACTTCTCCCAAATCCATGAAAACCACTGATGTTTTTGTGATCAATATAGTTTTGCTTTTTCCAGAATGTCATGTATTTGGAAGCCTAGAGCCTTTTCAGTCTGGTTTCTTTCATTTAAAAATATACATTTAAGCCATGTCTTTTCATGGCTTGATAGCATATTTCTTTTTAATACTGAATAGAATTCCATTGTGTAGGTATACCAGTTTTGTCCATTTACCTACTGAAGCATGTCTTGGTTGTTTCTGGTTTGGGGTGATTGTGAATAAATCTGGCATAAACATTTGCGTGCAGGTTTTTGTGTGGACATAACCTTTCAACTCAATTGGACGAATGCTTAGGAACATGATTGCTTAGATTTGTAGAAACTATCAAAGTGTATTCCAAAATGTACCATTTTGCATTCCCACCAGTAATGTTTCGGTTGTTCCATATCCTCGCCAGCATTTTGTATTACCAGTTTGATGGATTTTAGCCATTCTAATAAGTGTGTAATTTTATCTCCTTGTTGTTTTCATTTGTAATTATCCAATGACTTATATAAGATGTTGACCATCTTTTCATATGCTTATTTGCCATTTGTATATCTGCTTTGGTGAGGTGTTCAGATTTTTCACCCATTTTGTAATTGTCTTGCCTGTTTACTTACGGTTGAGTTTAAAGAGCTCTTTGTATATTTTCTATACCACTCCTTTATCAGATAGCTGGTTTAAAAATATTTTCTCTCAGTCTGTGCCTTATCCTTTTAAATATGTCCAGTAAAACCTCTGAAATATCCTTACATATATTAATAGATGCCACGTGCAGCAGGACAGCTCTGAGTGACTACATTAGGGGGGCAAAATATTAGAATTTATTACTGATGGAGGTTAAGAAACAGAGCTATATCGAGAAAGTCAATAAAAATTAAAAAAATAATAAAAATAAATTTAAAAAATGGGAGCAGTTCAGAGAAGACATGATCCTTGTCCCTTCCAGCATTCTGACCCATTGAGGAGGGGAGAAGGGGTGTATAGTGATAGAGAGGAATCATGGACAACATCCAGAGGATAGGACTCATTTGCTCCCCAACTTCTCCTGGCATTGATGTGCCTCTACCCATCATTCAGGATGGTCAGGAACATCCTCCTCAAAACCCTTTCTGCCAGAGGCCTCTGGGTTTGAGCCTATGGGATCAAGGGAATATGTCCAGGAGGAAGAAGTACTTAACACATCACACAACTAGGCGAGAGCCTTCAGAAGCAAGGTATGCTCTCACAGTTAAATCAGCAGAATGGTCCTTGTGGAGGGTAAGAATTTGATGATCTGAGGCAGGAAGCAGCAGCTTCAGACAAAGTCTGGATATAAGTGAAGCTAAAAAGAGGGGCTCTGCTAGGCAGGATGGTTGAGCAAAAAAATTCTGCTCTTTCATGCTTATCCCTGCCTGCTGAGCCCAGGGGATGGCGGCATGGGAGGCTCCAGCCAGCTCTGGCTGCTGGGAGCTGCTGGGGCACATCGCTTCCCAACTCCACATTCAGTGAGATCACACAGGGAGCTTGAAATCATACAAGTATTTAGGATTTATGCCATAGAAATAGGCAAACGATATAAAATCTGAGCTTTTTTTTTTTTTTTTTTTTTATGAATTCTTCTAAAAGAACCAGATGTTAAGTATTTACCAGCACACCACTGGTAACAGAAGTCAGAAATTCACATGTTGAATTGTGTCATGTTTTATAGTGAGCTCTTTCACATCTGTCAACTTGCTTTGTTGACACAGAGCCCGGTGTGACCTTACGCAGGAGTGACTGAAAGAGGTCTGTCTCATTAGACTACCATGGCCTGGTATTTGATTCCGAGTCTCAATCAGGCATTTCTGCTCTGGGGATGTGCTCTGACTCCAGAATAACCCTGTCATGAACTTAGTGCCCTGGGCATTTTGTTGCTTCAGAACTGCCAGATTATATATCTGGGGGTGAGAAGGTTGGAGAAAAACAATAGCGTTGCCCTTCCGGACCTGCACGGCATGCCAGGAAGGCTGTGGTTGGTAGTCGGCCGCCTTATCCCAGTCTTTCAGGAGATCATTTCTAAATCAGAAGTAATTTCTAGAAACTGCAATCCCTAACAATTCCATATGGATTTGATAAGCGATTTGACTCTCATCAGATTTTGTCAGGACCTCAGCCTGTGATTATGCACAGAGCCATTAACTGTGCTTTTGATACTGTTGCTTAAATACTGGGGAAAAAGTGACTGCCATTTGTAAATGAAAGACTCAAATGGACAATAAAAAGAAACATTTAACTTGCTTAGAGTAAGTCTGTGGCACCCAGAATAACTCTCATATTTTCACACAATGGGGAACCATATGTGTTGACAGAAGAAGAAAATAGCTTCCCCTGTTTATGGCAAGGTGAAATCACTTGTTGAAAAATATGTTTATCTGAATGACACTTGAAGGAGGCAGTTAACGGGTGGTTGGTGATTTGGCCGCATTGAGCTGAATGGATGCAGGAGAAGTGTAGGTCCTATTTTGGAATGAGAAATAAGAAGGTGGCTAGTTGACTTACGGACCCCACAAAATTTGAGAGCAGATTGGTTAAGGAATCTTTTAGGTAATTTGCTTTTAAATGGAGTCATCAAAACATGTAATCATTGTTACTGGAGGCTCCTGGAGCTCTGGGATTTGTCTATGATTTTACCATCATATGTGTCCTTGGAGTGGCCCAGGAGTCATCAAGGTTTTCTGAAATTTTTTACACCAAGAATTCTCCAGTGTTGGGGAGGGGTTGTGTCAAAGTTGGCAACCCTCAGTTACTTCAGCCTGCCATTAAGCCATGTGCAGTTCTCCCAAACTCAGCAGGTTGTGAGGGAATATGTGGTAGAAGCACATGGAAGCTAAGCTTTGTTGTAAGTACTTGATGCACTTAGCTATTCAGAGCGTTTATCTTCTTACTTTAGAAACCTGTTTTCAGGAAGTTAAAAAAAATACAAGATTCAGTGCGCTGAAAATGGGAAAAAATGATGATGCAATGAAAATCCTAAGGGGAGGGAGTATTACAAGGTCACAGTTCATGTTGAAGTTCCGTGTGCTCACCAGAGATGGAGTGCACCTTAACTCCGAGCTTCCGGTAACCTGGTTCCATGTCTTAGAATGTCCTTAAAAGGAAAACTGACCAGTTACCTAAGGGTGGGGGCTCGGGGGAGGGGAACAAAACTCTTCTTGCCTCTAAGAAAGATTTCTCCTCTGGGTCCCCTTAAAGAGAGGGTACTTTCTAGAATACCAAGCAGAATCCTAAATAGTATCTTCAGAGAAAATTGCTAGAAGGTTTCAATAGGGATCTCACTCATGCTATTTGACCATGTGAGCTCATGGAACTACACCACAATGAAACAGGAGACAAACACACTGGGGCCAGAGCTTTCTGACACTGTAGCGTAATGCAGGAGCAGACTTCCAAGGTTTTAGGGAATGGACAGACAGAATGGGTAGACAGACATCCTTGAGATGATTCTCCATAAATAATATATCATGCAAATGAAATTTTGATATAGTGGGATAGTAAATGCAACATTAGCCTCTCTGATGGATGTCTGGATTATAGATATTTTAAATGCAGTATTGGTTTTTAATTTTACCTTGCTAATTGCACTTGGGAGTTACATTTTATTATTCCCATTTGATAGAAGAGCAAATTGAGATGCAAATTTGATCCTTTGCTCAAATTCACTCTGCTAATAAGAGCAACTTACATTGAGTTTAGGACTTTTTACTCCAGTGCCCTTTTCTTTTCTTAGTGTGTTTTAATAAATTCCAGTGTAGTTAACATACAGTGTTATATTTGTTTCAGGTATACAATATAGTGATTCAACAGTTGCATACATCAACTGGTGCTCATCACAACAAGTGCACTCCTTAATTCCCATCACCTATTTCACCCATTCTCCCATCCACCTCCCTTCTGGTAACCATCAGTGTGTTCTGAGTCTTTTTCTTGGTCTCTCTCTCTCTCTTTTTTCTTTGCTCCTTTGTTTTGTTTCTTAAATGCCACATATGAGTGGAATCATAGAGTATTTGTCTTTCTCTGACTGATTTACTTGGCTTAGCATAATACTTTCTAGATCCAACCATGTCATTGCAAATGGGAAGATTTCACTCTTTTTTATGGCTTATTAGATATGCCATTGCATATCTATCTATCTATCTACGCCACCTTTTCTTTATCCATTTATCTATGCAGAGACACTTGGGCTGCTTCCATCATTTGGCATTGTAAATAATGCTGCTCTAAATGTAAGTGTACATGTATCCCTTTGAATTAGTGTTTTTGTATTTTGTGGGTAAAATACCCAATAGTG
The DNA here is from genome assembly GCF_029215605.1 of Mirounga angustirostris. Taxonomy (NCBI): domain Eukaryota; kingdom Metazoa; phylum Chordata; class Mammalia; order Carnivora; family Phocidae; genus Mirounga; species Mirounga angustirostris. Next base: position 19,720,421 of record NW_026991715.1, read on the forward strand.
CAATTGCTAGATCATAGGGTAGTTCTATTTAACTTTTTGAGGTTTTCATGAAGGTTTTCATAGTGTTTTCCACAATGGCCACACCAGCTTGCATTCCCACCAACAGTGTAAGAAGATTCCTTTTTCTCCACATCCTTGTCAGCACTTGTTTCTTGTGTTTTTGATTTTAGCCATTCTGACAGGTGTGTTGCAATAACTCATTGTAGTTTTAACTTACATATGTCTCATGATGAGTGATGTTAAGCATCTTTTCAAATGTCTGTTGGTCATCTGGATGTCTTCCTTGGATAAATGTCTGTTCATATCTTCTGCTCATTCTTTAATTGGATTATTTGTTTTTTGAGTGTTGAGTTGTATAAGTTCTTTATTTTGGGTCCTAACCCTTTATAGGATATGTCATTTGCAAATACCTACTCCCATTCAGTAGGTTGTCTTTTAGTTTTGTTGATTGTTTCCTTCACTGTGCAGAAGCTTTTTGTTTTGATGTCGTCTCAATAGTTCATTTTTGCTTTTGTTTCCCTTGCCTCAGAAGATATATCTAGAATGTTGCTATGGCTGATGTCAAAGACCTTTCTGCCTATGCTTTCTTCTAGGATTTTTATGGTTTTGGGTTTCCCATTTAGGTTTTTAAACTCATTTGGAATTTATTTTTGTGTGTGGTGTAAGAAAGTTCTCCAGTTTCAAATTTTTGCATGTAGCTGCCAATTTTCCCAACTCCGTTTGTTAAAGAGATGGTCTTTTTCCCACTGGATATCCTTCCCTGCTTTGCTGAAATTGACCCTATAATTGTGAGTTTATTTCTGGGTTTTCTATTCTGTTCCATTGATCTATGTGCCTGTTTTGTGCCAGTACCATACTGTTTTGATTACGACAGCTTTGTAATATATCTTGAAGTCTGGAATTGTAATGTCTCCAACTTTGATTTTCTTTTTCAAAATTGCTTTGACAATTCAGGGTTTTTGTGGTACCATATAAATTTTAGGATTTTTTTGGTTCTAGTTTTATGAAAAATGCTGTTGACATTATGGTAGGGATTGCATTAAATATGTAGATTGCTTTGGTTAGTATAGATATTTTAACAATATTTTTTCTTCCAATCCATAAGCATGGAATGTCTTTCCACTTCATTGCATTGTCTTCGGTTTCTTTCACCTGTATTTTATAGTTTTCAGGGTACAGGTCTTTCACCTCTTTGTTAGGTTTATTCCTAGGTATCTTATTATTTTTGATGCAATTATAAATGGGATTGTTTTCATGATTTCTCTTTCTGTTGCTTCATTATTATTGTACAGAAATGCAACAGATTTTACACAATGATTTTGTATCCTGCGACTTTACTGAATTCATTTATCAGTTATAGTAGTTTTTTTTTGGTGGAGTCTTTAGGGGTTTCTGTATATAGCATCATGTCATCTGCAAATAGTGAAAGTTTTACTTCTTCCTTAGCAGTTTGGACGCCTTTTATTTGTCTTTGTTGTCTAATTGCTGTGTCTAGGACTTCCAGTACTATATTCATGAACAGTGGTGAGAGTGGACATCCCTGTCTGGTTCCTGACTATAGGGGAAAAGCTCTCAGATTTTTCTTATTAAGGAAGATATTAGGTGTGGGCTTTTCATAGATGGCCTTTATTATGTTGAGGTATGTTTCCTCTAGATGTACTTTGTTGAAGGCTTTTATCATGAATGGATGTTGTACTTTGTCAAATGCTTTTTCTATGCTTATTGAAATGATCATGTGGTTTTTATACTTTTTTTTTTTTTGATGTGATTTCTTGTGAATACGGAACCGTCCCTTGTATCCTGGGAATAAACCCCACTTGATCATGGTGAATGTTTTTTTTTTTTAAGGTATTGTTGGATTTGGTTAGCTAGTATTTTGTTGAGGATTTTTGCATCTGTGTTCATCAGAGATATTGGCCTATTGTTCTCCTTATTTGGAGTGTCCTTATCTGGTTTTGGCATCAAGGTAATGCTGGCCTCCTAGAATGAATTTGGAAGTTTTCCTTCCTGTTTTATTTTTTTAAGAATATCTAGGACTTTATTCATGTCTTCTAGATAGTCCAATTTGTTGCCATACAGTTTTTGTAATATTCTCTTAAAATTGTTTGTATTTCTGTGGTGTTGGTTGTTATTTCTCTGTTGTGATTTTATTTGACTCCTTTTTTCTCTCTCTCCTTCCTCTCCCTCTCTTTTTTTATGCGTCTGGCTAGAGGGTTATCAATTTTGTTGATCTTTTCAAAGAACCAGGTCCTACTTTCATTGATCTGTTACTTTGTTTTCTAGTTTCTATATCATTTATTTCTTCTCTAATCTTTATTATTTACTTCTTTCTGCTGATTTTGAGTTTTGTTTGGTTGTTGTTGTTGTTTTTAGCTCCTTAAGGTGTAAGGTTTAGTTGTTAGAGATTTTTCTTGCTTCTTGAGGTTGGCTGGTATTGCTATAAACTTCTCTCTTGGGACTGCTTTTGCTGCATCCCAGAAGTTTTGGACTATTGTGTTTTTATTTTCATTTATTTCCACGTATCTTTTGATTTGTTCTTTGATTACTTGGTTGTCCCCTTCATTGCTTAGTAGCATGTCTTTGTGGTCTTTCCAGATTTTTTTCTTGTGGTTGATTTCTAATATCACAGTGCTGTGGTCAGAAAAGATGCATGGTATGACTTTGATCTTTTTAAATTTGTTGAGGCTTGTTTTTTGGCCCAGTATGTGATTTATTCTGGAGAATGTTCCCTGTGCCCTTGCAAAGAATGTGCATTCTGCTGATTATAGATAGAACGTTCTGAATATATCTGTTAAATCCATCTGGTCCAGTGTATCATTCAAAGCCACTCTTTCCATGTTGATTTTCTGTTTGGATGATCTGCCCATCCATGTAAGTGGGGTGTTAAAGTCCCTACCATTTTTGTATTACTACTGATTAGTTCCTTTATGTATGTTATTAACTGTTTTTATGTATTTGAGTCCTTGCATGTTGGGTGCATAAATATTTATAAGTGTTATATCTTCCTGTTGGATTGTCCCCTTTATTATTATACAGTGTCCTTCTTTGTCTCTTTTTACAGACTTTGTGTTAAAGTCTATTTTTTTTTTCTGATATAAATATTGCTACTCTGGCTTTCTTCCCCCCACATCTGTTTGCATGATAAATGTCTCTCCATTATTGACTTTCAATCTGCATGTGTTTTAGGTTTGAAATAAGTCTCTGTAGGCAGCATGTAGATGGGTCTTGTTTTTTTTATCCACTCTGTCATACTTTGTTTTTGATTGCAGCCTTTAGTCCATTGACATTAAAACTGACTATTGATAGATATGTATTTATTGACATTTTCTTACTTGTTTTGTGGTTGTTTTGGTAGTTTTTCTCTGATCTTCTCTTTCTCTCTCTCATGGTTTGCTGGATTTCTTTAGTGATATACTTGGGTTTCTTACTCTTAATTTTTTGTATATCTATTACTGTTTGATTTGTGGTTACCATTTGGTTTATATATAACACCTTCTGCAGATAGCAGTCTATGTTAAGCTGAGAGTTGCTTAATTATAAACTCATTCTTTACTCCTATCCCATGATTCATATAGTTGGTATATTTTATATTATTTTGTGCTTGTCTTATTTTTATAAGCACATTTAAGTTTTTTGCTTTTATGTTTCCTATTTTTTTTTTAACTGTTACCTATGGTTTTTATTTTCCATCACAGAGTCTCCCTTAATGTTCTTGTAGGGTTGGTTTAGTGGTCATGAATTCTTTTACCTTTGTTTGTCTGGGAAACTCTTTACCTTTCATTCTGTTCTAAATGATAGCATTGCTGTGTAGAGTATCCTTGACAGCAGATTGTTTCCCTTTAGCACTTTGAATATATTTTCCCACATCCTTCTAGCCTGCAAAGTTTTGCTGAAAAATCAGCTGGTAGTCTTATGGGGTTTCTTTCATATGTAACTGTATTCTTTTCTGTTGCAACGTTTAAAATTCTTTTATATGACTTTTTTTCCCCCCCCATTTTAATTGCTATGTGTCTTGGTGTGGACTTCCTTGGGTTGAACTTGTTGTGGTATCTCTGTGCCTCCTAAATTTGGATCTCTGTTTCCCTCCCCAGATTCAGGAAGTTTTCAGCTATTATTTCTTCAAATATGTTTTCTATCCCCCCTTTTCTCTCTTCTCCTTCTGGAATCCTTTTATTGTAATGCTCAGTGGAGTCATTAAGTGTATTCTTATTATGCAGTATTTGTTTCTCACCTGTTCAGCTTCGTTCCTTTCCATTACTCTGTCCTCCAGATCACTGATACTTACTATATACCCTACTACTTATTTCAGCTATTATATTTTTAATTTCATTTATTGAGTTCTTCATCTTTGTTATGTTACTATTTTATTTGTTAAGGGTCTCATGATGTCCTCCACCCTTATCTAAAGTCCAGTGAGTATCTTTATGATCATTATTTTAAATTCTGTATCAGGTATATTACTTATTTCTATTTTGCTTTGATCTCCTGCTTGATTTTGTCCTGTTCTTTCATTTGGGATATATTCTTCTCTTTCCTCATTTTATCTACCTCTCTGTGTTGGTGTCTCTGTGTTAGGAAAGGCAACTATGTCTTCTACTTTTAAAAGTAATGGCTTTAAGAAGAAGAGGGCCTATAGTGTGCTGTAGTGTAGTGTCCCCTGTTTATCTGAACCCGGTGCTTCAGGGGCATCTCCTATGTGTATTGCTTGCATCCTGCTGTTGTGTCTGAGCCACTCTTTCTTTCAGTCCAGATGTCTGCCCTGATTCTATGCCTTTTGTGGGTGATGCATGATCTCTGTGGGGTTAGACACAGGCAGGCTAGCTCTGAGGGGAGTGACTGTAGGAGGGCACAGGAGTGGGGCGGCAGTGTTAGCAAAATTTGTACATAGCTGCTAGTCCAAAGCTGGATCCTTGAAGCACAGCCTGGGGTTCAGTGTGGAGTGGTGCCAGTGACCAGGGTCCTGGTGCCTTTGTGCATGCTTGGGCTGGTGAAATTTGCACTGAGCCCAGGGCTGAGGCCAGGATAAGTGGACAAGTCCTCGGGAGGATGTGTGGGTGGGGTGCATTATTAGCAGGAGAGGTAGCAAGTGTGCAGGGCTGCCTCCCATAGGGGGCTCTGTCTCTATGCAGGGGGAGAAAAATGGTGCCTGTTAGCTTTTTTGTTCCCAGAGAAGTCCAGCAACATACTCCCAAATCAGAATAAACAGATCTTCCTTCAGTTGGCATCAGGCTTTGTGCAAACTGTTACTTCTATGTTGCCTTTCCATGGGCTGCTGTCTCTTGAAAGGCAGGGACCCAGCTATCACTCTACCCTCTCCACTTACCCAGTGCTGAGTCAGCTGACTTTTAAAGCTCCAGGCTCTAAGTTTTCAAAGCCAGACATTATGGGGTTTCATCTTCCCCGTGTAGGCTCCTTGTGCTTTCCCCTCTCAGCACTGGCAGCTTCCTCCTTCCTGGGGGCAACTCCTGACTACCATTTCTGCCCTTCCTCACCTCTCATAGGCAGCTTCTTCTCTACATTTAGTTGTGGAGGGTTTTTTTGCCAGTATTCAGATTGCTTTCTGGTTTATTTACATGGACATGAGAGATACCTAATGGTAAACATGGGAAAGGGTGAGCTTAGGGTCCTCCTACTCTGCCATCTTCACAAGCTCTGTCCAGTGTCCATTTCTTGAGAAGTGAACCTTCTGCCTCTGCTTCCCTAGTATCTGGTGACTGAGGAAAATGACCCAAATAGCAGCCTGGCTGGGGCCATGAGACCCTGCTCACTCTGGTCTCCTCCAGTCCCAGTACTGGACACACTGTGCCTCTAAAAAGACACATCTGGCGAAGTCTGGGCTTCTGACTACCCCCAGAGGTAGAGTATGTCTTAAGCATTTTTGTTATATAACCATTATTACAAACCCATACACCCACATATATGAGAATTAAGTATTATTCAAACTTGCTCAGGATGACCTTTGGGGAAGTTGGTGGGGTAAGAGAAACTGGTAAGTAAAAGCTAACAGTTGGAAAACCTCCACTTAAGGCAGCTTTTTTCAAGGTGAGGTTACTCATTGTGATCATCATAGACCAACAAAAGAAGAGCAATGTCTTTTCTGCACAGCTTCTCAGAGCATTTAGAAGGCTCATGTGTTTGTGAGATGCCACGAGCACATGCACCATAAGGAACTCCCTAAATGTACTCTGCACAGGGCCTTTCCTTGCAGAGGATCCTACAGGACCAACACTGTGCTTGGTTTATTTGGGAAATGTTACCCTACAAATGGGATTCTCAATTGGAGTTGCCTAGGAAATCTTTAAACCTACTGATTTTTGAGCCCCAAACCAGAACAGTTTTATTAGAATCTCGGTGGTGAGAGAGCATTGCTATTTTTAAAGAAATTCTTCAAATGATTGTACTGCCCAGCGGTGTTGAGAGTATGTAGTCTAGGAGCACTAGGTCTTCAGTAATTTGAAGACTTATTTAGCCCTGTATCTTAAAGAATTTTGACCTCTCTAATATAGAGTGGCCAGGTAGAAAACTGATGTGTCTTTATCAGTACAACTCTTTTAAACCCTACTTAACTTTGTGTCTTTTGAGCTACAACAGCCCCCTGCCTTCCAGCCCACATCTTCAAAAATGAGTCTATAATACCTGTCTTACACAGCTCTTATTCACTCCTAGGTCAAGTGAACTCTGGTTTGTGTCCATTATGTTCCTAAACTCACTGCTAATTAAATAGGCAACTAATATAACCTTATCCAGGGTGAGTCCAGATTGCTATAACTGTGGGATGTTATATATCTGAGATTTATATTGCAACATTTTAACTTTGATTGGTACTATATACATCACTTCCCCCCTTCCTTAGTCTCTTGTCCCTGATTTGTGCAATACAATTTTATGACATTTTTTAGATATTTTGAAATGCACATTATATGTATCTATCATTGACTCGGGTTCTATTATTTTACTTCAATTAGACATGTTTGATGGTTTTCAGTACTCTATTAGTTACCTACTTCTGAGCTGTTGCTTTTCACTAAGAGCGTCAACAAGTTGAACAACAAAATACATTTTCAGGAGAAATTTTTGTTTTCAAATGCTATAATGGTCATCTTTAATCGAAATTTGGACCACAAAGGCATAATATTGAGGGAAACACAGATTTTTAATACACAGGCTATGCCAGGAGCACATGGACTTATCTGGAAGAACAACTCAACACAGGACCTAACTTGAATCTGAATGCCATGAAATAAAAGAAGGTTATGAAGCCATCTGTGAATTTCTCCTCCACCTAATACGATGTATATTGTGCATTTCAGGCTTTGAGGCATTCACTATAACAGCAGCTTATGAAATACCCTCTAAAAAACAAAAATGCTTGTCAACTACGTTTGGGTTGCACTTAGGATAATGAGAGTCCAACACAAAGAAATCATCAAGCATACCATCTGAGATCATTGACTTCACACACGAAATCCAAAAATACAGGGAGATGAAAGTTGAGACTTTCCTCAATATGTGACCAAAGAGAAGGAGAATGGAGTGAATGAATCATGGGGTGTGTTAGATTTACTTTGTGACAAGAGCCTTAGAAGAAATAAATTGGGTTCTTGGGGTGTGTAATCCTGTCAGCCATAGAGGTTGGAGTGATTTTTGGCTTATAATGTGTCCAAGAACTCTAGAATCAGAACAGTGGAGAGAAACAATAAAAAGTCAGAAGGAACATGACAGGAGAGGGGCCATGCCTAACCTGTGCTGAGAATATAAACCCCACACGAGAAAGCTGGGAAAGGGAAATGTGAATCATGATCTGGCTGAGAAACCTCTTATCCTCACAAGATTTGAAAAGGAACTTAAAAGGCAAATTAAGAGACAGATCGTTGAATCATCAGCTGAGAGCAAATTGGATTGAACCGATAAAAGCCCAAATGGCATAAAGTTATTCTTGAAGAGAATCCGTAAGCAGGCTGATGTGAAGAAGGGACTGTATAAAATGACACAGGAAGACTAAGTTAAAGAGAGAGCAAACATCTCCTCCTGGCCACTCTAGTTGGCTGGCAAACAGTAAGATGGGTACAGGGAGTGGGAAGAGGTATGGGGGATGAGCAGTATACGACTCAGGCCTGTGGACTGAGGAGAAGTTACTGGAATGTTACACATGAAAGCAGAGGGATTGGCTCTCTCATCAATGCTGAATGAATTGAACCTCATTGGGACTTGTTTGTTCTGGGGTTCTGCTATGGAGTGGATTGCATCTTCTAAACTCGTACGTTGAACGCATACCCTCCAGTGCCTCAGAATGTGACCTTATTTGACAATAGGGTTGTTGCAAAGGTAGTTAGGTAAGGTGAGGCCATACTGGAGTAGGGTGGGTCCCAATCCAATAGGATTGCTGTCCTTATGAAAAAAGGATAGTTCGACGGAGACACACAGGAGGGCCATTTGAAGACTGGAGTTGTCCTGCGATAAGCCTAGCACCTACTAGAAGCTAGGAGGGGGACCTGGAACAGACCTGTCCCTGGAGCCTTCAGAGGGAGCATGGCCCTACCCACATCTTGCTCTTGGACTTCTGGCCCCCAGAATAGAAAATAAATCCCTGTTGTTAGAGCTACTCACTTTGTGGTTACTTAATATAGCAGCCCTAGGGAATAATTACAGGCTCTTGTGGCATCTCCTTAAGAGCTTTCTATGTCTCTGAGCAGGTCCAGAAGACAGCACAGGTCTGAGAGGAGGGCGTGTTGGGCAGGGAGCTTTCAGGCAGCATGGGGAGAACATGACTGGTTAGCAGGATGCTATTTTGGGCAAAGACTGAAGAGGCTATGTATGATGGGGATCAGTCACTAAGAATGTGAAAGGCTAATCTGGGGAAGTGGGAAGCAGGTTCTCTGTAGCAAAGCCTGGGATTAGAATAAGGGGTAGAATTTTGGAGAAGACAGCCCCACTGTGCACCGAACTGCCTCAGAGATGCTGAATGAGAAGGAAGGGGAGAACTCGTGGCAGAAGAGGGGTGAGCTAAAGTCCTCTGGACTTGGAGTGGATGTGGGCTGGGGCAGTCCTGGGGCTCTGTGCACAGAGGGTACTGTGGCTGCAGAGCTGAAGCTGAAATTGGTACAAGCCAGGGGACCATGGGGCTCTGCACACAGGGGGCACTTGGCAGGGCAGCTAAGGGCTGAGGCAGGTGCAGGCTGGGGTATCCCAGGGCACTTTGTGCCAGGGGTGCACTGGCAAATTGTCTGGAGCTGAAGTGGTGCAAACCTGGAGTGTGCTTTGTATCTGTGTCACCTTGGTGAGACAGATGGAACTGTACTGAGCTCTAACCAAGGATGTCCTGGTATGTGCTGTGCTGGGGCCATCTTGGTGGGACTGCTGAACTGGTAGAGCTAGGGGCCTGGGGCTCACTGAGATGGTAGGTCTTCTGGGTGCCTGGATCCTGGTCCCATCCACCAGAATGTAAACTGTGACATTCACCAGACCCTTCAACATGGGGAGAGATTCAGCATCTCTCCCGCTATTGGTGGAGGGTTAGGGCTGGACACTGTACATTCTGGTTATTCTTTAAAAGCACAAGGTTTGGTTTTTTTTCTGTGCCCCATGGCATCCTTGGCTGGTGTGGACCAGTGTCCTAGGCATGGTGCCGTAGCAGGCCAACTGTGGCGCCTACACTCTGCTCCTGTCTGCACCATTAAAGTAGAGGGGGACGTAAACAGTGGTGCTCAGCAGCCGCTCCGATCCAGAGAGAGTTGCAGCAGCCCCCCTAACATTTGGTAGGATTGGAGGGCTGGTTCCTTTACGTCCTAGTTGCCCCTTGAAACTGTGGCAACGTTTTCTGTGCCCCAGCGTAGACGAAGCTGCTCACTGACCCTCAGCACTATCCCTCCCCGTAGCCGTTTGCAGTGTCAGGGGTGGGCGTTCCCTTCCTTACCGTGTCTCCATCTCTCTTGGTCTTCTCCACGGGGTCAGTCTTTGATTGTACAGAAACTATTCAGTCGTCCTCCGTTCTTCAGGAGGAATTGCTCTATAAATACATGTGGATGTGTTGTGTTTGTGGAGCAGGTGAATTCAGGGTCTGAATTCCAGGTCTGCCTCTGTTGCCATTTTTGATGGGAGGCCTCTGGCTGTGTCTTTAGATGTGAAGTGAGTCTCTTACAGGCAGCATATAGATAGGTGGATCGTCTTTTTTTTTTTTTTTTAAATCCATTCAGCTACCCTGATTAGAGCATTTAGTCCATTTACATTTAAAGTAATTATTGCTAGATATGCACTTACTCCTTGTTACTTGTTGGTAGGTGTGTTGTAATTACTCTGTTACTTTCTCCCTCTCTTGCTGTCTTCCCTTGTGATTTGATGATTTTCTTTGTTTGGATTCTTACCTCTTTATTTTGTATGTATCTATTATAGGTTTTTGGTTTGGGCTCATCATGAGGTTCACGTATAAAAACCTATGTATATACCAATCTATCTTAAGTAGGTGGTTAAGTTTTGACCCCAGAATATGTATTTTTTTAGGGTAAATGATACACTGTGCCATTTCAGCATGGCTACAAAAAAGTAACTGCAAAATATAAGAGGAAAAGAAATGGGCAATTGGACAATTAAATACAGTATGAATGCAAGTCTAGTTTAGGAGTCTTGATACGTTGGAAAATTACACATATTGAAGAGGACAATAAAATAGAAACAAGAGATTATGTGGAACTTTTCCCCCTGAGATGGAAAAAAAAAAGTCAATAGGTTGAAGATAAAAGAAGTAAGAATAAAGACCTATTGAAATGAGAGAAAAAAGACTAGACAGCATAAACCAAACCTAATATTGACTCAATACAGTTGTCAGTCATCTTATTCCTATCACATGTATCTTCCCTAAACTTGAAGGGATTATCAACCAAACATGCATTTCCAGCATAAACTTCAACAGCAATTTTTTAATACCCACAGTACAAGGCAAAACCTTAAGCAATGTGACTTTGCTTCTAAGAGGAAAGGTTAAGGGGATGAGATGGAAAGACTTTCTGAGGGTTTGTGAATCAAAACTACAGTAAGATATCATCTCAAACCTGTCAGAATGGCTAAAATCAACACAAGAAACAACAGGTATTGGTGAGGATGTGAAGAAAGGGGAACTCTCATGCACTGCTGGTGGGAATGCAAGTTGGTGCAGCCACTCTGGAAAACAGTATGGAGATTCCTCAAAAAGTTAAAAATAGAACTACCCTATGATCTAGCAATTGACTACTAGGTATTTACCCAAAGAATACAAAAATATTAATTCAGAGGGATACATGAACCCCAATGCTTATAGCAGTGTTATCTACAATAGCCAATTTATGGATAGAGCCTAAATGTCTGCTGACCAATGAATGGATAAAGATGTGGTGTGTACACACACACACACACACACACACACACGAATATTACTCAGCTATCAAAAAGAATGAAATGGGGTTATGAATGTCACCTAGATATGGTAAAAAAATATTTGCAGTGATGTGGATGGAGCTAGAAAGTATTATGATAAGTGAAATAAGTTAATTCGAAAGACATACCATATGATTTCACTCATATGTGTAATTTAAAAACCAAACAAATGAGCATAGGGAAAAAGAGAAACAAACCAAGAAACAGACTCTTAACTCTAGAGAACAAGCTGATGGTTACCAGAGGGTAGGTGGGGAGGGGTCTGGATGAAATAGGTGATGGGGATTAAGGAGGACACTTGTTATGATGACACCAGTTGATAATATGCAGCTGTTGAATCACTATTGTATGCCTGAACCCAGTATTATACTGTATGTTAAGTAACTGGAATTTAAAAACTTGAAAAAAAGGTGACCTTGAGAAGTTAGCTTCTATTACCGTCAGCTACACAATGGGGGTAAGATTGGTATTTCACAAGATAGTTGTAAGGATTCAATGAGACTGTGTATGTAATGACTTGGTGCATAGATGCACAAATCATAGCTATTACTGTCAACCTTTTACCCCAGTGTTAAGTGTGAAGCCGAATTTTAAAACTTCAAAGGAATGAAAACTCCGAATATTCACACCAGCTATCAAATCGTCCCACTTTTCTTGGTCTTTGGCCTTGGTTTTGGTCACAGAGCAATGTTCAAAGTTGTATTTCATTAAAGCAATAAAGAAATATGGATGGAAGGAAAGCCAGAGTAGGTGTCTATCAGTTCTAGTTGCACATTAGAATCATGAAAAGACAGAATCAATGTGGCAACACCAAGATTTAAGGTTGGATAATGTTTATTATTGGTGGTGGTCCTGTAAGCTGTTTAGCCACATCCCTGGCTTCTACCTGCTAGATGCCAGTAGCATATCCCTCCTCCTCGGCTGTGACAATCAAAAATATATCCAGATATTGCCAAACGTCTTCCCTAGGAAACAAAATTTCCTCCAGTTGAGAAAGAGAGACTAAGGAGAAAGTTGTGATTTAAATGCTTTGAGGCAGGACCCAGATATCTACATTTTTCTAAATTCCCTAGATGACTTCATTATGGAACCAGAATCACATTTGGAATCAGATTTAGAGCAATTGGCCAGGGAATCTATATTTTACTTATTTTTATTGAGATATAATTGACCTATAACCTTATATTAGTTTCAGGTGTACCACATAATGATGGGATTTAAGCACAGATAGTAAAATGATGACCACAATGAGTCTAGTAATATCACCACACATAGTCACAATTCTTCTTTCTTGTGATGGGAATGGCTGGATCATAGGGTGGTTCTACTAGTAATTTTTTGATGGCACTCCACGTTGTTTTCATAGTTGCCACAACAGTTACCATTTCCACCAAGGGAATGTATTGTTCATGAGGGCTCCCTTTTTCCACATCATCCCAAACACTTGTTATGTCTTATTTTTCTGATAATAGCCCTTATTTTTTTTCATAATAGTGTGCGGTGATAGCTCATTATGATTTATCCATTTTTTGAATTTGTTTTGTTTTTTTTGTGTTCTGGTATTTTTTTTTTTTTTTTTGCTATTGAGTTGTATAAATGGTTCATATATTTTGGATATTAATGCCCTATCAGATGGATGACTTGAAAATATTTTCTCCTGTTTGGAAGGTTGCCTTTTCATTTTGTTGATGGTTTCCTTTGCTGTGCAGAAACTTTTAAGTTTAAATATAGTCCCATTTATTTTTGCTTTTGTTGCTTTTATTATTGGTGTTAGATAGAAAAAAATCACTGCCAAGGAGCTTACCAGTTGTGTTTTCTTCTATGAGTTCAATGGTTTCCAGTCTTAAGTTCAAGTCTTTAATTCATTTCGAGTTAATTTTTGTGCATGGTGTAAGATAGTGGCCTAGTTTCATTCTTTTGTATTGTGGCTGTCCAGTTTTCCCAACATCCATTTGTGGAAGAGACTGCCTTTTCCCATTGTATATTTTGGGGAAATTTATATTTTAACTAACTTGTTGGCCAACTTTTCTAAAATTCAGAATGCCAATTATTTAATAAATGAGTGATAGTCTAAGAACTTGACAAGAGCTGTTTAAAGTGATAGTAATCTAGTATTGTTACATTGCCTCCTATTTGGATAGAAAATTTTTAGGAAAATTGTTATGAATTATAAAACAACTAGGACAGAGATAGTTAAGTATGTGGCAATCACTCTTTATTTAAGCGTAGTTTTAATTACTATTTTGGTCAGCTAGGGCTGCCATAACAAAAAATGATAGTCTGTGGCTTATACAGTGGAAACTGGGTCCCACCTCCAAATACTGTCACTGTTAAGGCTTTAATATTTTTTTTTAATGGGGGCACACTTCAGTCTCTAGCAGTTACCAAGAATTTTGCATTTCTCTATAAGCCTAGAACTAAGTGGGGTAGGCAGAATGTTTCTCTCAAAGATAAAAAAGTCTTCACCTCCAGGTACTGTGAATACGTTACCTTTCATGGCAAAAGAGACGTGACAGATATGACTGAGTTATGAATCTTGATAAGGGGAAATCGTCTGGGTGCTCTCACTGTGATCCCATGGGTCCTTAAAAATGAGGAGGCAGAAAAAAGTCACTAGTGTACATAAATAATAATGATCTCAACATTTACAATCATATTTTCACTTCTCATCCATTGCATTTAAAATAAGAGATCAAGTGTCACTTAACATTTTCTTGGATTTTCTCTATTATCGTAACTCTTACCTACAAATATCCTTTACTATTCTTTCCTAAAGCATCGTGAATCCTCCCTTCATTGATTTTTTTACTGCAGTCCTTGACTTCTCAGGTAGCACTGCATCTTGTCGTTGGACCTGCAGAGAGTTTGGGTCAGCCACAAAGTTTAGAGGGACCACAGTAATCACTGCAAATCAGTATTATAGTATAGTAGCAAGAACAAATACCATGAGGCTAAGTCCTGAATGGTGATAGAGGCCCCACCTAGCACCTTGAGACACTCACTCTTAGAGCTCAGACATCCTGACACAGGGAAGCCAAACAAGCCTGAAGAGGCCACCTCTTTCAGCCTTAGTCCCAGTCAATACCTAGCATCAACTAGCAGACACATCCGTGGGTGAGCCTTGAGATTATTTCGGTCTGCAGTCTTTGATGCGTCCCTACTGAAACCAAATGGAGCTGAAATGACCTGCCACTGCTTTAAGCCAAATCATGTTTTGGTGTGGTTCCACACACCTAGCAATAGAAAACTGCAATAACCTCCACACTTGTACCGAACCACATACACATTCCTTTTTCATCAGTTCTCACTGACCCCTCACTTTAACCTAGCTTCCCACTGTGATTTTTTTATGCCCCATCACTCATGCACTGCTTCTCACAGTGTGAGCCGTGGTTCCTTACATTGATCTCAGTAAAGAGCCTGGTAGTGTTGTTTTGTTCCACCCATGCTCATCTAACTCTTACCAATTCTTCAAGGTCCATAATTCAGGCCACACAATTGCCTATCCATTGTATTGGTTTGGCCATATCCAAGTGCCCTGGAAAGTTAGCAGCCTAGTTTTCTTTGGGGGAAACCATCTCTTCTTAATGCCCTATCCAGAGGCTTTAGGTATGGTGGACTTGCGCTTCCAGTCTGAGGTGGGGAAGGGGCCCAGACTTACCCAGTTGGCATTTTCCATCTTCCTAGCCATGTGACTAGTTGGAGAATGAGCCCATGCCCCGAGCTGGTGCAATGAGCTGGAATCCTGGACTTTTCCTAGAACAATGTTTTACTAGTGCCTGCTGAACCATGAGGCTGTTAGCCCAGGACTGAAGTGGCCTGCACGGAGTGAAAGACCACCTGAGGATGACGCCAACCCAGAAGAAAGCTTTCCCAGGACATTATTGGAGCCTGTGGATTCAGCCATGCCTGAAGACTGATCCTTGCTCCACCCACCACTTCTCAGTTTTCTGAACCAAGCAATTCCCTTTTTGGCTAAAAGCCAGATTGAGTTAGATTTCTATCACTATGTAACTATCGAGGCAGTCTTCATCATCAATAGGGTGATTCCTGAATGCCTATTTCAAATGGGATTCTGTACTTGAAGTTAAGACATGAGCATTAGTAAGACACGGTCCATGAGGCTTAGCGCTTATTCACTACTCCTTCTGTCCCTTCAGTGGAAATCCTCATGATGGCATTTGGGTATAGCACTTGTCACAGATGTTATGCAGGATAGTTCGTTGAATGCATTCCATTAGATGCTTTGTGAAGACAGCAGTCTTTCACTTTATAGGATGATATAAAAATACACATAGGAGAGGGTGGGCATATGATATGTATTCAGTAGCTATTACTTCCTATTTTTTCCTATTGCACCAAGCATGGATGTTGTCCATAGTTATTCAGTGATACATATAAATTATTCATTGTCCCTAAGTAATACTGCATAACATTTATGGAACAATTATTACATGCCAGACTTAAGGATCACCTCAGTGAATTCTCACAGTAACTTGAGGAGATAGGTGCTATTCTTCCCTTTGTACAGGTGGGGGAAACTCAACACATAAAAACATGCAGAGTTAACAAGCTTGTCCATAGTCTCACAGCTTGCACCTACTGGAGTGAGGACTCCCACTCCTGTCTCTTTAACACCCCAAACCTCCAAGCTGCTACGTTGTGTTGAATGCATGGGATTTGCTGCTTGGAAAACTTTCTACATACCTGTTTGGAATCCAGAGAAATTGGCTGGGTTAAAAAGCCTTGAAAGCCAGAGAAATCAGCCCTGTGATGAGTGCAGGAGTGCTGCCCAGGCAAGAGAAACAACTTAATGACGTTCTGGGAGGTTGGATCGGGTGAGCAGAAATTTGGAAGGCATTGCTACAAGCCAGATAGCGGGAGCAAATTGCTAGAACTTTGTTCTTCCCACATCAGCCACAGATGTGAAGAAAATGACAAGAGTAAAAATGGCAAAAGCCTTTTCTAAAAAGTGTTGCAGATTCCATGGCCGGCGGCTAAGAAAGTGTAGCATCCCTGGTTGTCACAAGTGCCTAACAGAACAAAGAATTGCAGGCTGCAGGGTAAGATGATAGGGCTGGAAATGAAGAGCTTATGAGGAAGCAAAATGGAAAAATCGAACCAAGGGTAAATGGGGATTAATAGGTCCTTGAAGGGTTCAGGAAGACTTGTCCGGAGTTCCAATGCATACGCACAGGGAAATAGGCTCCTTGTAGAACTCATGATAAGGTTCCCATTCACCTTCCCAGGAATACAACAGAGTCACTGCTAAAATTCTGGTCGTTTTTTTTTTTGGGAGAACGAAATGTATTCATAGGCAAATCAAAAAGATGCCCATAAAATGTTTTTTTCCTTAGAGTATAATGAAAAATTAAATATTTATTCTAAAAGTCGTCATGAAAAAGGCAGATTTTTTTCATCCTCATTTCCTGCTGGGGTTTTGCAGATCCCCGTAGCAGGACTGCTCCCCGGAGTCATGGTCCCTCCCCAGTCAGTCCCATGGCCGGAGTAGGCACTGGAAACAAGGGGAAGACGTGAGGCTCCTCAGTGCACCTTGAGCAGTGGGAACGGCAGCGAGGTAGGAATTTCTGAACTTGGGTTACATTTGCATCTTGGATCCTCAGCTTTGACATCTGAATTCAGGTCACGAAAACACCATTTGCGCTGTGTTATTTGCAGGATGAGATGGGTAACACATGTTGAACCTCTGCCATTGTGTCTCGTTCATGTGGGCACTCCCCCAACCCCTAGTCCGAGAACCACCCCCCCCCCAGTGAAGGTAGAGACCAGGTCTCTCTTGATCACTCCTGTGCCCCAGAGTCTCTGCTAAGTACATGTTGGATTAAATTGATGCCTATTGGTTGTATATTTAGGAAGATGCGACATCAGTTTTCTGTTTATTCTAAAGCAGCTTGTGTCAAGCAAATGCTCTTCTAAAGATACTAAATTTGCCCGTAAGTCTCCTGAAAGATCCTGATGATAGGGTAAAATGACCAATCACACTTAATGACAGAGATGTGTTCGGGGTGGGGGGCAGTGACAGAGAACTCTCTTCCACAAATGGTAGTCTGAATTAACATTATCTAGAGACCACTCTCTTTTTTTTTTTTTTTAACATTTATTTATTTATTTTGACAGAGTTAGCAAGAGCAGGAACACAAGCAGGGGGAGTGGAAGAGGGAGAAGCAGGCTTCCTGTCAAGCAGGGAACCCGATGTGGGGCTCGATCCCAGGATCTTGGGATCACGACCCAAGCTGAAGGCAGACCCTTAATGGCTGAGCCACCCTGGCGCCCCTAGAGACCACTCTCTTAATCAAAAAACACTTTAAGTGACCAGTTACATGTGGTCTTTGGAGGATGAGGCCAAGTAGCAAGAACAAATCCTTTGAACCTTGTTCTTTTTTTTTTTTTTTTTTTAAAGATTTTATTTATTTATTTGACAGAGAGGAGACAACGAGAGAGAGAACACAAGCGGGGGGAGTGGGAGAGGGAGGAGCAGGCTTCCCGCAGAGCAGGGAGCC
Organism: Mirounga angustirostris; assembly: GCF_029215605.1. NCBI lineage: Eukaryota > Metazoa > Chordata > Mammalia > Carnivora > Phocidae > Mirounga > Mirounga angustirostris. The sequence goes on from NW_026991715.1 coordinate 19,738,348, forward strand.
CGATGTGGGACTTGATCCCAGGACCCTGGGATCATGACCTGAGCCGAAGGCAGACGCTTAACGACTGAGCCACCCAGGCACCCCGAACCTTGTTCTTTTTTTGCATCTGTCCCCAGAAGAAAATGACATCGTGAAATTTTCTAGGCTTTGCTTAAAACCATGGCAATTTTGCTAAATGCCATCCCAGTTTCTGCTTGCAGATACCTCTTCCCAAAATCCTTCCCTGGTGTGAGTGATACATGAATACAGCAGAGAGGCACTAATAAGAGATACAGTGTGAACAGATGAGATTTATTGAGGGCTACGGTAGCAGATTGGAGAGGTGAGAGGTGAGGAACCGGTATTCCAGGGGAGTAGTGATATCCAAGCAGAACCCGGCTGATCGGTGAGCTACCTTGTTCATTGGATTCTGTCAAAAGTCTGGCATTGAAACTATAGTTCTTCATAAAGGATAAAACACTAAAGCTTTTTTGAGAGTAAGTTACTCTCCAAAACGCCAAATCTTTCTGCTGTGTCAGCATTTTACAATTTTTTATTTTGTTTTGTTTTGGGTCTGACTTTCCCTTTCACCAGATTAAATACTTCTGAGCCCTTTAAGGATTATTGTAATCATTCTTTCTTCTTTTTGCATAATCAATAAAAACATTCCCAACTATTTTATTAGTGAGTATAGAAATGGCCATCTTAGGGTGTTATTTTCATACTCTTGGACTATATTTATAATGTATAATTAACTTTTAATAAATACTGCACACTCTTTAGTTGAGTACCAAAAATATAGGAAAAAAATCATGATTTTGTCATAAATCTATAAGTATTAGACCACTTTTAATTTAGAGATTGAAACCGGAATAAAATACAGATTTAGTTTAACTATGGATTATGACACACAGTGAACAAAAACCGTCTTCATTTACTGTTTGGGCACTTTCAGTTTTCAACGGAAAAATCAGTTAATGGTGATAATTTTCATGTTTTATGTATAAATACAGAACACGCTGGAAGGTATCAGACTGCTATTTGTAATAATTCACCTACAAGCAAGACATTCCAGATGCTGGTAGCTTTAATTCCCAATACATAAAAAGCTAAATCAGTTGTAATTGTCACAGTGCTTTCTCTTCAATGTTTTCTTTCTTATCAGGAACCTTCTGCTGGCCTCTATTGAGAACATATGCGTCTGACCTACAGAGCTGATGGGGAGCCTCTTAAGGCACGGGTCTGAGGGTCTGAGCTTGGGTTGCCATGACAAAATACCACAGACTGGCTGGCTTAAACACACAGGGGTTTATTTCTCACAGTGCTGGAGGCTGGAAGTCAAGAGCAAGGTTAGCAGAACTGTCCCAGGTAAGGGCCCCCTTCCTGACTTTGAGATGGGCACCTTCTTCCTGTGTCTGCACATGGCACAGAGAAAAAGCGCAGTTCTCTTTTTCTTCTTAGAAGGATGTTAACGCCATCATGACACCCTCATGATCTTCTCTAAACCTAAATACTGCCCAAAGGCTCCATCTCCAAATACCCTCACATTGGGGGTTAGGGTTTCAATATATGTATATGGGAGGAATACGAACCCTCTGGCCCTAAGAGCGGGGTTGTAGGAGTGCTTTGGCTTAGACAAGAGGGGTCCCAGCTCACTCAGAAGCCAGACTAGGGTAAGGTCCTAGGGGCATGGCAGGCACGTGAGGGTTGTGCAAGTCCCAGAGCCCAAACCCTCCCTTCCAGGTGCTACTGAGTGCTTGAGACCCAGAATTTCCTGCCCGGACAGCCTGCACATCTGCTTTTGGAGCCTGTGTGGCCCTTTCCCCAGCGCACCCATCCTGACCTTGAACTGCACCGCCATTATGGAATGCTCTAGTCAAGAGATGGCCAAGGGGTGGCTGTTTGGATTGAGGTGGAGAAGTGGCTGCATCTCTCCAGGAGCTGGCTGGAGGCCACAGGCACGAATATGAGATGCAATCGAGGACAGAGAAGGGGGAGAGAAGAGCTGGCTCGAGGACCCCATGTTGGAGACCAAACTCTAAAAAGTACCAGAATTCTTCACGCACACTTCGTCTTGCAGGTTATGAAAAAGGTACAGTGGGGAAGGGGGGAGGAGAAAATGGATTTTATGTCAAAGGGTTGGGCTGCTGGGGGTCTGGGCTTCTCTTTGTACTCTGGTTCTTTCTTCACAAGTGTTAGGAGTGGATCTCTGACTACGTTATCTTCATGAATTTGCATTTTACTATCCGTAATTTTGATGCATCTTGTCTAATATTACAGATGTAAATTAAACAATACATGACCGAGAGGGGAAAAAACAGCTTTAAAGTGATGAAGTGAACATTGGTCTGAAGGGTCTTGGTAGCTGGCAGTGCTGAGCTGAGTGATAAACCACCTGAGTCCTCAGCTTGCTCTTTACTAAGGCCCATGCTGATTACTTTGAGCTTTGACAACGGCTCATTTTGAAAGGAAAATAAATACATGATAGTAATTTAATATATTAATTATTTCTTTGTCAGAGAGAGAGCATAAGCAGGGGGAGCAGGAGAGGGAAAAGCAAGCTCTCTGTTGAGCAGGGAGCCCGACCCAGGACCCTGGGATCCTGACTTGAGCCGAAGGCAGATGCTTAACGACTGAGCCACCCAGGTGCCCCAGTAACTTCATTAATTAACAAAATTTTTTTCTTTCTTTCTTCATTTGACAATAAACACATTTGCAACTAGTAGTGGAAAAACCGATCAAGTGACGTTACGAAGAGCTAAATCCAGCGCTCTCGTGCGCATGCGGTAAGCTACAAGGAATGGAAAAGGTTAAAGACATCAACTTTCTGGAGACAGACTTAAATTTTAGGAACTTGGCATGCAGATCAACACAAAGTTTTCCAATTTCAAAGCCTCCATAAAGGTATTTTGGCAAGGTTCATAAATATATGCTGCACAGCGTATTTCTGCGTTTTTGTATGTCGTATACCTTGTGTTCCCCTCATGGGCTGCTCCTCTGATGTCCTTGTCATAGGAACCTAACACTGTGCACTCTTATAAAGTGTGTACTGTTGTGTATGCATATTTTTAAAAACTTACACAAAGTTATGCATTTTTTTCCCTTGGCTTTTTCCACTTAATGTTGTTTTTAAGATCTGGTCATATTGCTGTTGGGATGGAGTTGATTGCTTCTAATTCCCACACAGTGTCCGTGGAACACATCCATCATTTTTTTTACTTACCCATTCCCTTGGTGGTGGGCATCTAGGTGGGCATCTCTGTTACCATATACAAAGTGTGACCCTAATGAACACATGCTATGTGATCCTTACCAAGCTGAGAATTTTGCTGAGGTATTTACCCATAAGTTATTGTTGACAGGGATTACATTATTTCGTTAAATACTGTGGGAGCGTTTTCTAGAACTGCTGAATCAACTTTAACTTCCAAGAGCTGTTTACCTGAGTGCTCACCTTTCCACATTTTCACCGGCACCTAGTATTGCCTCCTTTTCAAAATTTTGCCATTCTCATGCGCTCGAGTGGTCTCTGTATTGCTGTTCACAATCATTGCTGACATGAAAAAAGAATTACTAAGTGTTAGAAAATTACACGTTCCTTTCCCAAGTCATGCTGTGTGACTAATGACTTCTCTTATATAGTCTTGTTTTCACTGGCTACTGTAAAGCCTTCGATGTTTCTAATATTTTCTATGTATCTAGCTGCTGTGCAACAGGTACACAGAGCGTAACTGGGCAGTCTTGTGCTGGCCATGGTGGTGTCCATGATGTGTGTGTAATTTACAAAAGGGGCACTGAGCTCTGAATAATCACTGTTTCTTCTTCCAGTTGTTCTTCCCTTTTTTCCTGTACCCCTTCTCTTTCTATATTTTCCTTAAAGAAATGCCCATGTTACCATATGTACAAATTCACCCTGTTAATTTTGCCACGTTTCCCTGACTTTTTAAACATTTGTTGAGCTTTGCCACCAGAAGATTCCACAGCATCATTCCTCAGCGAGAAGCTGAGCTACTGCAGAAGAGGAAGCAGAGTCAAGGTAGGTGGTGAAACAATTCTGAGAAAATTTGCTTTAAAGAGAATATCGTCCTATGGCATTAAGGGGAAAAAAATGTGTCTAGAACATAGTTATTCACTTCTCAGAGATAAGTGCTTGGCTATAAAAGCACGAGCAGCATGATGGGCACCAAGTAAGAACTTCGAGGTTTCATTAGCATCTTTCCACCTCACTGGAGGTGAGACAGCCCCAGCATGTTCTCCAGGAAAAGGTTTGATGTGGAGTCAGAGAACTTGATGATGCAGCCAAATTGCCCATTTATGTTCAACTCTGGTTTTTCTGTTTTTATGTCCATGCCATGGGCTTTTAATTTGGATAATAAATATGCATGGCTTTCTTCTGGACTCTCTGCCTTTTGTGCTACTGCTAACACAGTTGGCTTGTAAGCTGTTTTTGTCCCAGAAGCAAGGCAGAGTTCTGAGGGTGGGTCGAGAAAAGAGGCCCGTGTGGGCGGGCCTGATTTTGAAACCTATGCGGACTCTGGAAGGCAAGAACCCCATCTGGGGGTAGTTAGGAGTTTGTGGAAGAATTCTTTAAAAAATGTGACATTGTACTAGTAGAATGAAATTTGTTCTCTGGAGGTTGATAGAGCTGCTTGACCTTGTGAACAAGGTTCACCAAATTGAAAGTATTGTCTCCATCTTTTTTTTTTTTTTTTTTACAATGGAGGCAAACATCCATTTCACTGTGGCTTCTCTTCTAGGCATTCTGGAGCTCCAGTGAGGAGAGCTTCACTGTAGGACAGAGACGGAATCTTGTTCCCTAGAAATGCATACCAAAGAGCCATAGTAAAGCTGCTCAAAGTGATTTGTGTGCCAGGATTCAGAATCTCATCTGTGCCGAGCCAGTTTATCACACTGACTCATGTGGTAGGTAACCTGCAACTTCCTTATTGCTAAATGGTAGTTCTCCACTAATAAAGAGCTTTCCCCCTTTGACCAGTATAGTAACATGGAAGGGGACAGCGAAATCTAGAAAAAGAAAAGCAGTTCTTTTAGGCAGATAAGAATTACCATCAATTATAGATTCATACCTCACTGGGGTAAGCATATTGTTTTGATAGTCTCAAGAAAAATTATTTTGTCTACCACATGTTGGGAGAACATCAGTATCAACCTTCTGCAAATACCTATAAAGCTCTGCTCAGCAAGAAGCACTTCTAGAAAACAAAACAAAAACAGCCAAAAGAAGCACAGAGTATAGGCAGTGTAGAATCTTCTTGAATCCATTTTCAGATGGTCTGTGAGGTTTTTGTCATGATGACTATAAAAGAAAAAAAGATTTCTCTTTGTGTTGCTAAATCAGAATTGCATGGGTGTCTGAATGAATGAGACAGGGTTTGCCTTACATGGCCTGAGGAGACATGGTTTCAGGGTGATGGGCGGGCTTCCTCCTCTGCTGGGTGGCTACTCTCCTCTGCCTCCATCTGGATTCAATTCTGGAGATTGAGAAATCCCATTCTTCCTTTAGTATGAATGTGTTGATCAGGTCGTTCCTTGAGACAGGATGCCAAACTTCTGCCTACAGTGGGCACTAGACCTTAACTAATATGGCCTCCCACTCCAACTTGGTTCCTCTGCTTCTTGGCCAAGGTTGGCGTAGTGGTGCTGGATGTGGACTCAGAACTGTCAAGTCCTGGATTCAAGTGTGGGTTTCCATCTCATCTGTTGTTTCGCCTTCTACAAAGTTAAAAGAATCATTACCTCCCAGTGTGATGCAAGGTAATCCTACTACTAATATTAGTAAATCCACAAAAATACTCCCTATTATTACATTTTCTCTTGGGAAGGGTTGTATTCTCAGCACAACAGTGCGGACCATTCCCTGTTCTTGATGGTTGACGACAAGCCTACCCTGCACCCCCTTATTGGGGTTTTGATGCATCTGGTTTGGTGTCTGACAGCTTGGAGAACTTGCTTGTTACCACTCCGGGGATGGTTGCTGCTTGTCATGTTTTAGGACATAGCTCCTGGTCCCCATTAATTTGGGTGTGTTATTAGTTAGAAATGGCTAAGAAGACAACAGTTTCTTTCATTAGGTTTATTTCATTAGATGAGAACTGAAATGTAGAAATATTTTGATGAAATTCTAGGCACATAGGAGGAAGCTGGTCTTGATTTTATTTATTTTTGAGAGAGAGTAAGTGAGCAGGGGGAAGGGCAAAGGGAGAGGGAGAAGTAGACTCTCTGCTGAGCAGGAAACCCCATGGGGGGCTTGATCCCAGGACTCCGGGAATGACCCAAGCTGAAAGCAGATGCTTAACTGATAGAGCCACCCTCCAGTTGGAATTTCTAAAGCATATCCATAATGCTAGAATTCAGGGACCTTAAGTCCAGTTGACTTCCTATAACATCCCCCGAGGCACAGCTGGTGTTGGAAACATACAGAATTCTACTACTGCTTTTCTGAAGACACGGTCTGAATAGCAAGGTTTACTTTTTTAAGCAATCCATTAATGCTGTGGTAATTCCTAGTGTGGATTTGGGAAAATCATTCTTAGGACTATTTGATATAACTAGAAGTGGTTAGCAGTAATTACGTTTCCTAAAATACTGACTTTCCTTCAGTTAATGAAACATTTATATGCTGACACCTGCATCAAATTAAAGTCTGGCATGCCTTAGTCTCTGTCTACACAGTGTGGTCCAAGACCTGCAGCAGCAGCACCTGGGAGCTTGTTAGAAATGCTGATTCACAGGCTCACCCCAGACCGAATGGTCAGAATCCAGATTTTGAACAAGATGGCTGCTGGCGACTTGAATATCCACTAAAGTTCAAGAACACTGTCCCAGTAGACCTCACCCTCTTTTATTATTTGAGACAGAGAGAATGAGAGACAGAGAGCATAAGAGGGGGGAGGGTCAGAGGGAGAAGCAGACTCCCTGCCGAGCAGGGAGCCCGATGCGGGACTCGATCCCGGGACTCCAGGATCATGACCTGAGCCGAAGGCAGTCGCTTAACCAACTGAGCCACTCAGGCGCCCACTCACCCTCTGTTTTAAAAAGAGATGAGGAAGGCAAGAATTATTTGGTGCTCTTGTCACAGAATAATGAGATTCAGTGAAGCTGCTTAATTAGTAACTTGCTCATCTGTGTAGACCAGCACTAGCCAAAAGAAATAATGAGAGCTATGTGGGAGTTTTAAATTGATATGCAGCTCGTTAAAAAAAGTAAAATTTAAGTAAATACATCCAAAATCAGACGTGAAAAGATACTGAGTTATTCTCCATTGTTTTTCATGATACACCTTATGTGCCTATTACACTGACAGCAACCTCTCCATTTGTACTGGCCACATGTCCAGTGCTCAGTGGCTGCATGTGGCAAGTGGCTACCATATCGATGGAGCAGTTACAGATGAGGATGTGTCCTTTCTACTCCAGGGTGCACTGATTTGCCCAGGAAAGGGGACAGCATCAGGCTTATACACCTGTATGCTGGAGATGAACAGAACAAGACTCCAGGGTCCACCTCAGCCCTCTGGGCTCTCAAAATGACAATTGGACATAAAGTATATGCAACAGAGCATACTCGATTGATTGTTACCATTATTAAAAGGAAGGTACTGGTAAATTACAGGATTATTGATGAGTGCTGTTTCACAGGTGTTATCAGGGTCCACCGATTCTGAAAGTTTGCCTGCTCCCGTCTATCTCCCAAATATATATATATACACACACACACTTTTCCCGAATAGACACCAAGCTCATTTTGCCAGTTGCACAGTATGGGTTTTCCTTCCTCATTCCTGGATTCAAGGAGGATCATAGATCACATTCAATTATTACATTCTTTTCTCCTGAAATCTAGAAACTTCTCAGACTTTTTTTTGGAGAGAGAACAGGCTAGTTACATATAGGAATATACCCCTCAACTTGGTTTTATCTGGTATTTCCTGAGGACTGCCTTCAGGTTATATACTTGGGAAGGTGAGCCAAATAGTTTTCAATGAAGGTACTAGTAAATAACAGGGAAACAGCACCACTACAAGGACTGAAGGGATCTTCCTACCCTCCGATCTCTTACAGGTGCTTCCACTGGCTGAACTTAACAAGAAATGGACAAGCAAAGCAATGCAGGTGAGTTGGTCCTTAGTAGTCAGCCTCTTGGAGCAGGGAGAACAGTACAACAGCACAAAAAATGGATCGTGGTGGGACTGGGAGAAACAGGAAATCACAATCAGGAAAGAAAGCAGGGTGAGCTTTCCAAACACAGGAAGTAGAACATGCAAAGGCAATGAGGTGTCAAAGGACAAAAGTATTAAAGAACATTGTGGACTGTAGTCAGTGAGTCTAAGAATATTGCATATCAAACTAAGGACTTTGAAATTGATGCTACTGACAAATATTTTTAAGCAGGAGCATGACATGATCAGATTCGTGTTTGGGAAAATAGCTCTTGGTGGCAAGAGAGCAGAAATGCAATAGAAATTGAAGTCAGGGGTTTAGTGCAACAGCTCAGGGAAGACAAGAGAAAGGTAGAGGAGAGGGTCCAAGATGCTTGAGGTTTAATTAATAATATAGTAGTATTGGTGATGGCAGTTGCCAGACAGTGGGTCTCTACTCTTTGACAGTAAATTAGATAGCTCATCAATCTTCAGAGCAGCTCCATAAGGCAGGCGCTATTATCACAGTGGTAATTATAAGAAATAAAAATGTTTGAGTGGATGATAATACCAGGAATCTAGGCAGAGAGTATGAAGTTGCCAGCAGGCCACAGCATGAACCTTTACTAGTAAGGCTTCGGAGACTGATCTGGACTGGTGCTGGGTGCTTGGGAGACATCACATTGTTGATGTAAGAGCTGCAATCACAGTGTATATGAGACTGATGAGGATAAATACTGAACAGGAACACTACTCTATGGTAAGGAATGTTCAAAAAAATGTCAGATGTGGCCATTTTTGGTGTTGATATAATTGGCCTCTCCCAAGTTAGTCTCATGGTAACTGTGACTTTCCAGCAGGGCCAGATTTGTAAAAGACACACAGTTTACTACTTTGAAAACAGAAGTTCTGGTTCAACATGGCACCACTGGAAGATCCTGAACTCCCCTTCTCCCATTGACCCACAGAACCTACAGCCACATAAGGAATAATTTGCTCTGAAAAAGAGCTAGAACCTAGCCAAGAACTCCTACACATGAGGCGAAGAAGAAAATAGGTAAGACAGGCTGAGACACCATCTAGCCATGTGACCCACAATCAGAAGGGAATTCAATGCCCACAGCTTGCTTTTTCCTGAGGAGCTGTTTTATATCCCACATCAGGCACCCCAACTTTTGATACCTGCACCTGAGAAACTAGCCCCCTAAACATCTAACTTTAAAAACCAATGTGGCTTGGGGGCGCCTGGGTGGCTCAGTTGGTTGGGCGACTGCCTTCGGCTCAGGTCATGATCCTGGAGTCCCGGGATCGAGTCCCGCATCGGGCTCTCTGCTCGGCAGGGAGTCTGCTTCTCCCTCTGACCCTCCCCCCTCTCATGTGCTCTCTCATTCTCTCTCTGTCAAATAAATAAATAAAATCTTAAAAAACAATGTGGCTTGCATCTAGGAGGTCCATGAGGCTATGGAAATAGTAGTTAAAGGGCTCCTGTGTGCCCGCACTCACCTGTCTCAGGGCCCAGGACAGAAGCAGTCCAGTCTTCATGTGGGGGATGAGGCTCATTTGCTTATTGGAAAGCACCATCTTCAAGCTCACTGGCTGCTGTGATCCCATGGCACGAGTATTTACCCCTGGAAGGCTTTTACATGCATCTGGCACCCCAGTTTTGATGCCTACCAGCCAGCCTCTGCTAGCCCAGGGAGGTTGAGTTCCAGAGTCCTAAAGGACTGTAAGAACCCAAGGCAGTTCTTGGCAGGTGACAACCCCCAGGGTACTGCATAGACAGATGAAAACACAACCTTCCTCTGTGAAAGAAGCCTGTTTGTCATGTAGTTTTGGCCTGAGGGTCAGGTTTGGCACATATCTAGGGGTCTACAGAGGTGTTGTCAGGGAACATAGGCCACTGTCACCCTCAGCCGTGCTCTGGCTCCTTGGTATGTCCCAGAAAGGAGTTTGTGCACTTGTCTGGTGCCTAAATTTTTGCAAATGCCACTGAGAGGACACCTCGAGGTAGCCTGTTTATGGTGGCCAGCAATGCTTATACACCATAAGACAAGAGCATGAATAGAGGTGGAGGAAGAGAGAGAATCTTAAGCAGGCTCCACACTCAGCATGAAGCCTGATGCAGGGCTGGTTCTCATGACCTGATCTGAAACCAACAGTTGAACACTCAAGCGACTGAGCCACCCAGGCACCAGCTTTTTTTTTTTTTTTTAAAGATTTTATTTATTTATTTGAGAGAGAGCACACCAGTAGGGGAAAGTGCAGAGGGAGAAGCAGATTCCCATTGAGTAGGGAGCCCAATGCAGGGCTCGATCCCAGGACCCCAGGATTATGACCTGAGCCTAAAGGCAGATACTTAACCAGGTACCCCTGGGAACAGCCCCAATCCAATTGCTGACTGGGATCCTCCACATCTGGATAATGACAGGTAGTGGCACACCCTCAATGACTGAGAACCACTAAAAATAAAATCTCAAAGGTTTGAACCAAGAGCTAAAAAAAAAAAGTTTAAAAGAGGAGGTTCATCTCCTACCCAAGGCCAGTCCTTCCAGACTGGGAGAGGTAGCTGTTTTATGTAGTGCATGAAAAGAAAAACAAATGCAAAACCTCAGGAAAAAAATCCTTAATGAAATGGAGATGAGTGATGTACCTGATAAGGAGTTCAAAATAGCGGTCATACAGTAAATACCAAAATCAGGAACTTCAAGGAGATTGAAAATATAAGAAAGTACCAAATAGTAGTCACCGAGCTGAATACAAAAGTGAAATGAAAATCATCCTAAAGGGATGCCATGCAGACTGAATGAAGCAGAAGAAAAAGACCGTGAACTGAAAGACAAGGCAGTGAACTCAACCCATCAGAATATAATCAAAAAGAAGAAACAAAAAAATAGCTTAAAGAACTTATGGGACAACACAGGTAGACCAGCACTCAACAGTCACATTATAGGACTGCCAGAAGGAGAAGAGAAAGAAAGAAGCAGAAAACGGACTTGAAAAAATTATGTCTGAAAACACCCCAACTTTGGGGAGGAACAAGAATCCAGATCCAGGAAGCTCAGAGAGTTTCAAGTAAGATGAATCCAGAGCCAAAAGAGAAAAACAGTGTTAAGAATCAGGAACCCAGGGCGCCTGGGTGGCTCAGTCGTTAAGCGTCTGCCTTCGGCTCAGGTCATGATCCCAGGGTCCTGGGATTGAGCCCCACATCGGGCTCCCTGCTCCGCGGGAAGCCTGCTTCTCCCTCTCCCTCTCCCACTCCCCCCGCTTGTGTTCCTGCTCTCGCTGTGTCTCTCTCCGTCAAATAAGTAAATAAAATCTTTAAAAAAAAAAAAAAATCAGGAACCCAGGGGCACCTGGGTGGCTCAATCGGTTAAGTGGCTACCTTCAGCTCAGGTCATGATCCTGTGGTCCTGGGATCGAGCCCTGCATCTGGCTCCCTGCTCAGTAACTCAGCAAGGAGCCTGCTCCGCCCTCTCTGTCAATTAATAAAAATAAAATCTTAAAAAAAAAAAAAAACTGGGAACCCCCAGAGAACTATCAAATCTTTGCAGGCCATGGATGAGTGGCAGGGTATCTTAAAAATCTTCAAACCAAGAACACTTCTATCTGACAAAGTTGTCATTAGAATTGAAGGACAGATACATAGTTCCCAGACAAGCAAAAGCTGAAGAAGTTCATCATCATTTCAAACCTACAAGAAAAGAAATAGCACTAATTAGTAACAAGACCTATGAAAGCATAAATCTCACTGTTAAAAGTAAATATATAGCAAAGGTGGTGGATCATGTATATAACTTCTAAGATCACTTAAAAGCCAGTACAAATTTTAAGACAAAAAGTAAAAATACCATAATTAAGGGAAACATAAAATGTGAGGGAGGGAGTGAAATTCTAAGAGTTTGAGAATGTATTTAAGTCATTATCAACTTGAAATAGACTGCGCTTATAATGAGGCTTATGCACAACTTATATTCATAACAAAGTAAAAACCTGTATACAGTTGTCCCTTGAACAACATGGGTTGGAACTACACAGATCCACTCATACATGGATTTTTTTTTGTGACTATAGTACAGTATACTAAGTGTATTTTCCTTATGATTGTCTTACTATATTCTTTACTAAAACTAAAGAAAAATATTAAGACAATACAACATATGTGTTAATCAGTTATGTATATTATTGGTAACACTTCCACTCAGCAGTAGGCTGTGAGTAGTTAAGGTTTTGGGAAGTCAAAAGTTATATGCACACTTGGAACTACATGAGAGCAGGGGTCAGTGTTCAAGGGTCAACTGTAGATCAACAAAAGATGAACATAAAGGAATCTATGAATACCACTATTGAAAGTCATGAAATCACAAAGGAAGAGAACACAAAAACAAGAGAAAACAAGAAACAAAACAGCAGTAAGTACATACCTTTCTTAATTACTTGAGTACATCTACATTTAAATTCTTCAATCAAAAGACACAGAGTGACTAGACAGAAAGAACAAGACCCATCTCTATTCTAACTATAATACACTCACTTCAGATATAAGGACACACACAGACTGAAAGTGAAGGGATAAAAAAGATGCTCTATGGAAAGGGAAAGGAAACCTGGAGTAGCTGTATTTATATCAGACCAAACAGATCTTAAGACATGTATCCAGTTTTCTATATCCATTTTACAGATGAGGGAATGAAAGCACAAGTTTATGCAGCCAGTGAATAAGGGACATTCAAGACTTCAGATTTTTCTATAGCTATTTTATACAACAACAAAAAAAAGGCCATGTAATGAAAGGCAAAGAAGGGCATTACATAATGCAAAAGGGGTCAATCCAACAAGAGGAAAAATGTATTGGATCCAACAGAGAAGCAGCTAAATACGTAAAGCAAGTATTAACAAACCAAAGAGAAATAGCAATATAATATGAAACTGGAATACCCTTCCCTGATGGATAGATCATCTACACAGAAAAGCAATAGGAGCCTTAACTGACACATTAGACAAGGTGAACTTAAGAGACGCATACATGACTTTCCACCCAAAAGCAATAAAATGCACAATTGTTCTCGAGTGCATAGGAAGCAATCTCTGAAATCTTAGACCACAGAACACGTCTTAATAAACTTAAAAAGGCTGAGATCATATTTTAATCCTCCACAATGGTATAAGATGAAAAAGCAACTATAGGAAGAAAACTGGGAAATTCACTAATAGGGGGACGCTAAATACGATGCTACTGAACAACCAATGGGCCAATGAAGAAATGAAAAGAGAAATTAAAAAATACCTTACTCAAATGAACATACAACATACCAAAACTTAGAGGACACAGAAAAGCAGTTCAAAGAGGGAAGTTCATAGCAATAAATGCCTACATCAAGAAAGTACAAAAAGAACAAATGAAGCCCAAATTCGGTAGAAACAAATGAAACAGAGACTAAAAAGGTCAATGAAACTAAGAGCTGGTTCTTTGAAAAGAAATAAAACTGACAAACCTTCAGCTAGACTCATTAAGAAAAAGGAGAAGCACACATAAGTCAAAAATAAAAAAAGGAGACATTACAACTTATACCACAGAAATACAAAAGACCATAAGAGGCTGCTAGGAAAAATAAACACCAACAAACTGGACAACTAGAAGAAACAAATTTCTAGACACATCAAAACTACCAAGACTGAGTCATGAAAAAAGTCTGAGCAGACCAATTACTAGAAATAGAATTTATTCAGTAATCAAAAACCTCCCAACAAACTAAAGTCCAGGACAGAGTATCTTCACTGGTGAATCCTAACAAAGATTCCAAGATTATGAACGCCAATCCTTCTTAAACTCTTCCAAAAAAACAGAACTGGGGTACATTCCCAAGCTTATTATACAAAGCTCTGATGAACATAGATATAAAAATACTCAATAAAATATTAGCCAAGAGAATTCAACAGTGCATTGCAAAGATCATGCACCATGATCAAGTGGGATTTATTCCAGTGATACAAGGAAGGTTCAACATCCATAAATCAACAGGATACAACATATTAACAAAATGAAGGTTAAAAGTCATGATCACATCAATAGTTGCAAAAAATCAATTGATACAATTTAATAGCCATTTATGATAAAACCTCTTAACAAAGTCGCTATAGGAGAAATGTACCTCAAAGTAATAAAGGCCATATATGACAAGACCACAGCTAACATTACACCAACAGTGAAAAGCTGAAAGCTCTTCCTCTAAGATTAGGAATAAGGCAAGGGTGCTTTCTTGCCACTTTTATTCAACATAGTAATTGCCGTCCTATCCAGAGCAATTAGGCAACAAATTAAAGACATCCAAGCTGGAAAGGATTAAAACTGTCACTATTTGTACATGATATATAATAGAAAACTCTCAACATTCCACCAAAAAACCTGTTAGAACTATGTTTCCTATACACTAATAATTAAATTCAAAAACAGAAATTAATAAACCAGTCCCATTTACAATTACAGCAAAAACCATGAAATGCCTAGGAAAAATTTAACCAAGGAGGTGGAAGATTTGTACTCCAAAAACTGTAAGAACCTGATAAAGAAACAAATACATGGAAAGATATGTAGTGTTCCTGGATTCTCACATTTTTGTTAAAATGTGCCTAGTACCCAGAGCAATCTACAGATTAAATGCAATTACTGTCAAAATTCTAATGGCATATTTCACAGGAATAGAGAAAACCATTCTCAACTTTGTATGGAACTACCAAAGATCCCCAATACCAAAGCAATCTTGAGAAGAACAAAGCTTGAGGCATCACACTTCCTGATTTCAAACTTGATCACAAAGCTGTATTAATCAACACACTATGGTATTGGCATAAAAACACATAGATCAGGGACACCTGGGTGGCTCAGTCGGTTAAGCGTCTGCCTTCAGCTCAGGTCATGATCCCAGGGTCCTGGGATCAAGTCCCGCATCGGGCTCCCTGCTCTGCGGGGAGCCTGCTTCTCCCTCTGCCTCTGCCTCTCTATCTCTCATGAATAAAAAAAAAAAAAAAAAAAAAAAACAACAACAAAAAAACAACATATAGATCAGTGGAACAGAGATCCCAGAAATAAATCCATACTTTTATGGTCAATTACTTTATGATCAAGAAATCAAGAATACATAATGGGGAAAGGACATTCTCTTCAATAAATGGTATTGGGCAAACTCAACCAGTCTTTTATACTATATACAAAAATTAATTCAAAATGGATTTAAATCCTGAATCTAAGACCTGAAACCATCAAATTCCTAGAAGAAAATATAGGCAGTAACTATTTGACATTAATCTTGGTGATGATTTTTTGGATTTGACACCAAAGGCAACACAAAGAAAAACAGACAAGTAGCAGTACAAAGGGTCCGAATGGACATTTTTCAAAAAAGATACAGATGGCCCGCAGGTTCATGAAAAGATGCTCAACATGACTCAGCAGAAACATGCAAATCAAAACCACAGTGAGATATCTCCTCATATCTATTATGGATACTATTATCAAAAAGACAAGAAATAACAAGTGTTGGCAAGATATTGAGAAAAGGGAACCTTGGGTGCTGTTGTTTGGAGTGTAAATTGTTGTAGCCTCAAGAAGAACACTATGGCAGTTCCTCAAAAAATTAAAATTAGAACCACCATATGATCCAACAATTCTAGTTCTGTGTATTTATCCAAAGAAAATGAAAACACTAATTTGAAAAGATATATGCACTCCTATGTTTATTGCAGCATGATTTACAATAGCCAAGATACGGAAACAGCCAAATGTCCATGATGGATGAATGGATCAAGAAAATGTGTACACACACACAAACACACTGGATTATTATTCAGCCATAAAAAGAAAGTAATGCTGCTCTTTGCAACAACATAGATGGACCACTGATGGCATTATGCTAAGTGATGTAAGTCAGAGAAAGACAAACACCATATAATCTCACTTATGTGTGAAATCTAAAAAAAACCCCCGCAACTACCAAGTGCATAAATATAGAGATCAGGAGTGGGTGGTGGGTGGGCAAAATAGGTAAAGGGTCAAAGTTTCAAACTTCCAGTTGTAAAATAAGTCACAAGAATGTAATGTACAGCATGGTGACTATAGTTAATAATACTGTATTGTATATTTGAAAGTTGATAAGAGAGTAGGTCTTAAAAGTTTCCATCACACACAAAAATTTTCTAGCTACGCATGGTGAGGAATGTTAACTAGACTTATTATGGGGATCATTTATCAACATACTCAAATATTGAATCATGTTGCACATGACAACAACTCCAGCTCATTAATGAAGCTGTAACTTACCCTGAATGAAGTATACCAGGTTTGTTCTAGACTCCACCACTATTTTGTTATGTAAACCTTCATATACCATTTAACCTCTGCCTGGGAGTTTTGATCCTGAACAGAGAACGCTGTTTTCTTAGTGGAAAATTATTTCAGCAAAATATTTAAGTCTTTGAATTCCAAGAGATAGATTTTTTAAATGTTAGTTTTATATAGCTAAGATTAGAGCTAGATCTTGATCAAAATCCAAAGGTCTCTTACATTAAATAGATCCCTACATTAGTGTTTCTTAATAGCTCAAAATAGTTGTATTATGTATTTTTCATTTTGAGGAACCAAATTGAAAATATTTTGCATTACACAGATCCTACATTAGTGTTTCTTAATAGCCTGAGATAGTTGTATTATATACTTTTCATTTTGGGGGACAAAATTGAAGATATTTTGCATGTGGAATAGGAATCATTTAAGGAAATATAGAAACCACCAATCTAGCTTAATGTTTTCTATTACTTTGGAAACATTTATTTCATCTCTTGGTTACTGGCAGGTCTATTATGGTTTAGAGACAACAATGGAGGATTTTATGGTTTATGCTTCATTGGAAGAAAAAATAGTCTTCAGATATTTGACCTCAGATAATTGTGAATCCCACTGAGGATGCACTACATATTTTTAGTGATATGTTTTTTAACCACAAGAAAGTGTACCACACCATTTATCCTGGGAGCTTTCTTTTAGGATCTACAATATCTTTTTGTGGATTTTTAATATATACTGTATATGGTTGTATTGTATATTATATCTCTTATTAACTCTAGTGCCATCACTAATGTTTTAATATATAACTGTATGTGCCTCAAGGGAGCAGTTTGTGTGTTTTACTGGGAAGGAGCACAAAAAAAATTCTCCCTCCTGTTCCCTTCTGTTATAAATTAATATCCCCTACCAGGGGACCTCTTACGATATAAAATTGTCATCCTGTGAGTGGTATGGATGAAATTACCGTAGAGGGAAGCTGAGTAGCAGCCAGAGTATGACTAAGACAGCACCTCGTCTGCTGCACGTGGGACCCCTGGTAGCTTCTAGTAATTTATGATAAATAATTTACATTGCTAATTTTCAAAGTTTAATCGTCTGCATTATATTTTCCGTCACAGTCTTTTCTTAATGGAAGGGCATTTTCTGTACTGCAGAAGAATATTCTAATAATGTGGAATCATTTTTGCCAGCTCCAGAGTATTCTGCAGTTGCCACAAGAGAAGATTTTAGCCAGTAAGAGTGCCTGGAGGATGGATGCTTTTAAGTACCATCACTGCCTGCCTTGCTTTTTCAGTTTGGCAGGAAAGGAGTTACAGGGAGAAGTAGGTTGATCCATAATGACAGTCCTGTGTATTGTAGTGTGATTGTTGCCTGGCAACTCTACCTGTAGAAACAAAATATTGGACTTGTATCTGTATTAATCCCCCCTTGTCAAGTTTTGTAGGTATTTAATACATTAAGCTCAGGAAACACTTAAGAGCAAAAAAAAGGTTTGCTCATTTGATGATCCTCTGCCACGGGAGAAGGTTGCTGGAGATCAACAAGTTGTACACAATGCTGTGAATAGGTCTGGCAAGTATGTGAACATCTCTTAAATGAGTATGAGCCTCACCTTACTTCCGTCCCTTACTTGTATCTCATCCAAGGACAGATCTCTTCACGAGAAGAATACTTACTATCTTTAACGTGTGAGCTTCTGCGCTCATTATGGGAGGGAGCCTGAACCCCCTGATCTTCTTTGGGTGGGGTGCAGAGTTTGTCAGCTGGAGAGGAACATTCTCCCTTGTCAACTCAGGGCACACACCCATCCGTTATCACCTATTCTTTTTACACTCTTTCAGAGATCAAAGCAAGCTGTGGATTGTGGCTCCAGTCTGGGGCCAGTAGCTTATCACCCTGGCCTCATGGTCCTAAAAGCTTCGACTCTCTTGCTCATGACTCAGCTCTATTTTCAGAATCTGTACTGCTTTTGGCTTCAGTACAACTCACCTTCACCCCATCATTGATCCTCCCCTCTATTTAAATCAGGGTCACACAGAAACACTGTAGGAGAAAATTGGCTAAAAGACAGCCCATTTTACTAATGAGAAAACCATCCTTAGGGATAGGGGAGTATCTCAAAATTCTAGAAATGGACCGGGTCTCAAGGTGAAATACATTGAAGTGTGTTTTTAGTGCATGGGTTAAGAACCTATATTGCTAATGATATGAAGGGACACTTTTTATCATTCCAGCTGTTCCAGCGGCTGACATTTGGTCATTAATCTTCAATACAGACCTTATTTTAGTTGGCTGAGGAAGTTGAAAAGTACTCACTGCTTTGATCTGTGCTGGAATCATATGAATGAAAAGCCTTTTTAGTGGCCACCGAAATACTCATGACTTCCATCAGTTGATTTTATCCTAAATCAGTACATCTGGTCATAAGGAACAAAGGGGTGAGAGAACAGAGCTGAATCAAAATGATCTATTTCCCCTGCCTCTGTCACTTGCTAAGAAAGCACAACGTTGTCTGCCACAGCTCAAGAAAGGGCACATTTATTAGATGTGTTACTGAATCCATCGGCGTTCAGTTGGGGAAGGTGTACTCATGTACTATAGAAAAAAGACCCCTTACGGGAATGAGACCTTATATAATTATCAGAGAAGCTAGGGAAGTAAGGATGAAGAAGTGAGAAATGAAGGACCAGAGAAAGTCACCAACAGCCTTCCAGAAGCATTGGGGCTGTTGGGCAAGTCAGAGCTTGCAGGGGAATTTGGGAAGTGGGCATGGCCAGTTACAAGGGTAGGCCGGCCAAGAACCTCTGGAAAGCTACCTCCTGCAGCTTCTGTAGGTATTTGGCCAAATGTGTGGTGGTGAGCCTGGGGCTACTATGGGTCCACAGTGCTGCCATTCATGAGGAAGAGCTGGACACCAACCTGGGGCCAGTGAGGACAAGCTGGTCTCACTGGCCCCTCTGAATTGCTTTTTAAATTAACCAGAGGCAGCAGCAAGAGAAATGGCTGCTTCACTTCTGTCTCCCCAGCTCATTGCAATTCTTAGCCCGGGACCATACAGGGAAGAGGATTTCAGAGATAGACATAAATTGCTTGCTTTTAAGGAAGCCACAATCAAATAGGAGAAGGATGAGAAAGTCCAAGAAGGTTAAATATTAACAGTGATAGAAAATAAAATGAGATTTTCACAGATGCCATGTATATAGGAGGAAAACCCTCCTGGTGGATCAGCTCTGGGAGTGAAGGGTTCTTGGAGGAGGTAGCATATGAGAAAACCTTGCAGAATAGGAGGGACAAAATAAGCTCAGCACCTGCCTTCAGTGTCAGTCAGCCTTGGAAATCAAGGGAGCAGAGGGGACCACAGAGGTTCAAGAAACCAAATCATTTAATTCTGCAGAAGGGAAAAAGTCCTTAGGAAAAAAACCTATGGGTGAAGGTCAGAGTAACTCATAACTCAGGAAGGAAAAGTAGTTCAAAAATTATTCGATGAGAAAATGAAGGCGATGGAAAAAATACCTATTTTGAATCTTTACAGAAATCTGTAACAACAACCACACATACGCCTGAAAGTGGCAGTGTATTGTGGTAGGAACCATGTTTCTCTGGTGTTTCAGACTTTTTGTCTTTAAATGCTTAATGTGTCAGGTTGTGAGTTAACCCTCAGCATGAAACTCTAATCAGCATACCGTTTTTTGGATCAGAATGTAATTCGGGTCACATTTATAATTTCAAAAAATCCAGTAGTTTAATTACCAATTCAGAACAATAAATAAGCTCCAAAAATGACCCAGGAGAATAAAGTAAGGTACAGGTTATAACGAGATTCAAGGCCATGAAGTGGGTCATCCTTTGAGAGTAACAGTTCCTCTCTTTCAATAACATTTCCTTTAACTTGTCTTTAATTCTTCCCTAATTTTACTTTTCCTCTCCTTGTGATAAGGCCTGGATCATTTCCACAGTAGATCAGCCCATTGACTACTACTCTCTATCAAAAAGCAGACATGATAAATGCTCTACTTTTCTCTGGCATAACTCAATTTGGTTTGTAGTTTAAATCCACATAAAGCCTGCCCACTGTTATGGGCTGAACTGTGACCCCCTGCCCCCACAAATTCACATGCTTAGTCCTAACCCCCAATACCTCAGAATATGACTGACAGTATTTGGCTTGGCAGTATTGGAGATAGGGTCTTTAAGAAGGCAATTAAATTAAAATGAGGTCATTACAGTGTGCTCTAATCCAGTATGACTGGTGTCCTTAGAAGAAGAAATTAGGACACAGACACACATGACAGCCATCTATAAGGCAAGGAGAGAGGTCTCAGAAGAAACCAATCTTTCTGACACCTTGATCTTAGAATTCTATCCTTCAGAAATGTGAGAGAATAAACTTTGGTGGGTTAAGCCACCTGTTATGGCAGTCCTAGAAAATTAATATAACTCCTACTTTCAAATTGGAAGCAATGGATATACCACAATTACTTAGAACCACTTCATTCTATCCTCTGAGATAAACCAAAAGGATGCAAGGCTAAAGGTTCTATCATTTTTGTTCTCAAAATAAAAACACTACCACTAGAGGACATGATGATAGCTTAACCCCATTCGGGAGCTGAGATCACTATCAGAGTCAGGGTGGTTTAATAAAACATTTAGGACATTGAGAGCCCAAGTTCTGTGTTTGAAACTCTTCCCTCTGCAACTTAATTCTACTTGTTCGATACAACTATTAAGACTAGTTTCCTCACTTGTCAAATGTGAATAAGAATCATCTGATAGGGTTCCAATTCAAGATGACAACATGGGAAGATCCTGAACTCACCAAATAGACATATGGAATTGTTTCCTTTGGGGGAAAAAAAACCCAAAACTAGTCAAGCAAGTCCTATACAATGGGTTACCAAAAAAGAATACCTCATGTTGAAGCAGGTAGGAGACATTGACAAAATCACATCATAAACCCTACTTGTGGCATGAGACCCACAGTTGGGAGGGAGGTCAAAACCCAGAGCTTCTCCTTGAGGAGCCAAGGGTCTGAATCCTACTGTGGGCCCTATAACTTTTAAGACTTGCACCTGGGAAGCGAGCCCCCAAGAGCACTTTTGTCTTACATGCACAAGAGTACAGCAAACTGAGAAACATTTCTTGAAAGACTTGTGCATGGACTTACCTGCCCCAGAGCATAGTGCAGAGGTAGCAGACCACAACCCACCACTTTCTGTGACAGAGGCTTGTGTATCTTATCACATCAACCTAAGGGGCAGGCATCTGCTTACCAAATACCTAGAGGCCTACAGAAATACTCTCTACGGACAGAGATCAGAAGGCACCATATTTACACTCTCCCTCTGTCTTGCTCTGGATCAGCAGTATCTCCCAGAAAGGAGCTTCTACCCTAGTCTGGTGATTTTTGCAGCTGAAGCCCAGGGAACACTTACAGGTGTTCCCTGTACTGCTGGCCAGGGGGTCTTATGCTGGTTGAGTCCCACAGGGCTGTAACAAATGGAGAAAGAGTGAAGTGGCTATTATTCCTACCACACAGTGAGAGACAGCAACAGAAATGCCCTGTCTTTCCAGGAAATGGGCCTATTAGTTTGTCTTCAGAGCTGTGGCCTTAGAAGCAGGCTCCTAAATAAACACTCATCAGAGGGTAGACTATACTCCTCTCCAGAGAACGTAGAGGGTGGGCACTATCTTCCTGTTCTCTGTCCACCATGCTCTAGAGTTCCAGTGTCTCCCAATGCAGGGATCACACAGGTCTAATACCCTGGCTTTTATGTCTGGTACTTCAGGTGTTATCACTGCTGCTCAGGGAAATGGCCTTAAGCACCTGGCTCTGGTAGCCAGCAGGGATTGCAATTATGGGTCTCATGGGAACATAACAAACAGAGTTATTGGTTGCCTACCACCCCCAGGGTACAGCACAGAAAATGAACTGAAACACACCCCAGTCTTTCTGTGAAAGAGGCCTATTTGCTTATCTTGGAACTTTGGCCTAAAGGAGGATTTTGATTTGGCATTTATCTAGAATACTGAGATGCTCTCTGGGGATGGAGGCCAGTGAATGCCATCTTTATGTCACCCTCGAGGTCACTGGCATCTCCCAGAAAGGAGCTTCTACACTTGTCTGGCACCCCAATATTTGCACCTGCCATTTGGGGATACCTTTAGATTGTCAGACTCTGGTGATCAATGGGGGTTATGCTTGCAGTTCCACAGGACTATATATCTTGCATTTTTTTAGAAGATTTTATTTATTTGTCAGAGAGAAAGAGCACAAGCAGGGGGAGCAGCAGGCAGAGGGAGAAGCAGGCTCCCCACTGAGTAGGGAGCTCAATGATGCAGAACACGATCTCAGGACCCTGAGATCATGACCTGAGCCAAAGGGAGACGCTTAACCCACTGAGCCACCCACGCATCCCTATCTTTGCGTTCTTTAAAAGATGCTGTTGAAGGTCTAGTTTTCAATCAGGTATTGACTGAGATCCTCCCCTTTAGGACACTGGCAGGTCATGGCATACCTTCAACTACCAAGGACCATGAAAAATAAAATCAGCTCCTGGGACAACTCCAACTGTTTGAGAGACAACCAAGAACTATGGCACAGTTAAAAAATTAGGTTCATCTCCTACATGAGGCCACTCCGTCAAGACTAGGAGTAGTGGCTGTTTTATCTAGTGCACAGAAACAAACAGTCAAGCAAAATGAAGAAACAGAAATATGTTTCAAATGAAAGAACAAGATAAAACCTCACAAAAACTCCTAATGATATAAAGATAAGTCATTTACCTGCTGAAGAGTTCAAAATAATGTTCCTAAAAACAATGTTCTAAACTAGCTTGCTGTACTTGGGTGAATAAGAGATAAACACACTGAGAACTTCAATAATGAGATAGAAAATATAAGAGAGCACCAGATACAAGTCAATGAGCTGAAGAATAAAATAAGTGAACTGAAAAATACACTAGAGGGGTTGAACAGTAGACTAGATGAAGCAGAACAGATCAGTGAACTTGAAGAAAGGGCAGCGGAAGTCATCCAATTAGGGCAGCAGGAAGAAAACAAAAAAGATGAAGACAGCTTAAGGGACTTAGAGGACAAAATCAAGCAGACCAACATTCACATAATAGGGTCCCAAATTGAGAAGAGAAAGAGAAAGGAGCAGAAAACTTATTTGAAGAAATACTGGCTGACAACTTTCTTAACCTGGAGCAGAAAAAGACCTCCAGATCCAAGAAGTCCAAAGACTTTCAATTGATATGAACACAAAGAGACCCACACCAAGACACAGTATAAATAAAGCATAAAGATGTAAAGACAAGGAGAGAATCTTAAAAGCAGCAAAGGAAAATCAACTTGGTATGTGTAGGGGAACCCCCATAAGCAGACTTTCAGCCGAAACTATCAGCAGAAACTTTGCAGGAGAGGACGTAACATGATATATTTTAAGTTCTAAAAGGAAAAAAAAAAAAAAAAAAAAACTTTCACCAAGGATATTCTACCTGGCAAAGTGGTCATTCAGAATTAAAGAACAGATGCTGAATTTACCAGACAAGCAAAAGCTAAAGGAATTCACCTACAAGAAATGTTAAAGGGACTTCTTTAAGCAGAAATAAAAGCATGCTAATTAATAAGAGGAAAACATATGAAAGTATAAATCACATGGATACAGGTAAATATATATTAAAATTGAGAATAATATAATATTGTAAAAGTGGTGGGTTAATCACTTCTAAAACTAGGACAAAAGTTAAAAGACAAAGGTAGTAAAAATACATTAACTGTGACAAGGGTTACCCAAGATTTAAATTGTGATATCAAAAACATAAATTAGTGGGGGTAAAAATATAGAACCTTATAATGAGTTCAAAATCAGTTGTTAACATAAAATAGACTATATAAGTTGTTTTATGTAAGCCTCTATGTTCATAACCATGGAGAAAAAACCCTATGGTAGATACATAAGAGATAAAGAGAGAGGTATATAAGCATACCACTCAAGAAAACCACTGAATCACAAATAGGGCAAGAAGAAAGGAACAGAGTAACTACAAATCACCCAGAAAACAATAACATGGCAATAAGTACATACCTATCACACTTAAATGTAAGTGGACTAATTTCTCTATCAAAAGAGTAGCTGAAGAGAGTTTTTCTTTTTTTATTGTTATGTTAGTCACCATACAATATATCATTAGTTTTTGATGTAGTGTTCCATGATTCACTGTTTGTGTGTAACACCCAGTGCTCCATGCAATATGTGCCCTCTTTAATACCCATCACCAGGCTAACCCATCCCACCATACCCCTTCCTTCTAAAATCCTGTTTGTTTCTCAGAGTCCATAGTCTCTCATGGTTCGTCTCCCCCTCCAATTTCCCTCCCTTCATTTTCCCCTTCCTTCTCCTAATGTCCTCCATGCTATTCCTTATGTTCCACAAATAAGTGAAACCATATAATAATTAACTTTCTCTGCTTGACTTATTTCACTTAGCATAATCTCCTCCGGTCCCATCCATGTTGATGCAAAAGTTGGGTATTTATCCTTTCTGAGGGCTGAGTAATATTCCATTGTATATATCTCTATGTATGCTCCCTATAAGGGACTCATTTTGGATGTAAGGAAAGACTGAAAATAAAAGGATGGAAAAAGATACTATATACAAATGGAAAACAATAGAAATCTACCTATACTTAGATAAAAGACTTTGACAAAATTTATAATAATAGACAAAAAACCCTATTACATATGACAAAAGGGTCAATCAAAAAAGAAGATATAACATTAGCTAATATTTATGCATGCAACATAGGAGCACCTAAATATATACAACAAATATTAACAGGCCTAAAGGGAGAAACAGACAGGAATACTAACACATTAGGGAATTTTAATACCCCACTTTCACCAATGAATAGATCATCTAGACAGAAGAATAAGGAAATACTGGCCTTAAATGAAACATCAGACTAGCTGGATTTAATAGACATACAAAACATTTCATCCAAAAGCAACAAAATACAGATTTTTCTCAGTGCACTGGGAACATTCTCCAGGAAAGACTGTATGTTAGGCCACAAAACATGTGTCAATAAATTTAAGAACACTGAAACCCATCAAGCATCTTTTCCAAACATAATAGTATGAAACTAAAACAAATTCCAAGAAGAAAACTGGTAAAGTCTCAAATAGATTGAGAAAAACAACATGCTCTTGAACTATGGATCAAAAGCACCAATAAAAAGAGAAATAAAAAAATAACTTGACACAAAAATGAATACACATATACCAAGACTAACAGAATACAGCAAAAACAGATGAGAGAGGGAAGTTCATAGCAATAAATGCCTACATTAAGATAGAAAAATAATCTCAAACAACCTAAATTTACCCTCAAAAAATGAGAAAAGAACAAACAAAACTCCAAATTAGTGGGAGGAAGGAAATAACAAAGATCACAGCAGAAATAAATGAAATAGAACCCAAAAAGACAATAGGAAAGATCAATGAAACTAAGAACTACTTTTTTTGAGCAGATAAAACTGACAAACCTTATTAGCTAAACTCACCAAGAAAAAAAGATGTCTCAAATAAAATTAGAAATAACAGAAGAGTTGTTAAAACTGAAACCACAGAAATATTAAGTATTATAAGAGACTACTAAGAAGAATTATACACCAGCAAACTGGACAACCTAGAAGAAATGGAAACTTCTTTAGAAACATAAAACTTAAGATTGAAGTATGAAGAAATAGGAAATCCAAAAGACTAATTAATTACTATTTAGGAGATTGAATCAGTAACCAAAAAGCTCCCAATAAAGAAATGTACAGGATCAGATGATAAGTTCTACTAAACAGTCAGAGAAGAATTAATACCATTTCTTCTCAAACTCTTCCAAAAAAATAGAGAATGAGGGAGCAATGCCACCTCATTTTATGAGGCCAGCATTACCCTGACCAAAACCAGAGAAGAATACCACAAGAAAGAAAATAATAGGCCAATACCCTAATGAACATATGTGCAAAAATCCTCAATAAAATCTTAGCACACAGAATTCAACAATATTAGAAGGATCATGCACCACAATTAAGTGGGATTTAATCCAGGGATGCAAGGATGGGAAATATCTGCAAATCAATCAATGCAATACACCACATTAACAAAATGAAGAGTGAAAATTGTATGATCATCACAATGTATGCAGAAAAAACATTTGACAAAATTCAACCTCCATTCCTGATACAAATTCTCAACAAGTTGGATATAGAAAGGAGGTATCTCAACATAATAAGGTCATATATGACAGGCTCACAGCTAACATCATACTCAATGGTGAAAGGATGAAAACTTTACTTCTAAGATTAGAAATAAGTCAAGGATGCCCATTCTAACCATTCCTACCCAACAAAGTACTAGAAGCCAGAACTATCAGGCAAGAAAAAGAAAAAGAAAAAAAAAAAAAGGATACAAATCAGAGAAAAAGAAGGGAAATGATGTCATGATACTATATAAGAAAACCTTAAGGATTCCACTACAAAACTGTTAAAACTAATAAATGAATAAGTAAAGTTGCAGGATACAAAACTAACAAAAATCAGTTGTGTTTCCATACACTAACAATGAACCTTTGAAAACAGAAATAAAGAAAATAATCCCATTTACACTGGCATTAAAACCAGCAAAATACCTGGGAATAAATCTAACAAAAGAGGTGTAAGATCCTTTACACTCAAAACTATAAAACACTGATTAAAGAAACTGAAGAAAACAGAAACAAATGGTAAGACAGTCCATGTTCATGGATTAGAAAAAATAAATATTGTTAAAATGTCTATACTATACAAAGCCATCTATAGCTTTAATGCAATCCTTGTGAAAGTTCCATGGCATCTCTTAGAGAAGTACAAAAAATACTACTAAAGCTAGTATGTAAGTACAAAACCCCCAAATAGCCAAAGCAACCCTGTGAAAGTAAAACATTGCTGGAGGAATCATTCTTTTTGATTTCAGACTCTATGACAAAGCTGTATTAATATTATGGTATAAGAACAAACACATAAACCAATGGACCAGTACTGAGAGCCAAAATGTAAACTCTCACATATATGGCCAAGTAATACTCAACAAAGGAGCCCAGATACTCAAAGGGGAAAAGAAAGCCTCTTCAATAAATGGTGCTGGGAGAACTGGATCCCTATATGACTACTTCTCACAAATATAAACTTGAAATTTATAAAGACTGAAATGTATAATCTTAAGCTAAAAAAAACCCCCATAAAATGTGTAGAAGAGGCGCCTGTGTAGCTCAGTTGGTTAAACGACTGCCTTCGGCTCAGGTCATGATCCTGGAGTCCCGGGATCGAGTCCCGCATCGGGTTCCCTGCTCAGCAGGGGGTCTGCTTCTCCCTCTGCCCTCTTCCCTCTCGTGCTCTCTGTCTCTCATTCTCTCTCTCAAATAAATAAATAAAATCTTTAAAAAAAAATGTGTAGAAGAAAACAGGGAAAACCTCTTTGACATTGCCCTCAGTGATGGGGATTTTTGGAGTTGACACCAAAAGCAAAATAAACAAGTTAGACTACATCAAACTAAAAAACTTACTTACAGTAAAGGAAACCATCAACAAAATGAAAATGCAACCTACTGAATGGGGGAAAATATGTGGAAATCATATATCTGAAAAGGGGTGAATATCCAAAACATATGAAGAACTCATAGCTACAACTCAAAAGCAAAAAAATCAATCCAATTAAAAATAACGGGCAGAGCATCTGAACAGACATTTCCCCAAAGAAGACACAGACATGGCAAACAAGTATAGGAAAAGATGTCAGCATCACTAATAATCAGGAAAATGCAAATCAAACCTCCCTCACACCTATTAGAATGACTGTTATAAAAAAGACAAGAAATATGGAGAAGGATATGGAAAAAAGGGAACCTTGCACACTGTTGTTTGGAGTATAAATTATTGTGGCCTCAAGAAAAACGGTATGGCAGTTCCCCCCAAAATTAAAATTAGGAACACCATATGATACAATTCCACTTTTATTTATCTGAAAAACAGAAAAATGTTAACTTGAAAAGATACATCAACTCCCCCATATTCAATGCAGCATATGTGTAATAGCCAAGATATGGAAGTATGTATGGGATGCTTGCTGATGGATGAATGGATAAAAAAAAGTGTTAGAGATACACAGTGGAGTATTATGCAGTCTAAAAATGAAAGTAATCTTGCTATATGCGACAACAGAGACAGATCTTGAGGCTATTATGGTAAGTGAAATAAATCAAACAGAGAAAGACAAACACTACATGATCTCACTTACATGTGGAATCTAAAAAACGAAAGAGAAAAAGAAAGAAAGAAACTGAGGTCACAGATAGAACAGACTGCTGGTTGTCAGAATGGGTGAAATAAGTCAAGTGGGTCAAAAGGTACAACCTTCTAGTTGTGAAATAAAGAATCATTCCAGGGAAGCAACAATGGTTCACTATCTAAAAATCAATCAACGTGATACACCACATTAACAAAATGAAGGCTAAAAATTATATGGTCATTCCAATAGGCATAGAAAAGTATTTGACAAAATTCCACATCTATTCATGGTAAAAACTCTCAACAAAGTGGGTTTAAAGAGAACATACCACAACATAATAAAGACCACATATGACAAATCCACAGTGAACATCATACTCAATGGTAAAAAACTGAGAGCTTTTCCTCTAAGATCAGGAGCAAGACAAGGATATCTACTCTCACCACTTTGATTCAACATAGTACTGGGCAGCGCCTGGATAGCTCAGTCATTAGGTGTCTGACTTTGGCTCAGGTCATGATCTGAGGGTCCTGGGATGAAGCCCCACATCAGGCTCTCTGCTCAGTGGGGAGTCTGCTTCTCCCTCAAATTCTCTGTGTTCTCTCTCTCCCCCCCCAAATAAAAACATAAAATCTTTAAAAAAAAAACAAAACAAAACATAAACCATAGTACTGGAAGTCCTTGTCCCAGCCATCAGGAAAAAAATAAAAATAAAAAGCATCCAAATTGGTAAAGAAGAAGTCAAAATATATTTGCAGATGACACAGAAAACTCCAACGATTCTACCAAAAAACTATTACAGGTAATAAATGAATTAAGGTTGTAGGATATGAAAATCTTATACAGAAATCTGTTGCATCTCTGTACACTAATAACAAAGTACCAGAAAGAGAAATTAAGGAAACAATTCCATTTACAACTGCACCAAAAAGACTAAAATACCCAGGAATAAGTTTCACCAAGGATATAAAAGAACAGTCCTAAGAAAAAAAAACACTGATGAAAGAAATTAAAGATGACACAAACAAATGGAAATACATACCATGTTCATGAATTGAAAGAATATTGTTAAAATGGGCATATTACCCAAAGCAACGTAGAGTTTCAATGCAATCCCTATCAAAATACCAACAATAATTTTCACAGAACTAGAACAAATAATACGAAATTTTGTATAGAACCACAAACAACCCCAAATAGCCAAAGCAATTTTGAGAAAGAAGAACAAAGCTGGCGGTATCACAATCTCAGATTTCAAGATATCCTTCAAAGCTATAATAATCCAAACAGGACGGTACTGGTACAAAAACAGTCACACAGAATAAAATGGAGTGCCCCCAAATAAACCTATACTATATGGTCAATTAGTTTATGACAAAGGAGCCAAGAATATACAGTGGGGGAAAAGACAATAAATGGTGTTGCAGAAAACTGGACAGCTACATACAAAAAAAATCAAATCACTTTCATCATACACAAAAATAAACTCAAAATGGACTAAAGACCTAAATGTGAGACCTAAAAACTTAAAACTACTAGAAGAAAACCTAAGCAGTAATTTCTTGGACATAGGCTGTAGCAACATTTTTCTAGATATGTATCCTCAGGCAAGGTAAACAAAAGCAAAAATAAACTATTGGGACCAGACCAAAATAAAAAGCTTTTGCACAGCAAAGGAAAACATGGACAAAATCAAAGACAACCTACTGAATGGGAGCAGACTGGCAAATAATATATTTGATAAGGGGCTGATACCCCAAATATACAGAGAACTCACACAACTCAACACCAAAAAACAAATAATCCAAATAAAAATGATCAGAGGACTTGAATGTACATTTTTCCAAAGAAAACATAGAGATGGCCAACAGACACAGGAAAAGATGTTCAACATCACTCATCGTCAGGGAAATGCAAATCAAAACCACAATGAGATCTCACATCATACCTGTCAGAATGGCTATTATGAAAAAAACAAGACATAGTAAGTGTTGACAAGGATGTGGAGACAAAGGAACTCTCTTCCTGGTGGGAATGTAAATTGGTGCATCCACTTTGGAAAACAATATGGAGGTTCCTCAAAAAATTATTAATAGAAACACTATATAATCCAGTAATTCCAGTACTGAGTATTTATCCAAAGAAAATGAGTATCCTAATTGAAAAAAATATGGTGCACCTCCGTGGATCAATCAGTTAAGTGTCTGACTCTTGACCTCAGCCTAAGTCTTGATCTCAAGGTTGTGAGTTCAAGCCCCAAGTTGGGCTCCATGTTGGGCATGGAGGCTACTTAAAAAGAAATATACATGGACATACATATATATGTCTATGTTTATTGCAGCATTATTTACAACAGCCAAATTATGGAAGTGACCGAAGTGTCCATTGATAGATGAGTGAATAAAAAAGAGTAGTGTGTATATAGACAAGGGAATATTACTCAGGCATAAAAAAGAATGAAATCTTGCCATTTGCAGCAATATGAATGGACCCAGAGAGTATTATGTTAAGTGAAGTTAGTCAGAATGAGAAAGAAAAGTACAGTACGATTTCACATATATGTGGAATGTAAAAAACAAATGAACAAACAAATATGTCTTATACACAAATGCTATAAATACAGAGAACAAAGTGATGGTTTTGATAGGGGAGGGGAGTGGGGGTAATGGACAAAATGGATGAAGGGCAGTGGGAGGTACAGGCTTCTGGTTATGGAATGAGTAAGTTATGAGGAGGAAACGTACAGCATAGGGAATTCAGTCAATGGTATTTCAATAGTGTTGTATGGTGACAGACGGTAACTACAGCTGTGGTGAGCACAGCTTAACACAGAGTTGCCAACTCACTATATCATACACCTCAAACTATATTAACACTGTGTGTCTAAGGTACTTCAGTAAAAAAGTAGATAAGGAAAGGATGGGGATGTAATGTACAGCATGGTGTTAGTAATGATACCATACTGCGTATATGAAAGTTGCTCAGAGAGGACTTTTTTTTAAAGATTTTATTTTTATTTATTTGACAGAGAGAGACACAGCGAAAGAGGGAACACAAGCAGGGGGAGTGGGAGAGGGAGAAGCAGGCTTCCCGCCGAGCAGGGAGCCCGATGCGGGGCTCGATCCCAGGACCCTGGGATCGTGACCTGAGCCGAAGGCAGATGCTTAACGACTGAGCCACCCAGGTGCCCCCAGAGAGGACATCTTAACAGTTTTCATCACACATACACAATTTCTAACTATGTGAGGTGATGGATGGGAATGAGATTTATTGTAGTGACCATTTTGCAATATATACAAATATTGAACCATGATGTTGTAAACCCAAAACTGGTATAGTGTCACATGTCAGTCAGATGTCATTTTAAAAAATTGTAAAAAAAAAAAAGTGCATCTGAGAGTATTCAAGTGAGATAATGTTAATGAAAAGCACTTTGTAAATGGTAAAACACTCAACACCAATTAGTCATTAACATGAGTGACAACCCAAAATGCTACACGGTGGTATCAGATAGAAGCACTACGTTGATAACTGGATACAAGAAGTCTCAGTAAATATCTATTAATTAATACTATTTAGTCATAGTGGAATCAGTAGCAAAGGGTGACAATGTTGTAGAATCTTGCTGGTTCAAAAATGCAAAAATTTGTACAAGAAATGGCAGCCTAAATGTCTACCCAGTGTCAGAAGCTCCATGATTATTAGGCAGTCAAGCGTCTATTTCCTTTGTTCCTTTGAGGTGTATCAGGCCATTGTTTTCCTCCTCATCTTTGTGTTTTTCAGTTCACAGGCAGGACTTCTGACTTTCTGAGCAGCTGACTAGGCTCTTGTAAGATCAACGAGGGGAAACCGTCATGAGGGATGGCAAGTGGCTGGGAGGGTGCCGCCAGCATGAATGACAGCTAGTGACAAGTCACAGGTTGACAAAAAATGCAGCCTCCCCCATTCAGGTCACTGCCCTGTCACAAATGGCTCAGTTACTAACAGAGCTAAGCTACTCTGGGGGACATTCTGACAGAAACACTCCTCCTCCTTTCTTTTCCTTTCCTTTTTTTTTTTTTTTTTTACTTTGTGATAGGAGACTGTGATAGGAAAGTGGGGGTGGAACAAGGTGCAGACCCCCAGTATTTCCTCTGTGTGTCACAGTGATCTGAGTGGCTTATATTATTAGGGCAAGTAAACCTCTAACCACTGCTTTGACCACAGAGGCCAGAGCTGTTTGTGTTTGTTTTAAGACACGGAGTCCAGAGTCGAGGTCTGGTATTTTGCTGGTGACTGCTGAAGAGGAGGGATTTGGCTTCTGGCAGAACATAAAGCCAAGCTGACAACAAAGCTTTCCTTTCAAGCTATCCAAATGAACACATTTCTAATCTGAAATTCAAATACTTGACAACAGAGAGCCTGTGAGCCGGGCTTTGAACAGGAAATTGCTTCATGGTTTTAGCATAATGAATTAGGCAGTTAGACTAAATCCATTTACTAGGAAAAGAATGCTTTCACATGCTCTCTGAAAGAAAGGAGGGGGGGAAAGCCTTCTTAATTTCCCAAATTTCTCAGGACTTAGAGCCACAAATGCTCCATGTAAATTTTATCTGTTGTGTTCTACAGTTGGTATGTAAAAAGGCATCTGAGCTCAGTGTTCTTTGTTAGAAAATGCTGTGCCTTTTCATGTTGGGGAAATGGAAGGTGAGGAACACAGGTGAGGAGAGTCTCATCCTTCTCAGCACCCTGTATTTTTCCTGACAATGGTGAATGCATTTTAATTCTGAAGGCCCGTCTTAGTCACTGGCAGTGTTAAATTCAACAGACATGGCATGGCGTGCTCTTGGGAATGGGTGGACATGGAAGGAGGGAAACAGTAGATATGGAGGAAGAGAGTGAGCCCGGATAGCAGAAGCATATGGACACCAATGCCTTCCACAGGGCAGGCTTTCCCACATTCCTAGTCCTTGTGGTCCAATTCACACCTCTAGCTCTCAGTCCTGAGAAGTGGCCACTCCATCAGCTGGGTTTATGACAACAGGGGTGGCGGGGAGAGTTCCAGCAGGGCAGGGGGCAGGCTGTGGAAGGAGAGGTGAAGTTTGCTTGTGTCAGGTCCATGTAACAAGGCTGATCTAGAGAGGGTCTGTTGACAGACATCCCTTGGGAAAGACAGAACTAGGAAAAAAAGAAAATCAAAAGGAAAAGCATGAGTAAGGATGGGGTAAACAAAAAGGACAAAGACCCTGGAAGAAGAGCTGGTTAAATCCCATCCTGGGCAAGTTTGCCAGAGGAGGGCTGATTTGTAACCAAGCCACGGCAGCATTCTCTAGCAGCGCTGACTGTGTGGGGCACCGCCTCCGAGCTTGAGCCCAAGACAGCCAAGTCACCAGCGTTCTGTGTAATCGTTCTTATGCCAGAGCAAATATGTAACTAGGTCTCACATCTCTGCCTTCACGACTTGCAAGTTAATACATCCAAACCGTTTCCTGCTCCCCTCCACTATGGTAACAAAATGTCAATAAATATGCTTTCTTTTTAGTCATTGTTTTCAATTTTGCTATCAGAGGGAACAGTAAAGTTCTTCCAGTTGGCATGGTGATGGAGACACGATGACAGATTCCATTACGAAGAGACGTTTTAAAAACCATTAATGTGTGCCAAGCATCTAATTCAAGTTTACAGTTAGAAATAAAAAAAGAGAGAATGTCCCAATTTCCTCATTGTTAAGGAATCGCCCCTTCTGGCAGGGGAGGAGAGACCTTGGCATATATACAGATTGGCTATATGATCGCCTACCTGAATGGGCGCATGATGAATTAAGCTGAGCAATACTGACATTTCAATGCATTAGAACAGTTTTGATCTGGAATAGTAATGATCACCCCAGGAGCATAATATGAATATTTAATGGACACCGTGCCTCATGAGTTATGCTGAGGCACCAACTAGAACTAGTCAAGTCCATTCGGCATAGCCTTTCAACCCAAGGAGTGAGAGATGGGCGGAGAGGAGACTCTGAGGGTCAGAAAGTTTGCACTGATCTTGGTAAAGCAGGCCAGAATTCCAAATTCAAGCCTGCCACTTAACAATGAGCTTTCCTTCAGAGGGATGTTCTGGAGTCTAGGAGGAGGGAGTGTCAGCAAAGGGGATATTTGGGCAATGGGGTATGCGCAGCAGTGGGTCCTCTCTGTTGCCTGTGGCAGTCAAAATCCTTTTAATTGGGGCAAACTCTTCACTTCTTTGATCAAAGATAAAGTGGACAATGTAAGTGAGCCTGGAGAGCTAAAGAGAATTAAATTCATGTTGAAGTAGATAAAAGGACTGATAGCTGAGCTTTGTGATGGGGTGGAGAGAAAGCCAAGGAAGTGTTTCTTTTTTTTTTTTTTTTTTTTTTTTTTTTTTTTTTTTTTAATTTTTTTATTCTTATGTTAATCCCCTTACATTACAACATTAGTTTTAGATGAAGTGTTCCATGATTCATTGTTTGTGCACAACACCCAGTGCTCCATGCAGAATGTGCCCTCCTAAATACCCACCACCAGGCTAACCCATCCTCCCACCCCCCTCCCCTCTAGAACCCTGTTTGTTTTTCAGAGTCCATCGTCTCTCATGGTTCGTCTACCCCTCCGATTTCCCCCGCTTCATTCTTCCCCTCCCGCTACCTTCTTCTTCTTCTTCTTTTTTTTTTTTTTCTTAACATATATTGCATTATTTGTTTCAGAGGTACAGATCTGAGATTCAACAGTCTTGCACAATTCACAGCGCTTACCAGAGCACATACACTCCCCAGTGTCTATCACCCAGTCCCCCCATCCCTCCCACCCCACCCCCCACTCCAACAACACTCAGTTTGTTAAGGAAGTGTTTCTTAAATAGATGTTTTTGCAGATGCTGATGACATCTTTGTGGACTCCCCCCCAACCCAATGTTTTGCAAATCCTGGTTCAAGGCCAAGTGCCCCAGCCTGCAAGGAGCTGAAAGGACCAGGAGAAGAAGTACATGGATGAGAAGGGTCAGAAACACCAGAAACAGCCAAAGGGCTCTTCAAATGTTTCCACTCAAGTCCTTGTGAGCAGAGAGGTGAGAGAGGGGGTGTGTACTGCACCCCCCCTCCCCAAGGGAACTTGGTGTGATAGGGAAAAGGTTAGCCTAAAGAAACCTGTTAAAAGCTCACAATTTCTTTCAGATGTGGTGACTGATCTTAAAAAATCTTGAGTGATTTATTTTCAATTCCAGTACCTGCTCATGTTTACTTTGATATAAAAATGGTTTAAAATGACTAACATGCTAATCTGAGCTTCAACAAGAGGTGCCATGCTTATTGTAGGATGATACCTAGCTCCCTACCCCTGGGCTGTGTCCAACTTGAGGAACATGGAGCTGGGGCCCACTCCTGACAAAATCATTATGAAGCGAGTTGCTCCAAGCCCAGCTCTGACTGGTGTCTTCTTATTCAGCCATAACTCAAAATAACTCAAAACAGGCAAAGTAATCTAAGCAGAGTGTCCCCCTCCTTCCGGCTCTCCCATGCTGCCTTTAAAGAATTAATGGAAAGCATAACTTAGTGACTTCCACCTTTGTCTGTACCTCAACTACTAGTGATTTAACATCTCCTTTGGGATGATCTCCCCCTCCCTTCTACTATGTAAAATATAGTTAGAAACAAATTGCTAGTAAGAAATCCAAATTGATGGCAAATGGAAATTTATCCAACCCACCCAAATTATCTTTCTCTTCTTACCCTTGTGGAAATAAGAGATTTTAATTAAGTGTCAGCAGAGGCACAGGGAAAGCCTTACAAGTATTGAGGAAAACCCTCTAATGTTTCCACGTCTGTTAACGCCATTTTCCTTCTGGGTTTTATTATGTGGTCCGTTATCATGGGGGCTACAGAGTACTCTCGGGCCTGTGTGACCAACCCCTGCTTGGTGGGGCTGACAGAGCTTTTCCAACACTGCAACAAATCATTCCCCTTTAAAAATGAAAACAAAACCTAACCAAATAAAACAAGTTTGGAGAAACATGAGCCATCCATCTGTATAATTTCATTAATGTTCATTAAAAAATTTTTAATGAAACAGCTAATATTTATTTACATGTGGGCATTATTAGAAATCAATTCTTCCTTTCCTGAATTAATTTATTCAATTACAAAACAGGCAGAATAACACCCTTGGTCTTAGGAATAATCTTGTATCGACTGTAGAGTCAGGGTAGGACAACAGCCTCGAACATCATACATCTGTGTACTATCTTCATATACCACCTATTTTTCATTGCATAATGTTAACTTATTTTTTTGTTTTCTTGGGCTTTTTCCAAGCAAAAATATCTAAGAGATTATGGTTTTGATATGATAGAAACACACTTAGATGTGTTCCTAAGTACACACCTATTAAAATACAAGACAGAAAAACATTTTCATCTGCCATCAAAATCATCCTGGGAAACCTCAGTAACACTCATAAAATAGCTAACACCAGATCACATCATGTCCTACTGTGGCAAGTAAGGGATTAAACACAGAGGGAGGAGGATGGAGGGATGGTCCATATTCTGCAGGTGCTGGTAACTCCTGAGGATGAAGCTGGGCATAGAGTTCCAGGAGGAGGAATTTGGGCCATGGGATGGTAAGGAGGAATTGGGCCTTCTTCTGGATTTCCAGGGGGAGGCTAAGAGCTAAAGAAAGTGCTTTACTGAATCCATATGTATACAGAGCTGACACTGAAGCATAGTGGTCCAGCACTCCTCTTATTCATCCTGGATCACTAATATTGCAGGATTAGGGAGAGATACTCAATCACTTTTGAAGGAAGAAGCAAACAGTGCCTATTAAAGAGGAGCAGAATATGCCACTTTGACATAAGGTGACATGAGGATTATTTTGAGCTGTGGGCAACTGAAAAGAAGTGGCTAAAAGAAGAGGTTTCTACCCTCCCCTTATTTGTGAAAAACCACCACATAAATTTATAAATGTGTGTCCTGTACTCCCCTCTCTACCAGTAATGACAGAAGTTAGTCATTGGAGACAACCTGGACCTCTATCAACCCAGAGATGGCACCAGAGAAATCTATGTAACAAACCTTGCTAAAACCCTCATCTACCCTGTTTCCTCTGTACATTTGCCTTCCCACAATTTGCTACCCCTAGAAACTCAAAGTCCTTTTTCTGTGTATTATCACTTCTCTACACATTTATTGTTTCTTTGTTGATTTGTTAAATTGCTCTATAAGTTGAAGTTCTAATCACCCCTTTGAGTTACTACTCATCACTAGGTACTCCCATGTGTATATGTGATACACATGCTAATATACTTCTATTTGTTTTTCTCCAGGTAACTTATCTTTTGTCACTCTAATTGAGATGGGTAGAGGAAAAGATTTTTTTCCTTCCCTACACTACCTGTCTCTCAGTTTCCTCCACATCTGTGAGTACCTATACATGATTTTCTTCTCACCACAATAGTTGTAACAGAATGAGATCTGTTGATTAAAAAAATCAATCTCTGTTTTTTCTTTGGGGGCAAACCTGTATTGAGGGCTAGCTAAACGAATGCTACTTTTTTTGCCTGTGGTCCATGAGCATGGCAAAAGAGATGGGCATTTTCCTCAGGGAGTGTGCAGATTCTGCAAAAGTTTTCAGCTGAAGTGTAATGTTTCTGTGAAAGGGCCCCAGGGAACAGGTCCAAGGGTGGCCAGCAAGACTGCATGCTGCCATTGCACTGATTAGGGGGAGCATGTGCACATCATGTCCAGAGTGATCCTTGAAGGGCCTGGGAAATGGGCTGCTCTAGGCCAACATCTTGCTCAGGATCATCTTTATTTTTAGCCACACTCCCTTTGGGGGTACAAGTATAGTTTGGAAAAACCAAAGAAAATATATGAGAGTGTGGGATCAAGGAATAGGTCTCGTTACTGTTCTTGTTAGTTATTCAGCAAATCAGTAAGTAGACCAAAGTAATATGACTATTTGCCTGGACTATTTTCTAAGGGCTACCACAGTCCCCCAGGACACTGTTCTGTTATTAATAGTTATGACAATAGTGATGAGTATCCTGTGCTTACCATGTAAGGGCCACTCTTCTGAGTTCTTTGCCTCTACTAATTTATTTTCTTAATCTAGTTCATCCTCACCATAAATGATCTTATATATATATATATACACACACATATATATGTGTATATATATATATATATATATATATATATATATATATATATATATATGATTCCTATTTTACAGATGGAGAAAAAATAAGCCCAGAGTGGTTAACTGGCCTACATCATGTAGCTAGAGTGAAGCGGAGCTTTGAGAATCCCAGCAGCCGGGTTTCAGTCTGTGCTCACAACTACTATGATATTCTGCTTTGTTTACTAAATATGGGAGGGAGGGATGGATGGATGGATAGGAGAGAGGGTATAGCAGCTTATGTGACTTAGTGAAACTCATGTGTCTGGTCCTGTGTGGGACCAGAACCTTAGTGGCTCTGACTCTTCTGCCTATAATAGAAAGATTATGGTTTTCCTTCCCCCTTAAATACACAACTAAATAAATGAATGGAAGGTAGACTCAGGATTGCCTATGGAATGTTTGGGGAAAATGTTACCAGGTCAACAAACAAACCCTGGGTGAAGAAATACTGTATTTACCCTAACATTAATATCTGTCTTTAAGGCATTAGTGGTAAATCAGAGAATTCAGGACCATGTGTTGTTTGTTTTCAAAAAGCAGACAGGATTTAAGTTATTTGATTCTCCAACTGTTTTCCTTATTATATCTCCTGATGAAAATTCATTCAGAATGGTCAAGTTCCTTGAACTAGAGTACGTGCACATAAACTTTAATATTATAATTGGGTTGGAGTTACTTTGAATTTTAGAAACACTTGTCACGATGGCATCTTCAAATTAAAGCTCTGGGCCAATATTCAGATATGAAAATGCTAAAAGCATAATAGGACTTGATCATCCTTCTTTTAATGGCATTCAGTATCCATTACTAAAATATATCCCATGGGGTGTTACCCAGGGGCTAGGCTATGGAGTTCTGGAATCATACACCCTAAGCTAGAAATCTACTGCAGGCTGTGTGACCCAAGGCTAATTACATAGCTTCTCCATGCCTCTGTCTCTTCTTGTGTAAAATGCTCTAATATTACCCCATGACCATGAGATGGTCTGTGTAATTAGTTCTCAGCACAGTGCCTGATATCTTGTAAATACTTAGTAAATGTTAGGTAGGAATGAATAAACACATGTGCAATTTTCATCTGTTATAATAAATAAAGATTTCATTCAATAAAAATATTTATATTAGAAAAAGGGTCTGGGCTCTATGTCTTTCACAGAATGTGCATTCACCAGGTGTTAAATGTGTATCTTAATTATCCAACTGATGGCCACCTGGTGCATGCTCTTTCTGACATGCTATATGTGAAATAATCCCCCCCGGAGGCGTTCCGGTGAATAAAGCAGGCAAATAATCTGACTATGTCTCCTCTACAGTAAGCACAACTGTGGTTAGAAAATAGCCTTTCAGGAACGTAACATCATTTTTTCTTAGCTGTTTCCCTCTTGTGCTTATCTCATAACTTTGAAGCAGATTAATCCATTAAAAGGTGAACTCCTAGTGTTTAGTAATTGCCAGTAAAGTCTAATCAGATAGCAAGTGCTACAGAAGAGCCTTCAAGAAATACTGTAAGATAATTAAAACATAAAGGTTATGCAAAAGTAGCAAATCAATAGAGACAGTAAACACGGTTTATCAACAGTCCTGAGAACATTTTTTCAATTCTAAAATGTAAATGGACTTGGGGTAGAACATGCGGCTAGGATGACAGATAGGATCCCGGTAACAGTTTAATTAACTCCAGTTTCCTGCATGTTAAAGGTTGCCTCAGCCCACTGGCTCATGTAACAAACCCTCTTAGGATTTCGTTAGCTGGTGTCTGATATGAAGACCAGGCAGCCTTTCCTTCTTCCAGGGTTATGTTTTGCCCTCTTCCTCCAGAGGCCTTATCAAAACACAGCCCTCTGTTTTCTCTATAAATACACAGATATTTTTAATTTCAGCCAAAATGGTTTGACGCTGTAATCAAGGTAAAGGTAACACACACACACACACTGCCTAAGTAATGAGAAGGGTTCACTGGGAAGAATTGCGTAATTAAAATTATATATTAAAATTCACATGTAGTGTGTGCAGAATTTTAGAACCACCATGGCAGCTCTCCAGATGATTCATTTGCTGTTTTTAATTCTTCTATAATGTAGGCTATTTTATAATTAGCTGCAGAACTGTGTCACTTGGTTAGTTCAACCCAATGAAAGGGATAATACGGAATGTTTACTATTAATGTATATTAAAACTGCTACTCTGAACACCCCAAGTAAAGAACAGTTATTGACTGTTCTTAGCCATTTTACATGGAATATATCCAGCAGTTTTTGTTTTTGTTGTTTATTTTATTTTTTTTGCAATCATGAATTAGTAAAAAGTATAGGAGATGGTAATGGTAAACTTCACTTGAAGAATTGCAATATTTAAAAAAAATCACTGCGAGGGCCAAGAGTTAGTTAAAAGACAAATTCTTTTTCTAGCCTGGTAGAATTAGGTTTCACACAATTAACTTTATCATTAGTAAATAAAGGGGTTACTTAACCTCTGCCCTTGCAGAAAGAAGTTCTTGATATTTTGCTTAGTAAAGGGCAAGAAACCTATTATGGCTTATTTATTCACGTTGTTAAAAGGTTATTCTTGAAGACTGGGGTATAGAAGCACATAATATGT
This sequence comes from Mirounga angustirostris, assembly GCF_029215605.1. Classification (NCBI taxonomy): domain Eukaryota; kingdom Metazoa; phylum Chordata; class Mammalia; order Carnivora; family Phocidae; genus Mirounga; species Mirounga angustirostris. Next base: position 19,779,916 of record NW_026991715.1, read on the forward strand.
AATCTTTGTTAATAAAGATCTATTTACTCCGCCATTTAAAGGAGCTGGTTATTATAGGATGCTTATGAGTGCCGTGAACAAGAGACTTTTTTCTGTTGTTCCCACGGGAAAGATTATCAAGCTGTCGGTAAAGGATTCATTTTCTTTAAATTAGAAATCACCGAGGTATCCTGTGTAGAGAATATTAAAAGTGAGCGTAGTCATGCCATCTTATTGCAAGATGAGCTAGAGGTAAGTACATCACTAAGGTTTTGAAATGATATGTCGAAAATGCCAACTTTATGTGCCTTAAACAATTTCTCTTCCAACACTTAGGGTTTTCATTCTGAAGCAGAAATCTAAGCTTGTCCTTTTAAACAATGATTTAGAGGAAGAAATTTAACACCCCCTGCTTGCAACATCTATATTTCAGTAAATCTATACTTTCTCTGCCTTCCGCCACGTTATCAGTCATCCACATCCCAGAGGAAATGCTTCAGGCCTGGGGTTAAATTAAGGTCCTATCTCTAGTGATTGTCTAGAAAGCTGTCTACATTCTCAAACAAACTTATCTGCATTATATACAGCCATAAATGCTTCCTGCCAAGCAGAGGCACTTTTTTTCTCCATTGATGTCAGTGGTAAGATTACTACTTGCCAGTTGAAAATTAAAAGAAAAGCCACAATTACATTTCATTATAAATTGTAAATAGGTTGAATTCAATCAATCTAGTTCTGGGATGCTGAAGTCAACATGGGATACAGGATGGCCTATACTCTCACTTGAAAAAAAAAAAAACAGGTCTAATGAGATTCACGGTCTTCCTATTTTTCAAAATAATATTCCATAAATTATAGTACATCATACCATCTTTCTTTAACAGTTCAGTGATATCTCTTCTGCTCATGTGGGTTAAGCATAGCATCCGACAAGATGCCTTGTTTTACAATTTCTTGCTTAACAAAAAATAGAGAAACATATGTAATGTAAATTAGTTTTACTCAACAGAAGAATCATCTCAGACATCAGGGTTAGTCCAGGTCAAAGGTAACTAAACTTTTTGATAAAAACATGAAGCATGTCACACACACACACACACGCACACATTCTTTTTCTCCCCACTTAAACCAAATCTATTTAAGTGCTCTTCGTACATATGGACTGTCAAATACATATGGTTTTATTGCCTTCAGTGAGAGAGAATTAACGAGCCACTATGTTTAGGAGCTAAACAAAGCCCAGGTCACAAAGTAAGAGTGGCTGCACAGTAATTTGCCATAAAATCTCTGAGGAGTAGCGGTAGGCATTGCAGAAAAATCTCTGAGCAGGACAGGAGTAGCTTATCCTACTTCACTAGCAAACCACAGTGCAGTTGCAGGGAGGGAGGGAGGGAGGGATACTTCATGTGGTATGCTTTGCTACTAAATTCATTAACTAATTCATTCAATAAATATACACTGAGTACCTACTAGGCACAGTTTTCCAGCCCTGGAGATATGGGAGTAACACAACAGATGAACTCCATGTACTCATGGAGCTTATATTCTAGAGGGAGAAGACAGAAAAACACACACACACATACGCTTGACAAAGATTAGTGCTAGAGAGAAAAATGGAGTAGGGGAGGACACTGTTTTCTATAAGGGGCTCAGAAAAAGTCTCACAAGTAAGGTGACATTTGAGTAGCTGTCTTTACAGAGTGAGGGACCATGTGTAGGCCATGTGTGTATATACAGGGGAAGAGCACTATAAGTAGAGCAAACAGCAAGCACAAAGGCCCTGGGGTACTCAGAAGAACAGGAAAGGCAGTGTGTCTGGGTTGGAGGAAAAGAGGTAGGGGGCGAGGGCAAAAAGTTGGTGGTGGGCTCCAAGATGATCTGTGAGTAAGCTTGAGATAGATCATGGAGGACCCTGAAGGCCACTGTGAGTACTTTGAGCACTATGAAAGGGAATATGGTGGCTGACAAAGGTTTTTAGAGCATGACAATGTCTGCTGTGTGTAGAACAGACTAACAGGATGGAGGCAGAAGCAGGAAGAATAGTTAGGGCACTACTGAGACCATCTAAAGTAGATGGCTTGGACCACAGCATTAAAAACAGAGGAGGTGAGAAGCAGTCAACTTTTAGATACATTGTAAAAGAGCCTAAAGAATTTACTGTTGGATTGGATGCTGTGTTGCGATAAGGATGACTACAAGGTTTCTGGCTGGTAAAATTGGAAAAATGCAATTGCCATTTACAGAGATGGGGGTGACTTCAGGGGAGCAAGATTCAGGGATGGAAGCGGCTGGTATAAGCTTGATAGATGGAGTCAAGTTTGAGATGCCTATGAGACATGCAATTGGAGAGGTCAACGAGATAATTTGGTACATGAGCCTGGAATGGAGGGAAGAGGTCCAGGCTGGAGACAAAAATTTAAAGTCATCCAAATATGTATCAATATAGCACTTAAATCCATGAGATTGGATGAGCTCACTGAAGAAGCACATGTAGACAGAAGAATTCAGATTGTTGAGCTTGGCAAACTAGGAGGTTTAGAGAGCTGAAAGGTGGGGGAGGATGTGCAAAGAAAACCAAGAAAGGTAGCTGGGGAGCTAGGGAGGCTTATCAAGCAAGAGAGTTGTTCCAGAAGTCAAATGGAAATGCTTCGAGGAAGGTGTAACACATTATGTCAATTCTGCTGATACAGAAAGTGAGAATGGGACAGAGACATGACCACTGGGTTAGACTATGAAGGTCATTAGGGATCTCAGCTAGAGCTCCATCAGTGGAGTGATGAGGACAAGACTGCAGGGGGGAAAGGAGCTAGCACGTGTCTTGTAGGAGTTTTACTGTCAAGAAGAGTATAAAAATGGGGTAGTACCTAGAGAGGGGTCTGGGTGGGGTTATTTTTAAGGGGGGAGACATCACAATACATTTGTACAGTGATAAAACTGATCTAGGAGAAAGGAAAACCTTCAGGACACATGAGAGAGAGGAAATAAGAGTACACATGTATACTGGGTAAGCACCAAAATCTATTAATAAATTCCACTTCACAGACTGCAATCCCATGTGGTCTTACAAGTTCACGTCAGTTTACATAAAGAGAAATAGGTCAGGGGTCGGACTAGATGATATCAAAGCTCCCTATCTAGCTGATGCTAGGATTGTGTATTTTCAAAAATCTAAATGTATATTCAAAACCAGGGGCGATAGTTACTGTGTAAAGCAGAACCATGAATATATCAAAAGCAACCAAAGTTCAGTTCTCCTCTCTGCTGATAAAAGTCATGTCCAAGTAAAAAACAGATGGTAGGGTTGGTCTTACAAAAAAAACATAGGTGAAGAAAGGTAAACATACATTTCTCTTGGGTAGTGAGATGGTAGGGCTGGTCTTACAAAAAAAAAACATAGGTGAAGAAAGGTAAACATACATTTCTCTTGGGTAGTGTTGGTTCAGATTGAATTCAGAACCGGGAGACATGAAGAAAACAGCTTACAATTTGTTTCATGGTGTCTTTGGGAGAATGACACAGCCTGAGGTTGCAGACAGAGTATTTGAATGAACACAATTTTAGGGACCAATGTTTATGTCCTATCATGAATTCCACAAACTCAGTCCCTTTCCATGTGCCTCCCACGTCTGCCTCTGAATATCTAGTGGGAAGGTATGTCTCTTTTTTGCGACCATCTATTGAGACTATGTAATATAATCCAGTAGCCCTACTGTCTGATCCACATTAAGGTTATATCCTCTCAGAAGATTCCTTCATAGTTTTTGTAAGTGGATTTTTAAAAATTCAACTAGACAATAGACTAGAGCAAGAACAATTCCCTATAGTTCTGCACCATGATGAGAGCTAGTGCTTTGTTCTATGAAGCATATGCTTTCTACATGTGCTAGTCAGGTTCTTTTGTGTTGCTAGAAAAAAGGTATTTTGGATAACCTCAATGGTAAGGTATTTACTGCCAGGATACACAGGAAAGTAAGGAGACAAGAAACAATTTCAACTGCTACATATCCAGATATTGTGAGATGGCAACACTATTCAAGAAATAGGACAATATTTAAAATACCTTATATTCCAGTGAATGTATAATCCATTTGTTGCCCTCATCTTTGGGCGACATTATCCCTGTCTTTGTTTAAGTCATTACCCACAAAAACCTCTCTGTACTCCCCTCCACTTTAAAGCTTATGCATGGTTTTCCAGCCTGGGAGATGGCTTATTTCCGAATCTATGTATTTTGGCCCCTAACTGTAGCAACAACTATTCACCCTCCTCAAGAGAAAGGCTAAGATCGATTTAATCATTTTCCTGGTTTTCCATCAACATTATCGGCTGCTGCTTCTTTGTGGACTCATTTCCAGATCCAAAATCTTCCCCATCATTAAATGTTGTGGTTTTTATGAATGTCAGTCCCGGTCTCTCTTCTCATTTCTTGCTCTATTGTCCTCCAGGTGATGTCATTCTGTCATGCTCTTGGCTTTGACTAGTATCCATGCCCATGGAATTTCAACTGTTCAGCTGCTTCTCTCCCTCACCCATCAGCTCAAGTGTCGCTTTCTAGAAGTCACATTTGCCCCATTCTGCCTCTCACTATGACTCCATCTTCCTTATAATCTGTTGTGACAAGGACCCATTTTGATATATATGTAGTACACTTGACTACTATTTATTTCTCTTGCTAAACTGTAAGACGCATGAGGGTGGAGCCTGTGTCTGTTTGGATTAAGCACTGTGTCACCAGTTCCCTGCAGAGCATTTGGCACTTCATAGGAGTTCAAAAATTAATGAAGTATCAAATGAAACCACCTCTAATTTAGATTTCTCCCAGGGAACAGAGTTCCTGTGCTCAACAGCATCACAGGCAGGCCCCCGGGTCTGATGTATCAGCAGAGATCTGACCAGTGGAGTCACATTGAACAAAACAAAGAATCTTCTCCATCCATTTTCTTTGGAAGGAAGTTTGGGGAGTGGTAGACCTGCAGGCTAATTTCTAATACTTTATATCATCTCTATTTACAGCTTATTAAAAACGTCCAGTTTTTCCGTATAGGACTAAGTCAGCAGCTAAGAGTATAATATATATTCATCATTGTAACTCCCAGTAACACACCCCTGGGAGATTAATGTATGTCAATGACTCACTATACTCTATAAATATTTACTGACAAGATACACCAGGATAAATGTTATGGAAAAAACACAAAAAAACCAGAATACTGTTTGGGTGTGCTTTGATTCTCAAAATTTGGAGTTGCTGACAAAGAAGTGTTTTCTTTCTTTCACTTAAAGATATTACACCAGTATCCCTGATGAACATGGATGCAAAAATTCTCACCAAAATACTAGCCAATAGGATCCAACAGTACATTAAAAGGATTATTCACCACAACCAAGTGGGATTTATCCCTGGGCTGCAAGGTTGGTTCAACATCTGCAAATGAATAAATGTGATACAATACATTAACAAAAGAAAGAACAAGAATCATATGATGCTCTCAATAGATGCAGAAAAAGCTTTTGACAAAGTACAGCATCCTTTCTTGATCAAAACTCTTCAGAGTATAGGCATAGAGGGTGCATACCTCAGTATCATAAAAGCCATCTATGAAAAACCTACAGCGAATATCATTCTCAATGGGGAAAAACTGAGAGCTTTCCCCCTAAGGTCAGGAATGCCGCAGGGATGTCCACTATCACCACTGCTATTCAACATAGTATTGGAAGTCCTAGTCACAGCAATCAGACAACAAAAAGAAATCAAAGGCATCCAAATTGGCAAAGAAGAAGTCAAACTCTCACTCTTTGCAGATGATATGATACTTTATGTGGAAAACCCAAAAGACTCCACCCCAAAACTGCTAGAACTCATACAGGAATTCAGTCAAGTGGCAGGATATAAAATCAATGCACAGAAGTGAGTGGCATTCCTATACACCAACAACAAGACAGAAGAAAGAGAAATTAAGGAGTCGATCCCATTTACAATTGCACCCCAAACCACAAGATACCTAGGAATAAATCTAACCAAAGAGACAAAGGATCTGTACTCAGAAAACTATAAAATACTCATGAAAGAATTGAGGAAGACACAAAGAAATGGAAAAACGTTCCATGCTCATGGATTGGAAGAACAAATATTGTGAAGATGTCAATGCTACCTAGAGCAATCTACACATTCAATGCAATCCCCATCAAAATACCATCCACTTTTTTCAAAGAAATGGAACAAATAATCCTAAAATTCGTATGGAACCAGAAAAGACACCGCATAGCCAGAGGAATGTTGAAAAAGAAAAGCAAAGCTGGCGGCATCACAATTCTGGACTTCCAGCTCTATTACAAAGCTGTCATCATCAAGACAGCACGGTACTGGCACAAAAACAGACACATAGATCAATGGAACAGAATAGAGAGCCCAGAAATGGACCCTCAACTCTATGGCCAACTCATCTTTGACAAAGCAGGAAAGAATGTCCAATGGAACAAAGACAGTCTCTTCAACAAATGGTGTTGGGAAAATTGGATAGCCACATGCAGAAGAATGAAACTGGACCATTTCCTTACACCACACACAAAAATAGACTCCAAATGGTTGAAAGACCTCAATGTGAGACAGGAGTCCATCCAAATCCTAAAGGAGAACACAGGCAGCAACCTCTTTGACCTCAGCCGAAGCAACTTCTTCCTAGAAACATCACCAAAGGCAAGGGAAGCAAGAGCAAAAATGAACTATTGGGACTTCATCAAGATAAAAAGCTTTTGCACAGCAAAGGAAACAGTCAACAAAACCAAAAGACAACCGACAGAATGGGAGAAGATATTTGCAAATGACATATCAGATAAAGGGCTAGTATCCAAAATCTATAAAGAACTCATCAAACTCAACACCCAAAGAACAAAAAATCCAATCAAGAAATGGGCAGAAGACATGAACAGACATTTTTCCAAAGAAGACATCCAAATGGCCAACAGACACATGAAAAAGTGCTCAATATCGCTCGGCATCAGGAAATCCAAATCAAAACCTCAATGAGATACCACCTCACACCAGTCAGAATGACTAAAATTAACAAGTCAGGAAACGACAGATGTTGGCAGGGATGCGGAGAAAGGGGAACCCTCCTACACTGTTGGTGGGAATGCAAGCTGGTGCAGCCACTCTGGAAAAACAGTATGGAGGTTCCTCAAAAAGTTGAAAATAGAGCTACCATATGATCCAGCAATTGCACTACTGGGTATTTACCCCAAAGATACAAAAGTAGGGATCCGAAAGGGTACGTGCACCCCGATGTTTATAGCAGCCATGTCCACAATAGCCAAACTGTGGAAAGAGCCAAGACGTCCATCGACAGATGACTGGATAAAGAAGAGGTGGTATATATATACAATGGAATATTATGCAGCCATCAAAAGGAATGAGATCTTGCCATTTGCAACGACGTGGATGGAACTGGAGGGTATTATGTTGAGCGAAATAAGTCAAACAGAGAAAGACAAGTATCATATGATCTCACTGATACGAGGAATTCTTAATCGCAGGAAACAAACTGAGGGTTGCTGGAGTGGGGGGTGGGGTGGGAGGGATGGGGTGACTGGGTGATAGATACTGGGGAGGGTATGTGCTCTGGTAAGTGCTGTGAATTGTGCAAGACTGTTGAATCTCAGATATGTACCTCTGAAACAAATAATGCAATATATGTTAAGAAAAAAAAAAGGAAGAAGAAGAAGAAGGTAGCAGGAGGGAAAGAATGAAGCGGGGGAAATCGGAGGGGTAGACGAACCATGAGAGACGATGGACTCTGAAAAACAAACTGAGGGTTCTAGAGGGGAGGGGGGTGGGAGGATGCGTTAGCCTGGTGGTGGGTATTGAGGAGGGCACATTCTGCATGGAGCACTGGGTGTTATGCACAAACAATGAATCATGGAACACTACATCTAAAACTAATGATGTAATGTATGGGGATTAACATAAGAATTAAAAAAAAAAAAGATATTACACCAGAGGAAGTATGTCAATCATCTAAGATTTAATGACCTTTTTTCTTAGAGCTGCAAATAATCTGATCCCAGATAACTGGGCTCTACACTATTTTTTTTTTTAATCAAGAAAATCATTTAAAAATTTTATTAGTTTTGTTTTGAACTCCTATCAGCACTGGTAAATTAATTGGAATAAAAGCTGTTTAATAAGTTATTAGCCGTAGCTAATTCATAGTTGATAATTAGAAACAAGTCTTTCTCTTGCATTGGTATGCTCTGTTATTGATTTAACTTTCATTTTCCTGGTCATTTTTTTCCCTATACACTCTGTGGAGTCCCTTAAATATCCTTCCTGCATTACATCAAAAATAAAAAATAGTTCAAATCCAAATGCAACTAACTTTATCAATTTTTTAGAAGTGAGCAATGTTACTATTACTTAAAAAAAAAAAAAAAGATTGTTGACATATCCAAAGCATTATACCTGGCAGGGGTGAAACAAAGGGCTACAACTAATTACTATTTTTTGCTTCCATACCAAAATAATGACTTTATTAATGACATTATTAAATAGTAGGGAAAATGAAATAAATCAAAATTTTAAAATAAACCCAAATACAATTATCCAAATATTACAAATGGAGTAATTTGAGGAACATGGAGAGAGAGGAACAAAGAGATAGAATTTTATGAAAACTATGTTATTTTTTGAAAAGTATGAGATTAATTTTTCTAATCGAATGAAAAGAAAGAAATGTAAATTACTGCATCACAAGTACATGTTTCAAGAAAAAAGATTATGAAAAACCTAAAGAGATTGGAGTTCTTCTTAGAAGTCCAATTCTTGGGGTGCCTGGGTGGTTCAGTCAGTTGAGTCTGACCCTGGATTTAGGCTCAGGTAATGATCTTAGGGTCCTGAGACTGAGTCCAGCATCAGGCTTTGCATGGGGCGTGGAGCCTGTTTAAGATCCTCTCTTTCTCCTTCTGCCCCTCCCACCCGCTCACACACACATATTCTCTCTCAAAAAAATAAATAAATAAATAAAAGGGGGGAAAAAAATCAAATTCTTAAACTTTAGTCAGTATTGATCCAGGGCCTGCTCTGAAAGATGTTGACATCTAAACATGAGGGCATCCAAAAATGTTCCTCTCATTCTTTCCTCTTTACCTCCTGGTAGTTTCGGTTAGAACATTTACATTGTATTCTATAATCATATTTCCCTAGTTTTTACAGTCTAGATGGCATATTTGTCTACTTGTATATATCCATTTCTCTATTCTTAAGTTCTTTGTTTTTATTTATTTAGAAACAAAACTTTTACATTTAATTACCTTTTAAAAGATGGTTCTTTCTTGAGGTGTTTCTACTGCAATGCCCATTTTTTTATGTGTCCAATCAAGGTCCAACAGGGAATTGGGACAATCACTCCAGGCGTTTCAAAAAGAGTGGAATTTGATGGAAGGAGTTAGATGTTGACTAAATTGCTTAAAGAGATCAGTGCAAGACAAGGAAGCTGATGTTTAGGAAATCGGGAAGGACAAAAACCTGAGGAGGCCACCACTGATGACTTCACTGGCCTCTTGCACCATGAGTACTCTGCAAGAGGATGCCGAGAAGTTGCCATGGGCCGGAACCCACGTGCTTGCCAGCTGCCAGCACCAAGCCACGGTGGCTTCTGTGTCTGTTCTGCCTTCTAAATCTCGTGCAAGTTCCTCTCACTGGCAGAGTCCAATCTGGAATGCTGCTGGCTGGGATGGGAGAAAATAGCATTCCCAGTCTTCATACTTTAAAATATGAGGGGGTCGGGTGGGGACATAAAAGGGTCAAATAATTCCTGGCTGCCAACCAGACAATTGTGATTTATTTTAACATTCTGGAAACATATATTCTTTTCTATAGAAATCTTCACCTTATGACTACTGGCATTGAGTATGGCTGGCGAGCCTGCTTAATTTCTTCCCATCCTCCTACTTTATTATTTTTTTAAAACCTGGAGAGCAAAGAGCTTTATTTTTGAACTTCAATAATATCATTTAGACTCTTGCTATTTGTGTCTAATTATATTATTATTCCCAAGTATGTAGTAATTCGTCTGTAAGAAGAATATGCTTTTTCTAAGCTCTTACCACAGCTGGCCATATGGTTTGCATAGACCAATGGAATTGGAGGAGAAATGGCATGGCAGCATGGAGGATAAACATGCCTAACATTTCTTTGGGTCTTATCTATCAAAATGTATAGTGGACATTTCATTCTGGTAGTATTTTCATTTCTAAATATCTGTTCTAAGGCAAGGTTCAACTATGAGCACAGAGGTGTATACAAGTGCTCATGCCCCACTATTCATTTCTAACAGTAGACCATTGGGAATAATAGGGTAATGATCAAATAAATTATAGGACTATCCAGAATTCAGACTACTAAGTATTATGTTGGCATAGGTTTATATTTAGAAGTTGTAAAGATCTTCAAGAGATTATTAAAATATTGTTAAATTGAAAAAGCAAGTTGCAGGAAAAAATTATGTATTAAAATTTCAGGTATGTGAAACACCAAATTTATGTATTATATATGTATATACAGGGCCAGAAAAAGGGAAAAGGATACATGTTAAATATGGTTACTTCTGGAGTGGTGATGGCTTTGGAGTCTGAGGAATGGGGTAGGTCATTCTGTATTGTTATTTTCACAATGTATTTGTGTTACTATGTAATAAATAAATTAAAAGCTAAAAGGACACCTGATTGTTTAATGGATAATCCTTAACATATTTGATAGGTGATGTGAAGAGAGAATTGGGATGAAAGAAGCAAATGGAAACCATCATTTATTGAGTAAATATGTCTGTTGCTGTGTCATGCATTCTACTTAGTGATGTTCATGCCAGTCTGAGAGAAAATAGTGTAATCCATCTGTTAGAGATGAGGAAATTGATTTCATAATCTTTACTTAATCCAGTATCACACTATTTGCAAATGGCAGAGCCAAGATCAAGACCAAAGGCCTCTCTAACCACCATATTGTTGCATTTCATAAAACAAGCCAATGGTGGTTATATAGGTTTCATTTATTTTGTAACAACCACAGTAAGCTATGTGTTTGGAAGTGAGTAACAAAAGGATTGGGCAGCATGGATAGGATTTCCAAATTAACCTTGCACTTCTCTAAGTCTTTATGATCTTTTCTCTTCTCCTGCTTCTTCCATACTTGTTTATTCTTCTTTACCAAACTCCTGCACCTAGATATTCCTTGACTTTAGAGTTATTCATTTTTCTAAAAGAAAAATGAATACTTTTCTCTGGGCCCAGCAGAAATTAAATGTCTTTACGTGGACTAAACTTAGAATGTATGAACCAAGAGCATTTGATATTTTAATAATAGATCCCATTCTAGATGATCATAAAAGTTATTTTAAATTTACCAAAGGGAAAATTCGCTAGTCCAGATACTATCCCAGAGAATTTTATGAAGTTTTTCTATCTAATTTGAGCTGCTTTCTTAACTTGGGCCATCAAACCAAAATAATTCTTCTTGTATATACTCAGCAAGTTAATATTGAGCTGGGATTTTCAGGAAGACATGACAAGAGTTCATAACTTTGTTATCTGTCTAAATAACCTCATAAAATCATACCAAGAATACTAATAGTGCTATAAATTGTATGGATAACATAAATGAAAGCATCCTACTCTATTTCATAACTATTGAAGGGTAGATTCTGGTAATTTACATAAAGGCTTTACTAGTTTTCCTTAGTTACCAGAGTGTAATAACCAATATTTTTATTTTTTAGTCTCAGAAACTTAAAGAGGAGCAAAGGCCCTTCTATTGGTGTGTACAAAGAAAGGACAAGAGATAAATGCCAACAACTCTAAATGCTCATCCTTTAATGGGTAACACTGTCTGGGTTTTAGAATCCTTTCCCCCTCAGAATGAAAGTATTAGAATACACATGGGATTGATATTTCCTCAAGGAAATGAATGCCAACTGTATCTGCCTCAATCCAACTATAACTCATACTTTTATTATGCTTCTCTCCACCCAAGTCCATAAAGCTTCTCACTGACTCCAGCTTCAGTCTACCAGAGAGAAACTATGTCTTGCAATTCTCTCATTCAAAACTATTATACTGACCTTTAGACACTGATCTCTTTGGTGTATAGCCTCCTACATCCCAGTTATAGAAAAGGGGATCTATGTTTGGCCAAACTGTTTCATGTGACCTAGACAGACAAAATTAATAACCCAAATTAGTCTCCGGCTGTGACACATCTATCAGTAAAAAGCTGTTGGACATTTCCAGATAAAAAATTCTCCCCATGTGAGCACTCGAACTGTGTGTGTTTTCCATGAAAGAAAGACTAGAGCAACATTTTGAAGGAAAATGACTGATACAAAGGCTCTGAATTTGTTTTACCCTTTTCATCTCAATCCCCAGGTTAGGTAAGTGACAGAACTTTAAAGAAAACCACATTCCTGAATTAAGCACATAAATATCTATGAAATAGTTTGAATTGGTCAAATTGAACAGAAAGTCCTAAAGAATCTTCAAATGGTGGCATTAAAAAGGATTTTAGAGATTACATAATTCAAATCCCTGATTTTCCAGATGAGGAAGCAGCATCCCAGAAGATGAAGGAAATTGTGCAATCCCAAAATGGGTAATGCAAACTGAGACTTGATTTAGTTACCTGACTCCTAATGTAATTCTATTACATTACATAATTACATAATTCTATTCAAACTGCGTAATGAATCACCAATAAAGAGTTTGATGACATTGAATTGAATGGGAATTTTGAACTTGGGCAAGTATACTTGGGGAATAAGTATGTTGTGCTGAATGGGTACAATTATTGATGCTATATCAATATAATGTCCATATTTTAATATATAAAATATTGTAGGTGTCCTTGGATATTTATATTATAAATTTATACAGGTTTGTAATTTCCTATCTCACTTTGGGCTTTGACACCATCTATTATTATTCTGTGTGTGCAGTTCTTAATATTACAATCACAATCTCTTATATTACTTCATTGGAACTTCTCAGCTTTCAAATTTTACATTAACCACATGAATGTATTTTTTTCATTTTGCAAAGAACGAAATTGAGTCCCATAAATGTTAAGCAATTGGAACTAGCATCTGAATCTTCACACTTTCCTTCTAGCTTGATAATCAGGTTTATCAGTCCCATAAAGGGTCATAAAAATTTAAAACCATCACTTTGGCAAGTCAAGGTATCTTTTCAGCCCATCATTTTTTCTGTCTCTTCATTTTCAGATGACTGAAAAAGATCAGTCTTTAGGCAGAGACTCCATGTTGGTTTAGCCAACACTTAAGCTTCATGGTTGTCTCCCTTTGCAATCATTTTTTTAAAAGACCACTTATTGTTAAATTAAAAATATTTCTTGGTGCTATGACTTATGGCAATTCCTTTTTTACCAGGAAGGCTAACTTGGAGGACATTAAAAGGGTAACCCTCATCTCATGGATGCCTTGCCATCAAGAGTTTTGACAATACGTCTGTCACGCCATTTGACTCACTAAAATTACAGGATTCTTTCATTGATTTTGAATACTATGATATATGAGATTCATGTGTGATTTTGAGTACCAAAAAATACTTGATGAATTTAGGAATATTTTAGGCTAAATCTTGAATGCAAGCAAAGTGACTATCACATGTAATTTCTGAGACTACTTGACCACCTCCTAGCTATTTAATAGCAATGACTAAATGTAATTAACACCCAATCAAAAGTCATTTTTCGCATGATTTAATTTTGAAGCTATACATGATAGCCAAATAAAAAAAGATCAAATAATATTAAAGAATATAAAATTTGGTATATATCATTGGATTAAAGGCTAAGAATTTCATGTATGAGAGAGAACCTCTATATAATCTGAAATTACTTGTTTCTTTGAAAAATCAAAGATCAAAACTGATTATACTAATAAGCTGTTAAAGTAATCATTAATATTTATTTTGATGTTAATGAGTGGTCAAATGAGGTAAAAGAGAGGAAGTATTCCATTCTTGGTATAAATATGTTCCTTCTTACTTTTCTATTCTAATTTTCAGGTATTTGCCGTGATACAGGTTTGGTGTGCCCCCTACTATTTCATCTCCTTGTGTGACAGAATTGTAATTTGTTCTTAGACTTGATGCAAATCAACCTATTCCTTACTAGCTTCTGTGACTAAAGGTAGAAGGTGCTTCTTCAACTTTCTCATCAAACCAAGTTGTAAATGATAGCTACAGTCTTGTAAAGCATAACCATTTGGAAAGAACCTTGACAAAACAGAACTAAGAAAACAGCAAAATTGTATCTGGCAGAAATATGGTAAATGAATTACCCATTGAAGAGCCATCTGAGTTGAAGCTAGCGGTTTTACAATAATTTTTTTACATATAATTTTGCTCAGAAAACTCCAGTAGCCATTTCCAGTTTCTTAAAATAATAAAAAGTTTAAAGAATTGTCTTCTCTAATCTGCTCAACTGAGAAAAATTTAAAGACATATTAAAATCAGTTTCACTTAAAAAATTCAGTTTTCAAATGAAAGGCTGATTGCAATAATTGACATTAAGTGCTGTTTTGAGTAGCAAACCAGTGACTTCTTAATTGACATTAAACAGAAAGTTTGTGAAATGATATTAAATTAACATTTACATTAAATTAATAAAAAATAGTTTGGAGTATGAGAACAGAACTTTCCCATTAGTGGGAATTTCCATTAATAGAGTTGATATTAAATGAACTTGACAATCGTAAGCTTGGGGGAAAAGACGTCTGGCTGCCTGGAAATGAAAGAAACTCAGTGAGCAGGGAAGAAACTGCTAGAAATGGCATCAGCTTCAAGAGAAAAGACTTGATTTTTGTTAATGAGCTAGCTAAAGAAATAGCACGAACTGCTTAGCAAAGAAACAAAAATGGAGGGTCTGTTCAATTGCCCAGAGAAAATTTTTTTTTTATAAACCACAGCTTTCAAAAGCTGATTATCATCATGTTTTGGAAAAAGTAGTTTGAAGAAAAGTTCCTTCAAGAGGAAACAGAAATGGGATCTCATTTTCAACAGGCATGACTTAAGAGAACGATTTTAATGACTAGTCAGTTTTGTGGTATTTGTTTCTCAGGTTTTATGAGCATCAAGCTAAAAAATAAAGCCTCAGTAAAGTAAAAATAAAGTACTAAATGTTTAATCTATGCTTACATAATCATTCTATAGGTGTATGTAGGTAGTTTTACCTCGATGAAGAGAAAAAAGTAGGGAGAAATTTCTGTAACCACTGATCATCCAAATGCCTCCTGTTACGGCCTTACTATGAAGATTACGTCCCCAGACTCTTTGCAAATTCCTATAATTATGCTTCAAAAGGCTGTTTTCCTATTAGCACCGTCAGGATTATCATACGATAGAAATGATAGATCGTTGCAATGACTGATGGTTTTAGCACACTGCCTGTTTCCAAAAACAGAGGCTTCAAAATACCTGACAACTCATTTCCACAGGACTCCGCTACTCAGATACAGCACCCTTCATTTTACTTCTGAAACTAAGGACATCAACAGTGATGGGCAGGACAAAATGTTTTGGTTGGCGTTGGTGAAGACATTAATGCCCATTCCCTGGGATGGCATGACCCAGGTGGAGCAAGCTATGGCACGCATCGTCTTGTCACCAGTGTTGGTGGCACAAATTAGAGAACGGTGGCCGTTGGTGGTGTTCTCATCACAGTAGGTCAGCGGTGTGCTGGACTGTGGCACTGGCTTGTGTGGCTTCCCTCTGTTCCGAACTAGGTTGGCCCGTGCTCTCAGTGAGTCTGTGACTTCTTTTTTCAAGTTCAATCATTTCCTTTTCTCCAGAATAAGTCTGAACTAGTCCCTCTTGGTTGCAAATAAGAACCTTACTGATAAAAGTAGTTTGCATTGAATTACACGGGAATATAATAATATATACTGGGTGTTCAATAAATATTTGTGGAATGAATCGAAAACGTGAGTAAGACTCTTGATTCTCAAATATAAATTTACCTTATCTTGACACCAGTGTCAGAGCTAATAAATGAAATGTCTCACGGAAATGTATAAGCGTCCTTGAAATACCTTTACCAATGACAGGCAGACAGCTGTGAGCACTCTCAGGGAGAATGGCCTGGAAAGCTGTACTAACACTCCAATGAGAAGCTTGAAACTCTTGTGATCTGCATGGGAGGGACATGTGTGCAAAACCAAGGTGAGGATAAGAGAAGCTCATGGTACACCATCCCACAATCAACACATATGTTGTTACAAGTAATTTTGGTACTTCTGCTTCAAAGAATGCTTCATCTACTAACCTTAATTTCTCCTTTGTGAAAAACATACCCAATGCAGGTGTAATGATCTATTAGCAATGAAATGCATATGACAGGGAGTTTCATTTGTCCTCCTTCTTGTGGTTTGCATTGTCATAAGAAAGCCATCGCTAAAATTACCACCTCCTATTATGTATTGACTGTTAATATTTTCTGCTTCAAGTACAGTTTTTCCCAGCATAGGCATTCCATCCTTTTGTTATTAAAACAAAACAAAACAAAACAACTGCAGTGTTTACATCTGTTCCCCTGGTTACTTTTAGTTACTATTCTCCAAAGGATAGAAGACCATTGTCCTCAGAGTTTTTTTACACTGTTTCCACACAGGGCATGCAATGACTTTATGGGAGAAGCTAGTAACTTCATTTAGAACATGTTTGCTCACTACTGATGACTCTCCTTTGTTTTGGTGAAATACCACTTCATTAGGCCATCTAGTAATCCATCTCAAAACTCGACAGGACAGAGAATGTCATCCAAGAACTTAGAATAAACTTGCAAATCAGGGAAATACAAATCAAAACCACAAAGAGATACCACCTCACACCAGTCAGAATGGCTAAAATTAACAAGTCAGGAAACAACAGATGCTGGTGAGGATATGGAGAAAGGGGAACCCTCCTACACTGTTGGTGGGAATGCAAGCTGGTGCAGCCACTCTGGAAAACAGTATGGAGGTTTCTCAAGAAGTTAAAAATAGAGGTACCCTATGACCCAACAATTGCACTACTAGGTATTTACCTAAAGGATACAAACATTGTGATCCAAAGGGGCACCTGCATTCCCATGTTTATAGCAGCAATGTCCACAATAGCCAAACTATGGAAAGAAATGAGATGTCCATTGACAGATGAATGGATAAAGAAGATGTGGTATATACAGACAACAGAATATTACTCAGCCATCAAAAAGGATGAAATCTTACCATTTGCAATGACATGGATGAAACTGGAGGCTATTATGCTAAGCAAAATGAGTCAATCAGGGAAAGACAATTATCATACGGTTTCAGTCATATGCAGAATTTAAGAAACAAAACAGAGGACCATGGGGAAGGGAGGGAAAATAAAATAATATGGAACCAGAGGGAGACAAACCATGAGAGACTCTTAACTCTAGGAAACAAACTGAGAGTTGCTGGAGGGGAGGTGAGTGAGGGGATGGGGTGACTGGTTGATGGGCATTGAGGGGGGCACGTGATATAATGAGCACTGGGTGTTATATGCAACTAAGGAATCACTGAACTCTGCATCTGAAACTAATGATACGTTATGTGTTGACCAATTAAATTTAAATTAAGTTTCAAAAAATGAAAAAGAATAAACTTGCAAAGGCAGTAGCTAATGATACAATAATTAGAGTATGTCAAATTAGTGTTGTAGACTATAACTGTGCGTGTAAGAAAGAAGAAGTCAAGGAATACTAGAGCAAATGGGAGTTGATCTTGAGAGAGTGTGAACTACAGTATGTAAAGTCCCTTAACAGGTGGATTCTGGCCCATGGATGTGTGGCAATGGGGGCAGGGTGGGAAAATGCTGAAAGGTGGGGATGTTTGGCTCTTCAAAATTTCAATGAAATATTTTCCTGTACTTGGGTCACACATTGGGCTAAAGGGAAGTCTTAACTGGGCAGGTTTCTCCAGTTATAAAATTGGGGCAAATGTCAATGGGATTTTAGATTTCATCTGGTCCTAATCCATTTGCTGTACAGAGGGTCATGGAAATCGGACATTTTGTTTAATGTTCACTCAGTTCTTCATCATATTACTCAATCAAAGTCTAATTTTCTAAAAGAACAAGGAACCAAAGAAAATATTTGAAATTCCAGGAAGCAATGCAGAACCCCCAGGTGCCCATGAAGGAACTCAATAGAGTTCACTGTATGGTAAACGTCAACTAAACAGAGGTACAATTGTGAATTGGTTTGACTTGACAGCTACGGAGTTGATTTCCAGCCACTTCCCAGTGGAGAGGTCAGCCAATCACAGTAACTAGGAATTCTTCTGTATTAGTCTCATGCAGCTTGGCAAGACCAGTAAATCGTTACAACTTCCAAGGTACAGTTTCTACACGGACACCATCAATCTTAACCTGGGGTTTTTATGACATGGAAGTCACCTTCAGTTTTGAGTCCTAAACATGCTTATCCTCACTTGCACTATGGAGGTTGATTTTATAGTAATGTTTTTGATAGCCACTGTTAACAAAAAGAAAGCCCCAGAAAACCAGACAACCTACAATGGATGAATCATGTTAAATACATGAATGCGTCAAGATGACAATCCTCAGGAAAGCTCAAGCATTTCAGATGCTGTTTTGGAAAATGTACGGTGAATCTTACCTTCCAATCACCATCAGCCTAAATGATAGCAATTCTTTGCTTAAGGCAATTTTCTGCTGAGTTTATATGTATATGTATGCCTGTTTAGCAAAAACATAAATTGCCAGATCTTATTTTTCGCAGGAAAAAAAGCCAGCTGTTGGGAAACATGAATAGCTCCAGATTGAGGGTAGATAAAAGGAGCAGTGTGGGCTTGAGGAGCTCCTGACTGGCAAACCCAGGGCCTCGGCTCTTGCTCTTCTCTTAGTCGGGATATTGCTCATGTTATCCTCTCTCAACTTCTGTTCGTTGGCTTTATTGTTACCATGTAACCTGCTCTATGTGTCATTTAATCATGGTCTCTGCCAAACGCAAGGTCCAGAGGTATTTGTTTTGTATAATGTTTAATCCCCAAACCTAGAAGAACCATGACACACAGTAGGAGCTCCCTAAATACTTAAACCGAATCAGAGAGAAGCCGCTGACTTTCCCTTCAAGAGCTGTCTTTCCCAAAATACTCAAGTCCCTACAGTATCTACTGACCTTGGAAGTCAAAGTGTGAACATGGAGGCAGAGTTTTTACGTTTTCACCTAAAGCCACAGGAATGAGGGGGAAGTTAATGGGCCTGCCAAGTCAACAACAACCTGCGACCCAGAAAGTATTTGAATTACGAAGTGAGGGGAAATCACAGGCCACTGTCTAAGAGTATTGAGAACTACCAAAGGCTGATAGCATGGAGCAGAAATCCTTTGAGTATGACGACATTCCCCTCCCTCTCCTGGACCCATGAGCTTTAACACTGACAGGAGCTTTTCTCTGCTTAGATTTCTGTCTCACGCTCTATACACTCAATTCCTTTGCTTCTCCGATCCCTATGATAGGTAGCATGCCACTAATGTATTCGAGCCCCACCACCTAAAAACAGATTTAACTTTTTCATCTTTTTTTAGTTGGGATTCCAGTATTGCTAGGGAAGAACTCTGGTCAGCTCAAATTGGACCAACTGACTACCTGTGGGAGTGAGCTCTATTCAAAGGACAGAGTCACACTGTATTAGCATTAGGATGATTGAATATCCTCCCAAACGGGTGCTAAAGTAACTACCTAGTTTTTGAAAGACTGTTTACTGAGCCACAAATGGTTTTTATTATAATGATACCATCTTCAAAATAATCTCACTCAGAACTATCCCAAAAAATATTCCTTCCAAAAGAATAAGAGTGATTTAAATCCATCCACAATAAAGCAAAACAAAACAAAACAAAAATGACTTCTTTATGTCAATTATCAGAACGTTAAAAAAACAACAGAAGGTTTGAGGACCAAACAAGAGTAGGCACTCAGTGAATATTTGACAGATAAAGAGATGAAGAAGACTTGAGAATTTCAATGACCTTTTATTGCTCTGAGTTGTTAACAGGAGACATTCAACAACTGTTATTAAATCCTCTATTTGAGTAAGTCTGGATTCTGGCACCTGCTCAGCTATAATGTCTACCCTGAGAATCTGTGAACATTTCTGAGATCCTTGGAGGAGAGATGACGCCTCTTTGAAACATTCCCTGTAACCAACCAAGTGAGACAGGACTTCTGGACACCAGAGCTAACCTCTCTTGCCTACAGTGTTTCCTCTGGGCCTTCCATTCTACAATCCACTGGTTTAAATAACCTTCCTAAAAGGTCAGTCACCATCACATTCCCCACTACTGAACTGTGTTGGGTTCTACAGAGTATCCTGCTGGAATCTAACTTCTCTACTGATGATATCCAATTCTTTTCTTTAGAGATGTGTCTCCTTAGTTAGTTTGTACACTTGGGGATCTTGCATTTGTAAACTTTCATGGTATGTTTAATAGGTTTTGTATTTTTCTTCCCCCCCAAATGACCAGAACTCTCCTTTCTACATATTCATGTACTTTAATCATTTCTGAGCTCTGGCTAAGATATCTGGCTCTGAAATCCCTTTCTATAAAATTTATTTTAATATGTCCTCTTAAGTTTTAAATTTTTCATGAGTTGCCTGCAATTTTTTTCCAAAAGTATATTTAATGGTTAATAACTTTGAAATTGCTGGCAGCTTTAGTTACTCTACCTTATAGCGCACAATATTTCTGATCAAGAAACTATTCTCTCTATTGATCTTGAAGGAGAGAAAGAAAATTCTGCTAAATCATGGTTATCACTTTAGATATTCTTATTTCGATTTTTTGTGTTGACAATAAAAATATGTCAGAGGAAATACCTCAAAACAAGTGGGAAATCCTGGACAAATGCTGAACTGGAAGATCCAACAGTGGTGAACAGGACTGTCTCAAACCAACTGGATGTGCAGGTACTGTAATTAACAGGGAGATCCCTGTGAAAGCCGTGTGGAAAGATCCAGAGTGAAGTGACTCCTGGAGTAGGGATGAGGGTCAAACAATCCCAGTGACTTTACTATTGGTGATAGAGGCACGGAAGAAATAAAAGGTCAAAATATCACTGTTAACTAGTCACACTGGAGAAAAGAGCTTCAAAATAGAGTCACGCTATTTTGACAGTTGGGGGTCAGTAGTGCTTGATATTTGAAACAACTTGCTGGCAGTTCATATGCATTCTTTTTGGAAGTATAAAAATACTGTGTTTGCCCTCTCAGAAACAGATGAAAGATGACAAGTTACAGTTAGTTGCTACCAAGAGTGCAAGTCCTTTATATTTCTTAGTGACATTCAGTTTCATTTGTGTGTGTGTGTGCATGTGATTGTACAAGCTCAATAAGCTGTCAGGGGTCAAATGTAGAAAAATCTCTATTTCTTCTTCTGGAAAGAAGAAAGATTACTTAGAATATGGTCTCAATTATACACTGAAAAATGTTATGTATTTGCCTTCGACTAGGCAATGGTTAGAGAGTGCCTGACATAAACTTCGTTCCCAGTCACAGAAGAGAATTTTAAGACGGGTGTATCCTAGTCTGTTTTGGATGATGTCATCTGCCTAACGAAGAATAGGTAATCTGGAAACATATCAGAAATGATGTCCATTTCCATTTTTTACTCCCAGGATGGTAAGTATCAGAGCCTTTTTCCTTCCTTCATCCTCTGCTAATTTCAATGATTTTTAGTGTTTTCCCTGTGCCAGACATTGCAGTGTTTTTACCTCTATTTTCTCATTTTATCCTTATTCCTATTTAACAGATGAGAAAAATGACACTAAATGGTGAAACATTTACTTCCTTCAGAGTCAGTTTGATGAGAACATAGTGTTGGCAGACCAAGGACTGGTTTCAAGTTGGGGGGACTCTAAATCCTAGGCTCAAAACCACCACAGAACTCTGCCTTCCAATGAAGAGTGGCCTTTATTCCTATGTCAGCCATTTTCCTTTTGAAAAATGCATTTAAGTTCATTTACCCTATGCCAGTCATCAGGCATACATTCTGACTCCTCTACAGGTGTCCTTCACATGTTTGTAACTGTATTAACTTCAGCAAGTCAGCCTCATCTTTGGATTTGAGCAATAACCCAAGAGTCTTACGTCATTACAAATGAGTATTTTGTAAGCTTGCCAACATTTTAAGGCAGTTATATTTTGTGCTATTTTTTGTTCTTTTCTATAAAAAAAAAAAAAACTTTCCACATCATTGGTTGTCTACCTGGCTCCAATGAACTAACCCCATTTTCCCCCCAGAAAGGCAGAGATGAAGCCAACAACTTTCAAAGCGTCCCCCTTTCTAAGATCACACTTGTGGTTTTCTTTGAACTCTAGCCCTCTCCAGATTTTACCCCAAGTTGATCTCACTGGCTCTATGCCTCATGAGTTAGAACATCACTGGCAGACACCTAGAAGTCAGGGTGCTGCCTTGGTCCTTTTTCTCAGGAGGCATTCCATCCACCATGAGTGGATGATCCCAGGGGGTTGCTACACCCGAGTGGAATGCCCTTCCTTCATGTCTCTTCTTTATTTCTTGCAACAGTCCTCTCAAGTAGATGTTACTGCTCCCGTTAAATAAGAAAATGGCTTACAGAGGGCACGTATTGAATGGAGCACTGGGTGTTATATGCAAACAATGAATCATGGAACACTACATCAAAAACTAATGATATAATGTATGGTGATTAACATAACATAATAAAATAAAATTTAAATAAAAGGCCTACAATAAGCCCTTCATAAAAGTTCCTCCCCTTTCTTTTTTCCCATTCTAACCTGCAGTTTAGAGCAATTACATGAACATCCAACACCATGTAATCCAAGACTCAACACCAGCTCTTTGGATTCCAAAACCTCTTCACTTTCTACTAGATATGCTTCTTAAGCTCTGCTTCATTTTCTTGAATGAAGTCATATGTGGAACTCAATGTCTAAAAAAGGTGAACGTGCAATTTAACAGAAATAATGTTGAGTTTCTGAGTTAAATTGAAAACATTTACTCAGTCCAAAATCAATTAATAAGAACAATGAGGCTTCTTGGATGCTGAACACGAGCTTTTAGGTTGTAGTTCTAAGTATCATTTATAGTCACAGCATATCAAATTTATTTTCTTATGATTTACATATGTACCTGTAGATAAAGTTTTAATTAAACTGATTCAGTAGCTTCAAAGTGGAACAACAGCACAATTTTGTTGAAAGTACAAGTCATTAAGACCGAGAGGTGCTCACATTTCTTATCCTTGAGAGAAGGGAGGGGGCAGAAGGGTTCTGCAAAAGTACTACGGGTCTTCAAATATTAACTCTTCTAAGAGACCGGCCTTAGGCCAATGACTTAAACCCTACTTTCTTATCAGTAAAATAAGCACACTGTTAGGGCTCCACAGATATTAGCTATTAGTTTTAGATATAAATATCACAAAATATATTACAAAGTACAAGCTGTTCAACAGTAAATAATACATAAAAGTATCTACAGTATCATGATGAGTAAACACTGAAACATTCTTGGGATTGCCTGCAGACTACTACATAGAATGGGCTTGTTCTCCAAGCAGATCTCACTGAAACCTTTTTGGCCATTCTTTGAGCAGCATGAAGAATGGGAGCAGGGGATGTGATATCCAATTTTATTAGCACAAACATTCCTTGAACTGAAATTTCAAAAGGGCCAGTCCTGAGCTATAAACCTCTCAATAAATGACACATTTATAACAAGTCCAAACATGTTGCCAGTAGGGTAGATGAAGCTTTTTTCCAAAACTGAGTTAAAAATCAAGGTGCACGTCAACCCCTATGTTAATATGCATTGTGTCATCAACTGTGCTTTTCAGTTTTAATATGGATTCATATGTAATATACAGAGGTTGAAATCAAGCACTTTGTGGGACATCTTAAGTACCTATAGAAAACATTTTGAAAATTTCTGATTATGATATATCTTGAGGCCAGAGAGTTTCCTTATTAGCTGACCAATATTCCTTTCAAAATTGACATGTGCTTGCCTTTTTTTTTTTTCTTTTTCTCACAACAGGCTCTATCTACTTTAACTAGACACATCATCAAACTTCCCTAAGCCTATTTCCTTATAGTAAAAACAGATATGAATGGCGCTCTAAAGATTAAGTGAAATAATATTTATCATGTACTTACAAGTAACTACAACATGGTAAGTATGTATTAAGTAACACCTATGGTCATTACCCACTATGGCTTTTTTCTTATATTAAGTATGTTTGTGTGTTTTGAAGTCTACACATTAGAAACATTATTCTAAGAAGGAAATTAGAAAGGTCTCCACAACTCTGTTGCCTCTCCAGAAGCAAATATAATTGATTTTACTAGCTTCAAACTCAACTTTCACATATTCAGGGAGCCAATTGTGGGAAACTGGCTTCAATTATATGTATACAGATGGTTTTATAATTCAGAATATTGCCCATGTGGGAGAATTTGGTAGGTGAATAAAATAAGAAATTTAATGACACAATCGCTTTTTATGTGACCACAGATTTAACTAATTTAAAATGCTTGGTACTTGGTAGATTGAAGAGAGTGCCTGGTTTGAGTCTGAATCAATTTTGCTGCAATGAGAAAAGCATGGAGCAAACAACCTCCAAGGAGAAATAGAAAATCCTCCGCGAAATTTATTTTTACCTGTTACACAAGTAACCTTTACTGGTAATAGGATCTTCTTTCTCTTATAAACCAGGTTATTTCAAGCACTTCAAGATCGCTCTTGGTCGGCTACAAACAAACCAGAGCTCAAAAATATATTCCTAATAGCCTAGAAAATAATTCAATTACAACATACTTTAATACAATCAGTTTATACAAAAACACATATTAAAATAGACAATCTGTCTCATTAACATTCAGCAGACATCTCGCTCAGCTGGAACTGAACTTATTTCAGACTCATACGTACAGAAATCTCAGAGTGCAAATATATGGGCATGCACAAAATTAATTAAAATACATTTTATAAGTGGTTAAGGTGCTAAGATTATTTCGGTGGGTGCGTCTGCATATTTTTATGTCATCCTCTGTCACTGCCTTTTCAAATTTGAGTAAATTATAGTTTTGCAAACCATAATTACATTGGCTCATGCTTGATGGTTATGCTTTGTAATACTGAGCCAATATTAATCAAGATTTCCTAAATTTATATCTCATTCCCTGTATGTCATGTTACTGCTTATATGTGCTTTGGATAATTATACTCATCTATTGCTTTTATTATGTGGTTGGTTACTCCTCCCTTAGGCCCATAGCCCTCATCCAGTTTATAGTATTCAGACCACAGTTTAAAACACCCTTTCTTTTTTTCCTTTTGGCCAATACTTGTTACTGAGTGATACTTTAACCTTTCTGTCCACCATCCTACCTACTCATCAAAACCAGATTGCATTTTGTTGCGGAAGAAAGATGTGTTCAATATAACTTTGCCAAGAAGATGGTTATTGATATGTCTTTGAAGGGCAGCTGTATTGCTGATGTACCACTGGGGACTGGAGAAGCGAGACTTAAATTGCTTGTGGTACCAAGCAAAAGCAAAGTGGTTTCTTTGCAATTTAAAAATCTGAAATAAAGTCGTCTCTACGCCTTTCTCACATTTCAAAAAAGAATTGTGAGTAAAGAAGTGGTCCTTGAAAATAGCCTAAAGAATGAGACTATCATCATGGAAAATGCCATCCTTAGGTGCCCTGAAATAGGTCACAGTCATAGTCTTAAGGATGTCATTAGATTTAAAGCTAACATAGTAAATAGTTTACAGTTGATTTCTAAGTCCCTTTAAAATTCCTGTAAAGTTATCTTTGCAAATGCCATTGCATATTTAAAATCCTTAGAAAGGCTACAGTAGCTCTCTGTGAATTTTTTTATTTCAGAGAGATTTCATCTGATGGCTTATACTAACTTGGACATGGTGTGTTTGATACCTACGGAAGAAGCCATGTGAAAGTCTCTGATTAATGCGAAGGGAAGTGAATGACTTGTACACGTAGTAGGAACTTACGAGAAGTTCACTGAAAACATATACACATACATCCATCTATCAGTTACATACAAATGAGCCTTCAAATGGGGGGCGATTGAAATCCAAGAACATGCCCCTTTACGCTGTCCAGTGAGACATGTCAACTTTAAAATATGCTTTTGCCAATGGCAGTTAGAGAAGATTCTCTTTTGGTGGCCCAGTCTGAGGTATAAAGACAGTTTTTTAAGGCTTTCCTGAACAGCTTTATGGTTAAGGTTGAAAAACATTCTTGGCATTTTTTATTTCTTCATAATCCCTAATTAAAGAATTGACACCTCAAATTAGAGTGTGTTTAGCGTGAACCAATTCAAACTGCTTATTTCCAACACTAAAGATTTGTTTTCCTTTCTTACTCTTCTCTTCTAAACAAAGTTCTTCTCTTAACTTTGCACAATGCATCTGGGATTTTTCACATTATTTTCATCATTACTTACTTTCACATTATTTTCATCATTACAGCAATACAGCTGCCCTTCAAAGACATATCAATAACCATCAATGAGAACATAAATGTTTATGGAGAACCTATCTATCTTCATGTTTTAGTCCCCTGTGCTACACACATCAAGTGTACCAACAGTATGTACAATTATAGACCAGAAGGAGAGAGAAAGGAATAGAAATTTTTTTTGAAAAAAACTGGCTAACTTCCCATCTTTGATGAAAAAAAATAATTCAACAAACCCAAAGGAGAATAAATGAAAAAAACTATACTCAGGCACATCACAGTGTTGAAAATAAAAGACCAAGAAAAAAAAAATGGAAATGTCAAGTAGTCCATGTAATATTCACACCCGTATTTCAGGACATAGTGAATCTAGGGTGAAGATAAAAATTAGGGTGTTACCAGCATTTTGTTGGTACTTAAATCCATCAGAGTGGGTGACATTATAAAGAGGCCTCAGATTGAGCTCTGGAACACTCCAGTATGCAGAGAACAAAACAACAAGTAGGAGCCAGCAAGATGGATTAAGAAGGAGCTGTCAAAGAAGTAAGTGGAAAATCAGGAGAATGTGTATCTTTGAACCTCAAGAAGGACAGCATTTCAAGAGAATGATGTGATTAGTTGGGTAAAGAATCCTACAGCATGAGAACTGAGAATTGTTGTCAGATTTAGCAACATGGAGATCTTTGGCCAAGTGAGAGCAGTATGATGGCTTGATGGGGGAAAATGTTTATAGTGTAGGCTTAAGAAAGACTAGAATAAAAGAAATTGTATATATCCAGTATAAAGAAATATTATATGTTTTATTGTGAAGGTAAGAAGAGAAATGGAGTAAACATAGAGAGTTTATACTGTGTTCAAACTTAAGCTGTTACCAACTTAAAATGTTACTGATACAGACTGTCGTATGTAAGCCTCATGGCAACCACAAAGCAAAAACCTATACTAGATACACAAAAGAGAATGAGAAAGGAGTCTAAAGATATCACTAAAGAAAGTTGTCAAACCACAAAGGAAGAAAGGAAAAGAAGAACAGAGGCGAAGTGCCCAACAGTCAGAAGACGATTAATAAATTGGCAATAACTATATAACTATCAGTAATTACTCAAAATCAAGAAATGGATGAGAAAACAAGACCCACCTACATGCTGCCTACAAGAGACACATTTCAGATCTAAAGGCACACACATCTGAAAGTGAAGACATGGAAAAGATGTTCCATGCAAATGGAAACCAAAAAATAGCTGGGGTAGCGACATAGCTATCACACAAAATAGACTTTCAAACAAAGACTCTATTAAGAGACAGAGAAGGGCATTACATAATGATAAGGGGGTCGAATCCAACAAAAGGATTTCATATTTGTAAACAGTTATGCACTTGAAATAGGAGCCCCTGAATATACAAAGCAAACATTAACAGACTAAAGGGAGAAATAGACAGAAATAATACAATAGTAGGGGACTTTAAAACCCCTCATTAAATCAATGGATAAATCATCCAGACAGAAACTCAGTAGAGAAATATAAGCCTTAAATGACTCATCACACCAGATGGATTTAACAGACATATACCAAACATTCCATCAAAAAGCAGAATACACATTCTTCACAAGTTTACCTGAAACATCTTGAAGACAGATCACGTTAGGCCACAGAACAAGTCTTAATAAATTAAAGAAGATTTGAATCCTAGCAAGCATTTTTTCCAATCATAACAGTATGAAACCAAGTATCATTTACAAGAAGAAAATTGGAAAATTCACAAATATGCACACAATAAACAGCAAGCTATTGAACAACTAATGTGTCAAGGAAGAAATCAAAAGAGGAATAAATACCTCAAACATATAAGATGGAAATAGAACATACCAAAATTTATGGAATGCAGTAAGAACAGATCTAAGAGGGAAGTTCATAGTGATAAATATCTACATTGAGAAAAAAGAAAAATCTCAAACATGACTTTACAACTCAAGTAACTAAAAATAACAACAAAAATCCAAATGTAGCAGAAATAAGGAAATAACAAAGACCACAACAGAAATAAATGAAACAGAGACTAAAAAGCCAATAGAAAAGATGAAGGGAAACAAGAGTGTGTTTGTGAAGATAAACAAAATTAACAAGCCTTTCACTAAACTCACCAAGAAGAATAAAACAAAACTCGAATAAAAAAATCAATGAAAATCAAATCAATGAAATCAATGAGATAATACAACACACACCACGGAAACACAAAGGATCTTAAGACACTACTATCAACAATTATACACCAACAAATTGGATAACCTAGAAGAAATGGATAAATTCCTAGAAATATATAACTTTCCAAGACTGAATCATAAAGAAATGGACCAATTAGCAGTAAGGAGATGGAATCAGTAATAAAAAAATTTTCCAGCAAACGTTAAGTCCAGGACCAGATGGCTTCACTGGAAAATTCTAGCAAACATTCAAAGAAGAAGTAATTCCAACCTTCTCAAACTCTTCCAAATATACAGAAAAGGAAAGAACACTTCCAAATTCATTTTACAAGGCCACAATTACTCTGATACCAAAATTTGAGAAAGATATCACACAAAAAAAGAAAATTACAACCCAATATCCCTGAACATAGATGCAAAAATCCTCACCAAAATACTGGCAAAGTGAATTGAATAAAACACTGGAAAGATCTTATACCATAATCAAGTAGGATTTATTCCAGGGATTCAAGATGGTTCAACATCCCTAAATCAATCACTGTGATATACCACATTAACAAAATGAAGGATAAGAATCATATGATCATTTCAATAGATGCAGAAAAAACACTGGACAAAATTCAACATTCATTTTTGATAAAAATTCTCATCAAAACAGGTATAGAGGAAACATACCTCAACATAACAAAGATAATAAGTGACAAGCCCACAGGTAGTATCATCCTCAAAGCTGAAAGGTTGAAAACTTTTCTTTAAGACCAGAAACAAGACAAGGATGCCCACTCTGGCCACTTCTATTAAACAGCATATTGTAATTGCTAACCTGAGCAATTAGGTAGAAAAAAGAAATAAAAGGCAACCAAATTGGAAAGTGAGAAGTAAATCTGTCACTATTTGCAGATGATGTATTATATGCAGAAAACCCCAAAGATTGCACTAAAAATCTGTTGGAATTAATACAGAAATAAAGTTGTAAAATACACTATCAATATATATAAGTTGTTGTGTTTCTGTACACTCATAATGAATATTAGAAAGAGAAATTAAGAAAACAATCCCACATACAGGTGCATCAAGAAGAATAAAATACCTAGGAATAAATTTAGCCAGGAGGTGAAAGACCTATACACTGAAAAATAAATAACATTGATAAAAAAAATGAATAAACAAATAAATGCAAAGATATTCTATGCTCATAGAAGTATTAGTATTGTTATAATGTCCATATCATCTACAGCAATCCACAGATTCAATGCAAGCCTTATTAAGTACCAATGGCATTTTTCAAAGAACTAGAACAAACACTCCTAAAATGTATGGGGAACCACAAAAGACCACAAAAGCCAAAAGCAATCTTAACAACAAAGCTGGGGGCACCCCACTTCATGATTTCAAACTGTATTTCAAAGCTATAGTCATCAAAACAGTATGATGTTGGCCTAAGAATAGACACAGAGATCAGTGGAATAGAACAGAGAGTCCAGTAATAAATCCATGCTTATCTGGTCAATTAATTTATGACAAAGGAGTCAAAAATATACAATGGGAAAAGAGAGTCTTCAATAAATGGTGTTGAGAAAACTGGACAGCCCCAGACAAAAGAATGAAACTGGACCACTATATTATACTACACACAAAAACTAATTCAAAATGGATTAAACACTTGAATTTAAGACTTCAAACCTTAAAATTCCTGGAGAAAAGCATAGGCAGTGAGCTCCTTGATATCTGTCTTGGCCATGATCTTTTGGATCTGATTCCAAAAACAAAGGCAACAAAAGCAAAAATAAGCAAGTGTGACTGCTTCAAACTAAAAATCTTCTGCACAGAGAAGGAAACCATAAACAAAATGAAGAGGCAACCTACTGAATAGGAGAAAATATTTGGAAGTCATATATCTGATAACCCAAAATGTATGAAGAACTCATACAACTCAATAGCAAAAAGAAAATTGGTTAAAAAAAAAATGGGCAGAGGAACAGAACAGACCTTTCTCCAAAGACAACCTACAGATGGCCAACAAGCACATGAAAAGATGTTCAACATCACTAACCCTTGGGGAAATGCAAATCAAAATCACAATGAGAGATCACCTCACACCTGTCAGAATGGCTAGTATCCAAAAGACAAGAAATAACAAGTGCTGGCAAGGATCCTTGTGCACTGATGGTGGAAATGTAAATTGGTGCAACCACTATGGAGGTTCCTCAAAAATTAAAAATAGAACTACCATGTGATCCACCAATTCCATTTCTGGGTATTTGTCCAAAGAAAATGAAAACACTAAACCAAAAAGATATATTCACCCCCATGTTAATTCCAACATTATTTATAATAGCCAAGATACAGAAACAGCCCAAGTTTTGGAATGGTGTGAGCAAGGAGCAGAGACACTTGATTCCCATTTGTGGAGTGACCATAAAGTGGGTACAAATGGCTTTAGGTTGGAGACTACTTTCATCACCATCCTCTGGGGTAACCATCACTTTTGAAGGTCATGAAAATCCTGAGTCTACATTTGCTCTCTTGATCAATTTACCAATATTACCCTTAGAAAACAGATGAATTATACAAGTCATCCTCTCTTTTTTTCAGGAGACTCTGGATGTACCCACATTTCTCTATGAACCAAATGCACATCTTTGATGGTTATTTTCCTTGATACGCAAAGACCCTCCCCCACTTTGTCTTTGTTGACAGGTGTGTTACAGTTTTCCAGAAGGTTTGGTTGACCAAAATAGGACCATCTAATAAGTAAAATATTAAATGCCAGTATACTAGTAATTAGCATTTGTATAGTGCTATGTGGTTCCCATAACATTTCCTATACTTTACCTTATTTAACCTTCAAAAATACCTAAATTGTAGACAGTTTTTTTTTTTACTGTTATCATTTCATGGAGTAGGACCCTAAAATAAAGTGGCAGATCCAAGATAAAAACCAAACAACCAAACAAAACCTATGAAGTAGTGAATCCAGGATTCAAACTCAGATACTCTGATTTCAAGAGTATCGGAATATAAATTGCCATTTACCCATGTAAGCATTGGAACTTAAAAGTTTTTCAACTTAAGGGGGGAAACAGACAATTTCTTTGTTGAAGTAAGTGTTAGCCTTTAACAAGTTTACCAAAAATGTGGGAAATAAGAGTAACCCTGACAGTGGGGGCTACATGGGGTGTGAGAGTGGGAACTATGGGAAACTGTGGTAGGTTTTCTGCCCAAATAGATTGCAATGTGTTTCTGAGGCTTTTGTTATTTTCATCATATCACAATCATTTGAAGATAATTATCATTATAGCAGTCTTCAGTAATGCTATATTATTGCACTTTTTATTACTGTATGTATATGCATTTATATGCATGTTGCATATTACTGTAAATCCTAACAGAGATTATTTTCATTTGACTCGATCAAGGTCAAGAGCAGATGTGAAGGAACCCTGTGGTAGGTGAAATTTACAACTGCAGTCCTAGTAGCACTTGGCTCCGATTCTCATCATGGAAAACGAAGCAGGTTTTGTTGAAATCGCTGCTGAAATTAGGAATTACACACGCCAGCATGCAGTCACCACAGAACCAGAGTTAAAAGAGACCCGAATCAAGAGCTAGAGGGCTTATAGCAAGGTCTGCGGGATACAGATTTTGTGTCATCGTCTTTTTCTAACTTCCTCCGGTCCCAAGCTGTGGGCACGGCTCTCTAACTACTTGCAACTGGATATTTGCCTCTTTGAGGCCAAAAGAAAAATATAAAATTTAGGGTAATTTTTCTTCCAGTAAAATTAAGGGAAGTACCCGATTTATTAGGTAAGAGCTAATTTAACATGCATACTTAAACAACCGATCATTTGCACTTAATTTTTTAAGGTGTTTCCCAACAGGACAGAGCTGGCAAGATGATCTGATCTGGCTCCTTTTGGGTATAATCATTCTTTATTTCTTTTTAAGTCATCAGGAAGCCAGGCTCAGGCTTCTCCGGCCTTTCCCTTTGCTGCAGGTGATGCACCACTGGTGTGGTTATAGATCATTTTTGTTGCAGAAAGGAAGCAAGGAACCAGTGACCCGTAGCAGCTTTTAAAAAAGAGTTGGAAAAAAAAAATCAATAATAAATTATCTTCCTATACAGCAGTTTAGGTTCTTTGCACGTCCCCTCTGACATGTAGATGTACTTGTAAATTGATTTAGTTGGGGACCATAAAGAATCTCACTTGCTCCCATACTGCCTAGTGAATGTGCATTAGCAAAATCAAAATAACCCACCTTGTCAGAGAGCTTTTCTAGGAGCTGTGAAATCCACCAAGTTGTTTTTTTTTTTTTTTTTTGTAGTTTAATGAGATAGGCCCTGGCTTCCATGGGGAGACACAGCAAGGGGAGTGCTTCGTAATTTACTGCTGTAAAATGATCAGGATTCATGTTGTCTATAAAACATGAAAAACATTCTTCATTCCTTACCAATTAGATCATAGTTACAACTCATAGTTCCTTTGAGCTTAAAAGAAAAAACTTAACTGCGAGAAATAAATGAAGGCTGTGGTTAAATTAAACCCTTCAACAGCCCAAACAGGCTTGAAAGAAATGCCTTCTGGATGTTATTAACATGCATATTTAAGTGCTATTTTTAAATTTTAACTGCAAGCCCTAGCTAGCACAAATGTTTAGAATAGCTATTCTGGCATCACAGCATTGCTCTCACATTTTTTCATCTTTGCTAATTCTTTCCGATAATTATTTCACCTTTTGTTGTTTGAAAACTTTTTGCAGAGATAAGGAACTTGCTTTGTGGCGGTAAAGGTATTTGAGGAAGCCGAACGTTATTTATGGCAATGTCCCTATGTAGTAAAAAGTTCAATGATCCCATCCAAAGGATCACATTTCCTTTTCCACAAGTGTTGTAAAATGTGCAACAACTGAGAAGCTGAACTCAGTAAATTTTTAAATGTTTCATTTGTTGCTAAATATTGAAAGAATCTATTCATTGTAGAAAATTTAAGTATAACTCTAAGAAAGACAGTAAAAGCCATCCCCAGCAAACACTGTAAAATTTGGGTATAAATCGCTCCTGTGGGCGCCTGGGTGGCTCAGTTGGTTGGGCGACTGCCTTCGGCTCAGGTCATGATCCTGGAGTCCCGGGATTGAGTCCCGCATCGGGCTCCCTGCTCGGCAGGGAGTCTGCTTCTCCCTCTGACCCTCCCCCCTCTCATGTGTTCTCTCTCAAATTAAAAAAAAAAAAAAAAATCTTTAAAAAATAAATCGCTCCTGTGTGTGTGTGTGTGTGCACGTGAGCACGTGGGCGTGCACACACACACTAGAGAGAGAGAATATTTGGTTTTCCATATTGTCTATATCCCAGCAAATCCATTTTCTTATGACATTACATACTTCTAGAAACATGATCTATTAGTTTGCCAGGACTGCCACAAAAAAACACTACACAACGAGTTTCCTCAACAACAGAAATTTATTTTCCAAGTTATGGAAACTGCAAGTCCAAGATCAAGGAGTTGGTAGGTTTGGTTCCTCCTGACGCTGCCTCTCTCCTCGGCTGGCAGAGGATGCCTTGTCTCTTTGTTTCCACCTGGCCTTTTCTCTTTATACACCTATCCCTGCTAGCTCTTTTGTTCCTCACAGGAACACCAATTCTTTTTGATCAGGGTCCCACCTTTACGATCTCATTTAACCTTAATTACCTCTTTTTTTTTTTTAAAGATTTTATTTATTTATTCATGAGAGACAGAGAGAGAGAGACAGAGGCAGAGGGAGAAGCAGGCTCCCCGCAGAGCAAGGAGCCCGACGTGGGACTCGATCCCAGGACCCTGGGATCATGACCTGAGCTGAAGGCAGACGCTTAACCGACTGAGCCACCCAGGCGTCCCAACCTTAATTACCTCTTTAAAGGCCCTATCTGCAAATATGGTCACCTTGAGGGTTAGGACTCAATATATGATTTTGTGAGGACACATTTCATTTGGTAAAACAGGACTTTAGAAGTTCACATGGTATTTTAAATTCCAGATACCCTATATTTTAATAATTCTCCTGGTTTCAACAATTAGAATTTCAAATAGATTCTGCTATCAAAGTGTAATACTGTTATCTACAGCTCATAGATAAGAAAAATACATGTGCATTTCCCCCACATCTTTTATAATTTCCTTAACATAAATTACTAGAAGGAAATTATTTGATCGAAAGACCATTTTGAGCCCCTGCCCTCCCACCATATGACTATACATGTAGTATATACACATAATGCTTTTGTTTTCCACATAATTTTTACCCATCCCAACGTCTTGTAGGTACTATTTTATGTTTTCTGCTAGAAACACTATGGTTCTTGCTTTTATGTATAGGCATGTATCCATCTTGAGCTACACTCTGTTATGAGGTAGGTATAGAGGTTCATTTTTTTTTCTTCCATAAATATATCCAGGTGTTGCATCATCAACTGTTCAAAAAATTTCTTTTCCCTATTATATGACTTGGTGCCTTGGTTGAGGTTCAGTTGACTGCACACAGGTGGGTCTATTTCTTGACTCACCTGTGTTCCATTCATCCCTATCTCTATCCTTATGTCAACGTTTCTATTGTCTTGATTACTTATAATTTTACAGTACATTTTAACATAAATCCTGCAAATTTATTCTACAAGATTTTGACTACTCTAACTTCTTTATATTTCCTTATAATTTTTAGAATCAACTCATCAATTTCTTTTAAAAATTTGCATTTTGATTGGTAGTGAATTTACATGTCAACTTTGGGATAATGGACCTCTTATTATTTAGTCTGCTACTTTATATGGTATTTTTCTCAACTTATTTATGTCTGTCATTTCTCTCAGTGATGTCATGTAAGTTTTCAGTGTCCAGAAATTGCACATACAATGATCATTTTATTCTTAGGTGATTGATGTTATGATGAAAACAATATAGCAAATAATAGCATATGTTATACTGTTTTCTTGATTGCATTATCCAATTGTTTGTTGCTAATATTTAGAAATAAAGTAGAATTTTGAATATTGACTCATGTCAATATTCAAGGTACTGTGCCCTTGATAAATTCACTTACTATTTCTATTGGCTTTTTGTTGTGTGATTTTATAGGTTTCTCTACATACATACATACATACATACTAGTAGTGTCTGTCACTTATCCTTCTTTCTGCTTTTTATTTCTTTTCCTAGCTTACTGCATTGTCAGAATCTCCATGTGACACTGACATTATGAGAGTGACTATTTTTGTTTCCAATTTTAGTAAAAAAGTATTCAGTACTTTCACTATTCAGTATAATTTTAGCTGTAGGCTTTTCAGTTATCTTTTATCAACTATAAGAAGTTTGATTCTATACTTAGCTTACTAAGAATATTTTTTAAAATTATGAATGGGTGTTCAAATTTCTCAAAACCTTTTTTATCTATTGAGATGTTCTAATCATATACTTTTTCTCTTT
Organism: Mirounga angustirostris; assembly: GCF_029215605.1. Taxonomy (NCBI): domain Eukaryota; kingdom Metazoa; phylum Chordata; class Mammalia; order Carnivora; family Phocidae; genus Mirounga; species Mirounga angustirostris. Next base: position 19,816,110 of record NW_026991715.1, read on the forward strand.
TATGCTGTTAACATGGTGAATTGCACCAAGTGATTTTCTAATGTTAAGCCAAATTGCTATGCTGGGATAAATGCCTCTTAGTCATGACACATTATCCTTTTTATGTATGTCTGCATTTGATTTGCTCCTATTTTGTTCTGGATTCTTGTATGAGGGATATCGGTCTATAATTTTTTCTTTCATAATGTCTTCATTAGATTTTACAGTTCAAGTTGTATTGTCCTCAAACATGAGTTGGGAAATGCTTTGTGTTTCTCTAAATTCTGAAAATAAGTTCCAGTTTAGTATTTTTATTTTTTAAAATTTTAACAGAATTTGTTTTTCAATTATGGGATTTCTTCATCAGAAGGTGTTTCATTTCCTTATGAGACACAGAGCCTTTTAGATGGTTTCTTCTTGTGTCAGTTTTGGTAAGTTGTATTTTTTAAGGAGGTTGTCCATTTCATCTAAGCTGTTAAATTTATTGGCATGGCATTGTTTAAAATGTCCCCTTATTACACTTTTAAAGCCCATAGACTTTGTAATCATGTGCTTCTGTTTCAGATATTAATACTTTGTGTATTTTTTTTTCTTTAGTCTTGCTAGAGTTTACACATTTTATTTAAGAAGCAACTTTTAACTTTGTTGATATTCTGTTAGTTTTCTAGTTTATTACTTTTTAGTCCTGTTCTTATTGTTTTTTTTGTTTCTTATACTTACTACACGTTTACTTTCTCTCAGTTTTTCTAGCTTTTTGTCAAAGAAGCTTAGATCATTGATTTTATATGTCTTTTCTTCAAACACAGTTATCATAATTTTTGCTCTAAGCACTATTTTATCTGCATCGGATGAATTTTATGTGTGTTTCCATTATTACTCACTTTGAAATATTTCCTAATTTCTGTTGTGAGTTCAATGGGTTATTCAGAAATATCTTAATTTCAAATATTTTAGGATTTTCTATATATTTTTATTACTTTCAAATTTAGTAATACTGAGGATCAAAGACACATGATTTTATTTCTTAAAAATTTATTGTAGTCTATCATGGTGAATGTTCCATATGCTCATGAAAAGAATGTATTTTGCCATTGGTGGCTGCAGTTCTAAAGAAGAATGTTCTGCTGAAGTATTCCAGTAAATCAAGTTCATAGATAGTGTTTCAAATATGCTATAGTTACGCTACTTTTTATCTATTTATTTTATCAGTTACTCAGAGGGACTGGCAAGATTTACAGCTATGATTGGACATGTGTTTCTCCCTTTTTCCTGTCTTTTTGTTTGTTTCAGGTACTTTGGAGCTCAACTGTAAGATGGTTACATTTTATTAGTGAACTGGGCCTTTATCATTATGGCATAATTCATTATCTCTGGTAATCATTTTGTCTGGAAACCTACACTATCAGTATTAAGTTATCAATACTACCTTTCCTATGCTTTGAGTCCACATGGTCTATCCTTTTACTATTTTACTTTCAAACTTTGTGTCTTCAAATATTATTTTAGACACTTGTAAGTAATCGTTGATAACTGATATATCCAGTGAATGGTGAATTTTAGTCATATACTAGATAGTAAATATTATCACCCTAGATCTAGAAAAGGGCATCCCCTTTCTTTTGTCATGCTGCTAACAGAGAGAGAGAAATTCATCTAACCTGCTGTTGAATTTGGCTGGGGTTGTGTGAGAGCTTTAGATAATAAATTTAGTATATCAATGACCTCAAATGGTTTGAAGGTGAAACTAAAACTTTTACTTTAACAATGCTTGGGATGTGGGCACTAGCTAGATTTTAGATCTCTCGTAATGCTTTACATCCTAAATGCCAGATTTTTCTCTCTTTCAGAACCTGGTTGACAGCTTCGTGGCTCACCAGGGAGTTTCTTTTTTTCCTCTCCAGTCCTTCCTGGCTTTCTAGGCCTTTGACTTCTCTCAACCCTGCTCCTCTGCCCCCAGCATTCAGAACGTGCTGGTTTCCCCATCAATGAAGGTTCAATGTACCTTTGAGAAATTTTATTCCTTCTTTTGCCCTGATCTCAACCTTTGGCAGGCCACTGTTGGGCACTTGTGAACACTGGGGGAGCCTGGACAGTGGGGACTTCTCTCATTTCCCCTGTCCTATATCCTGCCTTCAGCAAGCCATATAGCAGTGAATCCCCCAAGTGATCTAGAAGAATTTTCTCAACTGTCCTTTTTCCCTAACAAGCTTCAACATACCATCCCCATGCACTCATGGAGGCCTTTAGGAAATAGATACTGGGTAGATGCAGATTTGTACTATGGCTGGGAATCCTTAGTACTGTAATCCATCTTGTCTGCCCCCAAGATCATTAAAAGTTAATTAAAATTTCAGCAGGTTTATTCCTTTACCTGTGGTGGATTTCTTCTCTTCCCACTGCTCCACAATGCTTAAAATATCCATAGGTCTTTATCCTGGAGATGAGCCCACTGCTTTTAAAATTTAGTTCATTTAGTTATCTTTGTGCCTTCAGCTCTGATTTTTTTTTAAACAAAACTGAATCTTGTCATTTATCCAGTGTGTTCTCATTGTTAGGAGAGAAGCAACAGTCTTTTGTGGCTTTCCCTCTCTTAACTGGCAGTGAAAGGTCCTCACTGGAATTCTTGCAAAATATAGTTCAGCTAATGAATCATTTTGGTAAAAACTGGTAACTCAACATAACCAAATTTACCACCCTGAAACATACCCTATTTCTCTATTTAATCTTTTTATACTTTTATATAGTTCTCACTTTCAACTATTTATCCTGAGAAAAAAATTTTAACTGTGCTTAAGGTTGAAAACATATGAATACATGAGAAACTGTTAGCCAGACTAAGGAAAAAAAAAAAGACCCAAAATCAGAAATGAAAGGATGGACATTACAACAAATACCCTAGAAATAAAAAAAGATCATAAAAGACTACTATGAATAATTATATGCCAGCCAACTGGGTAACTTAATGGGTAGATCCCAAGAAACATACAACCTATCAAGATGAAAACATGAAGAAATTATTAGTCTGAATAGACCTATAACTGATACAGTGATTGAACCAAAATCTCCCAACTTAAAACAACAACAACAACAACAACAACAAAAAAAACCAAAAACAACCCATGACCAGCTGGCTTCACTGGTGAGTTCTACCCAACAGTTAAATAAGAGTTAACACCAATTTTATTCTAATTCTTCAAAAAAAATTGAACACTTCCAAAGTCATTTTAAGTCATGTTAACCTGACACCAAAGCCATACAAAGATACCAGAAAAACAGAAAACTACAGGATAATGTTCTTGATGAATAGAGATGCAATAATCCCCAACAAAATACTAGCAGACCAAATTCAACAGCCCACTAAAAGGATCAGATACCATGGCCAACTAGCATTTATCTCTGGGATGTAAAAATAGCTCAACATACAAAAATCAACTAATGTGATACTCCCATATTAATAGAATGAAGGATTGAAATCATATGATCATCTCAAAAGATGTAGAAAAAGAATTTTGGTAAAATTCAACACCTCTCGTAATAAAAACTCTCCAACTCATAAGAGAAGAAAACTACCTCAACATAATAAATTTGATATCCTAACACTAACACTGTACTCATGATGAGAACTGAAAGCATTTGCTTACAGATCAGGAACAAGGCTAGAATGCCCAGTCTCACCACTTCTATTCAACACAGTACTGGAAACCCTAGCCAGACCAATTAGGAAAAAGAAAAGAAAAAAGAAAAGAAAGAAAATCCATAGCCAAATTGAAGTGGAAGAAGAAAAATTGTCCCTGTTTGCAGATGACATGATCTTTATATGGAAAACCCTCAACATTCCATCTAAAAACTGTTGGAACTAATAAATTCAGTAAAGTTGCAGGATACAAAATCAACATACCAAAATAAGTTGTGTTTCTATACACTGACAATGAACTGTCTGAAAAGGAAATTAGGAAGACAATTCCACTTACAATAGCACCAATAAATAAATAAATAAAATACTTAGGAGCAAACTTAACCAAGGAAGTCAAAGACTTATACACTGATAGCTACAAAATAATGATTCAAGGAATTAAACAAGGCAGGGGCACCTGGGTGGCTCAGTGGGTTAAGTGTCTGCCTTTGGCTCACGTCATGATCTCAGAGTCCTGGGATCAAGCCCCATGTTGGGCTCTCTGCTCAGCAGGGAGTCTGCTTCTCCCTCTCCCTCTGCCTCCCCCCCCCCCCCCACCGGCTTGTGCTCTCTCTCTCGCTCATTTTCTTTCTCTCCAAATAAATAAAATCTTAAAAAAAAAAATTAAACAAGGTGGGCCCGAAACCCTAAAAATCTTCAAAGAGAGCAAAGGCAGTAATTTTCTGACATTAGCCATAGCAACATTTTTCTAGATATGTCTCCTGAGGCAAGGGAAATATAAGTAAAAATCAACTATTGGGGCTTCATCAAAATAGAAAGCTTCTGCACAGCAAAGGAAACAATTAACAAAACTACTCCTAAAAGACAATCTACTGAATGAAAGAAGATATGTGCAAAAGACCTATCCAATAAAGGGTTAATATCCAAAATATAGGAAGAACTTATACAACTCAACACCCAAAAAATAAATAATCCAATTAAAGAATGGGAAGAAGAAATGAACAGACATTTCTCCAAAGAAGATGTCCAGGTAGACAACAGACACATGAAAAGAGGCTCAACATCACTTATCATCAGGGAAATGCACATCAAAACTACAATGAGATACCACCTCACACCTGTCAGAATGCCTAAAATCAACAACACAAGAAACAATGAGTGCTTAGGAGGATATGGAGAAAGGGGAACCCTCCTGAACTGTTAGTGGGAATGCCAACTGCTGCAGCTGGTGTGAAAGACTGTATGGAGATTCCTCAAAAAGTTAAAAATATAAGTACTCTATGATCCAGGAATGGTACTATTGGGTATTTACCCTAAGTATATAAAAACAGTAATTCAAAGGAATACATGCACCCTATGTTTATAGGAACATTATTTACAATAGCCAAATTATGGAAGCAGCCCAAATATCCATCAATATAAGAATGAATAAAGAAGATATAGTATATATACACAATGGAATATTACCCATAGGGGCACCTGGGTGGCTCAGTCCTTTAAGCACCAGCCTTTGGATCAGGTCATGATCTCAGGGTCCTGGGATCAAGCCCTGCATCAGGCTCCCTCCTCGGTGGGGAGCCTGCTTCTTCCTCTTCCTCTGCCCACCCCCCACCCCCGTGCTCTCTCTCTCATTCTCTCTTACCCTTTCAAATAAATAAATAAAATCTTTAAGAAAAAAAAAAAGAAAATTACCCATAAAGAGAATATCTTGCCATTTGCAATAAACGTATATGGATCTAAAGAGTACAATGTTAAGTGAAATAAGTCAGTCAAAGAAAGACAAATACCATATGATTTCACTCAGATGTGGAATTTAAGAACCAAATAAGCAAAGGGGAAAAAGAGAGAGAGAAGCAAACAAAGACACTCTTAACTATAGAGAATAAGCTGATGGTTACCAGAGGGGAGGTGGGTGGGGAAGGATGGGTGAAATAAGTGATGGGGATTAAAGAGTCACTTATCAGGTGAGCAGAGTAATGTACAAAACTGCTGGATCACTACATTGTACGTGTGAAGCTAGTATAACACTATATGTTAACTAGATGGAATTAAAAAGAAAAACAAAAATGAAACCAAACAAGGCTAAGAATGGGAATTCATTTTCAGAACCAAATAAAATTAAAATGGAAGTAAAAGCAAACCTGATATGTCAACTAAACGTAATATGTGAATTCAGGAAACAATTTTTACTTTTTAATCCAAATGCATTATAAATATTATAATGTAATAAATTAAATTACATAAATGCATCTTAAAAAAAGATATGAAATAAGACACAAACAAATGGAAAGACACCCTGTGTTTCAGGACTGGAAGAACTAATACTATTGAAGTGTCCATACTACTGAAAATAATCTACAGATTCAATGCAATCTCCATCAAAATCCTAATGTCATATTTTACAAAAATAGAAAAACAAATTCTGGAAGTCACATGGAGTCACACACACATACACACACACACACACAAAACATAAAGAGGCAAATCAATCTTGAGAAAGATCAAAGCTAGAGACATTACAGTTCAACATATGTTACAAAGCTAGAGACATCACACTTCCTGATTTCAAACTATATTACAAAGCTATAGTAATCAAAACAGTTTGGTACTGGCATAAAGATATAAAGACCAATGGAACACAACTGAGAGTCCAGACACAAATCTAACCATATATGGTCAACGGAGCTCTGACAAAGGTGCCAAAAATGCACAATGAGGAAAGAATAGTGTTCAACAGATGGTGCTGGGAAAATCAGACAGACACAAGCAAAAGAAGGAAATTGGATCTTTATCTTACATCATATACAAAAATCAACTCAAAATGGATTAAAGACTTAAACATATGACCGGAAACTTAAAATTCTGAAACAACAATATCATGGGAAAGATTCATGACAGTGGTCTTGCCAATGCTTTCAAGGATAGGACACCAAAACAACTAATCAAAAAACAAAACAAAATCAAAACAAAACCAGACAACAAAAATAAAATTAGACAAGTGAGACCACAGCCAACTAAAAAGTTCTGCACAGTAAAGGAAACATAACAGTGAAAAGGCAATTTACATAATGAAAGAATATATTTGCAAACCGTTTATCTCATAAGAGATTAATCTCCAAAATATGTAAGGAACTTCTACAACTGAATAGCAGAAAACTAATAACCTCATTTAAAAATGTGCTAAAGACTTGAGTAGACATTTCTTCAAAAAAGACCCATAAATGGCTAAAAATTCTATGAAAAATGCTAAACACCATTAACCATCAGGGAAACGTATATCAAAACTACCATGAGGTATCACCTCACCCCTGTCAAGATGGCTAATATAAAACCAAAGACAATATGTATTGGTGAGGATGTGCAGAAAGTGGAACCCCTGTGCCCTTTTCAGAGGAAAGCAAAATGGTGCATGGAAATTTTTCTCAAAGAATTAAAAATTTACAAATTCCATATGACCCAGCAATCCCACTTCTGCATATTTATCCAAAGGAAGACAGATCTGTGCCTTGAAGAGATATGAGCGCTCCCATATTAATTGCAACACTACTCACAATAGCCAAGATGGAAAAACAACCTGAGTGTACACAACGGATAAAATGTATAAGTAACATCAGAGAAAATGCGGCAAGGCATATACGTACAATGGGATACTATTCAGCCTTTAAAGAAAAAAAATTATGTGACAACATGATGAACCTTAAGGAGACTATGCTAAGGTAAACAGGTCAGACACAGAAGGTAAAGTTCTACACGATTCTTCTTCTAGGAGGTATTGAAAATAGGCTCACCGAAGTGGTTGCCAGGTGGTGGGGGAAGGAAGAAATGGGCAATGACTGATCAATGGGCATAAATTTTCAGCTAAAATAAATCAATTCCTAGAGATCTGAAGAGCGACATTGTACCAGAGTCAACAATACTGTACTGCACACTGAATAATTTCAGAGGGTAAATCTATTAATTGTGTTTTCCATAATAAAATTAAATGTTAAAAGATTAAAAAAAAACAAATACATTAGCATGTTTATGGAAAGACTTAGAAAAAATATTTAATAATAATGAATGATTAGATACATTATTATTCATTCCTATGTTGAAATATATTGCAGCAAAGAAAAAATCACATTTTTGAAGCCTCTGTATTACAAAAAAGGTTCAGGTTTTCTCAAAAGATATTTTTTGAGGACCCAGTAAATATCAAATACAGTAGCGGGGGCTGATTATGCATAAATAAATAAAATATGCATGGCTTCCATCTGAATAGAGCTTATAATGTTGTAGAACAGACGAGATCATAAACAAACGTATAATCACAAATTCTGGTGTAATGGGAAGTAAATGCAAAGGTGCAGATCTTTAGTATCAGCAAGTCCAAAAGTCTCTCTTAGCAAAGTTAAGACCTAATGAGAAAGATGCAGTCCCAGGAGTGGCAGGAACAGCCATTCAGGCAGTGGGAACAGCATGCATAAAGAGCCGAAGAGGAGCTAGAACTTAGCATCATTTGCAAACTGATGAAATATTGCATGACCGATGCACTTTCTGCAAAGAGGGAGTCACAATGTACAAGGTTGAATAAGGTGGCCAGGGACTGGTTGTTTATAAGTTTTAAAAGTAAGGGGTTTAGAATTGTTTCTTAGTACACATGTTTCTTATCTGTTGAAATTGACTTCAAACATGGTGTAGTTTATGTTGTTAAACAAGTACATCTTTTTTGAGTGGAGAGTTAATTGAACAGAAGCATAACAAGAGACCAGACAGTAGGCTACCTAGCAGTCAAGGTGAAAAAGAAAGGTGGTGTACATAGATTGCAACCTGTTTTATAAGCAGGATGCTCAGCAGGATGTTGGATTTGAAGCTGGTGGGGGCGGTTTGGGCTGACGCTACCTTGAAAAGTTGTCAGAACATACTTTGAAGTCAGAAAAAACGAAGTACAATAAAGTCTGTATTCTGTGAGCTCAATTGTAGTGAAGAAATATGCAATTAACTTCCCAAATAGAATGTTATTGCCAGTTGTCTCAGGATGGTGGGATGTTGACTGGGTTTATTTCCTTCCTCATGACCTTAAATATTTATTGAACATTTTAACAAATCTTGCTTTTTAAAGGGATTTTATTGAAAATATTCAGAAGAACAGTTTAGTCTCTGAGATACTGGGACTATCGGATCCCTCCATCTCTTTTTTCTCAAGGTTCTCTTGATCCCCACTGCAAACACTCTTTTTCACACTCTAAGCATTATGTTTTAATTAGGAAAAAAAAAATGCCACATCCAATACTCTTTAAGAGTCTGTTGTCTTTTGGTGTCTGGTGTTACAGAAGAGAATTCTGAAGGCTTTGTACTTTCCTTTATTTGGATATAACTTCCCCTTCTCCTCAAATATGCACAAAATGATTTTTAAGCTACAAACATATGCATCATAGTTCTTCACCTTTCTTCATTATTTTTCCATAGTTATTGTTGAATCTCTTCAGTATGTATATTCAGGCCTTTTAATTTTTTTTTTTTTTTGCCAATAAAATTCTCTAGTTTTTCTTTAGTACTTCAAGTCAAAAGGTCTATTTATCTCTCTCTCTCTCTCTCTCTCTCACACACACACCCCTTCTTGATCTTTCCTATCTTTTCTCTGTACTTCATTCCCTTTTCCTTCTGTGGCTTTTGCATCCGGGTTCCCTTTTTAACTGCGTGAATTCATTTTTCTTCCCTCCTGCAAGCTATTCACTACATTCATCACTTTTTTAAACTGGCAGTCGAATTTTTATTATCCGTGGAAACTTTTGTGATCACAGGTGATTTCTTCCTTCTAATTGATTCTTCTAAATGCACATGCACTTTATGTACTCCTGAGGAAATGAATCAAATTAAAAGATTTTTTAAAAAAAGTAGCTTCTGTATATTTTCAAAGGCCCTCAATTTTTTCCCCTGTGTTTGCCTATTGTGGAGGAAGCCCCTGCTCACAGGCTCACTGACAGCTTTACCCCCACCCTGCCTTTTCCACTCCGAGAAGAATCCCCACCAGTCCAGCTCTTTGCAAGTGAAGTTATCCTGCCCCCAAAGAGAGGAAGCCCAAAGCACATCTCCATTTGCCTCATATACAGCCTGAACCCCAGGAAGGTCCTTACATGACCTGAGGGGGGGCATGCCCCTCTTCGAGAGGGGCTGGTATCGCCATCAGTTCTCCACACCACCTCCCTCCCACCTCTTCTGTGCTCTCGCATAGATTCCAAGTTATGGGGTGTGAATGGTGCCTGTATTCATTTCCTATTGTTGCTGTAACAAATGAGAGCAAAGTAAGTAATCAAGAACACCCATTTATTTTCTCCTCTTCCTGCACAAGACATATGATCCCACATCTTCTGAAGATCAGAAGTTTGGGTGGGACTGGCGTGATCCTCTGTTCTGGGCCTCACAAATCCGTAATGTCAGCTGGGTTAGGCTCTTTCCTGAAGGCCTTGTAGGACAGAGGTCCCCCATTTTCTTGTCAGCCAAGGTCTGCTGTCCACTCCTAGATGCTACATGTATTCCTTCTTATCTGGCCCCTCCGTCACCAAAGCCCCGGTGACATGATGAATCCCCCTCGCCCCTCCAATCTCTCTGGTTCCCCCCTCCTTCCTTTACTCTTTTGCTTTTAAAAGTCCATGTGATGATTAAGTTGAGCCAAAGTACATATATATAATCCAGGATAATTTCCTTATTTTAAGATCAACTGATTCTTAGCCTTCAACAAATCTTCAAAGTGTCCTTTTTTTATAAGGTAATGTAACCGACAGGAGGCAGGGATCATAGATGTATAGTCATCCCTACCACCACATGCTTCCCAGAATGCGTGGAAGGGAAAGACAGAACAGAAAGGTAACAAATATACATATGTTAGGGAAGTCATCCCTTTTCAACAGAAAACAAGCACAAGCTATCTACTGTTATTCGAATTTAACTCCCTATAAATCATGAAACAACTAAGATAGTCCAGGATTATGCATATAAATTCGCCCTAAAAGATGAAATGTTATGCAAAGAACCAGTAATCTTCCAACAAGCTTATAAAGCAGCCACTTGGGTGTCTTTCAAGCAGAATTCTAAATGTTAGTAAGCTATTTTGGGGAAATGGTGTTCTGGATAGTCTATTCAAAATTAGAGAGGGACGGAGAAATATTTGTTTACTTTTAATTAATAGTCATTAAATTAAGTGTTTAGGTAAATTTGATTTTATAAAAGAAAGAAACACGAAAAGGAGAAAGAAAAAAATTTATTCATTGAATACATTTCTGTGAGCCAAAGAAGCTAATTAAAATACATGGATTACATGGATTATAAAGGCTCAGTGAACAGGGTGTCAGGGTATACGTCTTAATGCACCTGTTTTATGTAATATTTGGGTGGACAGTAAGCACAGATTTTAGAGAGCATCTTCGTAATCTGTAGTTATAAAAACTCTAACTGCAATAAAATATACACACTGTTATCAAAAGAGGACCCATTACAGGACATACCCACTTCTAGATATTAGCAACTAACCTTCCTCCTAATGCTGTCTCATATTTCACCCATCTTTTTCAGTGTGCTAAAAATGAAATGGTGTTCATGAAAAGAAACAAAGGTTCTTCTGCAGCATGTTTTCAAAGATGAGACTGAGAACTTCTGGAAAAGCTGGTAAAGTAGAAGTGGGTTTAGAGACTGTTTTCCACTGAAGCCAAACACAATTACAAACAAAAAGCAAACTCTTAAAAAGCCAGAGGGGGTAAAAAAAAAAAATACATGATCACTCCTTAACTCAGGAACCACAAAAAGTAGAAGGAATTTTAGCCACAGAGAGAATAGATTAAATACAATGAAATGGACATACCAAAAGCCAATACTCAATTTCCCTCAAGGAAGAGGTTCCGTGCTGGAGCTGAGACCACCCCTTGGCTTTCCTCATCCTGCTGCATGAAAGCTACAGTCAATGAATGAAGTACAAGATGATGAGCTAACAAAGTGAACTGGAAAAGAAGTCGGCAGGGCTAAGGAAAGTCCTGAAGAGGATACATAATTCCAATCCCGATCGTACAGACTACTGAGTCCCTGAGCCAATTCTGGCCTTGAGAAACTTACCTCAAATAAAAAAAGTGAAAAGAGAACAAATGCAGGGAAGACAAGCTGATGAATAAGGAGGTCTCTCCTTTATTAATTAGGTTTTCTTAAGAAAACAAACATCAGCAACAATAAAAAGAATATTCAAAGTTTTTAAGGAAAAAATTCTTGATCTCAAGAATTACCTGTTTCCACATGTCGAAACTGCTTACCATGCATATAACAGGCAAATTTACTGGAAAAAAAATGAGCCATACTGAGACACAGCCTGGAGGACGCATTTAAAAAACAAAGGATCAGGTACCCAAGGAAAAAAAAGTCCCCAAATATCTTTTTGAATGTGAAGTGCCAGTAAAAAGGGAAGTAATATTTACAGTAAAAAAACCCTGTCACCTAGCAATGTTAAATCCAATCAATCTGGCATTAACAAGGTGAAAGAAATAGAAAGATACATTCAAATAGGCAAGAAATTGGGGAGCATAGTCCACATGTAGATAGCTTCTTATTAAAAAGACCTCAATGCAAGTTGGTACAGCCACTTTGGAAAACAGTGTGGAGGTACCTCAAAAAATTAAAAATAGAGCTACCTTATGACCCAGCAATTGTACTACTGGGTATTTACCCCAAAGACACAGAGGTAGTGAAAAGAAGGGCCATATGCACCCCAATGTTCATAGCAGCAATGTCCGCAATAGCCAAACTGTGGAAAGAGCCAAGATGCCCTTCAACAGATGAATGGATAAAGAAGATGTGGTCCATATGTACAATGGAATATTACTCAGCCATCAGAAAGGATGAATACCCAACTTTTAAATCAACATTGATGGGACTGGAGGAGATTATGCTAAGTGAAATAAGTCAAGCAGAGAAAGTCAATTATCATATGGTTTCACTTATTTGTGGAACATAAGGAATAGCATGGAGGACATTAGGAGAAGGAAGGGAAAAATGAAGGGGAGGATATCGGAGGGAGAGATGAACCATGACAGACTATGGGCTCTGAGAAACAGATACTGAGGGTTTTAGAGGGGAGGGGGGATGGGTTAGCCCGGTGATGGGTATTAAGGAGGGCACATACTGCATGGAACACTGTGTGTTATATGAAAACAATGAAGCGTGGATCACTACATCAAAAACTGATGATGTAATATATGGTGATTAACATAATAATAAAATAAAACTAAACTAAACTAATGGTGTATTGTATGGTGACCAACATAACATAAAAAAAAAAAAAAAGACCTCAATGATTTGAAGATCTACTCTGCCCCCAAAAGAGATGATTTAAAGGAATTAAAAAGTATACATGTGTTAGTCATTAGAATTGAGTCTTCAAATAAAAACTAGATTTGACCAAAAAATGCAACTTCCTAAATTAGAGAAAAAGGGGTTTCCCTCTCCTTTACAGGAATCTAGCCCCCAAACCAGACAAAGCTACAGGCTGGCTGAAACAGGGTGGGAAGGTGGAGCAGAGAAGAGAACAAGGAGAACTGCCCTTCTCCAGGGAGCCAGAGGTGCTTCTGGCACATCCGAAGCACATCTCAAAGATCCGTAACCCTTCTGAGGGAGGCTGGGAAAGTACCAGGAGGAAGGCATCTGCGGGGAAGGCGGGCAGCCCACACAGAGCCTACAGCATGGCACCTGGGGCTGGCAGCCCACACTCAGGGCAGTTTTGTGGGAATAGGAACAGGAGGTGGGCCTGCAGCTCAAGTCCCTTTCTCTGAAAGAGAGCCAGGAAACACTCTGTGAATATCAGCCAAGTGATCGAGGCTCAGCAAACTCCCCTTTGACTCAGCTCCAGAAGAAGAACTTGCCCAACAGGGAGTTTTAAAAAATCAGAAAAAATAAACACTTGGTTCTGTTTCAGCTGTAATCAGCAGTAGGTAATTTTTTTTTTAAAGGATGATTTGAGTTGCTTATTGTGTAGTTCCTATTTCTTAGGAGACTCCTTCCTTTCTCATTCATGGCTTGGGGGTGGTCAGGAGGGAGGTTATGGGTGAATTGTTTGTTGTTGTTTAAATAAATTGAATAAACTTTCAAAACAAACAAAAACAAAGGCAAATTTATTTTCAAACTAATTCCTTAGAGTCAAGGAGAATAACCATAATAACTAAAAGAATAATTTAATAAAAATTTAAAAAGTATATGTAAGGATATGGAGGGAAGTTTGAATGTGCTGGTTCTTTAATTTACAAAGAAAAGAGTCAATTGTCAGGGACTTCTGGTTTCCCATCCAGCATGAAAGGTGCTCAGACATTGCTACTCTATTCTAACTAGCAAAAATCTAAACAAACAGAAATATCAAAAATGCTTCTTAGATCCATTAGAGAAGGAAGATCACAAGGCAAACTGCCACCCCAAAGAGTGGGGAGGCAGAAAGGAGGATACAGAAAATTTAAAATTACTGGAGCAGAAATCTTCAAAGAAATCAGTACCAGAGTAAGGAAATCTGACACGTAATTGATGAATTGCTAGAGGTTCAGAATGGACAAGCCTTAGAGACAAAAACCCCAGGGGAACCAGTCATATGGGGGAATCCCACACTTTTGTAAGTTTCAACTCCCAGAGTTCTACCAGATTGTCACAGTGAATGTCAGAGAAAAATTCCCTTAAGCTTTTGGCCGGAGGAGGGAAAATGGAACAATGGTGAAATATTCCAGAGCGCTCTGTTACCTCAAGAGAAATTATTCTACCAGAGCCTAAACAACACCAGGCCCCAATAGCCATCTGGTCCCACCTAAGGGGAGTATGGAAGAACTGAAAAACACAGGTGAAGTTCATAGTCCAGGAGCATGGTTTCACCAAGAAACTAAAACCAAATCACAGGACAAACTACAGAAAGCATCCTCTCCCCCACACCTTCCCACCACATTACTAAAGGTATATTTATTGCAATTCCTTTTCGCTAGTACCTCATGTCTACCTCTCACAAAAAATTACGAGTCATACCAGAAGGCAAAAACACAGTTTGAAAAGACTATAAAAGCATCAGAACCAGAGACAGATATGGCAGGTAGGTTGGAATTATCAAAGAACTTTTTAAAACCGTGATTAATATGCAAATGGCTTTAATGGAACAAGTAGAAAAAATATAAGAACAGATGGATAATATAAGGAGAAAAATGGAAATTCTAAAAATAAAAAAATGCTAGCCATCAAAACCAGTGTAACTTTGATGGGCTCATTAGCAGACTGGACACAGTTGAGGAAAGACTCTCTGAGCTTGAGTATATGATGGAGACCTCCAGATCTGAAAAGCAAAGAGGAAAAAACTGGAAAAAAAAACCTTAACAGAATATCCAAAAACTATGGGATAAGTACAAAAGCTGTAACCTGTGATAAGAACACTAGAGGGCAAAGAAAGGGAAAGGAACAAAAGAACTATTTGGAACCATAGTAACAGAGTTCTGCCATATTAATGTCAGACATCAAAGCACAGATCCAGGAATCAGAGAGAACATGCAGCAGATTAAATGCCAAAAAACAACAACAACAACAACAACAAAAAAAACCACACACACAACACTACACCTAGGCAGATCACCTTCAAATTTCAGACACTCTAAAGTAAATAATCTTGAAAGAAGCCAGAGGATAAAAACAAAAAATACCTTACCTATGCATGAGCAAAGATAAGAATTACATGCAAGCCCTCAGGTACCACACAAGAAGGGAATGAAGTGAAATATAGTAAAAGTTGAAAGAAAAAAAGGCAACCTAGAATTCTGTACCCTGTGAAATTATCCTTCAAAATCAAAAAAGAAATATACACTTTCTCAAACAAAAATTGAGGAAATCTGTTGTCAGTAGGTCGGCCTTGTAAGCAATGTTAGAAGAAGTTCTTCTGAGAAGAAAAATGATAATAGATCAGAAACCCAGAACTATATAAACAAAGGAAGAGCGTGAGAGAAGGACTAAGTGAAGGTAAAATAACAGCTTAGATTTTTATTATTTTTAATTGAGATGACAGATAACAATTTATTAGCCAAAATAATCACACCAGGGTATTCAATTATGTATGCTTATGTATGCATATATATGTGAATATGCCTATATGTAAGTGAAAGGAATGACAGTGCTGATACAAGGAACTGGAGGGAGGAATTAAGAATATTTTGTTAATAGTATGGAGGTTCCTCAAAAAGTTGAAAATAGAGCTACCATACGACCCAGCAATTGCACTACTGGGTATTTACCCCAAAGATACAAATGTAGTGATCCAAAGGGGCACATGCACCCCAATGTTTATAGCAGCAATGTCCACAATAGCCAAACTGTGGAAAGAGCCAAGATGTCCATTGACAGATGAATGGATAGAGAAGATGTGGTATATATATACAATGGAATATTATGCAGCCATCAAAAGGAATGACATCTTGCCATTTGCAATGACGTGGATGGAACTGGAGAGTATTATACTGAGCAAAATAAGTCAATCAGAGAAAGACATGTATCATATGACCTCACTGATATGAGGAATTCTTAATCTCAGGAAACAAACTGAGGGTTGCTGGAGTGGTGCGGGGTGGGAGGGATGGGGTGGCTGGGTGATAGACACTGGGGAGGGTATGTGCTATGGTGAGCGCTGTGAATTGTGTAAGACTGTTGAATCACAGACCTGTACCTCTGAAACAAATAATACATTATATGTTAAAAAAAGAAGAAGAAGAAGAAGAAGAAGAAGAAGATAGCAGGAGGGGAAGAATGAAGGGGGGGAATCGGAGGGGGAGACGAACCATTAAAGACTATGGACTCTGAAAAACAAACTGAGGGTTCTAGAGGGGAGGGGGGTGGGGGAATGGGTTAGCCTGGTGATGGATATTATAGAGGGCATGTTCTGCATGGAGCACTGGGTGTTATATGCAAACAATGAATCATGGAACACTACATCAAAAACTAATGGTGTAATGTATGGTTATTAATATAATTTAAAAAAAAGAATATTTTGTTATTGTGAGCTACTTGCACTACCTGTAAAGTTGTACAGTATTAGGTCAAAGTGGATTGGAATAGGTGAAATGTATTTTGCAAACTCTGGGGCAACCACTAAAAAAGGTTGAAAAGGAAGTATAGCTAATATGCTAAGAAAAAATAGAAAAAGGAATCATACAAAATTCTCAAATCTCAAGACAGAAAAAAGTGTGAAAGGCAAAAATAGAAAAAAAAAGAACACAGGTAATAAACAGAAAACAGTAATAAATATGGTAGGCATGAGTCTAACCATTTCAATAACCACTTTTAATGTCCATGATAGAAATATAACAATTAAAATATAGAGATTAACAAAATGAATCAAAAAACAAGACCCAACTAAACACTGTCTATGAGAAACCTACTTCAAATATAAACACAGAGATTAAAAGTAAATGGATAGAGAAAAACAGACCATGATAACACTAACTGAGATTGTTATTTTAATATGTCAACCCGACTGGGCAAAAGGATGCCTAGATAGTTGGCAAAACATTATTTCTGTGAGTGTCTGTGATGGTGTTTATAGAAAAGATGAGCATTTGAACAGGTGAACTGAATAAAGCAGATGGCTCTCCCCAATGTGGGTGGGTATCATCCAATCCATTGAGGGCCTGAATAGAATAAAAAGGTGGGGGGAGTAAAGGTGAATTCGCCCAGTCTCTGCTTGAGCTAAGACATCCAACTTCTGCTTTCATGGTTCTTAGCCCTCCATCTCAGACTGAATTATACCATTGGCTTTCTCAGTTCTCTACGTTATAGACAGCAGATGATGAGATTTCTCAACTTGTATAATCATCATGTGAGCCAATTCCTATAGTGAAACTTCCCATCCATCCATCTCCTATTTTGTGTTCCTATACATAAATAACCCTAATACACTAATGAAAAGAAATCAGGAGTAATTATACTATTTCAGACAGAACAGATTTCAGAACAAGGAAAGTTATCAGGGATGAAATATGACATGAAATAATGATAAAGGAGTCAATATTCAAAGAAAACACAGTCCTTAAGGTGTATGCACCCAACATCAGAGCAACAAAATATTTAAGGTAAAAACTGATAAAATTCCAAGGAAAAATAAATGAATCTACTCTTATGGGTGGGGATTTTAATACTCCTCTATCAGAAGTGGACAAATCCATCAGAAAGAATGTTAGTAAGAACACAGTTGAATTTAAAGCACCATCAATCAACTAATAATTAACATCTATAGACTATTCAACAATAGCAGAATATGCATTTTTCTCAAGCTCCTATGGAATATTCCCCCATACAGACCATATTCTGGACCATAACAAATTTAAAGGCAAAGAAATCACCAAATGTCTGCTTTGAGACCACAATGGCATTGAATTAGAAATCAATAATGGACTGGTGCCTGGTTGGCTCAGTTGGTTGAGTGTCTGCCTTTGGCTCAGGTCATGATCCCAGGGTCCTGGGATCAAGTCCTGCATCAGGCTCTCTGCTCAGTGGGGAGTCTGCTTCTCCCTCTCCCTCTGCTCTCTCTCTCTCTCAAGTTAATAAATAAAATGCCAAAAAAAAGAAATCAATAATAGAAAGATAGTTGGAAAATCCCAAATGCTTTGAGATTAAACAACACACTTCTGAATAACAGATAGTCAAGGAAGAATTCTCAAGAGAAATTTTTTTTAAAAGATTTTATTTATTTGAGAGAGAGAGAATGAGAAAGAGAAAGCACATGAGAGGGGGGAGGGTCAGAGGGAGAAGCAGACTCCCCGCCGAGCAGGGAGCCCGATGCGGGACTCGATCCCGGGACTCCAGGATCATGACCTGAGCCAAAGGCAGTCGCTTAACCAACTGAGCCACCCAGGCGCCCCTCTCAAGAGAAATTTTAAAAATATTTTGAACTAGATGGAAATAAAATAGAACTTATAAAAATTTGTGAGATGGAGTGAAAGCAGTCTAGAGGAAAATTTATAGCATTAAATGCAAATATTAGGAAAGAAGAAATGTCTAAAATCAATAATCTAAGCTTTTATCTTAGGAAAATAGAAGCAGCACAAATTAAATGCAAACTAAACAGAAGAAAAAATAGTAAGACTGAAGTTAATGAAATTGAAAACTGCAAATCTATAGAGAAAAACCAATGAAACCAAAAGCTGGTTCTTTGAAATGATCAATAAAATTAATAGGCCTATGACCAAGCTAAGTAAGAAAAAAAGAGTTGACACAAATTACTAAAATCAGAAATGAAAGGGGAACATCACTACAGATCCATGGAGATTAAAAGGATAATAAAGAAATACTATGGACAACTCTATGCACACAAATTTGGTAATATAAATGACTGGACCAGTTCCTTGAATGACAGAATCTGCTAAAACTAACACAAGAAGAAACACAATCTGAATAGGCCTATATCTATTTTTCCAAATGAATTATATCCATCCTCTACAATCTCTCTCAGAAGACAGAAGCATAAGGAATGCTTAATAACTCATTCTCTGAGACCAGCATTATCTTAACACCAGAAACAGCAAGCATTACAAGGCAAGAAAGCTACAGACCACTATCTCTCTTGAACATAAATGTAAAAATCCCTAAAAATTAGTAAATTGAATCCAACAACATATAAAACAGAATTATACACCACAATCAAGAAGGATTTATCCCAGGTATGCAAGGCTGCTTTTACATTAAAAAATTAACATAATCCAACACATAAACAGGCTAAGGAAGAAAAGACCACATGATCCTATCAATACATGCAGAACAGTTAACTGACAGAACCAAACACCCATTCATGATAAAAACTCTCTGCCAAAAAGGATTAGAAGGGAATTTCTTCAACTTGATCAACAACAACAACAACAAAAAACCCCTATAGCTAACACCATACTTAATGATGAAAAACTGTTTTTCTGCTAAGATCAGTAACAGGTGAGGATGTTCCCTCTCAGCACTGGTTTTCAACACTGTTCTAGAAGTCATAGTTCATTTAGTAAGACAAGAAGTGGGTATAAAACGTATACATATTGGAAAAAAAGAAATAAAACTGTCTTTATTAGTGTATGATAGTATCATTTATGTAAAGAAACTGAAAAGAATCAACAAGATATCTCCTGAAACTGTTAAATGACTATAGCAAGATTATAAAATAAGATATAAGGTTAATATACAGAAGTCAATTCCTTTCCTATATAACACAACGAACAAGTGGAATTTGACGTTAAAAACACATTACGGTTTACCTTAGCACATCCAAAAATGAAGTACTTAGGTATAAATACAACAAACTACATATAAGGCATCTATGAGGACAACACAGATGAAAAATATCGAGGAAGAATTACATAGAGAGATACTCTATGATCATGTGTAGACTCAATATGGTCTAGGTAGTTGATTCTTTCCAACTGGACTTAGAGATTCAGCTCAATCCCGATCAAAACCCTAGCAAGTTATTTTGTGGATATTGACAAACTAATTCTAAATTTTCTATGTAGAGGCACAAAACCCAGAACAATGAACACAATACTGAAGGAGAAACACAGAACTGGAGGGCTGACAGTAGCTTACCTGAGGACTTACTATAAAGCTACACTGTCCTGATTATACAGCTTTACAGTTAATCTTGAGGTAGTGTACTTTTTAATACAGCTTTTCATTTTCACTTACTTTTTTTATTGTGTCTTATACCCACCTCTTGCACTACAGTATGGTATTGGTGAGAGAATAGACAAATAGATCAATGCACAGATTAGAGAGCCCACAATTAGACCCACATAAATAATGGTCAACTTTTCTTTAACAAATGAACAAAGGCAATGCAATGGGGCAAAGACAGACTCTCCAACAAAGAGTGCTGGGCCAACTGGACACACACATGCAAAGAAATGAATATAGACACAGACCTTACACCATTCACACACACAAAAAAAGACTCAAAATGAATCAGGGACCTAAATGTAAAAAGAAAAACTATAAAACTCCTAGGAAATACCATAGGAAAATATCTTGGCGACCTTGCATTTTTAAATGCAAAACCAAAGGCACAATCCATGAGAGAAATAGCGAACAATACAGACTTCATCAAAAACTTCTGCTCTGCTAAATACAGTGTCAAGAGTATGTGAAGAGAGACTACAGATTGACAGAAAATATTTTTAGAGGCATGTATGATAAAGGATTGCTATGCAAAATACATGAAGATCCTTAAAACTCAATAAAAGAAAAACCAATTTAAAAAGTAGGCAAAGACCTGAACAGACACCAAAGAAGTTATACAGATGCCAAGTGAGCATATGAAAATATGCTTATCATCATATGTTGTTAGAAAATGACAAATTTAAACAACAATGAGATACCACTCTACATACCTGTTAGACTGGCCAAAATCCAAAACACTGACAACACCCAGTGCTGGCAAGGATGGGGAGCAATATGGACTCTCATTCATTGCTGGTGGGACTGCAACATAGTACATGATTTTATCATACGATTTAGCAATAACACTCTTTGGAATTGACCCAAATGAACTGAAAACTTACATCCACACAAAAACCTGCCCACACATATTTACAGCAGTGTTATTCCTAATTGCCAAAACCTGGAAGCAACCAAGATGTCCTTCAGGAGGTAAATGGGTAAATAAACTATGATACATCTAGACAATAGTCTATTTTTCAGTGCTAAAGAGAAATGAGCTATCAAGCTTTGAAAAGACATGGAGGAAACTTAAGTACTACTGTGTGAAAGGAACCAACCGGAAAAGCTCTTCAAGCTGCATGATCACAACTAGACGACATTCTAGAAAAGGCAAAAGTATAGAAACAGTAAAAAGTTCGCTGGTTACCAACAGTTAGGGTAGAGGGATGAATGAACAGACAGAGCACAGAAGAAGAGTAGAACCATTCTCTGTGTTACTACAATAGTGGATACATTTGTCAAAACTCATTAAGATGTACAATATCAAGAGTGAACCCCTATATAAACTACAGACTTTGGGTGATAATTACATGCTGATGTAGGTTCACTGATTATAACAAATGTACAGTCTGGTGGGGGATGAGCTTCTATGTATGAAAGGAGAGAGGGTAGAGAAAATTCTCTGCACTTCCATTCAAGTTTGAGATAAACCTAAAATTCCCCTAAAAAGTTTAATTAAAAAGTCAACTGCCATTATTTCACTAGAGTGTTAACTGTACAAAGATGGTGTTCATTTTTTAAAGGCATAAATATAACAATAGAATGAAACATAAAGAGTGGCTAAGGTGAAGGAATAAGAATGTCAATGTGTCATAGAAAATTATGAGAAAAATGAAATGGGTCAAAAAGTATTCCAAAAAAGAAAACAAAAAAATTATAAGCATAAATATTACTTATTATGTGGTATAATCAATGTGAGCGAATTCAGATATTTGAAAGAAAAACATAAAGATACTTCATTTGATTCAGAATCCAACTGTTGTTCATGCTACGTGTTATATATACACTTAAAAGGAAGTAACTCAGAAAATGGGTAAAATGTATGAAGAAAATTCAAAGAAATAAAGAACCAAGGGTCACAATATTAATAACAGATCCAGTGAAATTCAAAATAAAAACCATTCAAGAGGATAATTTTTGAAGTATAGTTGACATATAATATCCTATTAGTTTCAGATGTATGTCACAGTCATTCAATATTTTTATACATTATGAAATGATCCCCACAGGAAGTCTAGTTACGATCTGTCACCATAAAAAGTTATCACAATATTACTGACTATATTCCCTATGCAGTACATTACATTCCCATGACTTACTCTGTAACACAAAGTTTGTTATTCTTAATGCTCTTCATCTATTTCATGGGCCCCTAAAACCTCCCCCATCTGGTAACCAAAGGTTTGTTCCTCTAAATGTGAGTCTGTTTCTGCTTTGTTTTGTTCCTTTGTTTTTTAAAGCTCACAAGTAAGTGAAATCATACAGTATTTGTCTTCGTCTATCAGACTTAATTCATTTAGCATGATACCCTCTAGGTCCATCCACACTGTCAGAAATACCAAGATTTCATTCTTTTTTATGAGTGATATTCCATATAATACACATACATGTATTCTATATGTATATACATACACACACAGAGCACAACTTCTTTATCCATTCATTCGCCTGGTTGGTGGACACAGGTTGCTTCAGTATCTTGCCTACTGAAAATAAAGCTACAACGAACATACAGTTGCAAATATGTTTTCATATTGGTGTTTTCATTTTCTTTGGGTAAGTATTCTGAAATGGAATCACCAGATCATATGGTAGTGCTACTTTAAATTTTTTGAGAAACCGCTGTACTTGTTTTCCACAGGGGTTGCACCAAATTACGTGCCCACCAGAAGCAAAGAAGGGTTCCTCTTCCCCACATCCTCACCAACACTAGTTATTACTAAGAAAAACAAAAGTAATGGGTGTGAGCTAATATCTCATTGTGGTTTTGATTTGCATTTCTCTGATGATTAGGGGTATTTAGCATCTTTCGTGTGCCTGTTGGCCATCTGTAGGTGTTCTTTGGGAAAATGTCTATTCAGGACCTCTTATTTTTTGAATTGTTTTTTAAAAACATTAAGTTGTGGGGCACCTTGGTGGCTCACTCGGTTGAGCGTCCAACTCTTGATTTCAGCTCAGGTCATGATCTTGGGGTTGTGAGCTCGAGTCCAGTGTTGGCCTCTCCATTGGGCCTGAAGTCTAGTTGGGAGTCTCTCTTTCCCTCTCCCTGGGCCCTCCCCCTGCTTGCATGCTTGCTCTCTAATACATAAATAAATATTACAACCCCCCCCCCCCCACACACACACATTAGGGGTGGCTAGGTGCTCAGTTAAGCATGTAACTTCAGTATAATCTTGGGGTCCTGGGATCCAGCCCCACGTCAGGCTCTGTGCTCACTGGGGAGTCTGTTTCTCCCTCTGCCCCTCCCCCCACTCATGCTCCTTTGTGCTATCTTTCAAATAAGTAAGTTCTTAAAACAAAACAAAAAACCAGTAAGTTCTGTGAACTCTTTATATATTTTGGATGTTAACCCTTTATCAGATGTTTGATTTGTACCTATCTGGGCACATTCACTAAGTTGCATTTTCATTTTGTTGATGGTTTCTTTCAGCATGCCAAGCTTTTCAGTTTAATGTGATCTCATTTACTTTAGCTCTTGTGGCATGTGCCTGAAGAGACTGGTCCAAGACCATATTGCTAAAACCAAGGTCAAAAGAGCTTCCTACCTGTGTTTTCTCCTAGATGTTTTACGCTTTCAGGTGTTACATTCAGGTCTTGAACCTATTTTGAATTTACTTTTGTATATGGTGCAAGATAGTGATCCAGTCTTACCAACACCATTATTTTGAAGAGACTGTCTTTTCCCCATTGTATATTCTTGACTTCTCTGTCATAGATTAAACCATCATATATAGTGTGGGTTAATTTCTGGGTTCTCTATTCCATTTCATTGATCTAGGTGTCTGTTTTTGTGCCAGTACCATACTATTTTGGTTACTAGAGCTTAGTAGCACATTTTGAAATCAGCGAGTGTAATAACTCCACCTTTGTTCTATTCTTAAAGAGGGTAACTTTTTGAGGAAGGATACTGCCTAAAACTAAGGCATGTTACAAAACTGTTGAAAATTGACAAAAATTAAAATTTAAAGCAAAAAATGAAAACCTGAGATTATCTTACAGAACAAGAAGAGTAGTAAAAAATACAGAGTATGTGAATACAGAACCAGGAAGGTAATTTTAATTAGTGTTTTATATCAAGCTCTAGTTTTTGAAAACAGAAAATTCATCTTCTTTTCAAGTAGCATTCATGGAATATTTACTAGAATTGAGCATACCTTAGGAAGTGGTTAAAATCAATTTTCATAGTATGTATAACATGATGCATTTTTGGAAGTAAATTAAAATACTGTATAAGTAAAAAAAATAAGTATGGACAGCACAATATTAATACCCATATGTATTTAAATCTTGTGATTCTGATTTGGTTTTCTTTCTCCTTTTTACATACTTCAGTATAATGCTAAGGTTTTATAATAAACTTGCATGAACTTAATTGAAAGGGTCTTTTTTTTACTATCAAGATTAAATTTAACTAATGAATAAAGTCACCAAAATAATATTGAAGAAGTTGTTTTTTTTCCCAAAACAAGAGGAAGCACCCTTCTCTTAGGAAAACAGAAAACATTAAGGCAAGAGTCGCAAAGATGTGAGACTCTGTTAAGCGAGGAGTGCCTTGAGATGTAATCATTTTGGCATGGACGCCTCCTGCATTTTTCTCTTCTTTTCCCACGTAGGCATATTCCAAACCCACACATGATACTTGATCCTGTCAAACAATGTTGATTACTGGTCCCCAATGACTTCAGCTGTGGCTAGGAGCTGACTTTGTAAATATGCCCAGACACATTTGCCAAAAAGAAAATGTCAACATTCAAAGAAGGTCAGTTTGTTACCAAGGCCTAAGACACATGACCACCCAAAAAAGGTTCAATTATAGGAGAACTAAGAACAAGAAGAGCTCGCCCCTTTGTCAAGAGTAAGTATTAAAGGAAAACTAAAACTTAATATTGGACAATATGGTTTGTTTTTAAAATATTGCCTTTATTTGTTAAACAATAAAATATTATACCCTAAATATAGATCCCTTTGATTCTTGGCATAAAAAAAAAAAAAATCACAAAAAGAAATTTCTGATCTTTAAAAAAATAAAATAAATGCACTTGTTCAGTTTTTCTTTTAGGAGGCCCCAAGGGAGGCCTGAGGTAGAACACCATTCTCTCCCACTCAGGTCTGAGCACTTTGAGAAGAAACTAAAGCAGCACTTGAGATCAGGTTGAAGGACATGGCTTCATCCAAGTTTATTAGCCAAGTAGCATTGTGAAGGTTGAAGAGCAAAACATGGTGGAACTCCCCAGGCAGGCCCAGGCAGGAGTGGGAACTGTCTCCCAGAGGATGAGCAATGGATCCTGTACAAAGACACACTTCACCCCACTCGGCACTCTTACCTCTCCCATCTCCTCTGTTGCTCATTTCTTTTGTTTGCAGTTTCTAAATGTTGGGAGTGTCCAGGGATTAGTCCTTGTGCCACATTTATTTTTCTGACCATATTCACCTTCTAGAATGATCTCACGCAGGTCCAAGCTGATGTCAGGTTTGGGCTTCTCCTCTGAGCACCTTACTATCTCCACCTGGATGTCTAATAAGCATCTTAAACTCAAATGTATCTAAGACTGAACTCCTGATTTTTACTCCCAGCCCCACCCCAAACAGGTCCTATCCCAGTCTTTCACCCGACTTCATTGCAAATCCATTCTTCAGTTATGCACTTCAAAATCTTTGATGCATATCTCCATTCTTAATGCTTATCTTTCCTCACACTGCATGTCATCTGTCAGCAAGTTTTGCCATCCATACTTCAAATACGCTCGGAATCCTGTTCCTCCTCACCACTGTTCCTGCTAGCACCGTCATGTCAGTACCCTCTTCTTGTCACAACCTCCCCTCTCCCCCAATTGAGTCTTAGGACAGGAGCTGAGTGATTTCATTAAAACACAAGTCAAATTAGGTTAATTCTGGGCTCCAGACAATCTGGTTCCTTGTTCTTTGTCAAAGCCTGCAGGGACTCTCTGCTTTAGCCCCCGGCCTTCCCTTCTAAAATTTCGGCACCCATCCCTTGATATTTCTTCTCTCTACTCCACAGTTTTTCCTTTGACACTTTCCACTTTGTTTTTTGTATTAAGTTTTTAATCTTACTTTCAGTAGGGTCAACAGGCAGTGTTATATTAGTTTCAGGTGTACGAATGATTCAACAATGCTAGACACGGCTCAGTGCCCATCATGGTTGCACTTGCCACTTTTTTTTATTATTTTTTTTAAAGATCTTATTTACTTGACAGAGAGAGAGTTAGCAAGAGCAGGAACACAAGCAGGGGGAGTGGGAGAGGGAGATTCCCGCCCAGCCGGGAGCCCAATGTGGGGCTCCATCCCAGGACCCTGGGATCACGACCTGAACTGAAGGCAGACGCTTCACTGACTGAGTCACCCAGGCGCCCCTGCACTTGCCACTTTAAAAGCACTTATGTCTCTTACATTTATTTTCTGTGCCTCCTATTAGAATAGGAGTTCTTTGTCTGTTTCATTCACATTGGTCTATTTTATTTGCTTCAATTCCAGTGGCTAGAAAGGTATCTGATAATATGTAAGCCCTCGATACTATCTGGTGAATGAATGAATGGTTGATGTCTATGAGGAAGAAGGGGTGGATTGAGCCCACCATGCTCAGCTGTTTTGCCCAAAGTCACTGTCTTACCAGAACTGCCTTTCCCTAAAGCAGAGTAAGGAAAGGAGCAAAAGGGAGTCCCTGTGTGTTGTAGTGCATGGAGCTCCAAGAACATAGGAGGAAGCACAAGGACTAGGGAGTAAGGTGCCCTCTAAACACATTCTTTGTTTCCATATTATCAGTGAAAACCTACTGTAATATTGCAGTTACGATCCCAGGGAATCTAAAACTGAGGTCTTCTTACTCTAGTCTGAGAGCCCAGTCTGGCCGGCAAAGGGTTTTCTGTATGGCTCTTGACTGAAGAATTCCCTTTCAATTTTGCAAAGATTATAAGGAAGAGCAGGAGGGCAGCCTCCTGCTCAAATGCATCACCTTCAAAGCAAGAGAATGTTTGAGTTTCATTATGTTTAATTTTCCATATGTGATCTCGCTTGTGCAATCAGCGCTACACTAAGAACCACCCCCCCACCAACACACACACACACACACACCACCATCTTCAGAAGACTCTGCAATTCAAACATTCTGCATTTACCCCCATCTCAGTGGGAAAAACAGTGCTTCCTCCTGACATATTCTCAGGCCCTGAGTGAAGAGCAGCAGGGTGGAGTCTGTCCTTAGCTTTTTCTTCCAGCTGGAGACATCAGGTGCTCTCTGTAAGGGCACTTTGAAGAATAGGCTGACACTGCAGTGCATTTGGGAAATGGTGTCTGAGAGACAATAAAAGGGGTCCTGGCTTAAAGTATATTAAGGGATCACAGGAGTACATCTTAACTGCATGCTCAGATCTTTTGATTCAAAGACACACATCTTCTCATCTCCCAAGGGGTGAGGCCAACCTAGCGCAGAATATAGACGAAGCCTCACAAACAGGGTTGCCAACTGCATGTCAGAGATAATTAGTGAGAACACGGCAAGAGGCTGCCCTCGGTGCAGAGGAAAAATGGATTAGGGAGGAAACTCCAGGTGTGTGCGTGGGGAGCCACGAGCCTAGATGTGCAAGGCACACACGCACCGAAGTGGCACTCAGGGGCTCCCTGTTTCCCAGGGGAGGAGACATAGAGTATGCTGGTACTTCCAGGTGGCTTTGCTGGTCCACGACTTTGCTTATTTCACTGATATCCTTTTTCCGAGAGTAACAGGAGGCCAGACGGTGGGAGTGGACATGAGCAAGGAGAATGCCAAATGTCATCATTCGCATACCAGATTCTGGCTACGTATGTGGTTAAGATTGGAACCAACCCAGTCCCATTCTATGTCCATTTTATTTGTATAATTGTATACGATGTATACATTGTATTTGTATAAATGTATTCAATTGTATACATTCTATTTGTATAAAAACATTGTATTTGTATAAATGTATACAATTTATTTGTGTCATTTCCCAAGAGGATTTGAGATTAACTATCAAAGGCAGGCCTACCATAAAATACAAATATTGGAAATTGTGAGAAGAGAAAGAATGCAGGTATGGGAAATCTGTGGCCTACAAATAGCTGTTGTGATCAACTTTGACATTTCTTTCAGTTTGCCATCATCCAACTCTTGTTTCCTGGTAGAATGACATGGGTCTCACAGCTCATCAATCCCTGCAAGCCACTGATGAACCTCTATAACACAGTCTTCTCATTCTGTTCTATAGCCAATTGCCCAGGAAACTCGTGGAACAGATCCCCTAGCTTTCTAATTCAAGATGCTTCTCTGAATTCAATGTTGCTTTTGCCACTGACATTTTTATTTGGAAATGCAGCGGATGGAAACACATCTTATCACCCATTGCCAATTAATAAATAGAGAAATGGTCAGAGAAGCAAACTGACAGAGCTGGTGAAATGCCCCCCCGCTTTTTTGCATTTTTCCAATTCTTTTTGAATTTACTCTCTTACCAGAGATAATGTGGGGTTTTTTGTTTTGTTTTTTTGTGTGTGTGTTTTCTTTTTTTCTTTTTCAAAATTTCATTCACTTCTATCATTCCACTGCAATTTAATTGGGCTGTTTTTCCACCTTCCACATCCTATTCACTCACTCCGCAGGCTCCTGCAGAAATGAAGATGGGTGAAGGTTTCTTTGAAGTCATTTCAGCTCCCAGGAGAGAGTACATGCTACCTCATTATCAAAAAAAAAAAAAAAAAAAAATCACAGTAGTACAAATACAGACCTAGCCAAGCATGTTCACCACAACTCCAAGAGCTTCCAGCCTTGTCTGGGTTCTTTAAAATCATGTTTTATTTAATGAATAGATGACACCAGCA
Organism: Mirounga angustirostris; assembly: GCF_029215605.1. Taxonomy (NCBI): domain Eukaryota; kingdom Metazoa; phylum Chordata; class Mammalia; order Carnivora; family Phocidae; genus Mirounga; species Mirounga angustirostris. Next base: position 19,845,286 of record NW_026991715.1, read on the forward strand.
TGATAGATGCCAATAATCCTGATATTTCACTATACTCTTCAATGGCTAAAGCCATTATCCAAGGATTCTTTCTGGGGGCATTTTTTTCTTAATGGGACACCCTGCCATGGTAGGAACCGTGCTGTCTCGCCTGTCTGCAGACCTCCACACTGATATATTCTATAGCTTATTCAACAAGTCCATTTTGATATCAAAAATGTACCTCCCATCTCAACATATTTGAGAATGAATCAAAATATCTTCACTACATGGTTCACTTCAATGGCTCCATCCCAGTGAATCAGACTTCCCACCATGCAACATACACAAGCCCCCAAAACAGACACCTCACCTGTTCACCTGAGGTGAGAACACCTCAAACCTTAACCCTCAACCCAATTCAATTCCATCACCAAGTCCTCTTTACGGTACATCTGAAATAGTTCTCAGACATATTATTTTCCCTTTAATGCCATAGCATCCTGGTCTGTAATTCCGCCATTTTGAACATTTGCTCCAGTGCTTCTACAAAAAAGCTGGGATTTTCATTTAACAATGCAACTCTGATTAGGGTATGTAGTATCCACACTCCGCTCACACAGAATGCATGTGACCCAGCAGTGATTTTCCTTTGCTTTTATGGTCAAGGCCAAAATCCTCAACTCATTATTCATGGCTCCTACACGGCTTGGTCTCATCATCAGCCATACTCATCCTTCTCTTCCTCTGGTTCTTCTAACACTCCACTCTCATTCTGCCATAGGACTTTTGCACATGATGTGGTCTTGCTGAGTAGCCAGCATTCTCACCTTCCAGGTCTCAGCTAAGTGTCCCTTTCTCAAGGAAGCCTCCTCTAGGCTCTCAGGCTACATCACACGAATTTCTTATACTCTCCTCTATTTTTTCCCCCTCAGATCACTGATCTGAGCATTTGTGATTTCATTTTTTTATATCAACAGTGTGATTCCTGAATCACTATTTTTTCTCTCCCATGAGACTGTCAACTCCACGAGAGCAAGAACTATTAAGTTCAGGAACCACTCTACTCCAGTGCCCAAGAGAGTTGCTGAAATTAGCAATTAGCTGGCTGGCTGAATGATTAACAACTTAGAATACAAATTTATGGGTTTTGCCTTAGATTTACAGAAGTAGAGTCAATGGATTTGGTTTCCAGACTCCCTCTTTTAAAAAAGTATTTCAACATGATTTTGATCTAGCCCTGGCTGGGAACCACTGTTTTAAGAGCTATTTCTTTACTCACAACAACTGATAGCAATGCATGGGGGTTTTTCCTCTACAATTTTCTGGACACCAACTGGGTGTCCTAGAATTAATCCAATTCTGACACTAACTGAAGTTAGTGTCAGACTCCACAGATTCAAGGGCTCATTCCCACAAGACTGGCCTCACTTTATATGACAGACTCAAGTCATGGGACCCTAGAGTAACCACACTTCTGTCCAACTTGGCTACAATGTCATGGCATCCCATAACCACCACCCATCGCCCCAAGGTTTGATAATTTACTGGGAGAGTTCATGAAACTCAAGGAAATATTTACTATAACCAATTTACTATAAAAAATACAGATAGACAGATGAAGAGGTACATAGTGTAAGGTCTGGAAATGTCCCAAGCACAGGAACTTCTGTCCCTGTGAAGTTGGAGGATACCACTCTTCTGGTACATGGAGATGTTCCCCAAAACCATAAATTCTCTGAAGCCTACAGTTAAGGGATTTTTATGGAGGCTTCATCATATAGGTGTGATCAATTATTAACTCAATCTCCAGGCTCTCTCCCCTCCCTCAAGTATGGGGTTGAAAGTTTCAAGCTTCTGGTCATGCCTATTCTTTCTGGTGATCTGCCCCCATCATGAAGTGACTCAGGAGCCCACCAAGAGTCACCTCCTTAGAACAAAAGATGATCTTATTATCCAAAAAATTCCAAGAGATTTAGGAACTCTGAGAATGAGCCTCCTATCACCCCTATCACTCAGGAAATTAAAAGGTTTCTAGAAGCTCTGTGTGAGGAACTGGGGGCAGAGACCAAATCTATGTCACAACTGTCTTAGAAAATATCCACACAATGCAGGAACTTTTCATACAATTTCAAGGGGTGATGATCTTAACTCTGATTAGGCATTTTCAATGTGAGTGAGGGGTTAGTACTAGTAAAGAGTCACAACTTAAAAAGCTGTTTATTTCATTTTCACTGCTATAATTTGAATTCTAGTTCTTCCAATATATGTAGGTATGTGATATTGAAGAATTCACATAACCTTTCCAAGTCTCGGTTTTCTCACTTAAAATTGTGCTTATTTCAAAGCATAACTGAACAAATAAAGGACTCTATATACAAGTGCTATGAGACAAATATGCTGTCTTAATGAAAGACATTCATGTTAAGAAAAAAATGCTAAGATGTAAACTTTAGGTATACCTAAGAAACATTTGAGTTTCCAGAGAAAGACAGTGGTTGCTTATATTCATCTATCGCCATCTACTATATGGGAAAACAAACAAACAAACAAACAAAAACAAACACAAATTCAGATCAACAAGTATGGCAAACAAAGCTTTTCAGAACCCAAACTTAGAGCCTGAGTAGGATCATTTACCATGGACTTCTATCTCTGCTTAAGAAGAGAAATCAAAAGCTTGAAGCAACAGACCAAGCTCCAGAGCTCAATACACAGGGGACAGGGGGCAGCAACTGTAGGTGGGCAAGAAGAGATCAGAGGCCCAATGACAGAATATGGATAAAAATCATCTCCCAGGCGGAGAGACTCACATCCTAAATGCCAAATTGGAACAATGTTGAGACACAGTGGTTCTGTGCATGGTTGATAAATAATCCACAGGCAGAGATTTGGGAATGCAGGAGCACAGATTAGAATCTAAAGAAGGTACTACTCTGGGGAAAAAGGGTTGGGTTTTGCATAGGATTGGGGGTGAATGAAAGAAGGAAACAAGCACTGGAAATTAAAGGGTCTATAGATATTTTAAAAATAGTAATAAAATCAGGAGACATAAAGTCCCCCCTCCCCACTAAAACCAAGCACTATTAATTTCTAAAGACTGCAATGCAATGAACACAGATAAGAGGGCACCCACAAACTAGAAATGGGGTCAGCCAAACATACACTCCTCCCTGCCTATGTATCCCATTATTGCTCATACAGAAAGAGAAGCCATTTCAAAGTGAGCATACTTGGCAAACAACATCCACAAAGGTATTATTAATAGAAGAATCTGAGGAGGTTAGCTCTGATTGGAAAAGAATTCTCCAATAAAGATAAAGTGGGTGAAAACCTAACAGTACAACCTGAACTAAACATTCTCACACAACTATTTGTAGAAGTAAGTCAAATAAGATTCAGCTTAAAAAAAAAAAATACAAGACATTGAAGAAAAAGATAAAATAGCCATGAGCTGGAAAATAAAGAGACAAAAAGATTCATAGAGACATGGAAAAAAATGATAGAAGACCAAAGAGATAACTAGAGAATTTGAAGAAAAGCAAAGTGATGCAATGAAATATTTAAATTTAAAGATGCAATCTAAGAAAACTTTCTAGAAAGAAAACAATGTTAGGCATTCCAAGACTCCACTATATACCTAAAGTAATGCAACCAGGCTCATGAGTTCTAAGATATATCCTGGTAAAACTTAAATATTAAGGATAAGGAAAAAAAAATCCCCTGAACCTCTAAGTAAAAAGGCTGTTACTTAAAAAAAAAAAAAATCAGGTTGGCATCAGACTTTTACACCAAAATATATGAAGACAATGGAGAGTACCATTTTAAAGAAACTTTAAAGACAACGTGTGAGGGGTGCCAGGGTGGCTCAGTGGGTAAGCATCTGCCTTTGGTTCAGGTCATGATCTCAGGGTCATGGGATTGAGCCCCACATTGGGCTCCCTGCTCAGTGGGGAGCCTACTTCTCCTTCTCCTGCCCACTCGTGCTCTCTGTCGCTCTGTCTCTCTCTCAAATAAATAAATAAAATCTTAAAAAAAAAAAAAAAAAAAGACAAAGTGGGAATCAGGAATCTTATGTCCAGACAAGCTCTTCTTCACACGACAAGGCTACAAACAATGGAAATGTGCTAACATCTCCAGAACACTGACCCCATGAACAACTCCTCAGGATCTGTGAGGACGCAAGCTTAATCCCACCAGGAGAGGATAGAGCAAACTCCAGCAGTAGGACTAATAGTAAGCATTAAATATGCATAAGCGCAGATTCAAGGTTAAAGGAAATATGGACAGTCAAGGTAGAAGAACAGGGCATCCAGGTTACGTATTTTGACCCAGTAGAAATAATTCAATGAAAAATAATTCAACGAAGGAGAAAGAAACACTAAGAAATGTTAGGTAAGCTCACTGATTATCACATAGGTGGAAGTCTGTCAAAACCAACAGGAGGCATCTAAATAAGGGAAAGAGGATTAAGGATAGCATACAAATTATTACCATAAATGTAACAACTAGCACAGAAAAAAAACAATCCTTCCTAACAAACAAGGGCACTCTGGACAAAGAGGCCAAGAAAATAGAGCACAGAGAAAAAGAAAAGCAGTAATTATAGCTTCTTGTGATTCAGCTGAGACCAGACATTACATTTAAGTAATGTATATATACATGATTCCAAGTAAGTAAGTATCAGTAGTTTAATGTTAAAGAAAGATCTTCCACTTTACTTCTCACTGGTCACTCTGGAATGCTTGGAATACCAGAATCAGCTGGAGCCAGTACCTTCCCAACAGCTGTACCCCATTTAGCAGTGATGCCACCATCATGGTAACCACCGATCTTAGGAACTAGACCAGAAACTCAGTTCAAATTTCCTAAGGCAGGGCAATGGTTGGTAGGTGTGATTCATTTAGCTTTGCCTTGTCTCATCCTTTTCAAAATCTGTCCCAGCACTAATTTTCATAATCAGCTGGAGTGTAGACTTCAGAGAGGACTCCCCTCCCTGCAAGACACAAATAGTGTCCACTTGGGGTTCTTCTAGCTTTCTCCTATGCTGCTGCATTAATTACCACATGGAGATCCGTACTCCCTTTTCCTCACCTTCAGAGGATCAAGAGTTTGCAAAGAACGCAGGGGCTCTGCCCCCAGTCTGCAGTACACACCTATACAGTACTGTATGTAATAATGCATATATATGGGATCATATAGGACATAATCTATAAATAATATGAAATAGGCTTGTTTTACCTACCTTAAAAAATCAGAGGCACACAAAACCCTATTACATACTAAATGCAAAAAAATACAGTTAAAAGCACATAATTCATAAAAGCTAAAAAAAGGGGGGGGGTTTGAGGAAATGTATACCACGAGAATACTTGTGCTGAGCACCAGTGTTGTATGTAAGCAATGAATCACTAAGTCCTACACTTGAAACTAATATTACACTTTATGTTAACTGGAATTGAAATAAAAACTTGGATAAAAAGAAAGAAAGAAAGAAAAGAAACCAGGAACAGCAAACAAGGTAGAATTCAAACCAAAAAGCAGTAAATGTGACAAAGATCTTTTAACTTTAAAATACATGAACCAAATACAAGCATATCACGAATCCTAGGAACTTTAAAACACTTTTTTTCCTCCTTCCTTTCCCTAAAACCCAAGCTGATAGAAAATGGGCAAAATACATGAATGGTTCACAGAAAAGGTTACAGCAAAGGTCTTTGAGACCATGGAAAGATGCTCCAGCACATAATAAAACCAAAAGTAAACTGAGAGAGACATCAAAGTCACAATAAAAATCAGTCCTCCTTCCCTCATATCAGGGCTCCGAAGGATCCTTCTCCCTTCACCCACCCCCAAAAAATCAGGGGTTCTCAGCTTTTACCATATATTGCCATCAGCCAAGGAACTTCATATACACTGACGCTGTGTTAGGTCACCCAGACATACTGAGCCAGCGTGGGGGATAGCTGAGCCCTAAGAATGAGAGGTTTGCCAGGTATTTCAAAGATGCTCAGCAGAAGGAAAACCACTGAGAAAGATGCACAATGACTGGGAAAGTAGTCAGACTTTCTCTCTATATTGAGCATATTCACAATAGCAAGTAGATCAGATTTTTAAAGTCCCTAAGCTAATATATAAATTTAATGCAGTCCCAATAAACATACCAATAAGTTTTCTGGGAGCTACAACATGCACTTATAAAATGAGAACATAGCTAGGAAACCCCAGAGAAAAGCATGAAAGGCTGACTAGCCCTAGGACTTAATACATTTTCAAAACTCTAATTAAAATACTGTGAGGGGCGCCTGGATGGCTCAGATGGTTAAGCGTCTGCCTTCGGCTCAGGTCATGATCCCAGGGCCCTGGGATCGAGCCCCGCATCGGGCTCCCTGCTCCTTGGGAGCCTGCTTATCCCTCTGCCTCTCTCTCTCTCTGTCTCTCATGAATAAATAAATAAAATCTTTAAAAATACTGTGGTATTGGAGCATGTGTAGACTGACCAACAGAACAGGATACAAAGTCCAAAAACAGACCTCAAAACATAGAAATTTAGTAAGTGATAAAGAAGGCATCCCAAATGGCTGGGGGAAAAAGGTGGACTTGACAGCAAATGTTCTTGAGAAACTGCTGAATGGTAAGTTTGGACTCATACCTTACACCAAGCAGATAGGAGATCTAAATATACTGGAAGAAAACATGGGTGAATTTCTTTACAGCTGTGATGTGGGTTGAACTCAAAATCCAGTTGCAATAAAAAAGCGAATAAATTCACATAAAAGAAGTTCACATGGCAAAACAACAGAATGAATGAATAGAAATTTGGAAGAAAGCAATTGCAACATGTTTATCAAGTCAAAGGCTAATTTCTCTGCTACATCAACAACTCACAGTGAGGGGAAAAAAAAAAAACCCAGGCTGATAGAAAATGGGCAAAATACATGAATGGTTCACAGAAAAAGTTACAGCAAAGGTCTTTGAGACCATGGAAAGATGCTCCAGCACATAATAAAACCAAAAGTAAACTGAGAGAGACATCAAAGTCACAATAAAAATCAGTCCTCCTTCCCTCATTAAACGAAACCAGGGCTCCTTGGGAAAATGGTGGTGTCCAGGTTTGGGGTATAAAAAAAAGGGGGGGGTAAGGTTAACCCTAAATATTGTATTTTAGAAAGCAAAACGGGCTTAAAAATTAATGAGGGAATGCCAGGTGGGCACAGGAGTGTGCTAGATTGGCTAACGGTGGTCAAATTTGGGACAAGCAAAAGATCAAAAACATAATGAAAGTAGTAAGTTACAGAATTCTAGATTTTAAAAAGGGATCTGTGAGTTCATACTGCATATTCAAGAGACAAAGAGGGAGAGAGAACAAACAAGAAGGCAGAAGCTCTTCTTTCACAAGAATGCTACCTAATAAGTAAGGAAAAAGCAACACAGTAAACACCACCATTTTCAAGTCCCCAAACAAGAAAAGATTCAGGCAAGGATCATCGAGAAGTGCTAAAATGAACAGATCCAATTTTAGGGGGTGTGTTAGTTTTCTATGGCTTTTGTAACATATTACCAAAAATTTAGGAGTTTATTTATTTTTAAATTTATTTATTTATTTATTTTTTTGCGAGAGAGAGAATGAGAGAGAGCATGAGAGGGAGGAGGGTCAGAGGGAGAAGCAGGCTTCCCGCTAAGCAGGGAGCCCGATGTGGGACTTGATCCCGGGACTCCATGATCATGACCTGAGCGGAAGGCAGTCGCTTAACCAACTGAGCCACCCAAGGCGCCCCAATTTAGGAGTTTAAAACAAGACAAATTTGTGGACTTACAGTTCTGGAAGTTAGAAGCCAGACGTGGACTCACCATGCTAACATCGTGGTATCGGCAGATTTTTTTTAGGTATTTGCATTCCTTTCTCGAAGCCCTACGGGTGAATGTGGTTTCTGGCCTCATCCAGCTTCTAGAAGGTGCCTGCACTCTTGAGTTGCGGTTCCCTTTCTCCACCTTCAAAGCAAGCATATTTTACATCTCTGATCATTCTACCTTCATCACATCTCCCTCTGACTCCTCTAGCCATATTCTACTTTCAAAGACCCTTGTGATTATATTGGATCTACCTGGATAATCCAGGCTAATTTCCCTATATTCAGGTCAGCTGGTTAACAACCTTAATTCCAACTGCTACCTTCATTCCCCTTACCCATCTTTAACCTAACAGATTCACAAGTTCCAGGGATTAGGGCATGGATATCTACAGGGATGTGGGCATGGAGGTGGTATTATCCTGTCTACCATGGTAGGGAAGAAATCTGCATGCTCTCCAAGTTTTATACTCCAGATTACTATTTTTTAAAAGATTTTATTTATTTATTTGACAGAGAGAAAGAGAGAGAGAGAGCAAGAGTGCACAAGCAGGCTGAGTGGCAGAGACAAAGGGAGAAGCAGGCCCCCCCCACTAGCAAGGAGCCCGACTCAGGGCTCGATCCCAGGACCCCGGGATCATGACCTGAGCTGAAGGCAGATGCTTCACTGAACTGAGCCACCCAGGCGCCGCTCCCCGCTGCCAGATTACTATTGATTCTTTTAAAGGAATGAAAAGTACCTCCGCAAGAGACAGTTCTAGCTTAACTAAGGGCTCAAAAGTAGCTTCACCGGTAATGGGACAAATGAGCCTCTGGGTATAAAGCAATAGGAAGAATATTAACTCACCCGTGTAATATTTTTGTCCAAAATATGTAATCTTAATTAAAGCATGAGGAAAGAAATCCACAAATTCAGACTGTGACACATTCGACAAACAACTGGCCCAGGGTCTTAAAAAATTTCCAATGGCATAAAAGGAAAAGTGGCAAGTGAACTGTTAGAGATTAAAGGAGCCCAAAGGGATGTGACAGGGAAATGCCACGAGTGATTCTTGATTAGATCCTGAGAGAAAGGGGGAAATCACCAAGACACGTATTTCTAGAGAATTAGAGAATTTTAAATCTGGTCTGTTTAACACGCACAAGTAACTTATCCCTATTAAATGCTTACACATGACCACGAAATTATGGTCATGTGAAATAATGCCCTTGCTCTCAAGAGACGGCATTTTAGGGGGAGATACCATGAGGTCTTCACCGAGCTTTCCAACAGTTCACCAGGAAAGGGGGGGAGGGGTGTGTGAGATGTGTGGGGGAGGGTATGCAGAGAAAAACAGCAAAAGTGAGTATGACAAAAATAGTAACATTTGGTGAAATTAACCGAAAGGGGAATTTCAGGGCTCAATTTTTCTTACTTGTGCTTGCCATGTGCATGGTCTGTTTCACCCCAGGGCACCAACGATCACCTCATTAGTCTCAAATATTTGACCAAATACACCAAATACCAAACCTTCAATCTTCCGAAAAGCTAAAACGTTTCCTTCTATGTATTGTTCAATTGTGTGTCTCTTGCCAGATTTTTGAACTTGCCTTAAATGCGTCACAACTGAGACTTGAATTATCTGGCTACCATGAACCTCTCTAGCTAGAAAACTTGTCTCTTTGCTTCTTCCAAGAGTTTGTGGAAGTTGCGCTGCCTTCGGGAACAGATGGTTAAGATGAACACGGTAAGAGAGCTTCTGTCTTTCATACCCAAGGAAACGTCTTCTTTCCTCTGTCCAGGTCAAGAAAAAAAAAAAGGCAATTTCTCTCTTGGCTCCAAATGGACAGGTTTGAAGACTTGTTTGTTTGCAAACAATTCCACAACAGAAGAGATTCTTTTCTGACCTAAACAGCTTCTACCACACTACAGACATTTCACATGTTAAAGACACATAAGGGAGATTTTTCTAAGTCGCATTTTCACACATTCTTTAGAATAGAAGCCTTTCAAACCCACGCCATCCTATTTTGAGGGTGTAACTTTGATTTCCAAACAGCAGATGTGTGGATAAGCAGAAGGGACATGACATAGGAGCGTGTCCCCCTTACGAAGCTGGTATAAATGTTTCAAAAGCTATTCTCGCTAACATCTAGGGCGATTTTTTTTTTTTCTCACAGAAGTTTCCTTATGATTCCGGCATTGTATCACCTGATGAGCTACACAGCTCCTTACTATTCCAGATGATACGCAACTGGGTTTTTGAGAACTCTTTATTAAAATGCCCTTAAGTCATAAAAGCGTACTTTGAAGTAGAACAGTAGGCCGCTGCTTCAGTAAGTTGAAGATCAAAGATGTTGCTATCCCCAATGGCCAATGAGAACGAAAACTTGATTTTAGTGCAGAAGTGTTTGGGGAGAAGAAACGATTTCTTGCTGATGAAAGAAAAAGGGAAACAGAGCAAGGAGGCTGTGGACCTATCTTCCTTACTACGCACGCAGTTCATGTATTTCTCCAAGAGCCTATCAGACCTTCTTTCAATCAGTCTTTTCAAATTTCAAACCTTTTCTTCAATTCACCATTTTTTTGCTTCTCAAAAGCTGGCCCCTTATCTTCGCCCTTAAAAGAGACCACGCTGGCTGGCTCCCCTACAGACAGGCCTTCTGAGGTGGGTGTGCGCCATGTCTTATTCTCAGCACCCTCGTTCTGATACGAGCCACCCCACATTAGACTATTTTTCTTCCTCATTATTTTTCCATTCATGCTTTGTGAAAGCTGGCAACAGGACCGCAGAACAAAAATGCTCACAGCAGCTCCACGAGAAGCTGTGTGGTATCAGATTTTGAGACAGACTGTTGACTAGCCATTTGCTTTGTACTTTAGAGGTTACTGGCTAGTGAGGGAAATGGAGCCAGTCTGCCATCTCTTGATCATATACCTCCCGGGGTTTTCCTGAATTCTGAAGCAAAATGGTCAGTTAATCTCAGCACGTGCCGTTAAAGAAGGTGGAAGTGGGCTAGGGGAGCCAGACTGCCCAGAACCCACTCCTATACCAATGGATCGGCGTTTCTGTCCTACAGCCCGGAAGACCTTCTGGGGTGACCTGACAGAGGACGCCTGCGTTGAGCCAAGGCTCAGTCTTGAGGCTTCTAGTGAAGTCTCAGTTTGTGTTAAATAATGTACTCATCACACTATTTGATATTTAATTCACATTCAAGTATGGTTACCAAACTAGGAGAGGTCGAGTTTTAGATCTGAGGATAACCCACTTTGTATTCTCTCTCAGAACTAATGGAGGTTGTAGCCTAAGGAGCCATTCCTTTTGAAATGTTCAAGAATTCCCACAACTACACAAAATCACATGTGGAATGCCCTGAAGAGCTCAGCAGAGCCCAAAGCCAGTATCACACAGCCCCTGCCAAATGGATGGGTGGATACGTGTGTATATCAGAACGGGGAACTGAGGAAGTACGGGACTGAACACAGTTCTGCCCTCAAATCTCCCTACAAAACGAGAGCACAGTCTAAGAATTTATGTCTATCTCCTAGGGCTTAATTCTGCACCTAAACACTCGCAGTAAACAGACTACAGATATTAACACATAACATGCATCTCTACAGTAAGCAGACTTTTCCCTTTCTATGTAATTTTTCTCGAATGCCTTAAATTTTAAAAAATGAATGGCATGGAGTCAATGAAGTCACAAAGATACATGTAGTCATATAAATATTTCCAACTGCATATTGATATGCGTATGGATGTATTTTGATATGCTCTTATATATGATCTTCCATATTTAAAAGCTCATTTTCTCCGGGCATTCCCCCCAAGTAAACAAACGTGTTTGAGGACAAAGAGTTCTAGCTGGAATACGCTTTCATGAAATAGGCTTAAACTTTTTAAAATGTTATTAATTTTTTTATTCAAGTATAGTTAACATACGGTGTTATATTAGTTTCAATTGTACAATATAGTGACTCAATAATTCTACACACTACTCAGTGCTCATCCTGATAAGTGTACTCTTAATCCCCTTCACCTATTTCACCCATCCCCCAACCATCCTCCTCTCTGGCAACCACCAATTTGTTTTCTACCTTTAAGAGTCTAAGGTCTTTTTTTTTTTTTTTTTTGAGAGAGAGAGAGAGAGTGGGCGAGAGAGCTCGCTCACTTGCGAGCAGTGGAGGAGGGGCACAGAGAGAATCTCAAGCAGAATCCATGCAGAGTGCAGAGCCTGACATGGGGCTTGATCCCACAACCCTGAGATCATGACCTGAACTTAAATCAAGAGTTGCCACTCAACCAACTGAACCACCCAGGTGCCCCCAGAGTCTGGTTGTTTCTCTTTTTTAATTCGTTCATTTGTTTTGTTTCTTAAATTCCACATGAGTGAAATCATATGGTATTTGTCTCTCTCTGACTTATTTCTCTTAGCATCATACCCTCTAGATCCATCCATGTTGTGGTAAATGGCAAGACTTCATTCTTTTTTATGGCTGAGTAATATGTTGAAGCAAACTGTGCCATCGGGACTGAAGACTCTGTGAGTCTCGGCTTATTCTCAAGTGAATGGTTTGGATCAAACCAGCAATCTGTTGGCAACCCCACTAATTCATGGGTCTACCTTCATTCTTCCTTGCCTCACTCTACCACTATTAATTCTTCTTTGTTTTTGAAAGATTTACTTTTCTATTTATTTTAGATGAGGGGAGAGGAGGGGCAGAGGGAGAAACTCCAAGCAGACTCCTCGCTGAGCAAAGAGCCTGACGCACAGCTCAAACTCACAACCCTGAGACCATGAAACCAAGAGTCCAACGCTTAACCAACTGCACCATCCAGGCGCTCTCCTCCACCACAGTTACTTCTATGTAGTATAACAGCAGCTTCATGTTCAAAGGCTTAATCAGGAAAAGTATTTTGAATATCTAGTTTAGGGAAAGGGTGATGTGAGCCTCTTAAAAAAGTTGGGAACATTTAAATTTAGAATGCACTTTTGAGGGAGAGGAAATGAGAACCCCTCGTGATCATGAAGTGATGCTTCCTTCTTTTGTTTTCCTGTGAGGCCGATAATGAGAGTCATACATCCTGCCTCCAAGAAGTCAGCCACAGGAATGAACAAGGCAATTAGGAATCACATCAGTGTTGCTGCTGCTTCTTCATTTTAATAAAGAGACTACTTTAAAAGCAGTTTTAGGTTCACAGAAAAACTGGGTAGAAAGTACACAGATTTTTCACTTATCCCCTCCCCACTTGCATGCACAGTATTCCCCACTATCACAATATCGTCACCCAAAGTCCATAGTTAATACTGTGGTTCGCTCTCGATGTCGTGCATTCTGTGGACTTTGACAAATATATAATGACATATATCCACCATTGTAGTATTGTACAGAACTGCTTCACTACAATAAAAGTCCTCTGAGCTCTGCCTATTCATCCCTCTCTCCTCACCAACCCCTGGCAACCACAGTCATTTTACTGTCTTCAGAGTTATACCTTTTCAGAATGTCAAAGAGTTGGAAGCATACAATTTGTAACCCTTTCATATTCACTTATGAATAAAGTAAAAACTGAGCAACAAGCATTTACACTTCCTCCATGTCTTTTCATGGCTTGGCAGCTTATTTCCTTAGAGAATTAAATAATATTCTATTGCATAGATGCACAATCTACTGACCTAATGAAGGACATCTGGTTGTGTCCAAGTTTTGGCAATTTGGAATAAAGCTTCTATAAAACATCTTAGTACAGGTTTTTGTGCGGATCTAAGTTTTCAACTTATTTATGGAAATACGAAGAAGCATGACTGATGGATCAAATGGTATGTTTACCTCTGTCAGAAAGTGTCAAATTGTCTTCCAGAGTGGCTGTTTGATTTTGCACTCTCCCCAATATATATAGAAGTTTCTTTTGTCCTACAGTGTCTCCAGCATTTGGTGTGGTCAATATTTCAAATGTTCTGAATTTTCACCATTTTAATAGATGTGTCATGGTATCTCATTGTTGCTTTAATTTCGAATTCCCTAGTAACAACATACTGGACATCTTCTCATATGCTGTTTGCCATTTATGTATCACTGTTGCTGAGGCATCTGCTCAGATCTCCTGCCCACTTTTTTTTTAAGATTTTATTTATTTATTTGAGAGGGAGAGAGGGAAAGCACAAGAGGGAGAGTGAGAGGGAGAAGCAGACTCCCCACTGAGCAGAGAGACTGATGTGGGACTCGATCCCAGGACGCTGAGATCATGACCTGAGCTGAAGGCAGATGTTTAACCGACTGAGCCACCCTGGCGCCCCTCCTGCCCACTTTTAAACAGGACTATTCAGTTTCTTACTATTCAGCAGTAAGAGTTCTTTGTGTAGTTCAGATAACAGTCCTTTATTAGATGGTTTTTGTTTTTTTTTTCCAAATACCTTCTATTCTTTGGCTTGTCTTTTCATTCTCTAAACGACTGCTTCTGTTTAAAGTTTTTCTTCTTTTCATTCTTTATTGGACCATGGGCACTAGAAAGAATGATTAAATAGAGATAATGCCAGTTCACTGGAGTGATTTTACCTGAACAACATATGAAGGTCTCAACCATCTGTCGCTCGGTCATTGAGCTAAAACGTTTTGCTTGCATAGTCTATTGGAACAGTGTGGTCACAAGTTCTTTCTGTAACTCTTTAAACTCTTTCTGGAAGGAATGAAGGGAGTAGATAAAGCATTTTTCCAACTGACAGATGGGAACCTGGATATTCAGAAGTTAAAGAGATCTCCCGACCTTTACTTAGTAAGTAAGCAACCAGACTGATTATCAGCCACTTTCCTTTATGGGGTTATTCAGTGGAATGTTCTGGTGTGCATGGATGTAGTCATTTCAGTGAGTAGCTAAGTCTGTAAATACCATGATTAGGTGGTCCTAGGTAGCACTTTGTAACATGCTTTCACTCCACGGAATAAAAGGAAAAATGACAAAAAATCATCCTGATGGGAAAGGATTCAACGTGTACATGAAGTAGGAAAATTATGTTTGAAATACTGGGCTGCTTCTTCCTTAGCAGCTTTACTGATATATAATTGATATACCAAAACCAACCCTGCACATTTAATGTACACAGGTAATTTGGACATATGCATAGCCTGTAATACTATCACCAAGTAATGTTTATTATCAAGATCATATGTTTATAATAAACATATGCATCACCCCCAAAAGTTTCCTCGTGTCTCCCGCACCCTTTATGTTCTGTGTTTTTAATGTATGGATCAATAGCCAAAAAAAAAAAAAAAAAAAAAAAATGCAATCTGCTTTGACATGTTCTAGTTTAACAGGTCTAGCATTTAATTGTTCTATAAAAAGGTATTGGATAATTTGTATCTTAGACACAAAACTCTCCGACTTCCCATATTTTGTCCTTTGGACACTAAATGAGTGAACCGATTTTTCCAGAGGAAAGCGGTAGAACATAATTACATCTATGTCTCAAAAACATGATTGGGTGTATTTTTGTGTTTCCTTTTCAATCACATACACCATACACACACACACACAGCTCCTACACACACACCCTACCAACACACACACACACACACACACTCTCACACTTTGAAAAGAAAAAGAACTCTTTGTCCTATAGTTTTCTTTTTTTCCCTCTGTGCTTTGGAACAGCAAGTTCTACCACCTCAGAAGAGCAGACTGTCCTTTTTCTCCCTGCTTAGGAAAGGGAAAAAAAAACCTCTTTTTTTCTGGCTGAGCTAAGAAGTGGCAAAAGACTACCTAGCATGTTCTCTCCTACCAGTGTCCAGTTGTTCAGTTTGAGTATATTTTACAGTGGGAGAAGTGTAATCTGTACTCAGACACTGTCATGGGCTGAATGTGGGTCTCCCCTGCAAATTTGAACGTTGAAGCTCCAAGTCCCAGGGTGGCTGTATTTGGAGAAGGTATCTCTAAGGAAGTAATTAAGGTTAATTAAGGAAGTCATAAGGGTCTCTCTCTCTCTGTCTCTTTTTCTCCCCCTTTTCCCTCCCCTCTCTCCCCCTCCCCCATCATGCACACATACTGCAAAAAGGCCACGTAAGGACAGAGACAGAAGGCGGCCATGAGCAAACTAGGTAGAGAGCCCTTACCTGGCACCAAATTGCCCAGAAACTTGATCTTGGTCTTCCAGCCTCCAAAACTATAAGAAAATTCATTTAAGCCAGCCAATCTGTGCTGGGTTTTATGGCAGTCTGACCTGACTAACACAGCCTTCTTCCACTTAACTATTGCTATATAATGAATCATTCTAAAACTTAGTGTCTGAAAACCATAACCATCATTTTCTTACCTCTCTTGATTTCTGTGATCAGAAGCTCTGGAAGGGTTAAGCTGGGCAGTTCTGGTTGCTGTTCTTGTGGTCACAGCCGAAATTTGACTGGAACTGCAAGAGCTGAGGTCCCGCACTCCCCCCTCCTCGCGTAGGCTCAGGGCCTTCCCCACAGGGCTTTTCTGCACAAGCTGTTGGATTCCCTAAGAGGATGAAACCTCAGTGTTGTCAGACTGTTTCCATGGTGCAAGAATGGGTCAAGAATTAGTACTCCAGCAAACAAGGCAGAAGCACCACTGTCTTTTATGACCCAACCTCAGAAATCATTATGTCACTTTCATCCATTCTGTTGGTAATAAGCAAGTCACAACCTGATGAGTTTGAAGGAGAGAGTAGCTAGGCTCTGCCTCTTTAAGGTTTCAGAAGAGCATGTGGGATGGGAGCTCCTTTTGTGGCCACTTTGAAAATATAATCTGCCACAGATATGTTCTGTTTCAAGGACCGTCATTTTCCCATAATAATTTGATGATGCTAAAATGAAAACCCTTCCCCTCCTTCAGGAATTAAAACATGGATTTGAGAAAAAAAGAGATGAGTCATTGTGAGTTATTTAGGATGAACTGAACAGTGGTGCCCTACTGTATTTTGTTGAGAGACCTAAGGTCACAGAAGCCATGTTCAAACAGACATCTTAAAACTAACTTTCTTACCCAAGCTCTCTGGAGAGGGCTTGGGGTCTACTTGGTCAAGTGCAAAGATGACTCATATTCTCACCAAGTGGGAACTACAGAGCCCTGAGCATCAGCTCAGGGGACATGACCCAGGACTAAGCAATGAGGAACTTTGGTTGGACCCTAGATTCCCTCCCTGAGCAGAGGCACAACTAGTGGGAGATAGGGGAGTACAGAAGTAGGGGTAGTGATGGTCGTGTGTGAGGGAGGTGGGTACCAGGAAGTCCCCAGAATGGCAAAACTACATGGGGATGGAATAGCTGGACTGAAGTGCCCCACAAAGATATTGAGAAACCAAATCCTACAGCAGCATCGCTTAGCAAAGACAGAAAAGAGAAAATTCTGCTTAATGGCAATTGTTCAGACTGGAGGAAAAATCAGAAAACCATATGAGATGACCCAAAGGCACGATCTTATTCACATTTCCTGTCTGGAAAGGGACTGTCTCCGAGAATGGAGTCTCTGGGTACACAATTTTTCTCCTCTTATCCCTGGAAGAAGCTGCTAGAAAAGAGATCATGTAGGCTTCATATTCACAGTACCTTGCCCCAGTCCTAAAAGTATCAAAAAGTAAAAAGAAAAAACAAAAACAACAACAAAAAAAACCACTCTCAAAAATCTAGACTTAGTTCACAAAGAAAGAACAGATACTGCTCGAGGTTCCCGATGCCAATGTTATTCAAGACCCTGAAATGTTAATCGCAGGTCTTGATGCTCCCTCTGTCCATTGTTTCCCCAAACCAGGTCACAGGCTAAGAGTAAGAGGGCTAGCTGCCAATTAAAGGTAAATCAAGATGATATTAACTCACGTACTGTTTTGAAAGGCAGAAAGGTTCTTTAGAAATGCATATTTTAAAACTGAGTCTGACCGGACCGTGGAAAATCAACACGGTTGAGATCCACTGGTGTAAAATGTGTTTAACTGAGTTGACTTCCCTGCGCCCATTACCTCTTTTGTGCAACCAGCTGTAATACCATTTTTTTTTTCCTTTTAAATGATGAATCTCCCTGAGCAACAGTATACTGTGGAGGACTAACCTCAGCTCAGAGCAGACTGAGGTACAAGAGTTCAGGGAACAAGGAAACATGTTTTAGAGTGCAGTCACTTCCTTTCCACTTTCTTTCCCAATTTCAAGAAGATATTCTATGGTTTGTAATAGATTAGCATGAAATCTTTCAAATCGGAATTTCCTCCCGATGCATAAACTGGTAACTGAAACTGTGAGGGCAGCACATTCATACAGAGGAATAGAATATAGGTATTTAAGCCTTGGAAAATAAATTCTAACTTTTATTAAATATTTGGAAGAGCATAAGAGGAAAATCTATCTAGTGATGTATTTTCCTTCCAAGCTTAGCATACTCCATCTTGATAATCTTTCATCATAGAAATCCATGTCAAACCTCTCATTTTTGGGGCATCTGGATGGCTCAGTCAATTAAGCATCCTACTCTTGAGTTTGGCTCAGGTTATGATCTCAGCGTCCTGGGATTGAGCCCCACATCGGGCTCCACGCTCAGCAGCGAGTCTGTTTGAAGATTCTCTTTCCCTCTGCCCCTCCCCCCACTCTAATAAATACATAAATCTTAAAAAAAAAGTAACAACAACAAAACCCTCTCATTCTTATACCCAACCACCACCTCAGCAACACGAAGTGGTCCCAGGAAACATTGCCAACCTAAGTGGGCATGGTCAGAAGAATGAGGACTATTCTTCCTCCATGTGGGAAGATTTCCTACGTAGCCACTCAGTTTTGGGAGAAAGAAAGAAAACACCATGGATTCAGGGGATTCTATCTCAGCTCTCGGTGGAGGGACAACCGACCCAGCCTAATTACTGTGCTCACCACAAAGCACTGCCTCTCCAGTGCCTTCCTGCCAATTAACCTGCAGCACTGTTTGATCATCCAATGGCAGGTATTTCCCGTGAAGTGTTAGCTTCAGAATTGCTTTCCCTAGAAGAGTCACATCCCTGGAATATTTTTTCATCCTGTTTCAACAACCCACAGATTTTGGAGTAGAATTCAAAGCCAAATTAATGGGAAGGCACGCTGGGTATCTGCTGAGGATGTAGATCGAGAAGGGGAACTGAAATATCACGGGAATAAATTGGCTAAATGTAAACTGGTTTAACTCCTCACTGGCATCAACCTGTCTGGTGAGTACTTTTGTGAATCTCACATGAGCTTGCTGTCAGCTGAGTTCAAAAATCAATAATGCATGTTGTTCTGCTTACCAAAAATAAGTGATTTAGTCTAATTATCTAAATGTCAAATCCCTTAATTTGCCTCCCAAGATATTGTCTCATTTAGAAAACTGCAAAAAAAAAAAAAAAGAATCGAGGGAACTACAGAAAATGGGGAAATATATTTTGGGTTCTTTTTTCTTTTTTGGGGGGGTCTTATTTTTCTCTTGGCTACCTTTCTGCAGCCAGTGAAGTAAGCAAGCATTGTTTTTTAAAAAAAATTAGTTTCTCCTATCTTCCCTAAAACAAGGATGTACAAATGTTTAAAGAAAATATGATATAAGAGGTGCCAATTTATTAGTCTCTCACCACATGTCTCACATCAACCTGGAGACACACAAGATCCATTTGATGAGTTTTTCAGCATCTTTGTTGTGGGAGGCAATCCATAAGTGGAAAGTATTTAAAAGTAGTGTTGACCTTGAGTGGCCACTTGCTAGGTATGTTTTTATTAAATAATCCACTCCTTTAGCTTTAGTGAATCATGCTTTTGACTTTTCCCCTCCCCACCCCAACTCTTTACTAGTAACTTCTCTGAGCTTATAGACTGATTTCCTCGCTTTTATTCTAGGATATTTTTTGTTGTTTGGCTAACCTCTAATTCATCATCAATTACGAATTCTCTCTGTCATTTATAACTCACTAGGAAACATCATGAAAATTTTACATCAAGTTAATTTGGTTTCACTCAGTCACTTGAAGGCTAACCTGAGTTTTTAAGGACTGACTTACTCAGGGACTGGGTTAAGAACTCCAAAAAAAATAAATATATGGAAAAAAAAATTGTATCCTCACAGTCACCTTCTAGAAGAGATACTGCACCCATTCAGGACAAGAAACTGAAGCTAAAACACCTTGCATTTATTTTTTTTTTTGCCTATCTCATAGACAGTAAGAAGCAAAACTAGGATTTGACCCTTGCTATGTCAACTTTTGATGCCAAAACCCAAGTTCTAAATCCCTGCACTAACTGTCATTCATATCTACCATTCATTGATGAAGTGAGAGGTACTGGCCCTTGTGCTGTGTGCTTTGCATTCACTCCAGAAGGACTCGCCAAGATTCACAGCAACTAAATAACTTTCTCTGTAGTCTCATAACCCGTCAGTATCAATGCTAGAAGTCAGATGAGGGCTTAAGCTGTTTCAGACACTACACTATGATCTTTATGATATTACATTAACACTCAAAATCTTTTATTATTATTATTATTATTATTATTATTATTATTATTATTATTACTCATCTTTCTACATTTGGAGGTTTAGGGAGGTTATGTGACCTGTGCCTGGTCAGTAAGTGAAGTAAGAAGTGAAATTAGGATGGGAATCTGAATCCAGACATCTGTCTCCAGAAGTCATACTCACACACTGTAAAGTATAAAGAAAAAGAATTTCTTAAAAGAGTCATCTTTTCGGGCGCCTGGGTGGCTCAGTTGCTTGAGCGACTGCCTTCAGCTCAGGTCATGATCCTGGAGTCCCAGGATTGAGTCCCGCATCGGGCTCCCTGCTTGGCGAGGAGCCTGCTTCTCCCTCTAACCCTCCCCCCTCTCATGTACTCTCTCAAATAAATAAATAAATCTTTAAAAAAAAAAAAAGAGTCATCTTTTCAAGAGTAGCTTTAGGTTCACAGCAAAAATGAGAGGACCCCCAACCCCTACATATGCATAGCCTCCCACACATGGAACACCCTCCCCCCTTCACCACAGGTGCACATCCATGATGAATGATGAACCTACATTGAGACACCACAGTCACTTCAAAATCTGGAGTTTACATTAGGGTTCATTCTTGATGTACATTCTAAGGGTTTGCATAAATGTATAATGATAGCAACTACCATGATAGTTTCACAGAGTATTTTCACTGCTTTAAAAACCCTCTGTGTTCCTTCATCCCCCATCCCTAACTCCTGCAAAGGAAATTTAAAGTATTAAAAAAGTAATTTAAGCCATCACAAATCTACAATCAAATAACTTACATTAACACAATGACCTATTTATGAGGCTTGTTTCCTAGTTTCTCTTCCTATAGGTATTTTATGGGGTATAAAATTCTGCTTTTTCCATCTAAAATTGTATTGTGAGTGTTTTCTTATGGTATGTTTTAGACAACATGATTTCTAATGGGTACAAAATACTCCAGCATATTACATATTTTAATTTTTAAATCATTAGGTTATTGTTGGACATGTCTCTAAATTTCTCCTAATGAATAATGCTGCAATATTCTTGAACATGAAGATTTATATTCAAGAATATAATCTCTAATTGCATACTTACTGCTTGATTATTTTCTTAGCATAAATTCATGGATGTGGAAATACAAGGTCAAATGTACATCTTTAAGGCTCTTGGTATATATCAACCAAATGATTTTCAGGCAAGGAAAACCAAGCACACTCCCTTAAACCATTTAAGTACTTGCATGCTTGCCAGACCTTTCCTAGTGTTACTTCAAATTTTCCAATTACCAAAAAAAATTCATCATGAAATTATTTTTTACTGAGTGTGAAAAAATTATCCAAATGCTCATTTATTCCTAACTTGATTAATTTACTCTCAGTTTACCAGGGGAGGGGAAAGAAGAGGGACAGGACGTGAGGGTGTGAGTAGCAGAGGGAATGGGTGGAAAAGAGGTACAAAGATAGAAGGCCAGACCTGAAGACAAATGAGAACAATTATAGACACTTAAGTATGGAAATGACAGGATGAGAATGATATTTTCCTAAGATTACTCTGGAGACCAAGTACAGAAAAAACTTGCAAAAACTGGAATAAAAGGCATGGGGAACCATCATGGTACAATGTCACTTAGAAGCGAGTTCAGTAAGTGACTCAAGAAAACTGGAGTCAAAACAAGCCACAACTCAGATGATGGCCATCAAACTGAAGATAAGGCGACAGGTTCAAAGGACATTGAGGACATGGAACCCAGAGGGCTTGGAGGCTTCCTGGAAGTGGGAAGAGAAGAAATGTGAGGTGACTGCCATGTTTCTGGCTGGTCACAGTTGAGTGGTGGTATCTCTAGTGGGTTAAGGATTAGAGGGGTGTTGGGACAAGCCATGAAGATACCCGGGGCCAGTCAGTTGTCTGGATTTTTCACTTGGCAGAGAAGTGGGAGTTAGACACAGAGGCTAAAAAGTGCTAGGTGGGACCTGAGGTGCTAAGCCTCGGTTTTATCACTGAGAGTGTGGAAAATAATGCTGAGTTCATGGGACTGTCGAAAAGATCAAGAGAATTAATGTTTATAAAGTGTTCAACTTAGTGCCTGGAGCTTAGTAAACCCTAAATAATGAGAGCTGCCTTATTGTTAGTAAAAAGAAGGCAGGAATGGTCACCAACGTATTACCCTTACAAATGAAGAAAGGTAAGCCCTAAAATGCATCAGGTTAATACTGCAGTGGGGAGAATCTAGATGACCTTGCGAAGAGCAGTTTCTGTGAAGAAACAGTTGTGGTTGGGAGAGTCGAGAGCTGTTCTGAGTGTGCCAAAAGCCACACTGAAAGCAAGAGATGGATGAGGCTGAGTATCAAACCAGAAATGGAAAAATAAATCACGGTGTTTGGTCCCTGAAGTAAACAGAATAGTGACCCCTCATTATTGTCTGTGCTCTAATCCTTACAACCCTGCGAATATGTTACTGTATGTGGCAAAAGGGATTTTCCAGATAGGATTAAGTTAAGGCACTCGAAACGGGAAGATGATCTTAGATCACAGATGTGAGGGCCATGTAATCACAAGGGTCCCTAGAAGAGGGAAGCAGAAGGATCCAAGTCAGAACAGGCGTGACTGCAGAAGCAGAGGTCAGAGTGATGCACGCAGAAGCCAAGGAATGTGAGCAGCCTTTCTGCAGTCTCCAGAAGGGACATAGTTTGTGGGCATTTTGATTTGAGTCCCATAAGATCCATTCCAGACCTCTGACCTGAGGAACTGTAAGAAGAATGTGTGGGTTGTAGTCATGAATTAGAGCAGTCACAGGAAACTGATACAGTCCCTGTGATACAGTGTGCTGGGGGGTGGGAGTGGTGAGATCCAGGGTCCACGTAAAGGAACCAGACTTGGCTCGGATGGGTACCTGAACTGCCCACATAGGGTAAACGGCTGCCTGGATAATCACCAAGTAAGTAAGTGGCTGACCAGCATAGCTATGACTGGAATCTAGAACCATGCCTGATGCACAGTAGGTGCTCAATGAATATATACTGAATACATTAATAATTCAGAGCATTTTCAGTTTTTTTATTGCACTCTGATCTCAATTCTGTCTTTCCAACCTCCTCAGGTGCTCATACAAAAGCTCCAAATTTTATTTTTTAAATTTTATTTATTTTTTTATTTAAAGATTTTATTTATTTACTTACTTATTTAATTTGAGAGCGAGCACACGACCAGGGGGAGGGGCAGAGGGAGAGAGAGAATCCACAAACAGACTCCCCGCTGAGTGTGAAGCCTGATGAGGGGCTTGACTTCAGGACCCCCGAGATCATGACCTGAGCAGAAATCAAGAGTCGGAGGCTCAACCCACTGAGCCCCCCAGGTGCCCCCAAACCTCCAAATTTTAAAGGCTGCTTTACCTGCTTTGGAAATTGTTTTCCTCTCTCGTGTTTTGCTGACCGTTAATACAAAAGTGGACACATCACCTAAGGTTGGAGTGCCAACTACAACTTGACGAATCTCTGCTCATCCCTACGGAAGATCTAATTCGAACCAACCTTCTTTCATTGCTCTCTTCCTCGAATGAAACGCCGATCTGAACAATTCAATCTCCACTGAGATGAATTAGAAATTAGAAGCCTTCTCTGCAGGTTTATGCAGCTCCGAGATTTGTCATGACGCTTTTACCAATTTCTTTAGAGGGAGCGAACGATAAAGATGAAAAGCAATAACCCTGCAAAGTACATATTGTAGCTGGATTTGAAAGGGCACGACAAGCTCCTGCTCACAAAGAAAAGTCCCTGCGGCTGAGGTTCTGGTCTTCTGTGTGTTCATTTCTTGCTCCCACTGACATGATTTGAAAGCACGGCGGCGTCGCTTAATTCAGCATTCAAAGAAACCACCATTACCCTTGCCGTCCACGGTGAGAAAGCCAAAATGTGTGCGAGCGAGCTCCCCTCTAGGAGTGTTGCAAGGGCCTGTAAGCGTCGACCTTTCCTTTCTGGAGACTGAGGATTTGAATCTAGTCACGTGATTTGTTTCCTTTCCACTACGGACATGGACACCTGTCTCACCGACCAAAAGAGGGCTGTTTGAAACTACTTGATCTCTCGCCAACTGTGGTTTCACATCATCTTTTCTCCCCCTAAGCATTTTATCCTCTGTTTTAGAAGATTGCATGTTTAATATACAATTCACAGCCCCTGTCTCCTTCCTACCTCTCCTGACATTCTTCACCTTCCTTCGTTTATATCTGCCTCCAGTCAATGAGAATAAGACTCTGACAGAAATCCTGATGAGAAATTTGAGCCAATATTTGGAGGAGAGGGTAGGGAGTGTTCTGGGAAATACAGATAAAGAAAAGAGTAGAGAGGTAGGTAGGTAGGTAGGTAGGTAGGTAGGTAGGTACATAGGGAAATGGAAAATTACTTTAAATATTATTATCAGATATCAAAAATTGCACCTGTGAGTGACTCCTTCGCCGTCCCATTTCCTCCACCATTTAGGATGGCAAAGTAGATTCCCATGGCAATTCTCCTTAATTGCTATTATGCCAGTGTGGTAATTATAACATCTACAAAGGAAGAGTGGTCATTTTCTCAGTAGGGAAAGGAAAGAACTAGGGTCTACGGAGGATCCAAGGACGATGAATCATTTATACTCTTCCCACCAAACTACATCATGAAGCATTCCCTATCACTTCTGCAAAAACTGTTACTTGTAAGGTTGTTAATTTTGGAAGGAGAATGAACCCTTTCAGGCTACCAAAGCACCCTGCAAAAATACATCGTCTACCATGAGCCTACGTAAATAGGGCTTACAATGTTGGCTTTTATTGGGTTGTTTGCAAACGGACAGAAGCAATACATAAGGGCAATTTACAGGCCTATGGAGGGTAACTAGGGAGGGGCTTGAAGGTACAGTGTTGCATACACACACACACACACACACACACATCCTCCTCCAACCTTAGAAGACTCTTCAGTTATGATTATTTGGTTCAAGTATATAGATAAGAGCTTCAGAACTTCCGGGCATCTCACATGAATAATGTTTGTCAATAAACCTTGGTTACACTATATTTGAGAACAATGGTCAGTACAGCAAAAGAATCCATAAAACAAAACAGCCTAGAAGCCTTCCCACAGTATATTTTTCAAATGCTTCAGTGGATAAGGCTGGGCTACAAACAAGCAGTAATTTGTGTGTAATATTCTCTCCTCTGCCTTCATTATGAGATCAGAACAGAAAAATGCCTACTGGGTATGAGTGAGATTTACAGCTCCTGTTCCTCAAAAGCATCATCCTGTCTGTCTGTTCTGAGGTGGAAGATTCTCTATCCTCTACTATGTGCCAGCCAGGCACCATCCTAGCCCTAATGAAGACTGCAAGGGAGGGAACACGGAACTCACATTCTGGCACAGGGAAATAGTCAACCAATGAATAAATATATCCTATGGCAGCTGAGGATAGGCATTGTTAAAAATAAATAAATAAATAAAGCCAGACAAAGAGGATAGATACTAATAGGAGCGAGGTTTATTTTACGCAGGGTGGTCAAAAGAAGGCCTCTCCGAGGAGGTGACAGCTGACATTTGGGGAGAGTCTTAAAAGAAATGGCTTTTCGGTATTGCTAAATGCTCTCAGATCCCCAAGCCCGCTTTCAGTCAATCTGAGGATGAAACAAACATCTGCCAGACGAAAGAAGAAAGAAGGTAAAGACAGGAAACTTGACTGATAAATCCACACCGATCCCATTCAGGGACTAATTTATGTTTCCTAAGCATGTTCAGAAAAAAAGTGAAAAAGAGATCCCCACAGCGGGACCCCATGATGAATCACCAGTAGCTAATTGTTGCCAAGCATCCCCCTCAGGAATGACATATCATTTGAAATCTGGGTGGATTTCAGAAGAGAAATGTTATTGCATTTAAACAATACCATTAGCCAATCTGATTTCACTTACTGGTATGCACTCTGTTCCAGCTATCTAGTCTAAAGATGAATTGCCCAATGGTTCTATTGTCAAAATGACAGTGTGAAAAGAGAAGCATGTGGGTTGTAATAATAATGTGGTACATGTGTAGAAGGTCAGAGAAGCAACAGATTAACATTCCAGCGAAAGATTTCCCCTGGGACATCTCTTGAAAGTACCAAAGGCCAAAGATCAGGACACTGATAATGTGTCCGGCATTGGTGGTGAAATTATTCTATGTATTTAGCTCTGCGGAGGACAGAGATGTGTGCTTTTCAATTAGTTGATGAAATTTCCCCTGAACAATGAAGCAGCCAACCACAGAGACCGACTTCAACGCAGCCGAATGAATGGAAATGAGCTTGGGTGAAAATATGAGTTGCTTACTTCAGATTAATGAAATAAATTTGAACATGTTCCCTCGAGAAGACTGAAAGCTACCATATATTGCAGGACTTTTCTTCATTGCATTTGAAACCAAACTCTTAAACTTGCAGTCTTCCTGCAAGATGAGCCCGGGATTACTGGGTGGGGGAGTGTCTGGGGTCCTGTCTGGCTGCCGGCAATGCAGAGCTACGGGGTGAGGGGGCTGTGTAGGCTCTGCAGGCCAACGGACCTGGGTTCGAAACTGGATTCCAGAATTTACGGCTGGGTAAAAAGCAACTTCACTTCCCTTAGTTTTAGGATGAGCAAAACACACCACAGCCCCAACATTTGTAGGGCAGATTTAAAAAGACAATGTTGATGTAGTGTTTAGTAAAGTCCCAAAGAATGGGAGCTATTGCTCAATTTCATGGTCTTTCTCTTGTTTCTTTGAGAGTCCTCCCGCCTCACCTCTCCTGGTAGATAAACCCCGGGTGACTCTGGGCACATTAAGAGGGAATGCCAACTTTTGTTTCTGTTTCTAAATACAAGCACCCCTTAACTTCAGGAAGATACTTTCTTTGAAATGACACTGAGGAGTTTACTGTCAAAAACGAAGATGTGAAAAAATAAGGAGATATTTACAGGAAAATTTCAGGAAGTAAGTAAAATACAGTAAGTGACTGCGAAGTACAAAGGAATTATCACAATAACCACGTGGGAGGAGTGTGCATGATGGTTAGAGCGTAGTCACTGGATTCAGAGCATGGGTTTAAATTCCCACTCCACTACTACCAGCTGGGTCATCCCCAGCAAGTTCCTTAACCTCTGGGTCTTACCTCTTCATCCATAAAAATGGACAAACAATAATACCCACATCATAGCGTCGGTGAAGGATTAACTACATTTGCAAAAAGCTTAAAACAGTGCATGTGACTCTTCGCAATTCTCAATTACTTAAACGGTCCTAAGTGTAATTCCACCCAGGGAAGTGTTTTGTGTTGTGTTTTTTTTTTTAAGATTTTTTATTTATTTGACAGAGAGAGACACAGAGAGAGAGGGAACTCAAGCAGGGGGAGTGGGAGAGGGAGAAGCAGGCTTCCCGCGGAGCAGGGAGCCCAATTCCGGGCTCGATCCCAGGATCTTGGGACCATGACCTGAGCCGAAGGCAGACGCTTAACGACTGAGCCACCCAGGCACCCCCCCATGGAAGGGTTTTAAGGAAACTTAAAAGTGTTTTTCTGATGGAAACTTTAATGGCGATTCATATTTTTATGACTAATGTGGGCGGTTGTTGGTGTTATTACCTCTTTGCCATAAGGTTTTATGTTGTTAGATAAACACGAGTGGCCTACATTGCAATAAAGTAGGCTCACGCTGAGCTGGCTCGACTAGGAACCATTTCGAGAAAGCAGGGTTGTCCTCATCACAGAAGATCCCTGGACACTGTCAGAGCGGCCCCCTGAAGCAGACAGAGCCTCTGCCTGCCCCCGTCCGGGAGCCACAACTTAAAATGCCATTCTCAATTCCTACCTTCAGTGCAAACCTGGAGGACCTGAGTGGACAACCCTCTCAAAGCAGGTTATGATGTCAGAACTCCAAAAATTAAAAAGTTCCATGAAGATATACTATCTCAAGGTGGGAAGGGCCAATTTCCTCTTAAGAAACATTTCTGGCCTTTTTTATGACTCGGACAGCCAATGTTTGGGTAAGGTGTTCAAAACCAACGGACGGAGCTCCTCATCCTTCTAAGGTTCCTGGACCATGGTGTCAACTTCTCTTTTCAGGCTCTGATAATTATCGCTTGATAGCCTTTGGATCAGCAATGAAATGAAAATGGAAGAGATTCTCTGACCTGAACCTTATGAGGATGCTGTCGAGGGCTTACAATGATTACCTGGGGAAGGCGTGGGCCGATGGGCACTGAAGCAAGGATTAATAGATTCAACAGCTGCCTGATGAATTCCTCTGACAAGAGAGGCCCGAAGGACCCTGGCAGAAAGCAATGGGAGAAAACATAAACGCCCCGTGAGAAAGAGCCAAATGGCCTCTTCCTGTTTCCTAAGAGACTAACTCTCCTCTGCTACAGAATGTGCTGTTTCTTATAAGAGCTTCTGGAAATGCACTTTCTTACCCAAATTCAAAGCAGGGCCACAAATCATTTATAGGAAACAAAACAATAAGTAGTGTCAGCACAGAGGAATATATTTTACTTTGCTCTGCCATGAGGAATTACGGTGGGTTGTGATGAGCGGAATATAAAGTAACATAAGCTGCCTGTTGACAACGGAGTCTGAAATTATAAAATATAAAACCAATATATTTCCTACCCACTATGAAACAGCTGGGGTATTTTTATGGCTTCTAGCAGGATACCATGCCATCTCTCAAAACCCTATAATTCTGGAAGCATGTTAAGTGCAGCCTGTTATTTATTCTGTTTGTTTATTTGGCTTCGAGGATTTCACAGGCGGCTTTGCACAGAATCAGATGTAAAGAAAGTGATCAACACCGAGTCGTGCTGTCTTTAAGAATGTCCAGCCCTGGCTCTGTTATAGGGTGTCTTGGTCATTACGTGCCAACGTGCCAATAGCTGGGCAGAATGCCATCTTTTTCTTGTAGGAAGGCAAAAAAAAAAAAAAAAAAAGAGCTCCATCAAAAACCCCTCAGGAATGTTTCCTTCCATGGTCTGCCCAGAATCTAAGTATAAAAATTAAGTCTTTTATGAGGTTGACAGCGGTGGAGTTCATATAAGATCTCTTTAAATGACAGATGGTGATAAGCGAGTCCACACTTCTGAGGTGCTAGACATCGGTGGTGTCGTCACGACTGACCCACATTAACGAAGCACGCCGCATGAACAAAAGGCAGAAGAGCACTCTGGGCCGAGCATCCTACCCTCAAACAATGACTCGTTTTTATCATCTGCCTTCCTGGCTGAGTCCAACCCATGCCCATCAATTGGTACAAAATACTTGGCTTAAATGTTTCAGCTGTGAAGTGTTGGGGCTTTTAGGTTTTAATCAAATATCACCTTTTCAATTATTATTTCTAGGCGGAACTCCTGGGATGTAGAATTGACTGGAAATTTCTTGGGGGGTGGGGAGTGCAAGCGGTTAGTGATTTCCAGTGTCTACGCGGCCGTGGGTGAGCAGAGGGCTGGGACGGGTCCGCGGTGGGGACCAGATAATGCTGTGCTTGGAGATGGACGGAACCACCCTCCCCTGCGACAAATACCAGCTGCAAGAAAGCAGCAGAGAACTGAGGCAAACATACTCTCTCTGTTTTAGACAGAGGCCTTTTCTTTGCCTCGCAGGCTCAGAAATTTGGCGAGGAGAAGCATCCCCCTTCACACAGCAGTCTGTCAGCTGTCAGCGGCTCCTGACATGACAAAATCCCAAAGCTGGGGTACTGGGGATGCAAAATACAGAAGGGCCCAGTTGTGTGAGTTGAAAAGAGAGGAAACATCAGATGTTGCTTTTCAAACAAAGACCCAGTTTCATGCTTAACACCACAAAGATAACTTGGTTTTCTGTTCTTAGGATTAAAAAGAGAGAGAGAGAGAGAAAGAGAGAGAAAAGAGAGAAAGAAAAGAAAAGAAAGAAAAAAAAAAAGAAAAGAAAACCTTTGTTCCTTTGAAGTAAGAGCAAGCTATGTGAAATGAATTTTAACCAGGTTCTGCCAATATCTATCAGCACACAGCATTTCATATTGCAGATAATAAGAGTCTGGAAAAAAATGACAGGCAGGAGAAAGGGAAATGTGAAGGCCAGGGCTGGAGTTGGCAGGATCCAGGGCAGACAAGGGTTTAGGAGCCCTTTTGGGATAAGTGTGATGGGGGCGTGCCTGCTTGCAGAGGTGTGGACTTTTTTTCTTTTTAACAAAAAAATAACTCAACCACCAAGGTAGGGGGTTAATCTTCCTTTTTAAGATGCCCACCCATAAGGAAGAGATAGTCTATTGATGCGGAAAGGACTCAGTCATAAATGAATAGAGGATGGAACCCATCATTCATGGTAATAAATAAATACCATTTATTATTAAGTTTTATGAAGACTTTCTCCTTTAGGTAAGACAAAGGCATGAGGATTCCTTTTCATTTAAAGAAAGAAGTCACCAGAAAAAAGATGACCTGTCTTCTAAAAGACAGGACATGATAAAGGACCTGATAAGATTTAGTGTGTGTGATGCCCACAGATGGAAAAATAGACACTGAAAACTAACGAGCACTATAACCATGAGGGGCTGGTGAAAGGGTTAGGCTTAGGCATCCTTCTTAAAATAATGTTTTCAGATTGCTTTAGAACACTAGAGAATTTTTTTTTTAATGTGAAAGGAAAATGTCTTAACCACAGATGGTGGAAATAAATGAATGAATGAGTGAGAAAGCCCGGGATCCCATTATTAATGCTGGTAGCTGTTTCTTGGATACCAAAAAAAGAAGCCAGAAAGCCAGAAGCAAGTTCAAGGAACATCTCTAATACGAGGCTTTTCTGCTGGTAAATTCTCCACTAAGGGAAACAGGGGTCAGCAGATTTTGAGCCAGCACAAAAACCATGTCTGTATTTCCCTACGGTGTTTTTTTATTCAGTACCATTTTTTACCCTTTGTGTGTATGTGTGCACGTGTGTTTTGTTTGGTTAAGATGTGGCTGCGCAGAGATAAAAACAAGTAAATTTAGCTAAAGGTAAGAAAGGTGATGTGGTGACATGGCCATGAGACAGGTGTGGAAGATCGAAGGGCAAACTAAAGCACTAACAACTCACATGAAGGGAGCCCTGCACTGAGCTTCCCTAGGCCTCTCTCCCTCACCCACACCAGGGGGATTTTGCATGAGGCTACCCTGAGACCCTTTCTAGGGTCTCCAATTTGAATGTTCTCCCCATTATCCCAAGGGCAAAATCATCAACGGCGCATACCTAACGGTGGGTGGGTTTCTAATAGCACACACACAGAGTGATTATAATTTTAATTGCACACAGTTGTATTTCCTATTCATCTTGGAACAGAACTGCTATGTGTTAAGGCAACTGCAGAGGATGCAGCAACTTCGAAAATAATTATTGGGCAAGAAAAATGCGATGTATTCTGAAATTCTGCATGCATCCCACACTAAGCAAAAGGATACTACATGGAGGCTTAGCATTTCAGAGTCTCGATTCTGCTCTCTGAGACACCTGAGCAAAGCTTCCATTTTCCATTACTTCGAAGTGAAGGGAGGATTTGGGGTAAATGATTTCTTAGATGACTTCACAATTCCCTTTTCATGATGTCCTGAGAAAGAGCATGGAGTAATGGAAAAATCTGGACTTTTCAATCAGCGAGACCAGGACCTGAATCCCAGCTCAACAACTCACTGTGCTATGATGTTAGGTTGGCTCTCCGAATCCCTCTTGGCTTTTGGGATTATGTCAAGCACAAGGCTGCATATAAAGAGTGTGTGTATGTGTGTGTGTGTGTGTGTGTGTGAGATATGTAACTGGAAGAGTGTGAGTGTGTGTGTGTGTGTGATATGTAACTGGAATTGAGGGAACGTTAGTGATGATTATGGAGCCTGCTCTGATTTCTGATTTCCTTTGACTCTGGGCTTGCCGACCCATGGTCATTTTCAGTTTATAGACAATGATCTGTGAGGAAAGAACCATCTTAATGTTCATCACAAGGCAAAAAGCCCTCTGATTTGTATGTTAACATGTAAGTTTAAGTTGAAACCCCTATCAAATCCTTCCAGGACCTCAGAATCCTTGGAGACTGCCCCTGCAATCTTGTTCACAGCAAAAAGCAAAGCCTGAGATACTGTAACTTGTGCAGAGTAAACCCAAAGGACACAGCTCCACCTTAGCAGGGAATCCATATAAGCCAAGATTGACTCCTGAATAAACTCAGGAAAATGAAATGTGTCCAGTGAAAGGGCTCTCAAGGAATCCCCCAGGAGGGAAGTCAGATGAGTCCACATCCACCCATCTGTCTAGAAGGTCCATTTTATTCAAAGTCTGCGACAGATTTACCCCAGAGGCAGGGCCTCTCCCACAGCAATTCTGCACTGTTAACTGGAAAAAGAAAATGAGTTCCTAGAGGAAAAAATAATAGGGCAAATAATTACATTTCTTAATAGCGAAGCGTGTTTGCATGAGGAGTACATTTCTAAGGAGGAAATGTTAAGAAAATACTGATTTATACTTAGCAGAGATAAAATCTATAAGGATATGGTTTGATTTGAATTCTCTATTTTCGGAAAGTGTGTTACCCTATGCATTCGAAGTTTAGAAATTCAGACATGGCCGACACATTGAGATCATTGAGTCGAACACCAACGATCATTTTTAGAGAAAGCTACTTCAACAATACTTCCCTGCGCTTCACCTCCCTAAAGTTCCCCATGTCCCTTGACTTACGTCCAATGTAATATTTTACATATAACTTGGTCACTGGAGTCAATGTTCCCTAAATAGTTAAGTGATGGATGCACTCACTAGGTACCCTTTCTCATGTCATTTCCAAGAGGCTGCACGTTGAGCACACATTGTGTGTGGTGAAGAACCTTAAAAAACACCAAAGGATGAAATTCAAAGGGTTCTTGATGTAAATTATGCTTTTCCAGACCTTGCTTAACTATCAAGTTCTGGATTATCAACCGCCCTGCAAAAGTAACTCTCTATCTCACACAACGTAACTTGTACTTAAATCTAGGGTCTTCCATACTCATTTTTTTCCCAGTGCCCAGGTCACCTCCTGGGATAAAAACTAGTCTCTCAAAAGAAGAGTTTGCTTGGTCAGCCAAAATTGCTTCCTGCAGCAGGTCAAGCAACTGGTGCATTTACTTCTCCAACCGGGGCAACAGTGATACAAGGTGAGTGGTACAATGGATTTCCTAGCACCACAGGCAAATATGGAAGCTGCTCTAATCAAATGGCATAGAATAAAATGTTTAAATGCAGACGAATCCCATGGACATCATGCATTCAGCAATTTTAGGAACATTTCCACTAAGTTAAGGTCCATAAATAAACGTCTTAGTTTCTAGAGTTTCTGAAAAATGAATAGGCTTCTGAGCACCCAGCACACACATGGAGCACAGACAGAATCCACTCTCTGCTGGCTGATTTTACTCTAAACACAGGAAATTCTCATTTTCTTCTGTGACATCTGAATGCTGGTAGAATGAAGTTTGGATTGAATCATGCCTTTCTTTTTGCATGGTACGATTTTCTACTCTTGCATTTTAGATTTCTGGGAGGAAGTCAGCGAGGTGGATCAAATGGTAAAATTAACTTTCTTGAGTCTATTTATTTATTTTAAAAGATTTTTAAATTTATTTTAGAGAGAGACAGAGTGTATGAGCATGGGGAGGGGAAATGGGAGAGGGAGACAAGCTGACTCCCCACTGAGCAGGGAGCCCAATGTGGACCTCTATCCAAGGACCCCGGGATCATGACCTGAGCCCAAATCAAGAGTCAAGTCGAATGCTTAAGCGACTGAACCACCAGCTGCCCCTTGGGTATATTTATTAATACATTAATAAATAATGCATGTAAATGATCCATTATCTTACTAACTTCACTGGGCTTAATTTGTTCATACTTTATTATCAACTCTGGATTTCCTCACAATTAAACACAATATGTAAAAAAAAGGTGAAAACCTGATTTGCCTAACTACTTACAAACAAAACTTTTGATAACATATTGAGGCACAAGATTATACAAGATTTTCTTGAAATGTATAGGAAACTCTAACCAGATCTGCAACCAGATATTCAAGATTCAGAGCTAGGATTGTTTTTCAAAATTTAATGAGCTCTAAACTATGTCCATGTATCAGGAAGCTTTATTTACTGAAGTAAATTAAAAAAAAAAAAGTATCAGTATGTCCATAATGTTCTTTCCAGCTATTTATAATGTTTGCATAGGAGAGAGAAACCCAGATTACCTAAAAATGTGGTACGCACACATCTTATTCTGCCCAAAAGGGTCTCACTTTTTGCCTGTTACCTGAGAATAGTTATTAATAGTGTCTAATTTCATTTTCAAAGGTGCCAATAAATTATGGCAATAAATCATGTGGTCCATTTTCCAAAATAGATGGGATTCATTCTATGGATACATGACAAGGAAAGAAAACACAACCAGATCAGCCATCAAATGGCCAGACAAGATGGAAAGCTGAAAGTTTGATGAGAATACACCGCACTCCAGAGACCCAGAAGTGACTCCCTAGAGTCCGAGAGCAAACGTGAGCAGGGGCAGAAATAACAGTAATGAAACTGTTAGTGACAGTTATAAAAATGGCAAGGAAACTGCTCGCCGAGGCTGGAAAAATGTGGAGAAAATGTTTATTGAAAGTTGGAAGAATGGTGCCCCATATAACTCAGTACTGAAACAACTAGAAAACGGATTCTGGTGGAAAGGTGGAAGGAAGAAAGGAAACTGAATCTACTTTGGGGCCATGGAAAGATGATTTTCACGTAGAACGTGAGAAGGGTCAGGTGGCTTCTTTTAGCTGGAAAGATGTGGGAGAGAGCAGATATTCAAGAAAAATTTAAAGGGACCGTAGGAGAATGAGGAATTGCTGGGTT
Organism: Mirounga angustirostris; assembly: GCF_029215605.1. Taxonomy (NCBI): domain Eukaryota; kingdom Metazoa; phylum Chordata; class Mammalia; order Carnivora; family Phocidae; genus Mirounga; species Mirounga angustirostris. The sequence goes on from NW_026991715.1 coordinate 19,880,409, forward strand.
AAGTCTAACTATTTCTCATTTCCAATCCCTCCAATCTGAAAGGATTCTCAAAATGAGACAGTGCCTGGGGCAGAGATCAAATCAAGTGTGTGGCTGTAAGAGTTTGTTAACATTGCTAACAGATTTAAGGCAGTGTCGAGAAGACATCCCCTCAGGTGTACACACACACACACACACACACAAAGACTTAATCCCATCAGTTTGTTGTTTTGTTTGTTACAAGTTTCATTTCTCCATTGGAAACCTGTCTTAATATTACAATATGATTTCCATAGGATGACATACATTCTATACGGTCCCTCAAACATTGACCATGGCACCCTTCATAACACAGAACACTCAGCTTGAGAACTAGTGCTTTGGAGAGCAGAGTTTGGAAAACATGACCCTACATTAAAAATATATAAATAAACAAATACATAAATAAATAAATATATAAATAAATTAAATAAATTCTTCCTTTTCCAGACTGGGAAAACTATTTCAGGTGTTGCATTAGCTGCATTTGGTTTAATACCGAATATAAATAAGTTAAAAGAAATTCTATAATCGATTAGTGAGGAGACACACAATAAAGCATGTGGTGAAGAGATATACAAATGTGCCATCTCTTGGGGCGCCTGGGTGGCTCAGTTGGTTAAGCGACTGCCTTCGGCTCAGGTCATGATCCTGGAGTCCCTGGATCGAGTCCCGCATCGGGCTCCCTGCTCGGCAGGGAGCCTGCTTCTCCCTCTGACCCTCCTCCCTCTCATGCTCTCTGTCTCTTATTCTCTCTCTCTCAAATAAATAAATAAAATCTTTAAAAAAAAATGTGCCATCTCATCCAAGGCAAGGAAAATGATGGATCTGGTGATGTTCCACACTGACTGATCTTGCCTTTCTGTGTTCTTGTTTAAATAGATAGCTACCTTATTGCTCTGTAATGACCACTTTGATGTTTTATGCTTATTACATACTCCCATCAGGAATTTCAATTTGTCTTTATCATTGGTGAATCAGGTGTGCTAAGTTAGGACTGTGACGTGAATCATTTGGGCTAGGTTAAAATTAGGAAATGAACAAAGTTGTGATACGTAACATGCATGACAATTATGTCAAACAGATTTATAGAGTAGATGATTCTATTAACTGACTAACATGAGTTTCACTTTTAATTATTGTAAGTACATCTTTAGGGATACATTACTGATTTTTCACTTCCTTCATAGGGTCATTTCTTTAAATCCAAAATTCTATGTGGATGAGCTCTGAGTAATGGATAGAAGTGTTGAATCACTATATTGTACACCTGAAGCTAATAGAACACTGCATGGGTTTGTTCTTTTTGTTCAAGATTTTATTTATTTATTTAAGAGGAAGAGAGAGAGAGAGAGAATGAGCAGAGGGAGAGGGAGAAGCAGGCTCCCCACTGAGCAGGGAGCCTGACATGGGACTTGATCCCAGGAACCTGAGATCATGACCTGAGTGGAAGGCAGACAGACGTTTAACCAAGGTGAGCCACCCAGGTGCCCAGAACACTGCATGTTAACTAAACTGGAACTTAAAAAAAAAAAATTCCTTCTGGCAAAGACAGAATTAATAAGCTTTATGTGGGCAGGAATCTTTGTCTGTTTTATTGTCCCAAGTGCCTAATGTCTGGCACAAAGGTTTATTCAAATAAATAAAAATTTTTGTTTGAATAAAAATTTGTTGAATTAAAAAAAAACTCTATGCATGAATTAGACTGGAGAAAGTTAATTCTTCTTTGAAATTATTGAAGGCTGTTAATGAAGGACTATACTTAATAACTGCCCAGCTGTGTTTGTTGACCTTGTTTCCTTCACTTCTTTAACATGTTAGAAGATAAAAGATGTAATCATTTTTTTTTAAAGATATCTTTTAGGGGGCGGAGCAAGATGGCGGAGGAGTAGGAGACCTGGATTTCGTCTCCTCTCAGGAATTCAGCTGGATGGGGATCAAACCATTCTGAACACCTACAAACTCAACAGGAGATCGAAGAAAAGAAGAGCAACAACTCTCTCATCAGAAAAGCGACCACTTTCTGGAAGGTAGGACGTGCGGAGAAGTGAATCCGCGGCGATATTCGGGAGGATAGACGGCGGGGGAGGGGCCTCCGTCGGCCGCTTCTGGCAAGTGATAGAGCCGCGGGGCACAAAGTCGGAACTTTCAAAAGTCTGCTCCGCCGAGGGACGTCACTCTGGTGGCTAAGCGGGGGGTGGAACCCTCCGGGACAGTGTGGTCTCAGGACCCTCGGGGTCACAGAAAGACCGGGGGTGCCTGAGTCTGACAGGGCTCCCAGGGATCGGAGCAGGGAAGCCGGCTGCAGAGGCGGAGCCCAGGCGCGGGCTCTCAGCTCGGGGTCGCCATTGACCGTGATCCGCGGCACAGTCGGGCCCCTGCTCCTCCAGCAGGGACCCCACAAGCGGCAGATCCGGGGAGACTCACCTTCCTCCCCCGGGAGGAGCCGCGCGGGAGTGCACCGCAGGGATCTGCTGGGTTTGGAGACTCCACAACATGTCGGATGCCAGAGATAGAGGCGCGCGGTCACAGGCCGGGTGAGCACGGAGAGCGGCCGGAGACCGGGGAGACGGGAGTGACTGACGGCTTTTCTCTGGGGCTCACTGAGGAGCGGGGCCCCGAGGTCTCGCTCCTCCGGGGCGGAGATTGGGAGGCCGCCATTTTCACTCTCCGCCTGCAAAGCTGGACGGAAAGCTCGCAGGGAACAAAAGCCCCGGAGAGCAAACCCGAGCAGATGACTTAGCCGGGAGGGGGCAAGGGCGGGGCAATTCCGCCTCCGGCAGAGACGTTTGGAAACCACGGCAACAGGCCCCTCCCCAGAAGACCAGCGAGAACAGCCAGCCAAGACCAAGTTTACCGATCAATGAGAACGGCAGAACTCCAGCGCTAGGGGAATACTGCACATAGAATTCACGGCTTTTTTTACCATGATTCTTTAGTCTTTCAAAGTTAATTTTTTTTTTAACGGTCTTTTTTTCTTTTTTTTTCTTTTTCCCTTTTTCAACCAACATCTTATCAATCCCTTTTTTTAAAAAAAACATTTTTATTTTTCATTTTTACAGTCATATTCTATCCCTTCATAGTAGTTACCCGTATTTTTGGCTTATATATATAAGTTGTTCTCTCTTTAAAATTTTGAGATAGTTTCTTCTAACAGATTAAAATATACCCTAAATCTCTAGTATATGGTGTTTTCTATTCCCCTGCCTGATCACATCCTCTCCCTTTTTTTTTCTTTTTTTAAATCCTCTTCTTTCTTCTTTCAAACAACTTCTTATCAATTCCTTTTATAAAATTTTTTATAATTTCCATCTTTACAGTCATATTCCATCCCTTCATCATATCAACCCTTATTTTTGTACATATATAAGTTTTTCTTTCTTTAAAATTCTGGGAGGCACTTTCTTCTAAAAGACCAAAATACACCCCAAATCTAGTGTGTGGCACTGATCTATATACCAGCCTGATCATATTTGATCACATTCTGTTTTTTGTTGTTGTTGTTGTTTTGTTTTGTTTGTTTTTGTTTTTATCTTTATCTTTTTCTTTTTTTTCTTTTTCTTTTTTCTCTCTTTCCCTTTCTTTTCCCACTGCTTCAGGTCTTTTCTGATTTGTTTTAGAGTATATTTTCTGGGGACGTTGTTACTCTGCTAGCATTTTGTTCTCTCATTAATCTATTCTCCTCTGCACAAAATGACAAGACAGAAAAAATCACCTCAACAAAAAGAACAAGAGGTAGTACCGACTGCCAGGGTCCTACTCAATATGGACATTAGTACGATGTCAGAGCTAGAGTTCAGAATCATCACTTTAAAGATACTAGCTGGGCTTGAAAAAAATATGGAAGTTATTAGAGAAACCCTTTCTGGAGAAGTAAAAGAGCTAAAATCCAACCAAGTAGAAATCAAAAAGGCTATTAATGAGGTGCAATCAAAAATGGGGGCGCTAAGTGCTAGAATAAATGAGGCAGAAGAGAGAATCAGTAATATAGAAGATGAAATGATGGAAAATAAAGAAGCTGAGAAAAAGAGAGATAAACAACTACTGGATCACGAGGGCAGAATTCGAGAGATAAGCGATACCATAAGACGAAACAACATTAGAATAATTAGGATCCCAGAAGAAGAAGAAAGAGAGAGAGGGGCAGAAGGTATAATGGAGCAAATTATAGCAGAGAACTTCCCTAATTTGGGAAAGGAAACAGGCATGAAAATCCAGGAAGCACAGAGAACCTATCTCAAAATCAATAAAAATAGGTCAACACCCCGACATCTAATAGTAAAACTTAGGAGTCTCATAGACAAAGAGAAAATCCTGAAAGCAGCTCGGGAGAAGAGAGATGTAACCTACAAGGGTAGAAACATTAGATTGGCAACAGACCTATCCACAGAGACCTGGCAGGCCAGAAAGGACTGGCAGGATATATTCAGAGCACTAAATGAGAAAAATATGCAGCCAAGAATACTCTATCCAGCTAGGCTGTCATTGAAAATTGAAGGAGAGATAAAAAGCTTCCAGGGCAAACAAAAACTAAAGGAATTTGTAACACGAAACCAGGCCTACAGGAAATCTTGAAAGGGGTCCTCTAAGCAAAGAGAGAGCCTAAAAGCAACATAGACCAGAAAGGAACACAGACAATATACAGTAACAGTCACCTTACAGACAATACAATGGCACTAAATTCCTATCTTTCAATAGTTACCCTGAATGTAAATGGGCTCAATGCCCCAATCAAAAGACACAGGATATCAGACTGGATTAAAAAACAAGACCCATCGATATGCTGTCTGCAAGAGACTCATTTTAGAACCAAAGACACCCCCAGATTGAAAGTGAGGGGGTGGAAAACCATTTACCATGCTAATGGACACCAAAAGAAAGCTGGGGTGCCAATCCTTATATCAGACAAATTAGATTTTAAACCAAAGACTGTAATAAGAGATGAGGAAGGACACTATCTCATACTTAAAGGATCTATCCAACAAGAAGATCTAACAATTGTAAATATCTATGCCCCTAACATGGGAGCAGCCAATTATATAAGGCAATCAATAACAAAAGCAAAGAAACACATCGACAACAATACAATAATAGTGGGGGACTTTAACACCCCCCTCACTGAAATGGACAGATCGTCTAAGCAAAAGATCAACAAGGAAATAAAGACTTTAAATGACACACTGGACCAAATGGACTTTACAGACATATTCAGAACATTCCACCCCAAAGCAACGGAATACACACTCTTCTCTAGTGCCCATGGAACATTCTCCAGAATAGATCACATCCTAGGTCATAAATCAGGTCTCAACCGGTACCAAAAGATTGGGATCATTCCCTGCCTATTTTCAGACCACAATGCTTTGAAACTAGAACTCAATCACAAGAGGAAAGTCAGAAAGAACTCAAATACATGGAGGCTAAAGAGCATCCTACTGAAGAATGAATGAGTCAACCAGGAAATTAAAGAAGAATTAAAAAAATTCATGGAAACCAATGAAAATGAAAACACAACTATTCAAAATCTTTGGGATGCAGCAAAGGCAGTCCTAAGAGGAAAGTATATAGCAATACAAGCCTTTCTCAAGAAGCAAGAAAGGTCTCAAGTACACAACCTAACCCTACACTTAAAGGAGCTGGAGAAAGAACAGCAAATAAAGCCTAAACCCAGCAGGAGAAGAGAAATAATAAAGATCAGAGCAGAAATCAATGAAATAGAAACTAAAAGAACAGTAGAACAGATCAACGAAACTGGGAGCTGGTTCTTTGAAAGAATTAACAAGATGGATAAACCCCTGGCCAGACTTATCAAAAAGAGAAGAGAAATGATCCAAATCAACAAAATCATGAATGAAAGAGGAGAGATCACAACCAACACCAAAGAAATACAAACAATTATAAGAACATATTATGAGCAACTCTATGCCAGCAAATTAGATAACCTGGAAGAAATGGAGGCATTCCTAGAGATGTATCAACTACCAAAACTGAACCAGGATGAGATAGAAAACCTGAACAGACCTATAACCACTAAGGAAATAGAAGCAGTCATCAAAAATCTCCCAACAAACAAGAGCCCAGGGCCAGATGGCTTCCCAGGGGAATTCTACCAAACCTTTCAAGAAGAATTAATACCTATTCTTCTGAAACTGTTCCAAAAAATAGAAACGGAAGGAAAACTTCCAAACTCATTTTATGAGGCCAGCATTACCTTGATCCCAAAACCAGACAAAGACCCCATCCAAAAGGAGAATTACAGATCAATATCCCTGATGAACATGGATGCAAAAATTCTCACCAAAATACTAGCCAATAGGATCCAACAGTACATTAAAAGGATTATTCATCACGACCAAGTGGGATTTATCCCTGGTCTGCAAGGTTGGTTCAACATCCGCAAATCAATCAATGTGATACAATACATTAACAAAAGAAAGTACAAGAATCATATGATCCTCTCAATAGATGCAGAAAAAGCTTTTGACAAAGTACAGCATCCTTTCTTGATCAAAACTCTTCAGAGTATAGGGATAAAAGGTACATACCTCAATATCATAAAAGCCATCTATGAAAAACCTACAGCGAATATCATTCTCAATGGGGAAAAACTGAGAGCTTTCCTCCTAAGGTCAGGAACACGGCAGGGATGTCCACTATCACCACTGCTATTCAACATAGTATTGGAAGTCCTAGCCACAGCAATCAGACAACAAAAAGAAATCAAAGGCATCCAAATCGGCAAAGAAGAAGTCAAACTCTCACTCTTTGCAGATGATATGATACTCTATGTGGAAAATCCAAAAGACTCCACCCCAAAACTGCTAGAACTCATACAGGAATTCAGTAAAGTGGCAGGATATAAAATCAATACACAGAAGTCAGTGGCATTCCTATACACCAACAACAAGACAGAAGAAAGAGAAATTAAGGAGTCGATCCCATTTACAATTGCACCCAAAACCATAAGATACCTAGGAATAAATCTAACCAAAGAGACAAAGGATCTGTACTCAGAAAACTATAAAATACTCATGAAAGAAATTGAGGAAGACACAAAGAAATGGAAAAACGTTCCATGCTCATGGATTGGAAGAACAAATATTGTGAAGATGTCAATGCTACCTAGAGCAATCTACACAGTCAATGCAATCCCCATCAAAATACCATCCACTTTTTTCAAAGAAATGGAACAAATAATCCTAAAATTTGTATGGAACCAGAAAAGACCCCGCATAGCCAGAGGAATGTTGAAAAAGAAAAGCAAAGCCGGCGGCATCACAATTCCGGACTTCTAGCTCTATTACAAAGCTGTCATCATCAAGACAGCATGGTACTGGCACAAAAACAGACACATAGATCAATGGAACAGAATAGAGAGCCCAGAAATGGACCCTCAACTCTATGGTCAACTCATCTTTGACAAAGCAGGAAAGAATGTCCAATGGAACAAAGACAGTCTCTTCAACAAATGGTGTTGGGAAAATTGGATAGCCACATGCAGAAGAATGAAACTGGACCATTTCCTTACACCACACACAAAAATAGACTCCAAATGGTTGAAAGACCTCAATGTGAGACAGGAGTCCATCCAAATCCTAAAGGAGAACACAGGCAGCAACCTCTTTGACCTCAGCCGAAGCAACTTCTTCCTAGAAACATCGCCAAAGGCAAGGGCAAAAATGAACTATTGGGACTTCATCAAGATCAAAAGCTTTTGCAAAGCAAAGGAAACAGTCAACAAAACCAAAAGACAACCGACAGAATGGGAGAAGATATTTGCAAATGACATATCAGATAAAGGGCTAGTATCCAAAATCTATAAAGAACTCATCAAACTCAACACCCAAAGAACAAAGAATCCAATCAAGAAATGGGCAGAAGACATGAACAGACATTTTTCCAAAGAAGACATCCAAATGGCCAACAGACACATGAAAAAGTGCTCAATATCGCTCGGCATCAGGGAAATCCAAATCAAAACCTCAATGAGATACCACCTCACACCAGTCAGAATGGCTAAAATTAACAAGTCAGAAAACGACAGATGTTGGCGGGGATGCGGAGAAAGGGGAACCCTCCTACACTGTTTGTGGGAATGCAAGCTGGTGCAGCCACTCTGGAAAATTGTATGGAGGTTCCTCAAAAAGTTGAAAACAGAGCTACCATATGATCTAGCAATTGCACTACTGGGTATTTACCCCAAAGATACAAAAGTAGGGATCCAAAAGGGTACATGCACCCCGATGTTTATAGCAGCAATGTCCACAATAGCCAAACTGTGGAAAGAGCCAAGACGTCCATCGACAGATGACTGGATAAAGAAGAGGTGGTATATATATACAATGGAATATTATGCAGCCATCAAAAGGAATGAGATCTTGCCATTTGCAATGACGTGGATGGAACTGGAGGGTATTATGTTGAGTGAAATAAGTCAAACAGAGAAAGACATGTATCATATGACCTCACTGATATGAGGAATTCTTAATTGCAGGAAACAAACTGAGGGTTGCTGGAGTGGGGGGTGGGGTGGGAGGGATGGGGTGACTGGGTGATAGACACTGGGGACGGTATGTGCTCTGGTAAGCGCTGTGAATTGTGCAAGACTGTTGAATCTCAGATCTGTACCTCTGAAACAAATAATGCAATATATGTTAAGAAAAAAAAAAAGAAGAAGAAGGTAGCAGGAGGGGAAGAATGAAGTGGGGGAAATCGGAGGGGTAGATGAACCATGAGAGACGATGGACTCTGAAAAACAAACAGGGTTCTAGAGGGGAGGGGGGTGGGAGGATGGGTTAGCCTGGTGGTCGGTATTGAGGAGGGCACATTCTGCATGGAGCACTGGGTGTTATGCACAAACAATGAATCATGGAACACTACATCTAAAACTAATGATGTAATGTATGGGGATTAACATAAGAATTAAAAAAAAAAGATATCTTTTATTTGTCTATTTGACAGAGAGATAGCACAAGTAGGCAGAGCGGCAAGGCAGAGGGAGAGGGAGAAGCAGGCTCTCCGCTGAACAGGGTGTCCAATGTGGGGCTCGATCCCAGGACCCTGGGATCATGGCCTGAGCTGAAGGCAGCTGCTTAACCAACTCAGCCACCCAGGTGCCCCAAAGATGTAATCATTTTTAACAATAAATATTATGTAAATGACTTAGCTCTTCAAGGATGGATCTTTTACAGTCATTTAATATCCTTACAAAATATACTACATTGATATATTGTAGCCAATGTCCAAATCTAGAGATGAAGAACACATCATACATATTAAATACAATTAGTTTACCTTAATTTAAACGTGAGATGTGGTATGTGATTTCTAAAGAGAAGTTCCTAATGATATTGGATTGATTTATCCTAGCAAAGGCGGCTTTATTATTTGGAACAAATGATTAATCTTTCTCTACCAAAGTTCCTGTGCTTTCTCAACTAGGCATTTTAATTTCCACGATGACAACCAGTCAGAAAGAATCTATTATAAATGATCAAAGCATATGCTTGATAGGCTGGTTTCTTAAAATGACAGGTAGGACAGTTTTGTGATAGAGAAAAATTGATGAGTGCTTTAATCTCCATATTTTGATGCACGGCACACCACAGTGGCTTTGCTGAAATGCATTTTGTTCTTAAAGCTTTCACTAAGTGTTTCCTCTTTAAACACTTTGTTAGGTACAGAGATGCTCTGGATGGAATCTGTGACTAATGGCGCAGTAACTGTTTTTACTACTCAACGTGTAGAAAACTGGTTTGCCTTTCTAATATCTGACCCTAAACTCCAGTTCATAAATTGAGAGAGAAATGAAAACAGAAAAAAAATCAGTATTTTCCTTTTGGCTATTTTAATCGTCAGAGCCTCATTATAACAAAGGAAGTTAACAATAATAATAATAATAAAACTAATAGTATTTGGAGTTGTCCAGAAATGGAAAGGCCTGGCCTGGAGATATCAGAGCACAAAACACTAGATGCCCAGGCAAACCATCCACCTTAGGAGGCTGAATCACATAGGAATTTTCCTCTGCCCTTTTAGATACATAACATGGAACATCTCTTCCTATTTCTAAAATATATCATATCCGTCTCCAAGCTCCAATGGCCAAGGTTCACTCAAAGGTTAATATTTTATTGCTTCCATATCCTTCCTAGTGGAACAAAAGGCGTCTAGGGCTTGTGAGGTTCAGGAAAATTGTGGAGAGGGCTCCAATAGCAGTTCTTGTTGGTTGCTAATGAGTTGCTCATCGGTTAGGCTTATGTGATCCTTGTAAGAGCAAGTAACTGCTGGTGTCATGAAAGGCTCAGCCACAAGGACTTGATCCCAGTTTCCAAGGCCATGACATAGGCTGGTCAGAGAGATGTGAATGAGGGCACGAATCCCCACCCCTCAGACAGCAGCAGATTGACGCAACTCCTGGGAGCAGTCATTTGTCCCTACCACTCAGCCCACAGAAATGCAATTCACTCTGTCTTTGGAGTCATAACACCCCTTTCCTCTGACTCCCCGGGTCCAGCCTTTTCACCCACAGAAAAGCCACTTTGATGCTCCCAGTCTTCCCATCACCTTCAAAAACAAAATCTGCCTGCAGGTATTCTCTAAGTACCTAGTAACATGACTTTCTGTACTCTTGAAGCAAAAAGATGTCATTCCTTCCTGACACAAGGAAGCAAAGAACCTATGAGCCACACCCCTGTCTGGATCTCCCGGATGAGAGGTTCATCTTGTAATTCTTTGAAAACATGGAGCAAATAATATAAGGCATTAATTGACTTCCTCACTAACTCCATTTCATTTCATATCAAGGCAATTAACAGAGTAAAAACTCAAGGAAGGAGAAAACCTAGTAGATATCAATAGATACCCAAACAGAGAAGAAAAGGTTAAGAATTAAAATGTGAGGTCAGAGGGTACATGAGAAGGTCCTAAGTACTTTCCTAGTAACTTTCCTGCTACAAGTGGGAAAAGAGTCGCTAAGAGATTAGATCTTGCTCAAATACTGTTCCTCCTCCAAGATCCCCTCCCCCCCAAACAAACAGAAGCTGACATTGGCCCAGGTCTCTTTGCTAGGAGAACAAGAGCAACAACTACATTTAATCGAGAACGTTCTGTGCACCTGGCCACTATAGAAAGCTAAATGCTTTACATGTATTATTTCTTTTAATCCCTACAAAAAACTCAACGAGGTGGGTCTATTGTTTCTGCCCTTGTTACTGAGCTTTCTGCTGCAAGTCAAACTGACTGTGTAAGGAGCAGAAGTCTACAGAGAGAGAAGGTTTCAGGTTAATCAGTTCCTCAAGAGCATCAAGCTGTCAGTGTCTCCATCCTCCCTGGACATGTTGGCTTTATCTTAAAGCTCATTACCCTCATGCTCATGAGATATCAGCCACCAGCAATGGAGCATAATTCCTTGTCCACATCCAATAGCACTAGACACTCTTTGTATCTCATTGACCCCAAGTAGCCCAGGCTTGTCCATCCATGAAACAGTTACTGGCAAGGAGCCTGCATGGCAACAAATATCTTAGATGAATCATCAAAAGTGGAATGATGTTGGGGGCCAACCACAATGACCACTGTGTGCTGCATTTTACACACAAGGGGAATAAAGAGCTAGGAAGTTAAAGGATTTGCCCAAGATCATGTAGATGTCAAAGGCAGACAAAGGTCTGCTTAGTCACAAAGTGCATGCTCTTAACTTTTGTTTTAGAACACCTGAGCACATTTTGGAGGTTCTGAGTACCCAACTTTAGATGTTTATTTATAAGACAATTAAGAGAGATCTACCAAAAATCACTTTGTTTTTTCAAATACAAGAAACCAAACAGATAAAACTACTTATGTGAGGGAAACACTGTGATACTGTATTGTGGGACTTGGGACCCTTTTGAGTTTTTGTATTTCCCTATTACAATGAGAAGCAAAAAAAGCATGGGAAGAAGAGGGAATGTTATGATCAAGGCAAAATACAACAGTTGGTTACCCAGCTTTATTTTAAGCCAAGAAGATTGTTTGCTAAAGACTCACTTGTTTCTTTTCCATGACTGTGTTTTAACTACTTCTCGATTCATTCTTGTCATGTGAATTGCACTCCAAGTTTAAAAAAAAATGAACAAATTATTCATTTTAGCAAAATGTTTTCCTTCCCTACATCAAAAAAATTCAAAGTGGCCAAATAAAATTCATCATTCAAATATAAATCATTTTTAGCAGGTCATATAAATGACTGATTCTATTAACTATGGAATCAATAAAGTAGAATCTCCTTCAGTGCCCTGGGAATTATATGATGGATCTTTCCTTTTCATCAATAACTCTGAATAGCTCTGTGTTAATAAATACTTCATATTTCTCATCACAGATTATTTGTCAAGTAGTAGATTATTTCTAAGTAGGAAGACAAGAGGAACTTCCCAATCCCTGTTTTGATTCACTGTCTATGTGAACTTAGGGATAAAGACTAAGAGGTCCTGCCCCCAAATGATGAGAATGGGACTCATTAGAAGAAACAGAATATTCTGAAAAAATGAAAATCGAAGTCTTCCATTTGTTTATCTTCTTTCATTCCATCTTTATCTTCATCATGAAAATACTATTCTTAATGATTTTTAATTTTTTCTGATTTTTTTCTTTGAAGCCATAATGGAATTAACACTATTTTCCCTCTCTCTCCCATTTTATTCAGCCATTCCTCTTCCTTGTTTGATGTGGGCTGATTAGGAGTTAAAGTTCACGAATATTTTTTTTTCCACAATTAGGTCATATGGACAAAATAGTTCTAAATGACTTCTAGTAAGATTATTATGTGATGTTTTAAAATTCAATTTTCATATTTGACAAAGTTTATGTATTTGAACCTCCAGATAAAATGAGAGCATTTTTTGTTGTTGTTGAGATGGTTTCCTTTTTGTGTGTGTGTGCATGATCTCAACAGTTAAAACTCATGACAAAATATCTTCCGGTAATTTTTAACTGGGCCTGTTTATCAGTGATAAGAAACTCTGAAGTTGATGAAGGGGGAATTCTAAAAAGTCTGCCTGAGCTCAGAGATGAGCAATTTATTTTTTAATAACCTAAAGATAAAAACAAAAAGATTTAATTTAGTTTTAATGACCAACATTTAGAGATGTCAATCTCTTCTCATTTTGGTCATTCTTGTGACTATGAATGGTATCCCATTGTGTGTGTCTATGTTTTGAAGATCTAATTGGCTTTATTAAATGATTCATGAGTTGGACAGCATTCCATCTACCAAGAAGAGAGCTCCAAAGTATTATACAAAATGGAAGGATGGATGGTTCTTACAGGGAGAGTGGAGCAAGAAAGTTATTAGCAAAAGAAAAGGATTGTTTCAGGCAAGGTTGATTTCCCTGGGGGTGGGGTGTGGGAGGAGAGGGTCTAAGAATGCAGATTAGCTCATCTTCCTTTGGGGGTAGAAGAGGGCCCATGTGGCAGACTCACTGGCACCCACCATAAAATTCCTGACTGACCATTAAGACTAAATTTCTAGGGGATGTTAAAAGGGCAGTCAGATGAGGTATTAAAACCCACTTTACTGACTTGGGACTTTAACCTAAGAGGCCTATGGTTGCTTTTTAACAACTGACCCCTTTGGATCAGACTTTCTCAGGTTAACTGAGAGATGTGATCAAAATTTAAGGTATTAGAGCCACTCTCACCTACCACTCGATAGGGTTCTAGAAGCCTTTGTTGCTCCTTTGTGTGATATCTCATTATGGTTTTAATGGCATAGCCCTGATGACTGATGACGGTGAGGGCCTTTTTCATGAGCTTTGTGACCATTCACATATTCTTTTGTCAAGTCCCTAAGCTTTTCTCTCACATTTGTGGGAGGTGGAGTATTTGTCTTTCTATTATTGATTTGCAGGTGCTTGTTAGGTTTCATATATATATATATATATTCAGATAATTTTGCTGCAATAATTTTTTTTCCCCAGCCTGTGGCTTGCCTATGCATTTTTAATGGTGTCTTTTGATGAGCAAATATTCTTAATTTTGAGGAGGCCCAATCTATTAATTTTGTCTTTTATGATTAGTACTCTATCTCAAGGCAATGAAGATATTCTCCTACTCTCTTCTTCAAGGAATTTTATGATTCTGAGTTTCATATTTGCAGCTATGACCAACTCAAATTAATGCTCATAAATGGAATGAGAATTGGATTACAGTTCATTTCCAATTGTCCCAGCACCATCTGTTCAATATGTCTTGGCCATCCGTTTAGGATTGACTTGACACCTCGATCAAAACTCAATTTGCCATGTGTGTGTTTGTCTATTTCTGGAATTCCAGGTCTTCTCCACTGAACATTGTCTAACATTGTGTCAAAGTACACAGTCTTGATTGTCATAGCTTTATAAAATCTTAAAATCAGATAGGGTAAGTTTCTGAAATTATCTTCTCAGTGTTGTTTTGGTTATCTTAGATCCTTTGCATCCCACGTGAATTTTAGAATCAGTTTATTAATTTTTTCCCCCAAAAATTGGTCTTCTGGAATTCTGACATTGTTTTCAATCTATATATCAACTTATGGAAAATGAAAAATGTTGTTTCTACCCATCCAAAAACATTTTGTATCTTTCTATTTAAGTATGTAGTCTTTAATTTCATTCAGCCATGTCTTCTAATTTCAACGAAGAGGACTTTTACATATTTTGTAGATTTCTAAATATTTGATGTTTTTTGATCTTACTATAAATGCAATTTTTACTTCCATCTTATTATCAATTTTACAGAATCAATATATATCAATTTATACCAATTATATAGAAACATATACTGACTTTTATCCTGAAAACTTACGTCTTCTTGACAAATTGATCTTTTTGCCCATATAGAATGTCTTTATCTCTAGTAATTTTCTTTGTCTTGATATTAATATAGCTATTAACTTTTTTATATTTAATATTTACATAGTATATATATATTCATTCCCTTTTACTTTTAACTTGTGTTTTCTATAGACAGTTTATAGTTGGGTGTTGCTTTTTAATCTAGTCTAAAAATCTTTGCCTTTTAAGTGAAGCATTTGGTCAATTTATATTTAATATTATTATTAATGTTGTGCTTTAATTTCCCCAATTGGTGTTCATTTTCTTTTTTTTATTTTTTAAAGTTATTATTTATTTATTTGAGAGAGAGAGAAAATGAGCAAGCACAAGCAGGGGGCGGGGCAGAGGGAGAACCAGTCTTTCCACTGAGCAGGAAGTCCAGGTGGGGTTCCATCACAGAACCCTGGGATCATGACCTGAGCCAAAGGCAGAAGCTCAACCTACCGAGCCACCCAGGTGCCCCTGATGTTCATTTTCTATTTACTCCATTTTGTACTTTGCATCTCTGCAACTCCTTTCCTGTCATTTTGGGGAAGAAGTGGATATTACTGAGAATTCTATTTTGTTTTGTGTATTGTTAAGCTATATATTTTATGCAAAATTTTAAAAGTGGATCTGAATATAATGTGATCTGTATTTCTTTCAAATAGTAGGATACTTATTCATGAACAGTATAAAAATTGTATAGTAGTATTCCATGTACCCTTCCCACCATCACTTTTTCTACTTTACTTACTCTGTATTTGTCTTCTACTTTACTCTGATATACGTTAAAAACCTCACAATACATTGTTACTGTTTTTGCATGAAACACTTGGTCTTTTAAAGAAACAAATACATATAACATAAAATGATTTTTTAAAAAAGCTCTTGAGTTCCATTTGATACTATCTGCTTCAGCCTGAAGAATTTCTTTCTGCATTTCAATGATGATTGTATTGCGTAAACATTATCATTTCAGGTTTCTTCCATTTGAAAATATAATTATGTTGTCTTCCTTTTTTGAAGGACATTTTTGCTAGATATAAATGCTAGGTTGACAGATCTCTTTTGTTCTTTCAGCATTTTCAAGATGTCTTTCCTTTGTCTCCTGGCTTCCAAGTGAGAACATACACATCCTCTCCCCTGCTGTTCACTTAGACACATGTGTCTTTTTCCTCCAGCTACTTTTAAGCATTGCTTTTTACTTTTGGTTTTTAGTAACTGACTACGATATGGTTTTCTCTGTATTTATCTTCTTTAGATTTGCTAAGTGGCTTGGATTTTTCCTCAGTTTTACAAAGTTCTTAACTATCATTTCATCAAATATTACTTCTGCTTCATTGTCCTTCTTCTCTCCTTCTTGAACTATTTGCTATTTTCCCATAGATCTCAGATGGTCTTTGCTTTTCTTTTTACTCTTTTTGTCCACTTAGGTATTTTCTATTGTCTTTTTCAAATTTACTGAAATCTTCCTCTACTGTGCGCAATCTTCTCTCAACTTCATCTAATGAATTATTCCTGGTGTTACATTTTTCATTTCTAGTTTCTATTTAGTTTGATTTGAAAAATAGTTTTTGTACTTCTGCCAACATTTCCCATTTCTCTGTGAATGTTGTGCACCATTTCTACTGTATCTTTTATCTTCTCTATCATATATATTTTAAAGCCACACTCTGATGATTCCAACATTTGGTCCATCTCTGGACCTGCTTCTATTGCCTACTTCCTCTCTTGACCATGGATGCCATTTTCTTGCCTTGTATGTCTTGTAACCTTGAAGTATATGCCAGACATTTTATAGAACAGAAAAGAAGACTCTAAAATAATATTTACTTTCAGAAGGTTCAGGCTCCTTTCTCTGTCCATCTACTGGAGGTGGGCTGAGTGTGTTTGTTGGGTCTGGACTTTGCTGCTGTTTTAGTTTGGTTCAGTTCACCACTGGCTTGAAATATTTTGAGGGTGGGATTACAGCTTTCTTATCAGCAGGAACTGAACTCTGAGCACTATTCCAGAAATATGTCCGTGCTTCACATCCAAGCCACTAGCTTTCAGAATTGTTGCATGTATCACCATACTGTACTGCCCATTACAAGATTTGGGGGATTACTCTGTAGAGTCTCTTTCCTTTCTAGTCTTACCACCAACTGCTTTGTGTACCTCAGGAGGTATTTTGCAATCTTTCTTCCACATTTTCTATTCTTGAGAAAGCAGATGGACTTAAACTTAGGAAGGGCTTCAGTGCCTTAGAGTGGTTTTCTTAGCTCTTTGACCCACTGTCAATTTTTGATAATTAAAGCCTAGAGCTCCTGGGCAGAGAGAGTGTTCTCTGAGCTCTCCTGCAAGCCCCACAATCTTCCAAATGTAAAAGTCTAGCTTGCTTCAAGAGGTTTATCTTAGCTGTTTAAGTAAATATTTATCCTAAGAGGATGTGTCTCAGAGTCATTATTTAGAGATACTATCACATTACTACTTCAGAAGACATCTCTTTTGTAAAAATCATGCAACCCACACAAAGATGGTTTGAGAGTACACAGGCTAGTTGACATTGGTTCTATTAGGCAGAGAATGTATTAAAATATCATTATTTTAAACACCCTAACTATATTGCTTAGAAAGCTTTTTGGTCTAGTGTAACTCTGACACAAGGTAATTCTTGATTATATTCTTTGCTTCTTCATCGCTTACTAATGAAGCTTGAGAGCACCATGTGACTTCATTGCTTCAATTTTCTCAGTCTGTTCATTATCCACTCCAGGGAGAAATGTAAGAATTTATAAGTCTCTAAAGTACCTTGAAAACTTTTAAACAGGAACTACGTAAATCGAAGCCATCATTGCCATAGACACCTTCTATTTTAAAAAATTATTTTTATAATTAAACAAATCATAATAGTCTTTTCAGTGGTATAGTATTCATCACCAAGCAAATGAGAACGAGCTAATGATTCATGGATCTAGCTTCTAAGTTTCTAAACAAAATACTAATAAAATACAAAACTGGTTCACTTTAATTTTAAACTGTAATGATATCTACACATGGGAGCCCTCATAGAGCTTTTAAAATCTTGGAAGGAGAGAGAGTTTACAGAATTCCAGCTAGATATGATAGTTCACTTGAATCATGGTAGTCCATGGAATTGCATTTGTGATTATGCCCTCATGATAACTCATGGGAAAATAGCCATCTCTCATGTCATCCTGGAAAACAAAGTGCCTAGTGGCCTTGGTAAGGGCTTTGTTCCCTTTGAGGACAAAATTATTAGAGTGTTTGTCACCCAGCACAACAGGACCATTGAGAAGACTCCTTTTGATAGTGTTCCAAGGAGAAAACTGAAGTTCCAAATGGGCATGTCTATTATTGAAGCAGCTAAAAATGCTACTTTCGAATTAGGACATTTAAAACATGGTAGAAGTGAAAGTAAATTCCCGAAGAGTGTTCATCATTCCTTCTCTCAAGGCCCACATTCTGCAGTGGATACTTGGACATACTCTGAAATGCAGAGCAAATAGGAACCCAGCCTATAAATCAGTGCCTGTGATAAGTGGCAGTTCACCAGAGAATCTGTCTATATCCTTGGGGCATTTGTCCACAGGAGACTTTTGAATTTTGCTGTGCAGTGGTTTAAGGAGAAATAAGCATATTTTTAAAAGCCCTGAAAAATCTTCTTTTCTCCAAGCTACATTTTAATGTTATAGGGACCTAAATGTTTTGTCATTTCATGAAAAAAAAAAAAACCCAAAAAACAAAAAAACTATTCCTAGGCTCCAGTAAAAAATGCACTAGATCAGAGGTCTCCAAACTGTAATGGTATACCCCAATACATGCATATTTATTTATAAATTATATGCATATAGTATCATTATTAACTGGTATCTAAGGGCAAGATATACACTTGAGATTATAACCGTTTCTAATATTGCTATGCATAAAATGATAGTTGCAACAGTCTTCTTAGTAATTTCAATTTTGTTGGCTAAGTACCCGTGTTAGATCTTTTTACAGCTTGTCTGTTTGGGTTTTTTCTTAAATGAATATTGGCTGATGCTGAGCTCACTTGAAAAGTTAACAGTAGCAACTCTGCCAATGTCTAGTTGTTTGCCCATGCTTGCATTACAGGTATAACCTTTATTCCATGGTTTTCCTGCCATAACCTTTTAAAGTCACTTGCACTTTTTAATGAAGAACGGTCTTTCATTAAAATGGGTTGTAAAAGGCACAGACTTCCTAAATCTGGCACACATCAACTACAATCCGTCCCACAACACTGAACATTTGTATAGCACATGTGACATAGGATACTGTGACCTATGAACTAGATGAGAAGATCTAGGTCATTGCCAAGGCTAAGTATTAGGAAAAGCTAATTGACTTCATATTTTTAGATAGAAAAGAGGGACATTATAATATTTCCTTTCTGTATTCCATCCACTGGGCCCTGTGCCTCTACTCCGGAGCCCATTGGCTTCAATGACTCACATTTGAAAATGGAAAAAACAGAACACGATGAAACTAAAGAAAAGTGTTATTATTAATCCTCAAATACATCATGCTCCAAGGAAAAACCAAATTGAAAATCAAGAAAGATGACAACACAGTCAAGAATCAAACGACATTGATTTCTGGTGATACTTATACAAAGAGACAGGACGATTTCTTTCCCTGGAGAGAAGGGACCAGAATAATGTAGGAGAGGGAGAGGCGACTCCTGGGGGTATATGGGCAGCATGTGAGATATTGATGTGGCTGGCCAGGCAAGCATATAAAAATGAAGAGGAAGAATAAGACAGCGGATGAGAAGCAATTTTGGTAAAAATGAGAGTTAGAAATTCTGGGGCACCTGGGTGGCTCAGTTGGTTAAGCATCTGCCTTCGGCTCAGGTCATGATCTCAGGGTCCCGGGATGGAGGCCCACATTGGGCTCCAGGCTCAGTAGGGAGTTTGCCTCTCCCTCTGCCCCTCCCACTGCTCGTGCTCTCTCTCTCTAATAAATAAATACCTTAAAAAAAAAAAAAAAGGAAATTGAGTGGAAATCAAACCAGGGAAGAAAAAGTATATTTTAATTATGGGTGGGCCTAAGAATATGCTTTTGTCGTCATGATCCAGTGAAGAGAAGGGAGTTACTACCCCCCTCAGATACTGCTGTTAGCATTTATCTGATGGGCAAGATCAAGCCATCATCTGCAGGAGCATTTCATTACCATGACTCAGAGACATGACTTTCTCACTTCTTATCCTTGTATTCAGCTCAAGAAACAAGTCCTCTCCTCTGAAGCTCAGAGTCCCTTTTTGTGCCATGCTGCTCCTCTCTTCCCAGTCCCACCAAGATCCTAATTCTCAATTTCTGCCCGCCCACCCTCTCAGGCACCTTCAAGCCCTCCCCACAGCTGGCCCCCTCCGTCTTCAAACATGTACAGTTCTCTCCTCTCCTAGAAAATGTTCTTTTGACCCAGCTGCCCTCTCCAGCTACTGCTGAAATTTATATTTTTCCCTTTTGCTGCTGAACTTCTCAGATAAGCAGACTACGTCTGCTGCCTCCATTTTCCCTGACATGCCCTGGAACCAGGCTTCTGTTCTTACTACCCTGCGGAGAAGAATTCCCCATTGTTCTCAGGCAATCGCTACTATGGCCTCCTTATGTTTCATAGCTGTCTCCTATCACCGCTCTGCTTCCCTGTCCTTTACACCCCCAGTCTGGCTTTTTCCATTTCCTGCCCCGAATCCAGACTCCCTTCCTTTCTAGGTTCTTCACTACTCCTTTAGAATACCTCTCTGTTCAGAGCATTAACATTCCCGGCATGAAGACACAGAATGTTGAATTCCTCATCCTTACTTTTAAGTGTCTCCGATTTTTCCCATCCCCACTTAGCAAATCACTACTTGGTGCGAGAGAAGGGCTGGGATAAAAATTTGTTGAGTGAATAAAGAAATGAATGGACCTGTATTCTATGCTTGGGTCAAGAAGTATCCTTGTGGTTCTACCAAGTCCAGAGTTACTTTGTATCTCTATTATGTTAATAAATTATAGCCATTTGGTTGTGGTGGGTCACCGAGTCGCTCTATATAATTAAATGTGCCAAGACACTTAAATTCACATTAACTAGCCACTAAACCTTAAATTGCAGTATGGGATCACTACTGGTATACAGCAGGGTTGAGTCTAGCAGTTCTTCATGGTTGCATTCTTGGGCAAACTACATGGCAACTACTCTCTGGGCCCATTTTCATTCTATCATTAAAGCACAATGAACTACAAAAAAAAAAAAAACATTACAAGCATATACATCCGACAAGAGTTGCCAAAAAATGGGGTGGAATGCTTACAAGGTAAAAATCATAAAACAGAGGCAAGGGGGATGATCTTGACTCTCTTCTCTTTCCACCTTTGATAAATTTCAACCAGTTTTGTCCTTGGGTCGCCTGAAGCCTGGCTTGTGTTGAAGCCTTTCAATTAACTCCCTAATATATTGAAGCTTTTCTCTGGGAGTGACATTCACTACTTTCTCTTTGAAAGCGCTTGCCAATCGATAGCAGTGGCGATGAACTCAAAGTCATGAATATGGTGATTATGTGGCTTTTGTGCTTGCCTGACTAAGCAGCTTCCCTCCAAGGAAAACTTGACAAGCCTAAAGTTCCTACATCCCTTGCCATATGATATCCCTGAGTCTCGATATGGTTGATTTAGTACAGAATGAAAATCACATACACCCTTCTCCTTCTCCCCAACAGCTTACTCTTGAGGTACGTAAGCTTAGCAGAATGTGAAATCTGTGAACGAGCCTTCCTTTCTGGCTAGAGGCCTCCATCGGCCAGTTTGGAAGCTAATGTCACAGGTTCCTTTGATGAAAAGCCAAAATTCCATAAAACAACCAAGTGAATAAATGTAATACAGGACAGAGCCTTATAAAAACAATGATATAATGTACTATGCTGCTCAATTTTAAAATCCCTTTCAGTTCTAGGAAGCCTTGTATCAGGATTCCCAAAATTAACCTTTTGCACTAAACGGAACAGTGCACACGCCATGGCTTTGTTTATTGTTGTCTACCACCTGTCCCTCTTTCTGGTTGGGGCCCCCATCTTTTAATTTAGATCTCCACCATACTGCACACTGTGAAATATATAGTCATGCATTAGCATTCACCTATCTCCTGAACAATTCATGTTGGCCAGGGAGGGAGGGAGGGAGTGGATAAAGTAGTGACCAAACTAGTGAAATAATGTGTAAGTCAGGAATCTCCAAACTGCAAGTAACACAAGTCCAACCCAAACTTGTTTTGATTCCTTCTTTCGTTCAACTAATATTTATTCAGCACCTATCACATGCAGATGCTGCACTAGATGCTTAGAATATATCAGTGCACCAAATACAGCAAGAGCCCTTCCTTCTCCTGGGGAGCTTGTATTGAAGTAGAGTGGGAAAGACATTATGCAATAAACATAATAAGTCATGAGAAAATATAATAGAAGATTATGGAGGAGAAAAGGCAAAAGAACAGGGTCAATGGTACTGGAGAGTTGGTGGCAGGAGATTTTAGGTTAGGATGGCCTCGGGTGAAGGTAAGTTGGGTAAAGGCCTGAAATAAATGAGTGAGCCATGCTAGTGTGAGGGTGATCAAGACAGAGATGGCAACGCCATCTCTGCAAAGCTCCTAGAGTGTACTCAGGCCTGACATGTCAAGGTTAAGGCCAGAGTGGCTAGAGTAGAGGGAGCACAAGGGAAAAATGGTAGAGGAAGAGATCAGAGAACTGATAAGGGGTGTGTGTGTGTGTGTGTGTGTGTGTATGTTTGCGCGCGCATGGGCACGCAGTTGAGTGGAGTATTATCATGAATGAAATTTTATGGAAAGAAATGAAGTTTCACATGTCCATGTGAAATGGACAGCCAATGTTAATGCAGTGTTCTGAGCAGAAGAATGACATAATGTGACTTTCGTTTTAAAAGACTCCCCCTGCTGGGGCACCTTTCAGTTTCTGGTTGGTTAAGCGCCCGACTCTTGATTTCAGCTCAAGTCATGATCTGAGGGTGATGGGATCCAGCCCTGCCATGGGCTCTGCCCTCACCATGCAGTCTGCTTGGGATTCTCTCTCTCTCCTTCCACCCCTTCCCTGCTTGCACACTGCCTCTTTCTTCCCCTCTCTCTAAAACAAACAAATCAAATAAATCTTTAAAATAACTAAATAAAAGATTCAGTCAGCTTTATGTGAGACAAAAATCAAAGCAGGGAGACCAATGAACAGGCTATTGTAAAAATAAAGGTGAGAGATGGGGGTGGCTTGAAGCCCAGAGATGGTACTGAGATCATGAGTTTATAGTTTAGATACTAGCTACACTAGAAAGTAGAATCAAGAAAATGTTCTGATAGATGAGACTTGGGGTTGGAGAAAAGGAAGGAGACGAGGATAACTTCAAGGGTTTTGGCTTGAGCAGGTGGAAGTGGCAGGGGCCATTTAATTAAGATGGGGAACACTGCAGGTAGAACCAAGAGCAGAGGAAAGGTTAGGAGTTCCATTTGGGGCATTTCAATTAACAATGTCTATTAGGTATCTAAACAGACATTGAGTAAGCAATTAGATATGCAAGTCTGAAGTCTGGATGTGAGATGCAAGCCAGAGCATAGTTACGGCTTTAAACTAGAATGGCCAACAGCAACCCACTTTGCGACTGCAAAGTAGTTAAATGGTATATGACACAGCTCGGGTGTCCACATTAATTTGCATGAAATCATGCTGGTGCCGATAATAAGGGGAGACAGCACGTAGATCTGCTTTCACCACCTTCTACGTGTATTCTGAATATCTGTTAAATAGAAAAATCTCCTTCTTACACTGACCCCCACTCCCCAATTACCATTTTTTCTCCAAAGCAATGAGTACTAATAAAATGAAGCATCATAGAAAGGTATTTCCCTAAAAATTTAAGTGGTAGTTCCTCTGAGATGAATTTGGATGAAAACAGCCATCTGTCACTCTTGGATTTTCCTGTAAGCACATATACATACGTGTGTGTATGTGTATGGGTGTTAAACATATGTAACAAATGTATGTTTTGGAGACAATAACTTACATGTTAATTTATTACCACTGAATCAGTTTCACTGACTCAAAAGTAAAATGACCGATACAATGTAAAACGCTGCTCTCACTCACAGTTATGGGAATAAAAGTTAGGGATGCATTTTTTTCCAAGAGTGATTTTCTAAAATGTACATGTTCACTTCACCAGCTCAAACACAGGTACTGTGACATTTAAGCTAGTGTAAAGCTGTGCTAGTTTTAAGTACCTGTAGTCTCACAGTGTTGTACAAAACACGTTCTCATTCTATCTCTACAGCACAGGAAGCTTGGAGCCAAATTTATCCTGAAATAATGAGGAGCTGCAGAAAATGTTCCTAAACAACACACAATAGAGCAACAAATCTTTGCTGTCCTGGGATGGCAAAAAAAAAAAAAATTAGGAAAGTACAAGAGCGGGTTCAGAAAACCAACACCAGGAATCAAATGCAGCATTTGGTGAGAGGCAAAAATTGTTTGTTGTGAAAGTGACCTAGCATTTAAGAGAAGCGCCCCAAAAATCTTCTCATAGGCAGATTCAGCCTAAGACCTATGAAATTTCTCTGAATTTTAATTTCCCCCTCTGGAAAATAAAAATAACATTTTCCCTGAAAAGTGGGAGTGAAAAGAGAAAGTATATGAAAGACCCTGATAAAATACCATTCCCTAACATGCCATTCAATGCCATGAATAATTTTATTAATTATAATAATCTCATTTCCCAATATTAATTTCATACTCAACAGAATTAATATTCAACTGAATTCCTGTATCAGGAAATCCTGATAAATGTCCCATCAATAATTCTATTAAATGTATATAACACTTGTCTCTGCCAAACTTGAGATGAACATATACCTCTATGTCTTTCCTTTCGGCAACATAAAAGCTATTTTATGACCCAATTCACTGACCTTCAAGCACCTGATTTCGCAGAGCATGGGTCTTAAGAGGATGAGGTACAAGAATTTCAAAATATATAACTTACTGAGCTAACTTGGGTGCTGACAGGAAAACCTTAGACTATAATTATTCTAACAATAGCATCAGGTTACAAACTCCCTCCCCATGTGGGGTCAAAAGCTTCCCCTAGAAAGGCAAAGGTTCCTCAGTGAACACTCAGCAACATGGCTCATAAAAAATTCATTATATTGCCCTTCTCTTCCTGCGGTAAGACAATGTAAAATCAGGAATTGTCCCAGTAGATCCTTCTCACAGCATTGAGAAAATGAACTTGGAAACACATACATACACACGCTGACCGAGTATGTTGGGTTTGATGAGGGAGTTGTAGGCAAAGCATGTCACGTGCCTTGGATCAAAGGTGCCACGCATTCAATGGCAGCCTCTCAACACCAAGGCCCGCCATATGCATTGCTAGGAACCGCCACGGCAGAGTTATGAGAAAGGCGGGTGGAATGTCGAACATGTTGAGAATAGGCATATAATTATTCGCCAAACTTCAGGAAATAAACATTCACTTTCAAAAAATTGTTTTCAGCTGCTTTAAAGCCAAGTGACAGCTAAATTACAGTTCGGGGAAAGAAAAGTTTCCATTTTCTAATTTGACGCATTTTGTTGCATCGTCCTACATTATCCAGAATCAGGCCTGCCACATCCTGTCAGGCTTCAAACCACAGGCTGAAAGCCCCACGCCGCTGAAAGAGCTGTTTGTCCAGCCACACAGTGTGCTAAGTGTTCTGGGAGAAAAGTGTCTGGGGACTCGGAGCAATTCGTTTGGTTAACATTCCTAGGATTTCCACAAGTGCTTTTGGCTGTACGTGCTGTGACTGCTCCTTCTGCATCTTCTTTGGGCCAAGCGGTAATATGTTTATGGAAACTCTGCTGGCCCTGCCAGGGAACAGCCCCAGACTCACATTCTCCCATGGTCTGGCCAGGACAGGAGGATGGGGAGGCGGAAAGAAGAAATGGTGGGATTCAGAACAGCCAGTCTTAGGTGCTCGCAAGCTGGTCGGTTGCTGTCAGGAAAATAAATAACGGGTTGATATCTGATAGTCTAAGAAGGAAGAAAGGAAATTAAGTTTTTATTAAAAGAGGTAACAGAAATGCTATCTGCCAGGCAGTTTCCTATGGCCCACTGAGTCCAGTGATGAGGATCTCCTGTCCTATAAATGGTGGACTATCATTATTTTTTACCCCCAAATGATATCCATGCCTTGAAAAACCATTTATCTTTTTAAAATTGTGAACAGCCCAAATAATTTAGGATAGGAAAAAAAAAAGATGAAGCAGAGGACTTGTTCAAAATGAGGTAGACATCTTTATTAGCACAAATTAAAGGTGTTCCTATGTAGCTGCTTCTTTCAGGACACTGGAATGGGAATAACCAAGAGGTCCCAAACAGCACCTCTTCACACTTCCCCAATTTCACATGAAAAATCCCTGGGTTGCAGTGAAAACAGTTTTGTTTTGTTTTTTTCCTAAGTATGTTTTTAAACTCAGATATTATGAGCCATGTTTGGCTGGTTACATGATTCATGGTGGTGAATCCTTCAGTACTGGTGAAGTAGAAGATTGGCAGACTTCAGTGTAGTCAGTTTACACTCCAATTATCAATTTAATGGGTTATTTTGGTATGGAAAGGTCTGAAGCTTCAGTGACGAATGAGAAAATAATTGTCTGGGGGCATGAGAGCTATGTAGTGTGGCTTTGGATATTAAATAAAGTTATTTTTAGAGAACCAAAAAAACTATATTACATTTTCTGCCAAAAAGCATTGTTAATATCTGAATTTATTTTCAAAAAACATTTAATCCATTTATTTATTTGAGAGAGAAAGAGAGAGAGCAGGGGGAGGAAGAGAGGAAGAGGGACAAGCAGACTCTGTGCTGAGCATGGAGTCTGATGCAGGGCTTGATCCCAAGACCCTGAGATCAGGACCTGAACCGAAATCAAAAGTTGGACACTTAACTGATTGAGCCACCTAGGCGATTCCTGAATTTATTTTAAAAATTCTAAGAAAGAAATACAACATAAGTCACACTTAAATTACACTTAAAAACATTGGGGGAACAGAGCATGATAAAAATAAACTTAGTTACTACATGTGTATTCTTTATTGAAATAAAGGAGTTAAAATCAAGCTTGTCTCAGAATATGCGTAGCTCAGTTTATACATTCAAGAGGAAACCTGAGAACATGAATTATTAAAATGTCTGAAGAAAGAGATGAATTATGGAAACATAAGACATTTAAATAAGTTTTAATAAGATGTCTCACTAAGATGGCTCTGTAAATTCACACTTAAACACATAACCTCTTTTCCAAAAAATAAGGCAATGGCAGATAAAATCAATTAGAAATAACTCAGCTTAAAGAACAATACAAATATATCCATGTACTACAAGTATAGAAATGCAAAGGAAGAGTAGAGCTGAAACTCAGTGCTTTCTGGGTTCTGGGACAGGTTGGCCAAAATTGTGGCTCCAGAATTGTGGCAAGGTGAGCAGGATCTAGAAATACTTCATGTGCGACAGCAGGTGGAAGCCAATCTTAATATCTAAAGCCAGAAGCTGAAGCAAAGACTCTCGCCAAACCCAACATGAAAAGAGGCCAAAGAAAATCACTGTTGACAACCCAGAAAATCAACAACTAAAACATTGATTTATTACAAATAAAATTAATTTGGGGGAGCTCAATTGGCAGTCTTTAAAATGAGGATACTTATGATGTTCAGTTCATCTTTTTCAACATGGAAAATAAATTACAAAATAAAATGTAGAGAAATAAACAATGAAAAAAGTGCCTATGTAAAAAGCTTACTAGAAGCCTTAGGAATAAAAAAAAAAACAAAAAAAACCAAAAAACCCATGATCTTAAAAGTCTCAATAAATTGTATAAATGCTGAAATAATCACAAAGCCAGAACTAAAGAATTTTTTTGGAAGATTTTATTTATTTGAGGGGCGGGGGTGCGGATAGGGGCAAAAGGAGGGAGAAAGAATCTTCAAGCTGAGCGCAGAGCCTGACACAGGGCTCAATCCCAGAGCCCTGAGATCGTGACCTGAGCTGAAGCTGGATGCTTAACCAGATGAGCCACCCAGGTGCCCCAGAACTAGAGAATTTTAAGAACTGATGAGTTCACTTGAAGTGCAGCACAGAGATAAATAAAATAAAGAGCAGTTAAGAGGCAGAGGATAATCTGAGATGCTCTAATGGAAGTCCAAATTGATTTCTAAATGAAAAGAGGGGAAAAAATTATAGATGAACAGTATTTGAAGATAAATAGCAGAGACATTCAATCGCTGAAGAAGCCCATGAATCTTCATACCAGAAATGTCTTCTGAATGCCAAAACAGATACAGAACAATAAATTCCACATCTAGAAACATACTGCAAGATTGCAGATCATTAGGGAAAAAAGAAAAATCTTAAGCTACCAAAGAGAAAAGACTGTGTAGCCTACCAGGAATAATCCTTAAGCTGGGAAAATCTT
Source organism: Mirounga angustirostris (assembly GCF_029215605.1). Classification (NCBI taxonomy): domain Eukaryota; kingdom Metazoa; phylum Chordata; class Mammalia; order Carnivora; family Phocidae; genus Mirounga; species Mirounga angustirostris. The sequence goes on from NW_026991715.1 coordinate 19,908,766, forward strand.
CATGCAGCAATAGCTGAGGCTAGAAAACAATCTAATAATATTCAACAGTATCTTCCAAGTGCTGAGAGAAAATAACTAGTAACCTAAAATTTTATACCCAGCTAACCTATCACGTAAGAAAAATAAAAATAATAACAACAATAACAAGAATAGCTAACTTAAGAGAGTATAAAGAATGTATTTTAGCCAGCAGAAAAATAAGGTGAAAACTTACTGGGTGAAAAAGAAAATGTTAAGCAGAAGTTGATAAAAATCCATCAGTACATTTTTTATTGACAGTTAAAATGAGAGCTACTTTTAAAATGTAAAACTAAGCTCTAACATGTAAAATTAATCCCTCCCCACTAATAAGAAATAATCTACAAAAATATATATTTATGTATTATCCAAAGAGAAAATAATTATCTCCAGTAAAAATTCCTAAATATTTCTTATTTCTGGCTGTGATGCCATAAGCACTCCACATTCATACTCAAGACTTTTGCGCTTGTTCTTCTCCTGGTTTGGAAATGTATCCCCATAAATTTCCTCATAGCTTTTGTTTCTCACTTTCATTCAAGTCTCTGCTCAAATATTTCCTTTTCTGAAGTTAGAGGCCAGACAGAAGGTCTATTTGAAATAGTCCCTCTTTTATTTGCCACCACGTGACAGTATACCCTCTTTGATTTAAGCCTCATAAAGAGATTCAGCTAATTCTTGTGGAATGAGTGAATGGAAGAATAAATGAAAGAAAAACAACTAAAATAATTGTAGTAGTGACCTTTGCAACCAAATACTTTCTGAAGTGTTTATTCAAATAGTACTGTAAACTAATACAGTATTTGAATAGCCTTTGTAAATGTTATTTTAAGTACTGTGATATTGCCAACTATCCAGAAAAGCAATGGACCATGTTTACACAGCAAAATCAAGCTGCATTCCATACGTTATCTCATTTAGTCCTCATGAAAGTGTAACCAATGGAAAAAAAAAAATGAAACTTAAAAAAGATAATGTCGGTTGTTCAAAGCTATTGAGGTAGTGAGTAGTAAAATAAATAAGGTAACAGAGGCCTACTTGACTCTAAATTCAGTGCCTTTTCTGCCACACTGATCTTCCTACTCAAATGCCTCCCAAGTACCCTACTTTGTGGGAGGTAAAATGCCTAACTATTAGCCATGCTTAATTCAGCATCATCATTACCCTTTGCAATTTCCACATCACAGAGGAGAGACTACATTTCCCAAAATCCCCTTCCTTCCATGATTCCAAGTTACCATTTGCCAGTGAGTAGCTTTCACATGAAATCGGGAGAGTGGGAGAGGGAAAGATGGGCATTGTTTCCCAGACATTTGCAACGGGACATATGGACAGTGATGAGATTCATAGCAGCTTACCAGGGAGCTGTTGAGAACGAACCGCTTTATAACTTCAGGCTGAGATCGAGGTGGCTCCTCTGATCTTTGCTTCCCTGGTTCTTCCAATGTAACCCTGCAACTGTTCCATTAAAGCCCTTTATACCTGGGCACATAGAGTGGGGTCTCAGTTCCTGACCAATCCTGAATACATGCATTTTGCATGTAATATTTTATTTTTATGACAATCTCTCTTAATGTTGTACCAGATGAAAACATGGAGGTATAAAAAATTGTGGCTCTAGATCATGATAAATGACCAGGAGTTGATCTCTCAAGCCTATGCTGATTCTGCTTAAACTGGGGCCGCAACTGGGGGAAAATGTTGAGGCATTTGGGCTCAGTGTGAGAAACAAGGTCATAATATCATTAACGGTGCAAGGGTGTGGAAGCAGGAGGTGGTGGCAAATGTATTTATCAGTCATGTGTTAACATACCAAGGCAATGATAAAATGACAACTCTGGTTTAGCCCTCAGTGACCCAGGTTGGTCCTCTAGAAAGTCACACTTTCATTGGACAACTGTTTAGCCCTCTGCACAAACCACAATCAAAGATGTCGTCTCTTGTGTTAGACACTGTAAATTAGCTATAACATGTTTTACTTTCATATTTTTAAAGGTCTCCCAATCATTTTTTATAGCCCATTCAATTACAATAAACCTTAGTGGGGAAATAGCCCTTCTTCTAAAAGGTATTTATAGTAACGTGTTCTTTCCTGAGCTTAGATAAAACAGAGGCTTTTACGAAAAGTCCTTGGTCACTCAGTCAAATGTGTCATTCATCCCACGGTGCTGAGGAACCTTGCAGAGAAGCCTGCCTCATACGTAAGATCAATAATAACTGTAATGTACTCTGTACAGGCAAGATTGGGTATTTCCTTCATGAAAGACTAAAAGACTGCAGAAAGAATAGTGTTACTGTTTCCCAGCACTTTTATTCTTGTTTTACAAGCAATATGCAATTTAATTTGGATTTAACTTCCGCATTCAGTAATCTGTAGTTCTTTCAGCCTGCTGATATGAAGGAAATGGCAAATCAGAAGAGTCTGGTAAATGTGCATTCTTAAACATAAGGCAGGCATTATGAGATCTACCATGTGTCCGATCTTTGTTCTTGGTTCATTGGGCCATGATTCATGTCAAATCATTTATCTTATTTTTATTTCAAGACTACAGTTGATACATGATGCAGCTTAGCAGTTAGAGAAAATGATTAATAGGCCTCCTTAGCTTCTGATGAATGGGTGGGAATATAAAAATGGAACAAAACCAACAACCACCACAGAATACACAACTAGTGATCCATAAGTGGAAGTGCAGTTTCGCCTGTTTCTGGGAAAAAGGCAACCATCTGATGAGAACCCGTCGTTTTCCTGCTTGGGGCTTTTGATTCAGAAGTCAATTTATATTCTTAATTTACTTTCTGATAATGCAGTCGATCAGTACTATATTTTAACCAGATTGTGTCGCAGAGGTTTTTAAAACTGCTTTCTCTATGTGTCTAATTTGAGGTTAATGGGTGCTTTGGTTCAGCGAGGGTGTCTAATGTCTCTCGTTCCCATTTCCCAAGCAGAACGTTTGGCCCACAATTTGTCAGGTGATTATAATCTGCTTATATCCATTTAGGTGGCCACTGCATTGCCCGCAATCTGCACCATTAATCAACTTGCCTACTCGGTTGTTAAGGGAACTGAAAACATCAGGTCAGCTATTTTTTCCAATCTGGTGTTTTTCATGTTTTCCCCACTTTATCATGTTAGTTACTTAATTTCTCTGTTTTGCATTCACTTTTCCACTCACAGCGGAAAAATACATCAGTGTTTCAGTGTTACCGTATTTTTTTTCAGCCTGGCAATGCCTTTTAACCTGACCTTGATAAGCAGACTACTAAAATTTTCACAGTGAGAGGTATAGGAGGGCTCTAAAAACAAAAAAAAAGCCCCAAAAAACCACAGGTTAGTTCAGCAGCATGGGAAATAATGAAAGCAGGATCAGTTTTCTATTTAACCACCAAAAATTATGCTGATGTATTTCCACTATCACTGTATGTCATACTTAGTGGAAAGACTTAAGTAAATATTAATTATCACTATAATATTCCTGACGACTTTGGCTCTGTCTTCACAGGTAAAACTGAGGAGAAAGCTGGGAAATTATCAACTGGGTTTCATTCACAAAGACAAGCTTGTATAAAAATATGGTCAAGCCATATGGCCTTGTCCTCAATTAAGAAAAAAATTCTTTCTTTAATCCTTTTCAACCTGTTTTTTTTAAAAATACTAATTCAACGTATATTTGATGGGTACTTAATGTGTTACAGGCTTTTAGATATTCAAGGGATAAAAACGCCCTTACGTTCTGGAAATGGAGATTCACGGAGCGAATTCAATCCCTCGCCCCCTCCTCATCCCCTATCCACTCACCAAACTGTACCACTGAAAGGGTGATACCTTGAGGCACCTGGGTGGCTCAGTAGGTTAGGCGCCTGCTTTCCAATCGGGTCATGATCCCAGGGTCGTGGGATCAAGTCCCTTGTAGGGCTTCCTGATCAGTGGGGAGCCTGCTTCTCTCCTCCCCACTTGTGCTCTCTCTGCCGCTATCTCCATCTCTCTCTCTCTCTCTCAAATAAATATTAAAAAAAAAAAAAAAGGAAAGGGTGATACCTCTATGAAAAATATAGGAAGCTATATAAATTATGAAACACACTCATGATGTCTCCAGCTAAGTATAAAACTGTGTACACTTTGCAAGAGAGAAAAACAGGTTCAAAATTTATACAGGGGTGCCTGGGTGGCTCAGTTGGTTAAGCATCTGCTTTCAGCTTAGGTCATGATCCTGGGGTCCTGGGATTGAGCCCCGCATCAGGCTCCCTGCTCAGTGGGGAGTCTGCTTCTCCCTTGCTCTCTGACTCTCCCCTCTGCTCATGCTCTAGCTCTCTCTTTCAAATGAAAAAATAAAAAAATCTTAAAAAAAATAAGTTTATGACTATAGCCTTTTAGGAGAGATGGATTACTATACCATCCAGGTTGTATGTACTATACCCCCATTCCAAGCTGTTCCTCCCTGTATATTCCAGGAAAGACAGAGAAGCCAGACAGCCTTGATAAAGACAAGGACAGAGTATCATGGGCATGTACAGAGCACCAGCTAAACAACAAATCTATCTGAGACTCCTTGCTTCAGTAGGAATGGATGTCCTCTAATGTAACACGTAGTTTCCTCTTTTCCTTGATCAAGAGACTGGATCTCTAGGAGACAGTGGCAAGAAATAAGCTGTAGGCATTCACTTACTAAATGTTTGCTCATCGTCTATTATTCATTGGACATATGTTCAATAAATATTTCCTGAGTATCTATCATGTGCTAGGCATATGGCATTTACCAAGAATCCCTTACGTGCCAGGTGCTATTTTAGCATCAGTGACACTTCTATGTCCTTGAGAAGGAAACTGAAAATTCTAGGAAGAACTTCAAATTCATTCTTTTCCCCCCACCCACTGAAAAGTTAGAAGTCTTCTTCTAACTTCTGTTTGGGGAAAAAAACCCTTCCCATTATGAATATTATACATTAAATAACTTCAATTAGTTCTTTCTAGCTTGTAAGCCACTGTGAAGGAGAATAAAGAACACCCCAAGCCTCAGGCAAATTCTAGATGACACCTAAAAATACTTCTGGCAGAGGATATTGAGAAGACACCACAGAAAAGTAACTCTTGGATCACCTTTGTTTCTACAGTCCTGGAAACTTGCAAGACCAAAGACTTCCCTTAAAAAAAAGAAAAAGAAAGAAAAAAAGGTAAACTTTGAGTTGTTTCACTTGAATGAAATGCAATTTTACCTGATAGGATTCTTTTCTTCTTTCAGGAATTTAATTGAGGAGACTGGTAACCCCTGAAATGTCAGATATATAAATCATATTAAAACCACTTTGAAATTTGTGGGGAGCAATGAAATAGATCCCAAGACCACGAAAAGAGTTCAGCTAAGTGACCAATCTAAAATGTACAGCAGGTAAGAAAGAAGATCCAAGCTTAATTAAAAGAAAATACCCAGTTTCCTTTTTCTACTTTTATATATTTGTCTCTTCACTCAGCTAGAGTTTCAAAGTAATTTTCTGTTTCTTTCCATTGAGATTTCTTCTTTTTTTTCTTCCTCCCTCTTCTTCAGACAGGTTGTCATGAGTTTAGAGTCTACTGAAAAGAGCTTAGCTTCATTAAAAACTCAACCAACTCCCTGCTTCTCAAATATGTGATAAAAAATTCTTCCTGTGTTAAGTCTACAACATACTATTTTTTGGAGGATTATATTATACCAATGATATTGTTCCCAATTCAAATTTTAAAATGGTTTGGGGCCACTACCTTCACATTTCATAGAAAAGGAAAGAAGTTTACGACTCAGAAATTTAACAGGTGCTTCGAATAACACATTAAAAAAGGAATCATTCCTTGTGATTCAAGATCATACCATTTTTTTAAAATGGAATTCACTTGAAGTTCTGTAAGTAGCACATATTTCATGTTATATAAAGCAATGCAATATTGCATAACCTTTCTATCATCTGCCTATATTGAATTTTTGCTATTTATCACTAGTAATGACATCTTTGCTAACAGACTAAAACAACTTTTAGAAATGTTCACTGAATTGACACAGCCACTAGACATCTGCTTTTCCCAATCTTGCTGTCCTACATTATTACCAATCTCTGAAATACATTTCAGCCAGCACTACTGTTTGTTGTGTGAACAGGAAGAATGTTATGGCCGGGCTGGGGGGTGGGGTGGGGTGGGGAGGCGGGGAGGCGGGGAGGCGGGGAGGCATTGAATTGTCTCCGGTATCAACATCTCAACAGTCAAAGTCAAAGGGTGCTTCCTCATTTTGCTTCTTCCAGAGCTGACCCTACTTCAGGACAGCATGCACCGACCCAAGAGGTTCTCAGAAAGGCCTTACATACTACCTGTATCTCAAGATAGTCTGTCTGTGGGAAAGGAAGACAAAGAATAAATCTGATGGCTCCTTTTCATTCAATGAATCTCTCTGCTCCAAGTCTGCCCTTTGGAACGTTCCTATCCTTCCATTGATCTATTTGTCTCTGTCCTGCTCTGGGTAACAACCATGCGAGCTAGAGGCCCCAGGTCTAAGTTTGGCCAATGTGCGCGTGCCATGACCAACACTCTGTGCAGGGTTTCTAAACCTGCACCCACATCTGCAAAAGCAGTGCAAGCCATCAGTAGGGCTGCCCAGTAAGCCAAGCAAATGCATCTCAGTAGTGCCGAAATTGACCCTGTACAAAGAGTAAGTCTAGATTGAGAAAGCTGATCACCCCAGGGGGGACTAGGTACTTCCTCCTTTGTGTTTCCGTAGCACCTGATATATGCCAATATTTTTATTTTAACCCACTGAATCATAATTAGTTACTTATAGGTCTGTCTCTCCCCAAAAGATGGTAAACTCCTAAAGTAGGGTGACCTTACTTCTGGATTTGACTGAGTATTGGTTTCATTCCAGTTCAGATCAGTTAACACTGGATAATTATTTTAATTATCTCTTTTACTGCCAAAGAGTCCTGGTTTGGATAATGAATTACAGGATTACCAGAGTCATAGGACATGGGCCATGTCTTGTTCAATAGTGAAAGTACATTAATACCTAGTATAATGTCTGGATCAGCACACGTGTTCAAATAAGGATACGATAGTTTTTTTAAAAAAGGAAATAATGACAAGACTGAACACCTTGGATAATTTGGAATGTTAAAATGGAAAAGCAAAAATCTCAACAACATTTGCTACATTGAGAAACACAATTGGTTTCACAGAATTTCATTGACAGAAGGCAAAAATGTTAAAATTTAAGCACCTGTCTCTATGTAGACTTCCAGTTTTGGTTACCAAGAGAGCTGTAAGAAGGAAACAATATTAGTTGACAAATAAGTTTAAGAGCTAGAACTTATCCTGTGGTGATTCTGTGGCAGACACTGAGCATTTCACGTGCTGGCAGACATTTCTCGTGCCCACCCAGTAAGTATTCTCTGATTTTGTTTGGAGTGGAAATGTGTCCAACCAAATGTCCCCTCATGTTCTACCTTCCATTGCAGCAAGGGGTTGCCATGAGATGCATTAATAGTCTCGGAAATATAGTAGGAAACTACTCAAAAGATTTTTGAAAAAGGAGAGGCTACCTCCTTCTCATTCAACTCGCAGAAGTGACAGCAACCTCACAACCATAAACATGAAAAACACCTTAGTAGATGCCCCGGTCCTGTTCTGCCAAATTCCACGCTTATCATGTTGTGAGAAATGAATCCCTAACTGTTAAAGCCACCATTACTTGAATTCCTGTTGCCTACCCAATTTCCAACTGATATATTACGGAATTCCTCCAATACCCCATGGGGTGGAATCATATGAAATTTTGACCTATAAAAATGGCAAATGCATTCATTCATTCATTCATTCATTTTTTTCAAAATTCATTTACCAAATAGTTATTGAATGCCTATGTGCCAAACACTAACACGTGATGGTCAGCTGGAAAACAGTACCCCTGGGGCGCCTGGGTGGCTCAATCAGTTAAGCGTCTGCCTTCGGCTCAGGTCATGGTCCCAGGGTCCTGGGATCGAGCCCCACATCGGCTCCCTGCTCAGTGGGGAGTCTGCCTCTCCCTCTCTCTCTGCTGCTCCCCCTGCTTGTGCTCTCTCTCTCACCAATTCAAATAAATAAAAACTTAAAAAAAAGAAAAACAGCACCCCTTATTTTCAAATGTATTACCAAAATATTACTGTTTAGCCCCCCATTTCATAAAACTAAATTACTCAACTAGTGACCCACATGCAAAGGATAACTACTTGAGCATTGAGTCAGACGTGGTAAGATGAAAATTATATACAGAAATTAACTTAAACCAAACAGATAATTTCCTTTTAACATCAATATGGGAGGACTTTGAAATTCAATATCCTGTACAGTGGCTGTTACAAATTTCAGAAAATTGGAACTCTATAAAAATAGGGGAAAAAGACAAGGGCAATTCTTCAAACAGCCTGCAGTTTCGAAAGGGAACACTGCGATTCAGGATTGACTGGTGAGGTAATTCAGTTCCTCTACAATTTATCTTTAAGATGCAGGCCATGAACTTGGGACACCAGCTTCAATCTGAATTCACATCCAAGTGATTTTTGTTTGTTTTATAGCCAAGAACAACTAGCCTTGGCAGAAAGCTCTGACACACAAATGTTAGTTCCCAAACAGTACCCAACGTGTCTCTGAAGAACTGTGGTCAGACATGCTAATAAGTTTCTTATGGGGAAAAATAACAACCTTGGACTTAAGATCTTAAAAACATCAAAAAAAAAAAAAAGAGTGACTTTAGTTGACTTTTAAACACTTTTATAAAATTGGCGGTATTTCTCTTTATTGTTTAATTTTTAAAATTTTTCTTAATACTCTTTCTTCTACAAATTCTTGATTTGGGAAACCAAGTATACTTTCCACACATCTACACAGAAAGAATATTCTACTGGCTCAGGAGATGAAGCAATAATTTTGAGATTTAAGGATTGTAACATTGAACTTGAAAAATGGAGAGAAAATCCAGTCTTGCTTTGTAAGATTTTGAGAGAGATTATGAGGATTACCTAATAAGACCACATGTTATTTTATCTTTGCAACTAGAGGGACTAAAAAAAAAAGAAAAGAAAAGAAAAACTGTTAGTGAGAAGACTGAAGGTTTTCACTAAATATTTAGTAATATTTGAATAAAAATGTCATATTATAGATTTATGGCTCACGTGTATTAGTTAGCTAATCCCAAGCACTAGCAGATGATAGGAATCTATTGTAGATAGCATAGATGTTGAAATACCTCTTTCCCTAGGACCCAGTGTTTGTTTGGGTGCTTTCTGGCTTTATTGAGGTTATCAGCTTATCAGAAAAGTACTGGGGCGCATGGGTGGCTCAGCTGGTTAAGTATCCAACTCTTGGTTTCGGCTCAGGTCATGATTTGGGGTTGTGAGATTGAGCCCTGCACCAGGCTCTAAGCTCAGCGGGGAGTCTGCTTGTGATTCTCTCCCTCTCCTTTTCCCTCCCCCTCTGCCTCTCTCCCTGCTCACTCACTCGCTCTCTCAAATAAATAAATAAATAAATAAAATCTTTAAAAAAAAAAAAGTACTGATCTTTTCTGAGAGGAGCTAAATAAAGGTAGACTTAGGGTTCTGGTCTGCCTGACACCATCTTCTCCAAAGCAAAACTTATGTCCCACACGCAGGGACCTGAGGAACCCATGACCCTGTCCATGTCAGGCAGCATTACTGTTTTAAGGATGAAAGCCCCAAAGGAATAAGACATAACAGCAACCACAAATAATCACATATTAAAGAAAGTAATTTCTTTTAAAAAAATATTTGATTCTTAAAATTCTTTAAAAAATGCTAACCACAAATAAAGGCTTCTAGATCTGAGGATGAACCAGCTCCAGTTCATGGAAGAACCACATTCCACCATCAAGCAAGCATTCCATTTAAAAGGAGTACTTGGATTTTATCACAAACTAAAAAAAACTAAAACTTCTAAAAACAAATAAAGCTCTTGGCCCGTTTTGATAATGAAAGTAGGAAAAATTTATAACGAAATGAACTTGTGAATTCTCAAAATCATGAGTTTAAAAATAATATATTTCTAACTAAGAGAGAAATTTATGTTGACTGTGGATAAGTTGGAACACAAAACGAATGTAGAAAGTAAAGAGTGCCTATAAACCGGTAATAAACAATGTCTGTTGTTAAGAGCTTTTGCTATGTATGCATGTATATTTTCTTTTTCTTGTACTTTTTTTATATACTTAATAAAACGCGTACATTTACTTAACATAAAAGCTCCTACTACTTTTTTTGGTCTGTTTTTCAACCTAATGTCATACTTGGAGCAATTTCCCACATCTAAACCCATGTTTTCGAAAGCATAATTTTAATGTTGCAGAGTGTGGTGGACAGAGTCTAAGGGTAACCCGTATTATCCTCATCTCTCGGGGCTCACACTCCATGCATGTGCCCTCTGAGTTTGTGTGGGACCTGTGACTTGCTTCTATTCAACAAAATATAGTGAAATTGACAGCGTGTATGAGGTTACTTGTATTGTATGCTATTCTGCTCTCTAAGTTGGTAGCACCCATTTTTCCGGGGTCTCTCACCCATGTTAGCTTTGAGGGAGTACCCGGCCATGTTGGGGGTCCCACGTGGCAAGGGACAGCAGGTAGACACTGGCTGAGGATGGAATTCCAGGTGACAGCCAGCAAGAACCTGAGGCTCTCGGTATTACAGCTGGAATTCTGCCAACAGCCTGAGCGAGCCTGGAAGAGGATCGTTGCCCAGTCAAGCCTCAGGCGACAACGCAGACCCTGGTGACACCTTGACTGTGGCCTGGTGCTATCCCAAGCAAAAGACCCAGCCAAGACTCCTGATTCACACACACTGTGAGATAAGCAATGCGTGCTGCTTTAAGTCACTAAGTTTGTGGTGATATTGTTACATAGCAAGAGAAATACACAAAGTATTTCACCTTATGAATACACCATGATTTATGCGGTCAAACCCTTATTGCCCAGGTAGCTTGTTTTGTAATTTAAAAATTTTTATAAATAAATCTGGAATGACTTGCTTGAATATGCAAATTTTTGATTAAAAAGTGATCAATTTGGGGTGCATTTATTTTACTTTTTTAAAGGTATATACTGCATTCTGATATGATCACTCAGGCACATATTTCCTGGTCGCTGATGGGTGGTATCTTTCAGCACTTACAAACTGATAAAAAAAAAAAAATAAGGGTGCCTGGGTGGCTCAGTTGGTTAAGCGACTGCCTTCGGCTCAGGTCATGATCCTGGAGTCCTGGGATCGAGTTCTGCATCGGGCTCCCGGCTCGGCAGGGAGTCTGCTTCTCCCTCTGACCCTCCCCCCTCTCATGCTCTCTCTATCTCATTCTCTCTCTCAGATAAATAAATAAAATCTTTAAAATAATAATAATACTAATAGAAGCACAATGTCCTGACTAAAGCCAACAGGACTACCTAAGGATTATTAACGAGGGTAACGGCTGGCGAGCCAGATGAAAGTTTGCTGAATGAACTGGGGATATGTGAGTACAAAATTATTTATGCTCAGTAGGCTCTCTAGCAACTTATTACCCAAAGCAAACAGATGTATTTTGTCAAGCATTCCACACGAAACACACTTGAGATTCAGTTTAACAGGGAATAGGAATTTTTTTTTTCTAAAGGCCCATAGACTTGATGTGACCCACCTGATTATCACGTTTCATAGGCTTCTAATTTTCTCTTGAAAGATCTGAAAAAGTTGCACAACTTTTTGCACACCCCATCCTACAAGACTGCTTTCTAATTGTAGGGAACGGATGTGTAAAATATGGTTCCAAACACCATGTATTTATGAATATCAGTAATGCAAATCACTAACAGTAAGTCATGTTTTTTAAACTTTTAGACAGAGAATTGAAAGTATTGGCTGTAATGAGGAACCCAAATGCAGATCCCAATCAGCACTATCTTACTGGGAAAGGTTGGACTATTTAGAAGACCAGGATTTACCTTTTGGGGACTTCTACCCAAGCCTCTTGCAGTATTCAAAATCAAAACTCGGTTTATTCAAAGCCTGCAGGGGACCAATGGGCAATGAATGACTAAGGAGACCAGGGCCAGGGCTCCTGAGTGTCACCGGAAGAATCCTACCTTTATCTGTTGCAGGTACCTGTGACTCAGCATGCATGAGAGGTAGGGAGAGTGACAACAGACCTTTGGATTTTTCAAGACAAAGCTGGGAGATTTCCTATTTTAAATGGGTTACAAACCAAATCAAACCTATCTGCTGGATTCAGCCAACCGGCTGCCAGTTTGTGACCCACGGTCTGAGTATTTACTTCTTAAATATGACAGTTGCACACCTACTTAGCAACTAGGGAAAAGAATGTCGATTAAGTGCAACTGGGAATGAGTAGGAACTAATTTGCAAAAAAGGGGTTGCTAATCAGGCATAAAATCAATAAATCAATACATGGACTTTTCCTAGGATTCGTGCTCTCTCCACTGGAGAACAGAACATCACCAAAGGAATTCGTCCTGAAATTCACACTCACTTAAAATTTTAGGATACGTGCTTGTGAAGACTTTCATCAACACGTTTTTTGGGTGAAATAAATGTTACAGGTAACTATGCAGAGGATTAATTATTCAAAAAGAAGAAATGAAAGCAACAAATCACATGGAAAAAAAGGTTCTGCTCCTGCTGTATCTAGTTGTCATGAATGTAGGCAAACAATTAGCAGACTTTCAGTTCTGCTTTCCAAATACACAGTGTTTGATCACTGAACTAGATAGTGCTCTATTTGGCAAAGCTCGCTCCGCATCTTGAATTTCAAAAGCACGGAGGTAACCTTATGAGCCAGCTTTCTTGAAAGAGTTCCCCCATGGTGGATATAAAAAATGCAAAGTGTTCTATGAAAATAAGCTCTCAGAGCCACCCGATACTACACCCAGCCAAACTCAAACTCTTCTAAAAGAAGCAGGTCAGGTTGGAATGTTCTTTTAATTTTAGCAGAGACTTTGTTTTTCTGACTCGCTGTGTCTACCTCCTTTTAAATTCACATCTTAATTTTAACCAGTCTAGGAAATCAGACAATTGCTTAGGCAGTTACAAATACAGGACAGCACATTCAGAGAAGATTTCTTCTCCCCCAAGTGAGGTTGCACCTCGACAGGTCAAACACAGTCCACCTCGGTGATGATTCACTCCGCTTACAGAAAAGCATGCAGTGTTTTTGCAAGGATCTTGCGATTCACACAGAAGAGGAAAAAGAAGACACATACAAGGACTGGAAGTGGGAAAACATTCTTCTTTCCAAAGATGAGTAGACAAGGGGGCAGTCTGGCAGAAGGTTCAAGGGGGTCTGACGCATGGGTCAGAAGCTGAACGGCAGGGAGAGGCCGACAGCAGGGCAGGAAACCAAAGAGGCTAAAAGAAGCCCCAGTAAGAGACAGCAGACAAGAAGACAGGAGCCTCTGAATAGCAGACGTGAAAAGTTACAGAATGGATCCGAGAATGTCCTGCCTTCTTGCCAGCGTTTTATATGCCAAAGAGTAGGAGGTAAATGGAAGGTTCTGTCTACAAAGTCATCTTTGAATTTAGATTTTTAGGAAAGACTAAGTTCCAAAACACATTCTGTTTTTGTTCTTCGTTTTTTGTTTTTGTTTTTTTTTCCTCCTAAGCTTCTAAGTCAGGACATTAGTGACAAAAATGGACAATTTTAAATTGCCCATATCCCACAATCTGGTTATAGAACTATGTTTTTGGACACGCCTTTTAAAGACACAGTAGTTTTCTGACATCACCGAATTCCCTATGTTTCTGAATGCTTTGTTTCAGAGAAAACTATAGGAAGTTAAGGAGTTTGAATACAACTTCCAAGATTTACATTTAAATGATCAGGAGCATATTTTTAAAAGGGAGGGAGTCAAAACTCGCATTATGCCAGGAGTCCAATGGATCAAATTACCCATAAAGTCAAAATACTGAGATACAGGTGGTGCTATTATTGTGTATCCAGGTAAAATTAACCCACCAGCACCTCCTTCTCCGGGAAGGAATGCTTGCTGAGGGACAAAAGGTCTTACCCATCTATATCTGAGGGAAGAGAAACAGAGATGAGTCAGAATGAGTTTAGTCAGGGGACGGGTTCCTTGCATAATCCAGGTATTTTGGGTTGTCCAAATTACTCGGAAAATTCTCAACGAAGAAACTTTTCTAAATCAGGCCCCCAATTAAGATTCTTGCAAACTGGAGGCGAACTTACATCAGAGGCTTAAAGACATTTAAGTGTTCTTATCTCGGACTAATTCAACTTTGGCAAAGAATCCAAGAAGAAAACAAAAATCTTAGTAAAAGACCCTCTTGATAGTGTGTGGTTTTTTTTTTAATTTATTTTTTTAATCAGAGTGAAAACTATCTGATTTCCTAAGAACAGGAGGGGAAAATAATTCAATTAAATTTTATAGACCATTTAAGAACAGGTCAGTTATAAAATATTTGAAAATCAGGCAGGAGGCAGACCTTTTAGAAAGGATTCTTTTCACATGAAAGAAATGGTATTTTGCTGTATTTCTAGGTTTTCTCTAACAAATATTTTTTTCTAACAAAAAATTAACATTAAGATAAAAAGATATTTTTAAAAAATACTCCTGAGGGGTTAAGAAAGCTGCCTGCCAAAAGTAAGCACTTTCCTCCTCCTCCTTCTGTTCAAACATTAATGCATTTTGTATGTTTCCCGTTGACATTTTGGAGATTCTGGCTCACTGTGGTCCATCGTGTGACAATAATCCCATTGTGTTCTTAAGTTACAGATTTGTTTCCTTCCAATGCCTTATATTATTATTTGTGGATTTCAAATGAGAATCACTAGACAAGACAGCCCTGTGGATTCCCAAAGACAAGGGTCTGATACATTTGCAGACATCAGCAGACTTAGCTGAACCCCCGTCCAAATACCCCAAACAGTCTGAGTTGCTGTCTTGTTTCCTGAGTTTTGCATTCCAACATCTTTTCTGTTATGGGAGTAAACCTCTGATTTTCTCTGAATTAAAAAAAAATTTTACTTGGCAAGATTTTCACTAACTGCTTGTTTACCTTGTAGTCACAATCTCTGAATTTGTAAATTTTCAAAGTTCCAAATATTGTAGCTTCATTTTAATAGCATTTGATTAAATCCAACAAGTTCCTTTCCCATTTTTTTCCTATCAAACAACTTTATCTAATGCCTCTATCTTTTTGATAGTCCATGGGACCCTTTACTCCAATTTAAATAAAAATTAATAGTTCTTTCTTTGTCATTACTATCACTTCATGTTTCCTTCTCCCTTTTAGTCTCTCTTCCTGTCTTTTGACCCGTTTATTCTTTTCTTGTCTCTTTCCCAGAAGCCTTTAGGAACTCTGATGCGTTGCTCAGTACCACATCATTCTTTTCTTTACAAAGCAATGCTTAAAAAAATCATCCACGATAGGACAAAAATGCCATGCGGGTATGTACACGTTCACTTTCCTTTATACAGAACTGCAGTGACTCCCATGATCAAAGACTTTTTCGAACAAATATTCTACACTTTCTCTTCCATTTACACTTCACTAACCTTGTCAGAGAAGTGGTTTCTATTAACCATGCAGAGATAGTGGCCACATCTGACCTGTATCTTAATGGAAAGCCAGAGTTGGAACAAGCAGAGAGTGGGGGAAAACACACTTGTGACCTAAAATGAAAACAAGGCAGTTTAAAAGCAGGGGAAGGTAACTTGAAAGGCATGGGGGAAACCATCTCTGAAGTCTTGTAAACTTCAAGATAAATCGTTTTCTATTGATGACTGCGAAAATCGACAGAGAAAGCCATTGCAAGAATAGGGCTCCGATCTTTTGCATGTTTTCTGAGGTCATCACTTGCAGTTGAGCATAATAAAGAACAAGTACCAAGGTTAAGTGCACATTTAAGTGTGCCTGAAGACTCTACGTGGGTATCCTCTACAAATAGCCCTAGTGCACAGGGCTAAAATCTATGTGAGTCAGAGGGGCACTTTCAAGCCTTCCGGGGAAAAGAAGAATCATGTCAAAGGATAGCTCACTGGCACCGTTCTGTTTAATGTCACTGTTATGAGACTGCCAATCATTACAGAATCAACTAAAGTGCAGTTAAATTCAGGCTCATCTACCTCCCTAAAATGTTATCTCCCTAAAGAATGTACCACATTGAGCAAATATCTTGTAGGTGCTTCCTGACTGACACAACCAGGCTGTAGCTTCGAGAGCAGACTGAAATCCACAAGGAATGATGGGTCTCCAAGTGTAAGAAGATGTCAAACTGGATTTTTTTTCTATTGTATTTTAATGGGGAGTGAGGCTCAAAGGTGCAGGAAAAGATGTGTCTTATCTCACAATCTCAGTTGGAGGGATACCAGGGAGCCCGCAACAGTTAGGACCAGCTTTCCACCTGTGGGTCCTATGGCGAGGGGACCCGCGTGTGCCCCCTACCAGCACAATGGCCTGCATCCCCACCTCAGTTTATATAGGGCAGGCAGGCATGTGGTTGGATGTTGAACTGCATGTTTGTGAACAAAATGCTTTTAGCTGTGAAACCAGGTGTGTGTGTTGGGGGGGTGGTGGTGGTAGGGAGGGCCGTCCCCAAGAGTCACTCATAAAGAGAGGAAAGAACCTGAAAGGAGGGGGGACGCTGACACCTCACGCCCTGGATGAGTGCTTGCTGAGCTGCAGAACCCACAGGTCTACCCTGGGGCAGCCAGTAGAGGAGAGTGAAGACAACCATCTTGGGAAGGACATTTAGAAGCCTCAGTTTCTCGCACGTTGTGATTTCAAGTAACTGCCATGCCCTCTGCCACATGGGAAAGAAGAAGAGAGGCATGAAACTATGCCAGAACATTTTGAGGAATTATTGAACATGGAATCAGGCCCAGGAATGTCTACGAGTGTGACACCGACTGGAGTAGCTCACTCTATAAGGGTTTGGAAGAACCATAATATCAGGTGCCTGATAAAAGAGGGCATCTTCCCAGTTTTCACTGGGCTCAGAAGAACACAGATAGGAACCCAAATACCTCCACAGCATCCTTATGTTGGAGAGTTTAGGGTGACAAATTGCAGGAACTATGTAGCAACTAGATGGTCACTGGTTCCAGCAAAGGGACACTCAGCCCAGGAAATGGACTGTGTAATATAGTAACTGGCTTTGGCAGAGGCAAAAGAGGTAGCGCCTTGCCCCTCTGAGGGGAGGAAGGTTCTTCAGCAACAGAGCAGCCTAGAGAAAAGGATATTGTTCCACAAACCCGGACTACAACTCAACCATGGCCACCAGGACCAAACAGACCAGACTGAACTCGAGCAAGCCAGAGACACTTCCCATAGGTGACAGCATGTGGCTTCATAAACAGTCTTCTCTTACTCACTGATGGGAGGCAAGAAGGTGGCACCAGAAAGAGACTCAAGGGAGGAGGGAAACGAGGTCTACTAGAGAAAGTACTGAGGAACTGGGTAAGAAAGAGATCATGCCTCTCCCCTGCACCATAATTCCACCACTGTGCCCACAGCCAAGGCTGACTGTGGTGGGATATGAGACAGGGTGGAGGGAAGTGGGGAAGAAGACAAGCATGGAATTGAGTTTGAGACCCGTCTTAGAAAATGAACAAGACTGAATTTTCAACAGCAATTGAGAATGTCTTAAACCAAAAACGTCTGGAAGGTTAAGAAATCTGACCAAGATTTCATTACAAAAGAGCAGAACTATCACTACAGCACAACTGGGGGGAGATGCAATCAAAACATTCAATCAATGGACTTAGAAGGCATTCGAGTGAAGTAGAAAAGGTGCTTCCATTTCTCACTCCACAGCTAAAGCAGAGTGGGATGCCCTTGAAGGAGCTCCTTAATTGTGTCATCTCCCCATCAGGCCACAACTATGTTTATTTGTTTAAAAATCCAAGTATCATCCAAGGTCTACTCTTGAGTATGGCATGAGCGGTTAAAACGATGAGCTTTGGAGTCACAAGGTCACGTGTGGGAATTCTGCCAGAAGCCAGATCACTGTCATCTAGCAGAGCCTCAGATTCTTCATCCGAAGTAACGGGGATAGTTCTACTAACTTCAGACAGTTGATATAAATATAGATTGGAATAATTCACAAAACGCACTTAGTCCTTATTAGGAAGCACACCATAAATACTGTCATTGTTGATCTAAATAAAACATTTCTCTGCCTTTCCATCTGGACGGCCACTGTGATCATGGTAAAATTCACTTATGGCCAATGCACCAAGCTCTCCGCCTTGTTCCAGCGAAAGGTGCCAAGGCCAAGTTGGCGCGAGTTCACAATGCTGCCCTGTAACAGTACTGATGGACAAAGAGTCCTGCTGAGATATTTAGAAAAAAAATGAAATATTGGAAGTGCTTACTAGCACACTAACACTTTGAGATTGTAATTTATACTAATCACTGTTTACTTATGATTCAAGATGTACGCGGGACATTAAATATGACTCTTCCAACACCTATGCAGGTCTTTCCTTGAACACTTTTTCTTCCTTTTCCCCTCATTTGATTTATTCTCGATTTTAATTTAGTTGCATGTCTAAGGAACGCTGCCAAGGCTGGGAAGACTGAAATGTGATCTACTTTTAAATATTTCTTCATAAAACTCCTGTTTTTCCAAGACGGGATTTCAGTGCACTCGCTTCCCTACCCTCTGAAGTTTCAGCCCAACAAGCAAGAGTAGCCCTCGACTATCTAACCAGGCTGTTGGCACAGCAGAGAAAAACATTTCACTATGCAAATGCCCTCAAGTCTCAAAAACTGGAAGGAAAAAAAAAAAAGAAAAAACAAAAGAATGATTTGAAGAAATATTCAGAAATACTCCGGCAAAGCATTTCTGGAGTCATCGTAAGACTCTTCCTAGGGACGGATCATCTTTTGCCACCTCCTCTTGTTCCCTGTCTTCTAAAGGTGACTTCCTCCTTCTTTTCCTCTAGCTGTGGTGGTTAAAAATTGATACTCCTTTCGTTTCCCACTAACAGTAACACTTACCTCTTGGTCTCCGTCAAAGTTAGGGTCTAAGGTTTTGCTGGGTGCTTGTCCTGCCATGATTTTCAGGAATATTCTTTTTTTTTTTTTTAAAGATTTATTTATTTGAGAGAGCGAGAATGAGAGAGAGTACATGAGAGGGGGGAGGGTCAGAGGGAGAAGCAGGCTCCTCGCTGAGCAGGGAGCCCGATGTGGGACTCGATCCCGGGACTCCAGGGTCACGACCCGAGCCGAAGGCAGTCGCTTAACCGACTGAGCCACCCAGGCGCCCGATTTTCAGGAATATTCTTAGCTATCATCTTTTCCCGCTCCAATGTGCTCAAAATAATACTGTCACAAGAATAATTTTTTTTATGTTCAGAATCTCGAATTCCAGCAGGTCTAACATCACCCCACCACCATCATCAAACACACACCAACACACACCCTTCATTTCTCCTTGAGGCAAAATGAGATACGGTCGTAAGCACAAGTGCCAGTGATAAGCCCGAAAATGTGACTGGAAGTGGAATATAAAGAAACATGCCAAAAAAGAAGTTGCAGAGAAGAAGGGAGAAACGTTGGGCACCGAACTAAAAGAAGGAAAGACAGAGCTGAGAGTGGGCGTTGTGTTGAAGTCTACCCCAGGAGCCAATCTGTTCCATTAATTGCTTTTAATTCTTTTGCTCAAGATAAGCTGATTACAGAACCTTTCAGAATTCCCATTATGGTTCATTTTTTTCTTGCTCTGAACTCTCTTCATTTCAGTTTTGACTAAAAATTATGCTCTACTGTCAGTTCAATTTGCCAAAATTTCACTTCCAATCAGTTCTATTCATTCTCTTTAGGACAGGTTGATTACACACAAATGGTATACCAAGACGATGTTGGCCATCTTTAGATAAGACTATCTAGGAAAAATCCCCTAATAGCTCATCATTTTAAAAATGCGCCTAAGAAATTTTTTTTTCTAAAATCCATTCCTGTCCTAACACAGTGTGTACCAGTGCCTGAGGACATTTAGTTAGCGACTTATATAGACCAATCCCAGCTGATTTGACTGGAAAGAGTCTGAACTTCCAAGGTTAGACCTCTCAGAAAGACATTCAGTGAGGAAGGAAGGGAAAGATGTGGGAGAGTCAGAGTTGAGAGGACAGTTCAGACCTCTTCCAAGCTTGTACTATTAGAAGCATGTCAACAACAGCAACAACCATTCACTGAATTCCTACTATGCTCCTTGGGCTTTACAAGCACATAAGAAATTCTGATAACCACCTGTGAGTTCAGCACCAAAATCATCACACAGGGGACATCTGCTTTTACTCCCTAGCATCTATTCCCCCTTTGTGGACAAACAGGAGCAAAAATTTCACTGGGTGTCCTTCCATTTCCTATGCTCAGTCCACCTGTTTGGATAAGGCTCCATGCTCAGCTCCAGGAAACAGTGTAGCCAAGCCCTGTTCTGCTAAACACTTCATGCCACAGGACACAGAAAGTGACTGGGGACAGGCGTGACTTGGGAGAGCAGAAGTGTGCTCTTTAAATGACCTTTAACAGTTGTATATGGAAGCTTCCAGTAACGGACCGCCACCAGCGCGGGAGAACCACATGAGAAGGAAACTGACAGAGCAAAGGGAGCTGAGATCTGAGAGAGATGAACACAATCCTGAGTCACCATGACACATCACATTTGGGCTGGACCAAAACAATCCCAAATGCATGCCAACTCAAATGGGTAGTCACCCGAACCAATCCATTCTCCCTTTCTGAAGTTTGAGTAGACAGGGTTTTCTGCAGCTTGCAATGGAAAGAGTCTTAATTGAAATGCATGACTTTATAAGTAAGAAATCTAAGGCTCAAGACAATTGTACACTTGGACATACAGTAAGTGGCAGACATACAAGAACATATAGTATGTGGCAGACCTGGATTCTGAATCCAAGTCTCTCTCACTCAAAATACCATATTCTTCCAATATGACATGAAGCATAAAGGCTATAGTTGTTTTTATTTTTTTCAAAGTCTGTGATGTAACTTGTCTGTATCAATTTGGCTAGGCTAGGCTTTGAGACTACTATTACACTAGTCTAAATGCTGCTGTAAAGGTATCATGTAGATATGATTAACATTTACAGTCAGGTGACTTGAAGTAAATGATCCTGCATAATGTTTGTGGTGGGCCTCATCTAATCAGTTGAAGGACTTAAAACCCAAAACTGAGGTTTCCCAGAGAAGAAGGAACTTTGTCTCAAGATGGCAACACAGAAATCCTGCCTCAGTTTTCAACCTGCTGGTCTGCTATATGGATTTTGGACTTGCCAGCCCCTATAATCAGATGAGCCAATTACTTTAAATCTCTCTCTCTGTATGTGAGAGAGAAAGAAACATAGGGATATATTCTGCATATCTATATATACTCTATATATCTCTGCATATATATTATATTCTCTGTATCTTCACAGACATTCAGAGTATCTATATATCTCTGCCTATGTACTGTTTCTCTGGAGAACCCTCACTGATACAGAAGTAACTCAAGGCCACCCAGAGAACCTGGAAAGGACCAAACTCAGTTTCTTTCTTCCCTTCAACAGATCATTTCCTAGGTGACTTTCCAGAATAAGGCAAGAAGGATAAAGCTCCATGATCAAGGTCATAAAGATACTTTTTCTGTCAGATGCCTCATGAGAAATTTTGTTGGCTTCCTTTTTTTTCCCCCAAAGTAAAAAGGGCGTGTGGCTATTTACCAGTAATTCGTGACCAACTGTCCCGTGATACACTTTTTTAAATGCAGACTGATTTTGACAAAGAAAAGGCAAGGAAGAAGCATGGGTTTGCCTGGGGATGAAAGGATTTTCACATTCTTTCCAAGAGCTCCATGGAGGCTAAGTGCAGGGATGGAGTCTCCAAGGAAAACGGACCAGTTCCACCTTGATTCACACTTGATTTCTCATATCATTCCTTCCTGTATTCATAGCATCCACTCCAAAAGATGCAGCATTGTTCGATACAATGTAGAGGGAAACTGAACGGTCAGCTTAGCTCCCCCGCAACTGTGCTGACGTTGGCTAAAATGCTCACACCCAGTGGGATAAATAATTCAGTTTCCCTGAAGGATGGGAGGGAAGGGCTCTCACCGGCTGATAGAGAAGAATGCTGCTAGCCTCATCTGCTTTCAAAGGAGGCAAAAGATTGTCAACGGTAGCCTACTTCTCAAATAAACCATGAAATTCACAACCCCAAATTGAGACTCTCATTTTCAGCCAGAGCCATTCTTAATTTCTGTTCCACCAGCACGAGAGGCAGAGAGAGACGAGTCAGATGATTTGCAGCTCAAACGATAAAAGAAGTTTCAGAGAAACAATAGGGAAAAAAAGAAGGTTTGGTGCATTTAGAAAATTCCTTTTCTTTTAATACACTATAAAATGTGAAGCAGAAGCACAATGGCTTAATGAGTTTCTGTCTCTGTACTGTGACAAATCTACAATTTGGCCATTGTAAAAGTAATGATATGTTTCATTAATTTCATATGTTCTTTTAATCGACTATTTGGAGGGAAGGCATTTTTGCTTTAGAAATTAGAGCAAAGAAAAGCTGATAAAAGCTTCAAGTTGGTGTTCACTACTTCCTGGAATACATTAATAATGTTCAACTGCCTTTTCAAACACAAAGACAAATTTCAAAGCGCTGCTTTGTCTTCCCCGTCATGACACTAATAGTGGAAGACTAGAAATCCTTACCTAGTCTCCCCCCAGGGAGCCCCCACTCCTGTGTGCACATGAAAACACACACACACACACACACACACTACCCTTTTTATTAGCACATTTGGATCTGGAAATGAACATTCTACAACCCCACCCATGGGTTTGGACACTCCTGGGCCACATCCTCTGTGCCATTTCCAAATCTACTAGGAGGATCACTCTTCACAAGCCAGGCACCTAGTTGCCATGGTCTCACCTCGCCCTTTCACCAATATGCTCGTGTTGGATCTTCATAGGTTGGGATGCTCCAGAAGCTGACCACAGACAAGGGTTTGAGTCCCAGAACTTTATTTGTGAGGGGATCCCCGAAGCAGGGAGGGGAAATGAGACCGGGAAGGCAGAGAAGCCATTCAAGGGCACACAACAGAGCAAGTTACTGTTGTGGACAATGGGGATGCATTCCCACCGGGCTCTGTCGGGAGCGTGTATAAATAAAACAGATCTTGGTTATCCACACCTGCGGCGCTTACCCTCCAACTCCCATCGGCCAGAGGCCAGAGGCTGCTTCCCTGGGATTTCATTCATTGCCCTACTCATGGATCAAGGGAAGCTGTCAGGAGGACAGACAGGAGAGCCTGCGGTAGAACCCCATCAACAGGTGCAGGACCGTGAGAGCTGACAGGATGGGGGTAGAGCACATGTGGCTGTTAGTGGTGTCAGAGGACATGTCTGTCCCCTACGGCATTCACTCAACAAGCTCCTTTTACCTCAACTGTCCAAATGCGACGGTCCACCAGCCATCTGGCAAATTTGTCACTGAACCACCTTTATCTGCCCCCTTTCCTCTTGGCCTTCAGAAATTTGACCTTGGTGGGTTTTACTCAACTCAGTCTTTATTTATTTATTTTAAAGATTTTATTTATTTGACAGAGAGAGAGAGACAGAGAACTAGCAGGGGGAGTGGCAGGCAGAGGGAGAGGGAGAAGCAGATTCCCCGCTGAGCAGGGAGCCCGATGTGGGGCTCAATCCCAGGACCCTGGGATCCTGACCTGAGCCGAAGGCAGACGCTTAACTGACTGAGCCACCCAGACACCCTGCAGAGACATTTTCAATCGGGGCTGCTCTTGGCCAGGGAGACCGATTTTAAAGGACTCACTCACTGCCAGGCCTCTGTTTATGTACTTTTATAAAATCATAAGCCCTGCCCAGAGAAAGCACTAATTAATACTGTATTGTTAATTACATACTATTTCTCATTATCTTATCACCTGAATGTATCCTGAGAGCAGGGATGGAGAGGAGGAAGGGGAGGCAGAGAGACTAACTAGAGACACAGGGGACTGCCCACAGGGGGGCTGGAAATGCAAATACCTCTAAAAACAAAAGCAGAGAAACTAATTTGCAAGTTAGGTATTCCCTGCCCCATCCACATGAGCTCCCTCCAGCACTTTCGGCAATCCTACGCCTCTGCAGGAATTCTTCAGGTTCACCCCTTGGCCTTCACCTTCATGGGTCTAATACATGAGCAGGTATCTCTCTCGCCAAGGACTTGCATATCTAGGTCTGATTTCCTTATGTTTAAAGTGATGAGATTTCTTTTTTTTTTTTAAGATTTTATTTATTTCTTTGACAGAGAGAGACACTGAGAGAGGGAACACAAGCAGGGGGAGTAGGGGAGGGAGAAGCAGGGGAGAAGTCAGGACTCCGGGATCATGACCTGAGCCGAAGGCAGACGCCCAATGACTGAGTCACCCAGGCGCCCCTAAAGTGATGAGATTTCTTACTTGCAGTCCTAGTATTCCTGAACCTGGCAGGACAGTGGGTGGCACTCCGGGGCCCCAAAGCACCCTTCCAGAGAAGCGCTTTTCTCACCATGTTCCAACTGGCTACCGTTCACTCAGGTCCTTGAAGACACACGAACACAAACCTATATGGAGACGGGGCAGACCTGTGTGTGTGTGTACGTGCGGCGTCTTATGTATAAGCACACGCACATTTGTGTGAGCTGAAGGCGAGCATAATAATTCCCCAGCATGCCACAAATAAGAGAACAGCTGCCTGTTTCAGATATTAAAAGAATGTAAATTGGGTTGAGTTTGCTTTTGGCACAAGAACAAGGAATGCGTAAGTTTCCCACTTGCACTTAATTTATGTTTAGGTTTATTCACCACCATTTGTCAGGTTTCTTGAGCTTGACCTGAAACTAACCTCTAGATAAACGTGAAGGCAAACAGAGCCCTGAAACTCTATCTGTATGTTCTTTTGTCTTGGGAACTGTAAATCGGGGCATTAGGTGAATAACACAGCTTGGCTTTGTGTCATGAAAAGTAATTCGGGGCTGCAGTAAGGGCAGGATTTATGAAGCTGTCTGGCCAAGCTTGGGCAGAATGCCAGCTTACACCTGCTCTGCAGACATGGATGTGTGCATTTGGACACTACGCTGAAGGGGCCAAATTTCCTCTGCCTGGATCGAGGCTTTGCAGAGCCAACAGCAGGTAAGGGAGGAGCCTGGGCTGGGGGTAGGAGAAGGGGGGAGCCAAGCAGTCTTTAGGAAGCCAATCAATGACAAACTTCCCTTTTCTCATACCCGAGCAAAATTCCCTCAAAAAAAAAAAAATCCAAGTAAGTCTATTTTCCAACCACTGTAACTTGGTAATCTAGTAGGGTTGGCAGAAAACAAAAACAAAAACGAAAAACAAAAGTGAAGCAGTTTGTCAAGTTTTAGAGCTTCTTAAGAAATGAAGGACTGTGTCCTGAGTCAGATTGCTCTATGACTTATCACCCCAATAGGGACAGTGAAAGGGGGAGAGTTGTCATTAATTAGACAGAGACAACACCTGTAAACCGGGATGGTCTGGGGCAAACGGGACGAGTGGTGACCCTAGTCATGCGCATTCACACAGCCAGACAATGAACCCGCTAAATGACTGTCATGTTACAAGGATGCTTTTTTAAGAAGTTGACAGAAATGATATTGTCTCTTTGATGGAGCTGGGCTACCTCCCCCAAGCAGATGGCCAAATTGTCATGATGCCAGAGTGCATTGCAGAATATCCACAGTAAAACCATTGTGCTCCCTTGCATTGGATCTCCACCGCTTCTCAGCAAAGTGCAAAAAGCCCAGCGAATCTCTGCTTTTCCAGACAGGGAACAGGCAGCAGGTAACAGACAAGGCTTGTTAGCATCTGACTCATGAGGCTGAAAGGCACGAGGTAGAACATACACATGGGGAACAGCACCATTCTTTGGGATCTCATCACTAATGAAATTTGACATGAACCCCTCCTTCTCTAGCGAAGGCACCTCTGAGCATCTTCAACCTTCTTCCCACTTTCCCGTACTTATAGGTTCATTAGTGCACCTGCTTCCTATAGATGCCATAACAAATTACCAAAAACCTGGGGTCTTCAAATGATAGCCATTTATATTCCCTGAGTACTGGAGGCCATGAGTCCAGAATCCAGGTGTGGGTAGGGCCATGCTTCCTCCAGAAGCCATGGGAGAGAATCCTTCATTGTCTCTTTCAACTCCTGGTAGCTCTTGGTGTTCCTTGACTTGTGGCAACATCTCTCCCGTCTCTGCCTCTGTCTTCATGCAGCCCTCTTTCCAGGGCTCTGCATCCTCTTGTCTCTTAGAAGGACAACAGTCATTGGATTTAGAGCCCAAGGAAATCCAGGATGATTTCATCTTGAAAGTCTTCATTACTTCTACCAAAACCTCATTTCCAATAAGGTCACATTGTGAGATTCCAAAGGAGGCATGAGTTTGGGTGGGGTCACCATTCAACCCACTACAATTAGTAAACATGTCTGTTCCTAAACAGAAGTCCTTGAATTCCTGCTGTCTCCTCCACCCCACCCATCCAGGTGACCAACTACATACGTTCCACCACTACCCCCTTTATTTCCTGCAACACTTATGGTTACCTGCCTCTCATGTCTTTGCTTTGTATAGGCCCTGAGGATGCACTCTTCATCCAGTGATGGCTTACCCTTTCCATGTGTCCTCAACCAACTGACACTACACCGCAGAGAATGGCCTCAGTGCTAATCTTCCAAGACTCTAGGTGGTAGATTTTAGGACTCATACACACACAAAATAACCAAGCAGGGGAACATATGCTGGACACGTCAGGAGTTGTACCAGGAGGTGAAAGACCAGAAGAGGCCATGAACCTGAACTCAGCCTTTAGAGGAGCTTAATAGATGTTTGGATGAGGTGGATGAAGGGCAAGGACATGTGAGGCAAGAGCTTTCAATCTCCCTTTTAATCTGTAGCTACAGTGGGGACCAGAATGTTCTCCCTTGGTTGAGAAATTGGTGAGAGCCAGGAACCTAATTCAAGCAGGTTAAGTATAAACGGGCTAATCTATCAGTGCCAGGAACGGGAAAATCCAAGTTTAAGCCCAGGAATGACTTAATGTTGTTTCTCTAAGAATGCTTCCAGAAATAGACCTTTCTCCTCCTCTTGGCTTGGGCTTCCTCTCCTCTGACTTGATTCTCTGAGAAATGGCCACCAGCGGGTCCAGGATATCAGGAAATCCAGCAGAATGTGCACGTCTCTTTCGTAGGCGTTCCAGGAGAAGTGTGTGGGGTGATGTGAAATGGCTGTGACTGTCACACAGCCACTCCCGAACTGTCATTCTGGCGGGAGGCTGCTGGGCTCCTGCCCTGGTCTGAGTCACCTGCCCAGCTCGGCGACCTGGAGTGGGGTCAGCCACACCCACACTGACACTGTGTGGACTCAGAGGGGAAGCCGTTCCTCATGGGGAAGCCATGGTGATGTTATCAGGGAAGGAAAGTAAATGTGAGCAAGCCAAACCCAGAGCTGTCCACTCAACCTACTCTGACGATGTTTACAGACGCCTTGGACACTCAGAAGAATTTCCAGCTGGGTGCGAGAGCTGTGTCTGCTCCCAGGTATTTCACGACAATGCAAGGCGGCCATTTTGGCACCACAGATACTTCAATACATTTGTGTTGATAGTGCCTGAGCCCCTATTTTCAGGCAACTAGATAAAGGGTGTATTAGTCTGATTAGTCTGCTAGGGCTGTCATGACAAAATATAACAGACTGGGTGGCGTAAGTGACAGAAATTCATGTTCTCACCATTCTGGAGGCTCGAAGCGCAAGATCCAGGTGTTGGCTGGGTTGGGTTCTCCTGAGGCTTCTCCCCTTGGCTTGCACATGGCTGCTTCCTCCCTCTGTCCTCCCTCTTCCTCCCTCTGTGTGTTCCTCCCTAGCATCTCTTTTTTTCCTAGGAGGACACCAGTTTTATTTGAATAGGACCCCACCCTCATGACCTCGTTTAACCACATTACCTTCTTAAAAGCCCTATCTCCAAATAGTATCACACTGGCAGTTTGGGTTTCAGCAATGCTGGGGTGGGGGAGGGGTGTTGGGGGACACGACTCCATCTGTAACGACAGACCAGACTTAACTTTTATTCCTTCACCTCTTACCTCTAAGAGTAAGATGTGGAATAATATGTTTTGATGCTGATTAACTGTGGCATGTTGGGCAGCTTCAAATATTTTTTCAAGTGCAAGAACTAAAATGTTTCCTACTTTCCAATTCCTGATGTCTCAGAGGTCACATTTTGACCCCGAGCACAGCCAGAATCCTATTAGTCCTCCCCTATCAATTAACCCTGCAATTTTTTCCATTTAATTGCCAGATGTTTTTCCTTAGGTCAGCAGGCCACAGCTAGATGGCTGCACAAAAAGAACATTTTCAGACACGGACTATACACACGCGCACACACAGTACGCACATACACACAAATATTTTATGGCATGCTCTATGATTATATCCCAAACCTACACTGATGCTACCGTAAAGTGCGATTTATGCCTACAGTCTCAAAGGATCACCCTGTTTTCTTATTTGGCATTCCTTTTCCCCCTAAGCAACGTCAGCATACAGAAAAGGCCAGCAAGAAACACATGATACCTGTTCAGTGTAACATGAAACATGACGCTTCAAAGCAAATTGGTGACTAATTCCTGGGGCTGTTTGTTCACCCCCACTGAAACCAAGTTACCTGCTCGAAGGAAACATTGAGAAATCAAAATCCAGAAAACGAAAGCAAAATTGGACTCTGACTCTAGGTTGCCTTAATAAAATCCATTCTGACTCATTTCTTCAGCTCCCAAAGGTGTTAAATCCTCCCAGGACTTGTAACATGATCCTCAGTTAAGCTGCCGAGACACTCATTACCCCTGATGGCCAATGCACCAAGTCAAAGCACCCGTTTTTGCCAATCGACTTCCAAGTCATACGCTAGAATTCATTGGCCAAATACTGAACTATCCCTTAGTTCCTAGTGTGCAATCAAAAAGAATTTACAAGTAAAAAAGGAATAGTATACTATTCCTGCGGATCTGTCTCTTGCTTCAACAGTGTTTGGACGGAACAGACCCAGGGACGCCCCTCCAACCAGCCAACGACCACCCTCCAACCTCTTTTCCAGTCGCAACCTTGGGAGCCATCTTCTTGGCCACCTGCTGCCTCCAGGACCAGCCAACAGCCAATTTCGAGCTTAACTTACCACCAATCAACCATGAGCTCCCAGATTCGTCAGAATTATTCCACCGAGGTGGAGGCCGCCGTCAACCGCCTGGTCAACATGCATCTCCTACACCTACCTCTCTCTGGGCTTCTATTTCGACCATGACGATGTGGCTCTGGAAAGCGTGCGCCACTTCTTCCACGAGTTGGCTGAGGAGAAGCGCGAGGGCACCGAGCGTCTCTTGAAGATGCAAAACCAGCGTGGCGGCCGCACCCTCTTCCAGGACGTCCAGAAGCCATCCCAAGATGAGTGGGGGAAAACCCTGGATGCCATGGAAGCTGCCCTGGTTCTGGAGAAGAGCCTGAACCAGGTCCTTTTGGATCTGCATGCCCTGGGTTCTGCCCACGCAGACCCCCATCTCTGTGACTTCCTGGAGAACCACTTCCTAGATGAGGAGGTGAAACTCATCAAGAAGATGGGCGACCACCTGACTAACCTCCGCAGGCTGGCCGGCCCCCAGGCTGGACTGGGCGAGCATCTCTTCGAGAGGCTCACTCTCAAGCACGACGAGGTGGAGACGAGCAGCCTTTGAGGGGGCCCCTCTGACAGCCCCCTGCTGCCAGAGCTTGTGCCTCAGCCTCTCGCTGCAGCCACGAGACAGCTTTTTAACCACCCTGGAGCCCTCTCCCAAGCCTTGGACCAAGTGGAAACAATAAAGCTTTTTGCAGCAAAAAAAAAAAAAAATGAAGTCACCTCTAAAATGTTTCCATTTGGAGAAAAAAAACCAAAAAACAGCGTCCACGTAACCCATGAGATACTTTATTTTTTTTTTAAGATTTTATTTATTTATTTGACAGAGAGAGAGAGTGAGAGCAGGAACACAAGCAGGGGGAGTGGGAGAGGGAGAAGCAGGCTTCCCGCGGAGCAGGGAGCCCGATGCGGGACTCGATCCCAGGACTCTGGGATCATGACCTGAGCCGAAGGCAGACGCTTAACGACTGAGCCACCCAGGCGCCCCCCCCATGAGATACTTTCAACAAGCCTTCGCTTTGGAGGACTTGAGTAGAGTTTGGTATGCCATTTCTGATATGACTTTCTCACTGGAACGGTGACAACATCAACACCCTCCATCTTTGTAAAGACTAACACTGGAGTTACCGCAAATCTTGGATTAAATGTATCTCATTATTTATGCCCACAAGTTGCCCCCGTCTCACAGCCTCCTTTTGAGAAAAGGCACAAAAAGCAGGGTAAGGGCTCACGGAAGTTCAATCTCGGAAGGCTGTGTGTATACACTTACACAAGACAGAGGAGTCCACATTGACACGGTGGTCCGATTTCAAGGGGTACAGTTAAGAGCTGTTTTGTATTGACGAGACCAATTTTTAAGAAGCTTGGATATCTATTTATCTTTCATGCTATAGACTACACCAGTGGAAAGTAACCATCCACCGTGGGGTTGGACTTAGGTGTTTCTGACATTAGCAGGGTTAACAAAAGGAAAATAGCGCTGGCGGATAATTAGCATACCCTACCTTCACAAAGACTATTTTGAAAAAAAAAATTTTTTTTTTCTCAACTGAAAATGAAGAGGAGGACACTGACAGATTCTACTATGGATTCTGTCACCTTTCAGTATATTTGCTAACTGGGCATCCTATAGAAAAGGGCAAGGAATTAATGTTTGCCGAAAGCGCTGGGTTACACTGCATGCAGAGAGCACTTCAGCTACATTATTTGCACAATTTCTGTAGGGAGTTGGGCAATAGAGGCCTTAAATTTAATACGTCTGGCCCCCTTCCACCTGGATTCAGTTCAAACCCACCACCTGCAGCTCGCTGGATCTGGAGTGGGAAATCAGTCATTACATTATGGACGGATGGCAAATGATTCCAATTCACATTTTTCAGCCGGTATGTTTTTTAACCTGGAGCAACACCAAATTGGAAAATTCTGCTCTTCTGCAAGCTGGGCATTAGATCTATATTGCCGCCTAAATGCATTTCCCGTTGGAGGAAGCTGACAAGATGATTTTTCTTTTGAGTTCCTTTAGTGGCTGGGCCACCGACAGAAATGTCAAGGTCCACCACCTCCTCACCTTCCTGCTGGTCCTTTGGCTTCTCCCTGGGGGTGGAGGAGGGTGTCAGTGCAATTCAACTGCACTTGTCTATATACACATTGACGTGACTTCTTCATGCTTATGGACATGTTATGTAGATGGAAAGGCCGTATTCAACAAAGACCAAAGTCTCTTGGAGATCGTGTTTTTGCAAAAAGGCAAGTAAGCAATAAAAAAAAAAAAAAGGCAGAGGAAATGAAGAAACAAGTGATCAAAAAGAAATGTCAGCTGGCTCTTGACCACATGAAAATGTGGTCATTTTAGCAGCAAGGAGATTTGAAATATAATATGAGCGAGAGCTCATTGTTTTATTCATAACACTGAAAATGAACATCCAGTGCTGGTGAGGATGTGGGGCTACATCCTCTGCTGGCAGAACAATAAATTGCTATAACCTTCCTAAAAGTAACTCATAAACGGAAATGTAAATTAAACATTCTAAAGACTTACACTTGGCCTTCGCTACCCTAACAGCCTCCATCTGACAGGTTAAGGAGCCAAGGTGGGGATTCTGCCTATTGCTCAGGATGTCTTTTCTGATTATGCATTCCAGTACTGAGGAAATAACTACAAGATGGGCTCAGGGACCCCCTGGAACACAGTGAGATGGACCTAAGCCAAAACTCCATTGAGCACCTGACCTCCATAAACCCTTACCCTGACTGGTAGACCACAGTTGCATTTTTGGCTCATGGAATTAGTATCCATTCAGAGCCACTGTCTAGTAATACCTCAAAGGCCTGATTATTTCCTTTTCCCCAGTACACAGTCACTCTTAAAAGGCTATAGATCCCTTTGGGAAGGCTGGGATAAAGATTTTTGCCAGTGCACTAAGATCCTTCCTCAAGGGGACCTACCCTGCCCTTCATTCGAGGGGCTCTAGGTCTGAGAATTGGCTCCAGTCTGGAGACTGGTTGAGGAGTCCTGACTCCATTTTTGTGATTCAAGTTAGACTTTTGCTTCCTTGATCTAGAACTCTTCCACTGATACAGATCAAGTAAGAATTGAGTAGGCTTGCTATCTATCTCACTTCTAGAAATACCGTGGTCACTAGCCAGTGCCACAGGTCTTTGTTGGTCAGACTATTCTAATTGCTGCTCTGACTCTACCATCCAGTATAGAGACTATGCCCACCTTGCCCCTGGCTAGCAAATGTTGCCACTCGGCCCTGCCACCCTGGGATACAATTATACTTGTTTCATTTAGGTTTCCCAAATCAAATGCAGGAGCTCCGACTATAACCTCCTACATAAAGAAAAGTGATCACGGAGCTCCCCTCACAAATTTATTTCTCACAGACGTAGTGAAAGGTGTGTCCTCTGGACCCTCCCATGGTGAGGGAGCAGGTCTAAAATGATAAATCCAGGGATGCCCAGGTGGCTCAGGCGGTTAAGCATCTGCCTTTGGCTCAGGTCATGATCTCAGGGTCCTGGGATCGAGCCCCGCATCGGGCTCCCTGCTCAGTGGGGAGCCTGCTTCTCCCTCTGCCCGCTGTGCCCCCTGCTCATGCTCTCTCTATAAATAAAATCTTTTTAAATAATTTTAAAATAAAATGATAAATCCACTCTAACATTCAATCTTCGTGAGCCTTTGGATTCCCTTCCTCTACAGTATACCAAGGCAGGTCAGTGTTTCAATTCCACTTACCATAGGCCACTTTTTGGTGCATATTTTAGCCAACCAACCAACCAACCAATTAGAGGCCTAATGCTGCATTCCTAAGCTACAACATTAAATCCACAATCTCTGCCTTATGCTCCCATAGCAACCAAGTCAGCCTGATCCAACCTCATGTCCCTTCCACCATTATCCCACACCCTTCTTATCCATTCCCACATATATTCCCCAGATTTCTGTCTGCATAAATTGGAAACACATGCAGCTCTTCTAGAGTGGAGTATACCCCATCATAGGCTACTC
Organism: Mirounga angustirostris; assembly: GCF_029215605.1. NCBI lineage: Eukaryota > Metazoa > Chordata > Mammalia > Carnivora > Phocidae > Mirounga > Mirounga angustirostris. The sequence goes on from NW_026991715.1 coordinate 19,942,031, forward strand.
TTTGTACCTCACCCTTTGGGACCTCCTGAGAGTTGAATCAAATTGTAAGTCTAAAAGTGGGCGGGACGGGTGTTAGTGGGGATGGGTCCTAAGGAGATCAGCAGTCACTTAGAAGCTTGCCTTTTATGAGTGTTTGATTAGGAATGTCTAATGGTGATACTTTGTGTATCTCTACTTCTATATTACACCATGGACCATCAGTGTCCTCTTTACCTCTTTATTTATCCTCTTTACCGCTTTACCAGAATGAGTCATTACTGTCTTCAAATCTAATCATATTAGAGAACCAATTCCAGAAACTGCAGAACCACTCCAGAAAACTCATCTCTAACATTCTATTCTTCTAGAACCACTCTTAGTACCAAAATCTTTTTAAGTCAATGTTTCCAAAGAAATAGAACCAATAGGATAGACAGGTAGACAGGTAGGTAGGCAGACAGGTAGGTAGGTAGATATTAACCAAATCTACAAAATACCCTCACTGAGAGACCTAGATTAGTGTTTGATTACATAACTGGCAATTACAGCCTAGCCAAGGTGACACATAAAAAGTAACCATCACAATAGGTGACAACCAGTAGTAGCCCTTATGAGAACATTATGCTTGAGTCTGGCCAAGGGTGAACTTTTCCTGAAGTTGTCCTGGTTATTCTAAAAACATTTCATCTCAATCTAATGTGGACATTTCAAGGGGGACATCTAAACTGAATTATACATAAAAATCTTTAAAAGATTAAGGTTGAGGTTAAGAGATCACCCAGGTTTATCCATTTGCTAGTTGAGGAGCTAACATATATTGCACCTTCATGAACACAGTCATCATTGTTGGACACTCTAACCCTTCTGGGCTGCTCAAGTGGAGCTCAGAATGGCTGGACTCACCTTCTAGTGTAGCCTTCCTCCTCAGGCAGATTACTTCATCTCTACCACCCCAGAATCAGACTCTCATCTCTGTATTTCTCTGTTACTCGAACTGTAACATTAAAATAATGTTCAAACCTTGAAATAATAATGGAAATGTATGGAGATGCTACAAAACAAGATGTTGCTTTATTTCCAAAGAGTTTCCTTGTTTTCACAAACATGCTTTCGAAAGCATGAATAACAACAAAAAATGTATACTCCTATTGGAAGAGGGTTGATGAGATTTCCCTGGAGCCATGTTCTGCATTCTACAGCAGAAGCTGTCCTGACGGGTACCACGTGCCCTTGCATTGAAGTGGTAGCCATGACATTTGGTATGAAAACGGTTGCCTTTGCTAAATGAATGTTTGACCTACTGGCTGCAAAGCTTCTACTCTGAATTTTGCTCCCAGGATTACTCAGCCTACATTCTTTTCCTATTTTTTTGGAGTTAAGAAACAAATTTATAAATTACCTGACGAGTTGAGATGACTGCTTGGGGAAGAGAGGTCTTCTTGGTGCAAAACAAACTAAACCTCCTAGGCATCTTTTGCTTTTCTCTAATGCCCTGAACATTCTGCTGGAAACATTAGAGCACTTGCTATAAATACTTCTGGAGGCCCTGATAAAAAAAAAAAAATCTTTATATCCAAATAGAATGTAGCAGAATATCTTCAAATATAACACCTTCACCTCTTACAGTAAATGAGTGGTTGTAACAAAACAAAACAAGAAAAGGACATCAGAGTTGGTGGTGAATTTAAGACTTGAGATGACATTTTCTAGCTGCATAACATTGGATAGCTCACTTAGACCCTCTGAGTCTCAACTGCCTCATATAACTGGTAATACTAATGTCTACCACTAATTATCATGGAGATCATCAATAACCTAACAGTGAACGTGAGAGTGATTTATAAACCTCATAATGCTGGGAATTTTCATTGTTCTCCAACAATGGTACACCCTTGTAAAGTCAGAACCAGTTATAAAAGAAGCAGATGCCATTTCAAAGTGCTAACCACAATAATCTCTCCTTAAAATGAAATCAGGATCCCTCAGACACAGCAACATAAATCCACAAGTGTTGACCTCTACAATGAGGGAAATGGGGGAAAGGTTATCAGTCTTTTGTACAAAGAAAGTGTGGTTCTAAGTTCAGAACAGTGCTGAACCATGAGTTTCACTTACTTGTTCCTACCAGGCAAAGAGAGACAAGGCAGGAGATAAAAGAGTGCTTGAGAGCACAGAACTAAACTTTCTGGAGAAAGCCTGGGGACAGCTTCTTCTGGGAGAAGTCTGCAGATGGGAGCCGTGTAGACCACTCTAATAGGCGGACTGTCAGTAAATGTCATAACTTGTAACAGACACCTCTCAGTACAAATAGCATCTGTTTCTCTAGCTGGTTCTCAACCTGAAATTATAAGAAAAACAATGTGGAGGCAGGAAAGGATCGGTTTGGGAAAGATTAGATTCCACGCCAGGAGCCATAGAATCAACAGGAAGTTCTTGTGTGTGATCTGTATTCAAAACCAGAAGGGGAATCCAATAGAGAACATTCGTTCGGAAGTAACTTTAGTTTGGATCTGACTATCCACCCCACTCCTTAGGGATCTGACCACTACTGTGAATTTTTTGTAACTGGTCTCCTGAACTTCCTAGAAATAATAGAACTTAGACATAATTCTTGATGCTACTTCTCCAATAGTTCTCACATGTGTCCACCTCTCTTCATTTCCACCTCTCCCTTCTAGCCTTCCACAAGACAACTCCCTCTTGATCGTAGGCTTGCCACCTCTTGCCTGGCATCCAGAATCATCTTGTAAAAACCTCAATATGCATTCCTGCTTCACAAGGTCAATGGCTTCCCATAGTACTTAAAATCCATGCTTCTTCCCGTGGCTGCAAGACCCTATATTTCAAATTTTTCCTCTTCCTCTAGCCTCTTTTCCAGCCACTCACCTGACACGGACCTTGCTCTGCAGATTCTGGCCATCCTTAAATGTTCTTTACTACATCAATACCTTCTCCACACACCCTCATCCCTTTAAGTGGAAGGCTGTCCTGCCCGCCCAGTCCTCCACTGGCTCCTTTCTACTCAGTCTTCAGCTCACAGATTACAAAGTGATTCCTAGAGAACTGGGGATCCCCACATATTGATGGGCCCCCTGGTATTCTCTGTCACTGCCCTCAGGTCTCCTCCCTCTAGGCAGCTTCTGTAGCACATTCCATTTCAAATTTGGCCCTGTTTTCATAGAAGTAGACTCCTTCTCCAAGAGAGGTGCCATGAAGACAATGACCATGTCGACTGTGTTCATCATTTAATACCCAATGCCTAGCATAGGGCCAGAAATAGTTGTTGAATGGAAAAATGACTTGGTGTTAAGTCATGAATAACAATGAATAATTATTCATTCACTGGAAACAGTAAAAGCATCTTAAATCTTGGTTGTTATTGCTGGAAACCTGCCCCCCCCCAAAAAAAAGCTTAAACCACCTACCTTCCTCAAATTATAAAAATGACCCTGAAGGATGTTGAATTTGTACATAATTCTGTCTCCTTAACTAAACAACAAGCCACTTCAGACTGTGTTTTGTTCTTCTGTAGGCATGTAACATTTGACAGTGAATGAAGTTTATACAATTTTTTTTTTTACCTTTAAAATCAAATTTTTGAGGTGGGGAAGTGTAAAAATACTGACCACGTCTAAATTTTTCAAAACCCATGCGTAGATCTTCTTAATCTGCTTGATTGTCACATTTTACAAAGTGTAGCCCAGACAGGAACAAAATATCGTACTACTGAGAAATCCCCATGTCCTTATAAAGGAAATCAGGGCAAACAAGATCCCAAACATAACACTGATCTCCACATGTTTTCATGTGTTTGATGATGATGTGGGATATGGAATCATTAATGTGTCCATCTTGTTTTTAACAAAGGTGAGAGAGGGCAGTTAGGAAGAAGGACTACAGATCCAGAATATCTATGGAGAATCCAACCTTGGGCACTAATAACATCGTGACTTGACCAAGCTCCTTAACTCTCTTTGCATTTCCATGTTGTCATCTATAAAATGAGAATGCTAATGATCTTGACTTCACAAGTTTGTTAGGTAAGAGAAAAGCTATCAACAAGATGAATGGGGGAGATAGGTAGGAAATCCAAAGTCAAAAAAGGATGGAAATGTTTTAAAAATAAACTAGAAAAAATAAATAAATAAAAATAAACTAGAGCCTAGAATGCAAGAGGGGGTATGGTAAGAAATAAATTAGGATCGTCAAAAGCCATTGAGCACCACATACAGACTCTGGATTTTATGCAAGGTAAAAAGGATCATTTGGGTTATCTAAGAATGGCTTTGGCAGGATCAGAACTACGGGATGGGTATAGTGAGTCAGTGTGGCTTTTGCTGCCAATGGGCCATCTGCTGATAACAACACATTAGTTTTCCTCTATATAAATTTTCCTTACCCCTATCCTAGGCTTTTTGCTTCAAGTGGAATTCAGGGGCCCAAAGGATGACTTTCCCCACCCATCAAGATGGGTTCAGAATTTGGACGTGGTCCCAACAGCCAATGAGAAACAATGGGACTTAGGTGGATACTGTTGAGAGAAAGGTAAACCATCTTTCTTGTTAGACCCAGATCTAGGAGGATGGGCACCTAGATTTACTGGCAGCTATTTTTGCCACCATGGGAAACCTGAGAATGAAGCCAGCATGGAGAATAGAGTTGACAAAGGCAGAGAGCCTGGGTCCTGGTGACGTTATGTGAGCTGCACTCGAACCACCCTGCCCTTGGACTTCACGTGTGTACCCAAGTCAGGAAATGCTCTTTCCTTAAGTTGACTTTTCTGCCCCTTGCAACACAAAGAATCTTGACTGATCGTGCACTGACAAAGATATGCACATGGCCAAAGATGTCAAAACAGAAGTAACAAAGGGACGAAATAAGTTATATATATGGAGGAGGGGAATTTAAATGAGGATGACAAGTTTTCATTTGGCTATAAAATTCTAGCTTTATTTCTCTTTCCCTCCCACATTATTATCAGATACGATATTATTTCAAGGACAGGCTACCTCATTTGTTATACATATTTTTAAAATTTGCTTAAAACATTACAACGCTTAAATGAGACAAGGCATGGTTATCATGACTAAAAGGAGACCCACTATGATTTCTAAAGACTTTGTCAGGGGTGCCTGGGTGGCTCAGTTGGTTAAGCGACTGCCTTCGGCTCAGGTCATGATCCTGGAGTCCCGGGATCGAGTCCCGCATCGGACTCCCTGCTCGGCAGGGAGTCTGCTTCTCCCTCTGACCCTCCTCCCTCTCATGCTCTCTGTATCTCATTCTCTCTGTCTCAAATAAATAAATAAAATCTTTAAAAAAAAAAAAAAAGACTTTGTCAGGAAATGTATGTAATTGGTACACAGTAAATCCTGGTTGATGAATAATAACAGGCAACACTTACCAAACAGGATGCTCAAAGAGCCATACATATGTTAACCAGTTTAATTTCAACTGTAACTTTTTCAGGAATGTACTTTTGATTTCTATTTACAGTTGAAAACTGCAACACAGATAGGATAAATACTTGCCTTGGCTCCAAATGGTGCCAGGACGCAAAGCTGGAGAGTTTAGCTGGAGAGCCATACGCTTCGGCGCTACACGTGGAGGAAGTGAAGAAATGAGCAAAGAAAGAGGGAGCCCCCTTCTTGTCCCCCAGAGGGGGGGAAAACAGGGCAAGTGGCCCAGGTCCCTCTGACAACCTGGTTCTGTTGCTCTTCAGTAGATGCACATTCTTACAATGTCCCAGTTCCTACCTGATTATCAGTGAGACATTCTGCAGAAGCTCTCTTCAGCATTTCCAATCTCCCCAGTACAATTCAGTCCACCGAAAAGGCAATTTGCTCAAATGAAAACCTCGCTAAATGCTAGCATGGTAAACTGGATGACTAAGTACTGTTTCCCTGTATTGTCTACTAGTAGCAAGGGAGTAACTGAGTCACTGGGAGAATTTGGCTTATTACCAGTCTGATACCTAGTACCCCCAGCATTTTCTGCCCATGATGAAATGGACGCCATGCACCACCTGCGTGTTTCAGATGTGAGCCTTGCCCAGGAGCCCGTGACAATTTGCTCCCCCCATATTTATAGTCTGTAGTATTAGGTGGGATGGGTGGCACCGTAATCACTAATCTGACATGAATCAACACTTACCATAATTTTCCACTTGAATTTGCACCTGAGTTGGTGCCTCTCAGCTTGCAAAGAAGTGCTAATCATATCTCAAGCAGACAGCAATTTAAAAATCAATCTCTGTGTTCATGGAAATATGACATTTACTTTGGGGCTGATGTCACTATCATGGGAGGGGTAAGATCTGCCTCTATTTAAAAATCAGGTAGTTCACTTATTTAATTGTGGACGATCTCACAGTCACAGAATGCCTACTCTCTGTCTGGAAGATGTACCTTTGTGAGTTCACAGTGACTGTTCCTGGAGCCTTTGATATGGGCAACCCACAGCTTCTTCGCCTTAAGACATACGATCTTAAAGGCTTTCCTTCAGAGCATCAGAAGAGAGGTTAGCTTTGTTTATTTCTTTAGATGAAATTCCTTCCATACTGGTGAGTGAATTAAGAGTTCCCTCCATCCACCTTAAGCTCGTGTTTCTCTTGTTCCTCAGCTTTTGGTGCCATCAGCAACGCCAACGCTTACAGTGAGGCTGTATGAGCCAGAGAAGCACTTCTTGGGCATTTGTCTTGCCCCCGTTCAAGGTTTTAAAACATTTTGATTGTCGGGGCACCTAGGTGGCTCAGTTGGTTAAGCGACTGCCTTCAGCTCAGGTCATGATCCTGGAGTCCTGGGATCGAGTCCCGCATCGGGCTCCCTGCTCTGTGGGGAGTCTGCTTCTCCCTCTGACCCTCCCCCCTCTCATGTGCTTGCTCTCTCTCTCATTCTCTCTCTCTCAAATAAATAAAAAATAAAAAATAAATAAAACATTTTGATTGTCTCCTATTGGGTGTGATTTCAGAGGCTCAAATTACTATCTGTTGCCTCTTTGCCAGAGGATGCACAGGTACGCTGAATGTCTCCTCTCCCAGTATGGTTTATACCTAATGACCTTTTAAAATAAGATTTTTCTGAGGCGCCTGGGTGGCTCAGTCGGTTAGGCGTCTGCCTTCAGCTCGGGTCATGCTCTCAGGGTCCTAGGATCGGGCCCCGCATCTGGCTCCCTGCTCAGTGGGGAGCCTGCTTCTCCTTTTGCCTCCAGCTCTCCCTGCTTTGTGCTCAATCTCCCTCTGTGTCAAATAAAATCATTAATAAAATAAAATTAGATTTTCCTTTTTTTCTCTTTCTTTTTTTTTCATTTGCCAGGTGCAGATCTGCGTCAAAGTTAAAATTTACCAAGCACAGTACTGTTTGTGGAGGAGTTCTACAAACTTTAATTCCCAGAAGCCATGTATTTACTCTGAAAAGTAACAAGCTCCTAATATTTAGGACTTTTTTTCTCTCAACTCTCTGGTAATGTTCTCACTTGTCTGAATATTAAGAACTTAAATGTCTATTTATACATAAATGGGGTCATTTACTTCTGACATTCTCACTTTAGTTGATTTGGTCAAGAGATGCTTGAATTTTCTTCACACTGCATCCATTTAGCAAATCTTACTCTATGTCCCAGTAGCTCAGACAGTTCTGCTCAGGGCTTGTTTTTCTGAAAGGCGGCTGATGGAAATGGATCCCTATACCCTGGCACATACGGTCTTGGAAGGTTTGTAGAGTGGATGTTCCCCATCTATATTGCTGGTCTATTACCTTGATGAATTCCTCAATCAAGATTTTCATATATGTAGTCATTTAGACAGAGTTCCTTCGTATTTTTTTTCCCTGCACCATTTTACTCCGTCAACTCCTGACTAATTCATTCACTTTCTCTCATGGTCCTGAACTAGAGTTCAAGTTTCTTGAATAATTTGGCCTAACCCATCCCTTTTTCTCAATACCTAGTGGAAAGTGCTTCTTCATTTATCCTCTGGCAATGCCAACCACTTTTCTCTATTATTTAGAACTTTTCTCTGTTGCCTATGTATTTAATGTTTATTATTACTTTTATTAGCAAGCTGAGCTCAGGAATTCCCAAGGGCTTGGACAACCTCTACCAGGACTCTTTTTAAAGTGGGAAAGTCAAAAGTTGGTGTTTCAGGGTGAAAAGAGGCAAGGCAAAGAAAAATATGGAGGCTAGAGTACGGGGTGGGGAGTTAAATCTAAATGACAGGCAAGCCTCAGCCAGTCTCCTCCCTCTTTCTGCAGAATCCCATTCAGCAGGCCATCAAAGACTCATCTTCCTCTGACTCTTCTCCAGTGATATCCCCCTTCCTTTTAAACTGACCAACTTGAATCCTGCACTACTATCCATCCTACCTTCCTGAATCAATGATGATGTTAAGGCCTGCCTCTTTCTCCCACTCCACTAGCTAGTGATGTGTACATAAGTTGATATTTTATTCAGTTAATCTGTGTGTTGATTGAGTTCTTTATGCTTGTGCCCAAATGGACAGTTCACATATGTATTGAAACTACTGACTAAGGGGGGAAGAAAAGTAACCAAAACTCCAAAAATGAAAACTCCAGGCTGATGTTTACAGTGAGGAGCTGAGCCAAGATCTGGGCAAAAGGGAACAGCGTCTGCCTGCTCTACTTAACCATCTACATTAAAGAGTAAGATAAATAGGACAGCAAGAAGTTAGAGATGCCTATTTTACTCTATGAGTTTTTGAGGGAATGGAGAGTAACTCTTCAAAATATGTTGCATAGCTTTCAGAATGATAACTGGAAACATGTTTCCCTTAATGGCACCAATTTGACTCAGACACAGAGGTTTTACTACAGCAGTGATCTCTAAGCCTTCCTAATTGTGCATCATCATTACTTAAAACATTTTTAACATATAGTCCCACTAAACATATTTGGATTATTCACATGTGTTGCTTTTCTATATCACATGCATAATCAAGGATCGAATGCAAAATCAAAAAAGAAAGATGTAAAAACAATTTGTAATGAAACTATTTTTCCCATAACCTGCTGCACTTGTACCAACAAAGAAGGCAATGGTCTCGGGCTCTCCATGTTCTGTCAAGTATCTTATATGAACAATGACCAAATCCTGTCCATTTGCTCTCTAAATTTACCTCAGTTACCATTTCTTCTCCATTCCCACCCCAGCCTTTGGGTAGAATCTCTTGAACTTTCATCTGGACTCCCCTGCTAGTCTCCTGATGCTCGTTAGCTTTTTCTCTCCAACGACAGCTTTCCTCAGTGGTTGGGGTGCTCCTTCCAGAACTCAGGACTGGTCACATCTCTCCTGTGCTCAACTCCTTCAGCAGCTACAGGACAGAGTTGGAACTTCCAAGCCAAACACAGATCTGCCCTTGCTCATCTTTCCAGTTTTCCTTCTTCCTTCCCCACCTGATTCTAGCTATGTCAAACCAATAACCTTCTCTTATTTTCACCTTTGTTGGTGCTATTTATCAAAAATGGCCTTTTCTTCTTGTCTACCTGGCAAACCCCAACCTTTAGCTTAAATATCACTTCCCTTAGAAAGCTCTCTTTACTTCCCTTTGCAGAATTAAGCACCTGCCTTCCTGTGCTCCCTAACCACTGTGTATTGAATTTATTCAATTTATTGGCATTTATCATATTACTCAAATAATTTCCTTCCATGTCTCTGAGTTGCTCAATGATAAACTGTATTGCATTTTTTGGATTATCATGGTCTATCACAGGTTGGGCATGGAATAAACACTTAATCTTTCTTAATAAACAGAGCAGATGGATAAATGTTAATTGAAAAAAATGTTGTATTTCGGTGGCAGTCAAGAAAACCTTCAAGTGGGAAGTCTGCAATAAACAATGAAACAAAAACAATATATATTTTTAAAAATGCCACCTACCTAGAGGTTTTAATATTTTCTTGCAGCTCAACAGCTTTAAGGTCTTTTTGAAAATCATGCCTCTTTTATTACCCCATCAACATAATTAATGATGACAGTAATAAATAACTGACTACTACGCGTGCGATCCAGTGGTAGGCAACTCATGGCAAGGTCTAATTTAACCATCACACTAATCTGTGAACTAAATGCTAGCACTGCTTCCCTCTACCTTGCATGTGAGGGAGTCATTGAGGTTCTGAAGGGTACAGAAAGACTGTTTGCAAGTAAGTGAAACATCAGATCTCCAACTGCAGGCTCTTAACCCAAAGGCTCTGCTGCCTTCAGGTCAAAGATCCCCAAATCTTTCTCAGAATGTCCACCCTGACGTTTAGTTCCTTCTACAGCCAAACTGGAATGTTTCCAGTGTTCTTACGATAGCTGCAAGTATATGTGATAGATATGATGGTTTTACACACTGTATGTCCCATAAAGTTCCCAAGATCCAGCAACTCTTTGGAAGTCTCCAGACCAGGCTGTTTATTTCTAAGTCAAATGATTTGTTTCACCGAGTTGTTTGGCTCCATTGAATTTTACTTCTTCCAGCACCATCTCTTGAGGGGCATTATCGACTGCCATAGTTGAAATGCATGCTTCTGCACATGAAGTTTTTTATTTGTTTATATTTGCCTTGCCTAATTCTTACTACATCAACAACCTCAGCTGAAATTTATACGAAATTCTTTACTGCCTGATCATTCCTCATGGATGCTATATTAGATTAGCCTCGCAAATAAGTAGGTGGGCAGGGAGACAGCTTAAAAATGATGTGTGCTTTGTATTATGTTGAAATGTTGTCTGCTAATTTCTTCATGACAAAATTACAATCCATAGGATGTTCATTAGAAATACTCAGGGAAGATGAGGTGGGGCAGTAGAACAAGGAGAAATGAATGGCATTTAATATATTTCAAATGTGAGAAAAATCTATCAGTTTGCTTAACTTCATACAAATACACAGGTGTTACAATACTTCCTATTCTCCTGCTGATTTGGAGTAAGTCATTACTCGATAAAGTGTGCAAGTGACTGTTTTAGTAAGGAACCTAAAAACAATTATGTTCCTCCAAATGTGGGAATGAAAGACTTCTTATTTTACAAAATTTTAATAAAAACTATCAACAACTCAAAGTAAAAGCATATTGAAAACAAACTGGATTTTACATTTGATAAAGGCACTATTTTGAAGGTCCTTTTGGGAAATGTAAGCTATTTATTTAGATTCATTTATCATTGTCTCTATTAAATAATATTTATTACACTTCCTTACACACAAGACTGTACCTGTCTCCACAAAGCAAAGTAAACAGGTGTCTGCCTACTAGGATCATACATGTACTGCAACAGAAAATATGCCCAGCGTGGGATATAAATACCCAACTGGAGCATCTTAAGACCTGGTATGTGGATAATTACTGAGTATCATGTATCTAGACCTTACTGTCTTGGTATTTGATGGATGACCAGTGGCCACATTGTCATCAAGATTTCAATGGGTGTTACCAATTGCACTTTGCTCCCATTTAAATCTAGGCAAAGCTTTATGGGCAAAAGGAATCTTCAGGAGGATCCTGAGTATAAATGGAGGATGCTAGGCATGAGGTGAAGAAGAAACACACAGAATTAGTAAAGAGAAATCTTAAAAAGGATCTCATCTCCTATACTCCTGATTTGTGTACACACGTGCTTACTTGGCCTCTCCACTTAGGAGTCTAAGAGTGCTCTCAAATGTGCATGTTTGAAGTAAAAGTCTTGATTCCCCCCTCTATCCCCCAATCTGTTACCCCCCACCCTGTTCCCCTCAGCAAATGGCACTGCCATCCAGCCAAACATAAGTCCTCTGAAATGTGATTTCCACACATGTCCAGATCCATTCACTTTCTGTCCCTCTATTCTCCCACCACTTGCTGTGCAAGCCACCATCATCTCGTGCCCAGACAACTTCAACAGCCTGTCATCAGCCTGCAGTCTCTCAGTGGTACAAATTAATTCAGATCATAGCACATCTCTACTTAAAATGCTCCAATGGCTTTTCATTTCCACTAAAGTAGAACTCAAAACTCCTGAACAAGACTTCAAGGACCGACATCATCTGGTTCCTGACTATTCCTTCCACCTCATTTTCTATTACTCTCCACTTAAAATCCTGCCTCAAAAACCATCTATCTTTTTTTTTTACCTCCAATTTTTCTTGCTTTAGACTTTGCACATAGACATTTCCTATACCTAGACTCTTTCTTTTGATCTTCACTTGGCTTCCTCCTTCTAGTCATTCAGGTGTCATTTTTTCAAAGAGAAGTATCACTTCCTTAGCACAATCTGACCTTCCAACCAAAAGGAGCCCCTCCCCATTCCCGCAAGTCCCTTTCTGAGACATCAGCTTATTTTATTTCTTCCCTGGCACTTAACGGTATCTGAAATCACTGTATCCATTTCTACCTTTATTAGGTCACTGCATGCCCTATGTTGTGAGCCACCTCAGGGGAGGGTGCTGATTCACTTCTGTAACATGTGTATGGAAAATAGTCCCTGCCTGACAGAGCATCAATAAATGGCTAATACATAAACGTGCAAGTCACAGAGTCGATGATTTTCCAGGTGTTAGAAGAGAAAATGAAGTTTGGAAAACATGATGTTCAATGGTGTACAGTCTTAAAACATGGAAAGAAATATCTGAGCCCATCTGTGCATCAACTGGGGTGAGTGTCCATTCTCACTTATTGACCAGGTTCAATTTATACCTGTCCAAGGAATGCATAAATCAAGTATGTTCTAAATCATAAAGTGCTAGACATTCTATTTTCATATGCATTTTGCAGAGTCAGGACAGAGCTAAAGAACTGTTCCTTGGATGTTTCTGATTTCTTGTATAATTTATGCAAACAGGTAGAGCTGGAGGGTGGCCTGCGACTTAGCCAGGGGACAAACCTAGCATGATTCCTCACTTAAGCACTATCTCAAGTTCCATTGTCTTTGCAATTACTTCAGAGATGAGAGATGAGAGCATAAGCCTAAACCGTTAAAGTAAGCCAACTACAGCTGGAGACCATTAACAGCAAAATTGGGTATGCAGCAAAAAGCAGTGGGAGGCTGAAGTTATCACAACTGGAGAAGCCACATGGAGGTTAAAAAATTGCACTGAATCCTGATCCACAAAGAATACCGACAGCGCTTTCAATGTTATTCTCTCTGCCTCCAAGCTTCATAAAGTATTCCATTTATTATTTCATTTATTCTCACAGCTCTGCGCATGTATGTGCGTGTGCGTGTGCGTGTGTGTCTGTCTGTAAAGTGGAAAATATAAGGCACAGAGTGGGTGCCCTCGGAAGTGGAGACAAGATTTTAAGACACCTCTAAAACTGAAGCCATTGGACATCAACACGTAGTGGCAAAGATGAGCCTTAGGCAAAGGTAACTGAGGCTCTTGGAGGGGGCTTTGTGAATGTTTTTGCTGCTAGGACCAAGACATCCCCAGTATTTTATTAACACAGCTAGGTTTTATAATTTCCCTCTGGGAAATATTAAGTTAAAATAAGATGTAACCAAACCCATGTAATGTCTACCAAGAGGATAATTCCAGGACAGAAAAAGTTTCTGCATGAGGGGGTGGGGCAGGGGGGAAGGGACACATGGGACTCTGTCAGCATTCCTCTGAAATGGACACTGATCACATTACCAGCAGCCACTCTCCCCACCACACCCCTCCTACCTGCAAAATCCCACGCAAGATCCCACAGTACTCGTCTTTTTCTGTCTTATCTCGCTTGGCATAATAGGTTCAAGGTCCATCCGTGTTTGCTCAAATGGTAGGATATCCTTGTTCCACAGGGCATTCACATGACAATACATAAATGGATCGAATTCACATGCTGTACACCTTAAACGTACACCATGTTTATGTCAAATATATTTCAATTAAAAAAAAAAAGCCACATGAGGGAAGCAATAATTTATGCAAACAGGTAGAGCTGGAGGGTGGCCTGCGACTTAGCCAGGGGACAAACCTAGCAAGTACCACTTCTTCTTACATGTTAGGGGCTAAAATGGTATTCCCTAAGAACAAAGAACACTATCCCACTCACCACCACATGAGATACTCATTTAGGTCACTCCCTTGACAAAATTACAAGAACAATGACAATAATAAAAGGTATTTAGCCTTCTCTTGGGATGTCATTGATTTGTGCTCAATCATGTGTTCTTTTAATTAAACATTAAAACTGTGGATGAAACCATCCACTCCTCCTGCACTCATGGAAGACGCACTGACCTTCCTCCCCCTTGGGGGAGCACAGCCGCAAAACAGAACTTAGAAATGCTGAGTTATGCCAGGTTTTTATGTCTCCCCCACACACACTTGGAAAGCCCAGCCTTCCTACAGTTATCTGGTTACAATCTATCTTTTCCAAAAGGAGCTGGGTTTGGACACCAAAATACAATAGACATCTTTGATTATGTCAAAAGAGAACATTATCATCCAAGTCAGATAATACTTTACTTATTTCAGTAAATAAGATATTTTTTGGTCAGTAATAACTCTGGCAAAGGGGCTCTTCGTTATTTGGCGTTTTTGGAGGGGGTTTTAGGAAACCAATTACTCATGGCATCACTGCCGTCCAATGCCCCCGCCATGATATCATCGTATGTAAATTAGAGCCACTTACCCTCTGCAGGAAGACTCATCCTTGCAAGAAAATCATTAGACCATAACGACAGATGAAAACGAGAAAGCGGCAGAAGGAAAGGTGTGTGTGAGAGGCATTCACGGAGCTCTGTGGAAAGGCTGGTGGCAGTCCCTATGTTACGTGTAGCTCGAGGGTCTTCCTACGCCCCCATTCAGAGACCTAGGGATCAGTTTCTGCCCCTCGGGCACAGGCACAACTTGAGGCGGTGGGACCTGGATGAGAAGCGGGTCCATCTGAAAGGCACAGCTGGTGTATTTGACCGGTTGGGTGCGTGTGCACGTATGTGTGCGTCCGTCTGTCTGTCTGCTGGTGAAGGAGTGCTTCCGGTTTGGACAGCTAGGACTCCGAGGCTTGACGGCTACTTGTCCCTTAGGCTGTATGTTTTCTGAGCTACACCATCAGCGCACACAAGACATGTACTTCGGTTCCTGTCCAGTGATGTCACTGAGCCTTCAAATCATGTCCTTTACATTTTTATTTGAAAGAAGAGGAGCTTAAGAATGATAATGCGCCAGTGACTTCGCCATGCGACTTTAGGGATGAGACAGCCATCAGGCCA
Source organism: Mirounga angustirostris (assembly GCF_029215605.1). Lineage (NCBI taxonomy): Eukaryota > Metazoa > Chordata > Mammalia > Carnivora > Phocidae > Mirounga > Mirounga angustirostris. The sequence goes on from NW_026991715.1 coordinate 19,957,182, forward strand.
TGTGCCCTTGTCCACATAAGGACTGTTTTTGTGCCTTCTTTTTACTTTGGTAGGTCCATCAAACTGGGGCTGCCTTATTGAAAAGGATTCATCTTTTTTTTTTTTTTTTTTAAGAAACATTACTTAGTGACGTAAGAATCACACAATGTGAGGCTGATTTACCCACAAGACAGAACGGCAACGAAATGACAGAGAAACCATGGTGATGTAGAGTCTAATCCTTCCTTAGAATAAAGAGCTCAAGTTAAAAGGGCAAAACTAGCCCATGCGTCTTAAGAGGCAAGGGGTGGAGGGAGGGTGGCTATGTTGACCTAATGGGAACAGCAAAGAGAATAATGAGGTTACCTGACCCCATGCCAGTTTGTAAATGACTACTTTCTCAGCAAACAATTCCATTTCAGCAGCTAGCTGCCTACCAACTGCATTCCCAACACGCGTGCGCAAACACACACACACACACCACCCAGAATATGGGGGCTGTGCCTCTTCCTTTCTACATCCCAAAATACTCTATTTCCACCTCCAGTGCTGCTTCCGTGGGTTTAGACCATGTTCATTCAAAATAATCCTACATTATTCAGCCAGAGGTTTTGCCTTTCCCTTTAATTATCCTTGTGCAAGCTCTTTTTTTTTTTTTAAGCATGTTTCACATAGGCATTTGTCTTTCCTTTGCTGCCTTATGCAAATTTTTAAAAGACATTTGGGGACAGAAACTTGAGCCACGGCCGTGTCTCTTTAGGGACCCAGTCAGGGAGAGAGAAAGATCCTTTGCGCATCACCAACACCCGCCGACACGGATTTTAACCACGCAGCCCTGTCAGAGAGCCCGTCTACTTGTGCAAAGTAAATAGATTTCTGTCTTGCCTGTCACCATTTGAGCAATGGCTTTATGATAACACAATAGCGTTCTGAAAACAGTAAAAGGAAATATGAAGATGATTACCACAGATGCCAGTGCTGCGATCCGAAATGGGACTGCCGAGTTGGGGGGTGGGGAGGGAGGAATGGGGGGGTAAGAAAGGAAACCAAGTGGCTGTAACTCCGTATGGGCTTCGATTGGCTTTATTGATTCCTTCACCCTCTCATCACTTCTACCTCCAAAACAGGCAGCCAACTCCAGACTTAATTATTTTCTTTCTAAGAAAAAGAGAGCGCAAGGGGGAGAAAAAAGCCAGAATCTGTTCATAAGGGAAGCAGTCATCACTGCTCATTTTTTTTTAAAGCACTTAAGGGTCATTAGTGTAACCCTGCAGCAAATGCATTATTCATTTTGCCAGAGCCCAATTTCTCGGCTAAGACTTTCGCAAGAAAACGATACACAGTTCAGTAGAGAGGTGATTGATCAAGCCAGAAGGAAGAGAATTTGGGCATCCTGATAAAAATTTTTCTCAGTCTTCTCAGTTAGCATAAATCAATATTATTTATATAGTAACACTTGAATACTAACTACCCAATGCCATCCGTCAGAGCAAAATTGATGACTATACCTTTAGGTTAATATTACTTGAACATTTCATTCTGAATAATTTATACACATTGCTGTCTGAGTGTCAATTTGAGATTGTTTATTTTGTTTCAGCAAGTGCAGCTGAACCACGGCTTTTATTAGGAAAAGGTTCTCATCTCTGTTTATTTTGAGCATTAAAGGGGCTTGTCCTATTCTGGGGCCTTGGTGTTATTCCACAGGAATTGAAACATGCGGCAGCAACGTACCCAGTCTACGGTGGCTTATGCCTTTGTTAAGGGCCTTTTTCTGAATCTTTGTACTCTTCCGTGGCAAAAACAACCACAAGTACATGTGACCAGATAAAAAGGTGGCAAAAGAGAAGCCGAGCAGGTGTCTAATAACAACGCTGACATGTTGCTTGGGAAGAGGATGCGAGCATATTGCATTAAGAACATCAAGTGTCATGTTCACTCTTTGGCAAATAATCGAATCTGCCCACCAAGCCTAGTGCTGCCATTACCCTCTCCTTTTGGGTGACTCTTCCTGTGTCGATTATTCTTCATCTTGTACAGGACGTGATACATTTTATAATCACTCTATCTGCTTCTTCTTCAGTTTTACCGTAATCACCTTCCTCTGGGCACATCCCATGAAAACCTGTGTGCCTTCCAACTCTGTCCTGAAATGAGCGGTCAATTACCAAATGCTGGTAAGTTTCACAGCCTAAGAAAACAGAAAGGTTTTTTTCATCTCAACTTCATTGTTTATGATCTTGACCTAAGTCATCCTTGTGTCAGATTGTGTTTCTTCTTGTCAGAAATGTACCCGCAGTAACAGGCAAGTGCATATGTAGCTAAGAGGTCCTACCTAATTGTGTATTTTTACATTGAAGAAGAGAGCCTTCCATTTAATTGGAGAAATTCTGTCTACTATGTGAGTTTCCTCTTCCTCTCCACCCTTTTCCCCACTCTGTTTTACAAACACACTGCTCTACTTTTGAGAAACTTTTTCTCCAGCAATTATCAGAGTTCAGTCTCCTGAGAATATCTGACAACCGATAGGAGGAAGCAGCATCTTATACCAGGTAATATCTTACACATCAGAGGAGAGACTCAAAACAGGCATCAATCCCAAATAAATGACTCTCCGGTTGGATTTATAGAAACATTTCGTCTGTGTTCGGAGTCCTCATTAGCAGAAACCAGCAGAGGTACTGGATTTTATAGACAGGCACAGACACACACACACACACACACACACACACTCTCTCTCTCTCTCTCTCTCACACACACACACACACACATACACACTGCTGGAAATGAATCAGGGCTGCCATTGGAAAGCACGCCTTCAGATCTGCCTCAGATGTAATAATGACAAAGGAATAAAGATAAAATCTACCCATGAAAGACACAAGTATTTAGGCATTGATTAAAAAGTAGCCAGGGCTTAGCTCTGCTTTGGCAATCACACGTATAGCTGCATCTCTTAAATACTCTGAATCATTTATTCAACTCCAGAGATATTTACTGAACTCCAATTATTTGGAAGACACTGTTCGAAAAACCCCACAGTTGGCAGGCTAAGTAAGTCATAATCCTTAAATAACTTATGGTTAAAAGAGGTTGAGAATACAAGGAATACAATAAATATGTACATCTACAAATATATGCATAAATAAAACAGAAAAACAAATTTCATAAAAGCAGCATAAAAATACTTTGGAATTACTAGAGCATGGTAGATTTTATTGGAGGCATTTGTTTTGGTTGTCTTATACCCATTATGCATAACGCTATGTGTTGATTAAAGTTTACATGACAAGATTTTAATTAAGAATTTTTTAAGTACTTTGTATATTCTGTATCGCTATGCAAGGATTAGCAGTTAGTAGAACAACAAGGGCTTACTGGCTAAGAGAAGGAAGGTATGGGGCATTTTTAAGGCTCAACTCTTGAGATCAGACTCCTAAAGCATTAGGTGAAAAGTAGAGAAGCCGTAGATTACATCCAGTAAACTCAAACACTCTGGTATTATTGGTAAAAAGGCCAAACTCATTATTCGGTCACCAATCCCAAATTATGTATGTAATCATGACATATTTAGTCCAAGTCTCATTAACACTATAACAACACCTAGGAGTGAATATCTATTGTTAGTATTAGGAATATTGCCCCGGGACATTAATTTGCCTCTTTCTTATTAAATGAAACATGCCTAAAAATATGCAATTGTTATAAAGTAATAGAAATTTAATCAGATATTTATTGCTTGTACAATTGTACTTTATTAAGGAATAGCCTCATCTATATTACTTATTAAGGCTCAATAAATAGCCTTAATAACAATGCTACTGAAGCAATCATTAGACTCTTTGACCATGTCCATTATAATTAAGTCTCAATGCAATATCATTTTATTTTTTTTTAAAGATTTTATTTATTTATTCATAAGAGACAGAGAGAGAGAGAGAGGCAGGCTCCCCGCTGAGCAGGGAGCCCGATGCGGGACTCGATCCCAGGACCCTGGGATCATGACCTGAGCCGAAGGCAGATGCTTAACCATGTGAGCTACCCAGGCACCCGCAATACTCATTTTAAATACTCAGTTGTCTGTGCTCCTCGGCCACATGACTTCTGAAATCATTTTAATTCAAGATTTCTTTCTTCATCTTAAGATTTAGCTTGGGACATATTTAAAAAATCTATCCAGATGGATTAAAACAACTTGATGGATCATGTTTTCAAATGACGTCAGCGAGACACAAATACCACCAGGGTTCCCCCAAGTAAAATGCCCGAATTCTTGTCCTTGATAAAACCTCTCTCTTCAAGCTTCCTGGACTGTTTCACTGAGCTAAAGTAATAGGTGTTTGAGTGTCAGAACTAACATCTATGGCTGCTACTTCATTAATGTTTTCCAATGAATCTCAATGCTGCAGAGATAAATCGGTTTTGTTATGGGCTGGTGGGTGCCGAGATAAACTCATGATGCAAGTAGCCCAGGCTGACCCTTCCCACAATTCTGATGGTGGTCTGGGCTTGGGGGGGTTCTGTTGGGTGGGCTGTTTGGCCACTGTGCCTACTTACCACCAAAGCAGCGCTGAGAACAAGACCACAGGTCGTAAAAGCCACACTCATAAGCCAAAGATCTCCAAAATTCCTTGGAGTTACGTAAAAGCTCCCAGTAGTCCTAGGAGGTAAGTGTTACCATCTACATTGTATAGGACAGAACACTGAAGCTCAAAAGCAACACACCTACTAAGAAGTAAGCCTTGAATTGGAATCCAGAGTGCTCTGAATAACAACAGAGCTTTGGGTCTATTTGCTACAGCGAGCTTCATCTTCCCTGAGGAAATAATCCACAGTTTTCAGGTGGGAGTCTAAGTTCATGACTGTTGGCCTCCTAGGACAATGAACACCCAAACATGGTTCCTTGGGGGCAAAAATATCTGATTTTAAAAAGCATTTTATGTAGGGCGCCTGGGTGGCTCAGTTGGTTGGGTGACTGCCTTCGGCTCAGGTCATGATCCTGGAGTCCCGGGATCGAGTCCCGCATTGGGCTCCCTGCTCGGCGGGGAGTCTGCTTCTCCCTCTGACCCTCCCCCCTCTCATGTGCTCTTTCTCATTCTCTCTCTCGCAAATAAATAAATAAATAATAAAATCTTTTTTAAAAAAAGGCATTTTATGTAGATGTTACTCTAATAAGCAATAATTGGCCTCCTAGTTGTACTCTCCATTAAGGGACATAGTCCCATGGTCATAAAATGTTCAAACCAGAAGTGGTTAGGGATATAATGAAACTCACCCCTTTTGCTCAACGTTTCCCACAGGTATCTTAAAATACAACTGTGAGAAATCATGTTTGTTTGCTTTCCCCATGTTTCCCTTTGCCAGGGCTGCTTTAAGCAAGGAAAATAGGGTCTTGTTAAAAATTTTTCAAGTGAGTAAGAAAACAGAAAGACAGAAAACAGGAAAATATCTGGTATATTAGGTTAATCTGGGAGACATTCTTATTATGGAAAATGGGAAATCTATGAAGCGTAAAGTAACCAAACTGAAGTCATTTGGAAGATTTAACCATTCCTGGCGGTGGGGAGTACTGCTCACCTCGTCTGCTTACTCTAAGTATGAGAATTTGCCTTACACTTCTCCTTTTGATACGCCTGAGAAAGCAGTCTTTAACAATCCCCGAAGGAGTTCTTTAGCATGTGATTTTTGAAGACAATAAATATGGAATAAACTGTATACAACTCACCTAACATAGTACACTATGTCCATAGTGATATATGAATACATAGGTTTATACAGCTATATTCCACAAATGCATTTTTTAAGGTTCCATCATCCACCTCTCCTCATTTATCCACTTTTTCATTAACACATATTCAACAAATATTTATTGCACATCTACCGTGATCTGAACTTATTAAAAATCTATTATTACAGAGGATGTTTGGAATAAGTAGTACCACCAGGTAAAATCTTGAGACAGTTGGAAATATATCAGACTACAGAAGGGGATTCACAATTTTTTTTTAAGATTTTATTTATTTCTCAGAGAGAGAGAGAGTGCGCACAAGCCAGCGGGGGGGGGAACGGCAGGCAGAGGGAGAAGCAGGCTTCCCCGCTGAGCAAGGAGCCGGATGTGGGACTCGATCCCAGGACCCTGGGATCATGACCTGAGCCGAAGGCAGACGCTTCACCGACTGAGCCACCCAAGTATCCCAGGGATCACAATTCCTAAGTAAAATATACCTAAAGTAATCTGCCCTTGCTAAGAGATAAGCTGCATCTTTGCACTAAGGAAAACTTCCAAACACCTGAAAAACAGCCCCTCTGTTTAGACATCCTTGCTTGATATTTTGGTGTGCATGTCTCTATAACTGAACTGGGTAAAAAATTTTTACTTGGTAGCCAGTAAGGCAAAAGAAAGTTATCAATGGATGTTAACACAAATTTCATAATTTCTGCACCTAGGGAGTAGTTAGAAACAGACAACCTTCTCACTCCCTCCCCTCCACCACCTTGCTGGAAAGGTCTTAGCCTGACTAGACACCATGGGAAAAATGTCTTTTATGCTAGCTTTAAAGTATAAAGGGCTTTGTGGAGAACATTTAGAAAGGTATATAAGGAATAAATTACAGAAATATCCTCTCACCATGGGAGTTTTGAACATGATGCCCCCCTTCACACCTCTGCCCATCAACCTACTGCTTTCAATTGGCACTTTTTAGAAGTCTCTTTTGTACAAAAGCAATGGGATTTTTTTTTAAGAAACTTAAAAAGAATCATGTTCTAGACATTTTGTCAATTAAAAGTTAATGCCTTTGATGTCTTTTCATATCAGCACATAAAGATCAATCTCATTATTTTAATGATGAAATATTATTTCAAATATAGAAATATAAGAATGTATTTAATCCCTATTGATGTATTTTTTACCATTTTTCTATTTCTTTGCCATTGCAAGCGATGGTTCTGAATATACAAATGACATCATCTGAGTAGCCTTGGGAATGCATTTTTAGTGCATGGCTTTCCACAGAAGAGCTTGTTAGGAGAATGCTGAGTCACAGTCTCCAACTGTTGATAGATACTGCCGACTTTTTCCCCAAATGGCTCTGCTTCTTAGATCAGTGGTGCTGTGGAGTGCTGTTGCCTTAACATTATCACCAGCTCATGATTCTATCAATCAATATGATGGGGCCATTAACTCATTATTGTTAATTTGCATTTCTGTGATTATGAATGTAGTTGAGAAAAATTTTTATATATTTGCCATTCCTTTGTCATTCTTGCTCAAATTGCGCTTTGAAACATTCGTTCATTTAAAAAAAAATGTTTTTGTGTTTTTCTGGTTGATAATTTTGTAGTTCTAGTATACTCCATAAACTCACCCAGTGTCTACTAAGCATGCTGAAGTTATTTCTGTCAGTCTCTCACGTGCCTTTTGATGCTATTACTTGTGATAAAGAAATTCTTAATTTCTATCAAGTCAAATCTACCATAAATACTGTATATTTGAAAGTTGCTAAGACAGTAAACCTTAAAAGTTTTTATCACAAGAAAAAAATTCTGTACTATGTATGGTGATGAATGTTAACTAGACTACTGTGGTTGTCGTTTTGCAATATATACAAATATTGATCATTATGTTGTACACCAAAAGCTAGTATTATATGACAACTATATCTCAATGTAAAAATATTTTATTGACTATATATTTTCTCTAACATATAAACTTACCCATTTGCCAATATTCATTGTAGAAAGTGTTGGGACTTGGATTAGGTTTGCATTAAATATACAGAATTTTATGCGAATGAATATTTAAAAGGAAAAATGTTTCCATTTGTTCAAGTTTTCTTTTAGGCTCTTTGGTAAAGTATTATAATTTTCCTTATATATGTTACACCTCCTTGTTAGGTTTATTTTCAGATATTTTATGGAATTTAGGGAGTGGTTATTATAAATAGGCTCTTTTTTTTCAGTACATTTTAAGTTGATTCTTTTTGATATGCAAGAAAACTATGTATATGCATCTTATATCCGGCAACTTACTGGCTTCACAAAATTTATGTCTGCAAATACTGAGAGTTTATTCTCTTCCTTTCTGGTATCATTACTTCTGTACTTTTTTCTTATTACCTTGGCTAGGGCCTCAAGTACATTTTTTTAAAAAGACTTTATTTATTTATTTTAGAGAGAGAAAGAGAGAGTGTGCTGGGGAGGGGCAGAGAATCTCAGACTCCACATGAGCACAGAGCCTGTAACAGGGCTCGATCTCCTGACCCTGAGATGAAACCCAGAGTCGGACGTTCAACCAACTGCGCCACCCAGGTGCCCCTGAGTACGGTGTTGAAGACTAGTGGTGAGAATAGATATTTTTCTGTACATCTTGACTTTAGTGGGAAAGGTATTAATGATTTACCATCAAATATTTTGTTTTCTATAGGTTTCTGGTAGATAGTTGTCACTTTTTGGAAATGGGTTTGTTTTAGTCCTTAGTGAATATTTTTAAATTAAGAATGAGAAATAAATTTTATCAAATGAAGTTTTTTAGGCATTCATTTAATCAAATGGATTTTTCTAGTTAATATTCTATTTAATCTATGAATTAAGGAACTGCATTTATCAGTTTCCTGATGTTAAACCATCCTTACATTCCTGAAAAACATGTGATGTGGTTACAATGTGATTCTTCAATTTGCTAATACTTTATTTAGATATTTGCATCTTTCTTCATAAGTGAGATTTCCCTAGTGTACATGTACCATGACCCTCACAGAAAAGGGTTGAGAAGCTTTCTTTCAGCTTCCATGCCACGGAAATTTTTATTTAACAGAGAAACATTCAGAGACCTGATTGTTAAATATAACTGGTCTATATCACCATTTGAGTTTGGTATCTTTTCTAGCATTAACATCTATATACCCCTGGTATATTTGTTGAAACTAAAAAATTAACTATTAACTAACTACAGACTTCTCTACCATACATGTTCAAACAAACTTCACAAATAAGAGCTAGTGTTACTCATATCTATATTCTTTTCCTCCCACCTCTCTTATTTCAACCACATTTCTTTAGGCCAAGCTAGCCTTCTTCCTAACACTCCATTGCAAAAAAAAAAAAAAAAAAAAAAATCTGTACAAAAGCTACAACATAAAGACAATCCAAAGCACTAGTTCTAGCTATCTTCTTCTCTGGAAGGACCTCTTCAATCCGAGTGTACCGCTGTGTCTCTGCACTGGGTACTCTCTGTTCTGAAAAGCCAGGAAGTGGTCTGGAGGAGGAAGAAAGAGATTGAAGGAAAAGAATGATACAAAATCCACCACACTAAAGGCAATGTGGTACCCTGGATTGAATCCAGGAAGAGAAAAAGGAAACTAGTGGAAAAAACAGGTGAAATCCAAATGAAGTCCATAGTTAAGAGTACTGTACCAGTATTAATTTCTTAGTCTTAACAAATACACCATGGTTATACAGGTGTTAACGCTAAGGCAAATGGGAGAAGGATATAAGGGAACTCTTTGTGCAGGTGTTCCATAACCTAAACATTTTTCCAAAATAAAGTATTTATATAGTTTTAGCCATAGATTTTGATAAGAAAACAGCAACTTTTAAGCTTAGTAGACCTGGAAAGAGTTTCAGTGTCAGCTTCTCTACCATGCATCGTTCTACATCTTCCCCCACCAAGAGCCCAGCATTATTTATTTATTCCGTGCCTATGAAGCATGAGTTTTCCATGTTGATGGAAGAGGCTGTGGGTATGTGTGCATTCACATATGCATGTCTGAGTGGGTCTGCAGATACCTCTTCAGAGATAAAGGGGCAGGAACAACAGTGATTCTAAAAATAAGACGATGGGCTACCAAGTACTCAGCATTATTTCTATGTGAAGTTCTATGCTGAAAACTTTACAGGTATAATCTCATTTCATGCTCACAACAGCCCTGGAACTTAGGTTTAGTAGTTTAAAAGTGAGGGACCAGGCTCAGAAAAATAGGTCATGGGCCCAATTCACAGTGTCACTAACCTCCACAGTTGCAACATTGATCTCTTTCTGACTTCAGAGATCATGTGCTAAAATGCCACTCACTTATGGTCCTTACTTACGATGATCACAATGCGGTTGAAACTTCATTTAAAAAAAACCAAAAGATTGGTGCTTGACTTAATAATCTAGTTACGTAGGGTCATTGAAGTCCAGTGCCACCACTAACTATGTGATGATACAGAAGGCAAAATGCCTCTACAGCTTTCATTTTTTTCATCTGTAAATGGAGGTGATACTCACAATTCTACAGAACGGGGAGGAGGATTAAATAAGACAACGTAAGTGACCTAACGCAACACCCGGTACGCAACCGGGTACTCAACACACCTTAGTTTCTTTCCTGTAGCCCCATGTTTTCATTGCCTTACTGGTATATCTAGAAACAGTGGCATTTTTCCATTCTTGTTTGTTTCTAGTTATACTTTAGAAGCTAACAGAAACCCTGTGTTTGGGGTGTCTGGGTGGCTCAGTTGGTTAAGTGTCTGCCTTTAGTTCAGGTCACCCCGCAGTGGGCTCCTTGCTCAGTGGCGAGCCAGCTTCTTCCTCTGCCTCTGCTACCCCCGTTTGTGCTCTAATAAATAAATAAAATCTTTAAAAAAATTCAAAAAAAGAAACCTTATATTTAATAATAATAATTTATATAATATTGATAGAGCACTAGGCACTGCTCTATGATATATAGATAACATAAATTTAGATATATATATAAATATACATATGTAAACACAGAATATGGACTGTTGTATAATATGTAATATATACATATATGCAGACATATATAATAATGTACATATATATTCACACAATTCTCAGAGTAACTGGATAAAGTAGATATTGTTATCCAATTTTACAGATGCGGAACTAAATAACAGGCTCTTAATCAAATGCTGGTAAGAAGCAGGTCCAGGATTTGAACTCAATCAGGCTGGCTGTTGAGTCCAAGCTAGTAGCCACGTCCCACTGTTCCTAAATCTGCTCTCTTGATGAGAACATTTGGTATGGATTTTAAAAGCCATAATATTATTACACCTAAGATACCGTGATGCCATGTGATAGAAAGGGAAGCCAGAAACTTAAGTACCAAAAACTTTCAAGCTGCATTTCCCATGAGGTGTGTACAGCTTTCTGTTCAGCTCAAGCTGAGAACATTCGGAATACCTAATTCCTTAAAAAAGGTGGGACATATTCTTTAATTGATGTGATTAATGTAGGAAGTATTTATGAATGTCTCATAGCTGAACTGTCTGTGTCCTTATTGACAGAATGCCAATGGAAGTCATTACTGGCTAAGGAGTGACAATTGCTGAGTGATGGTTAGAAAACCACATGATGAACCCTAGCCTTGCACTTGATTGAAATGACAGATGTTAAAATGACATTATTCTGATTGCTCTGGGAAATGCATCTGAAAGAGGTCAGGAGTGCAGACAGTTTTACCTTAGGTCATCATTAACTCAGGTTCATGGCGATAGTTTCAGACATAATCAAAAGAATTAACATGGTTTGGTCTGAATCCCCTCAACTTTATATTTTACTGCCTTTCAAGGGGGCGGGTCTTTTGTCAGAAGATAGGAAGAACAGTTGGGGGTGGGGGTAGGAAATTCAATTCCAAATTCAGGTATAAAATACTTTATATTTTAAATAAATCTTTAGCTTGCAAAGTGCCAACCTGCTATCTGTGGAGTCCAAAGTCAGCACTTTAACCAGATCATGCTCTAACCATTGTACAGGTGTTTTCTTTAATTCAAGTGCACAGAATGGGTAATTACATTCCTGATTCACAGTATGTTCTTATTGTCCACGTGTGTGGCTGCTTTGTACTTATTTAGTTGGCCATTTATTTTATTTTTCATTTTTCTAAAAGATTTTATTTATTCATTTGAGACACAGAGATAGAGAGAGAGAGAGAGAGAAAGCATGTGCAGGGAGAGAGGCAGAGGGAGAGGGAGATGCAGGCTCCTCGCTGAACCAGGAGCCTGATGTGGGGCTCGATCCCAGGACCCTAGGATCATGACCTGAGCCGAAGGCAGACGCTTAACCAACTGAGCCACCCAGGTGCCCCAAGTTGGCCATTTATTTTAAATAAAAGAAGGACCTGTAACTTCCACTATTCAAGGGGGAAAAAAAGCAAAGTTCTTGACAAGAACCAAAAAACAGCTCTGTGATCTTCCAAGTCCCTCCCCCTAGGCTCCCTGAAACTAAACATCACCTTGAGTTCCCTGATCACCAGCCCCTAACTTTCTCTTTGTGTGATTTTTATTCTTTATTTACTCCTTAAAAATTTAACATTTTCATATTACTGTTTTTCACTTTATGAGAAGGTATCATGGCATATATAACCTTCTGGAACTTTTTCTACTTCATATATTGCTAAGATATGCCTATATTTTTTGCATGACACTACACTGCATTTATTTTGAGTGCTGTAGAGTTCTATGCCCAAAGTTGGTACATCTACTCTTCCCCTAAAGGTAGTACATTGCTTTCAGGCTGTTTTTAATCCCTGCTGTGAACACCAATGCCACAAATATTACTTTGCCCTATATATGCAAATGTTTCTCTGGAATATGTGTGGATTCCTAGGTGTGGAATTGCCAGGTCACAAGTAATGAGAGTTCAACTTTAGGAACACTCATTTTCCCAAGTGATCGTGTCAACCTTTATATCCACTCATAATGCATGAAAGATCCAGTTGTTCTAAGCCCCCCAACACTTGATATGTGTCAGATATTTTAATTTTGCCAACTGAATGGGTAAAATGGTCTCTTGATTTAAACTTAAATTTTTTCCCTGATCATTAGTGATGATGAACATCTATTCACAAAGGAAGAAGTCACTTCTAAGTGACAAGAGTAGCAGTTTTAGAAATTTAATTTTTTTAAATTTATTTATGGACAAATCTCAGTTAAATATGAGTTAACCACAAAAGGAAATCTGGTACCCAAGGCAGGGGTGGGGAGAGGGGAGATGATTCCTACCTTAACAGATCAATCAGGAAATTACTGGAAGGTTCATAGAAACTTCTTTGCTAGATAAAACCTTTCCTGAATTCCCTTATCTCTCACCAGCAGCATAAAAAGTTAGTAGCCATTTGTGTATTTTTTGTTTTTCTCTGTATCTTGATTTCATATGTCTGTATGTGAAGAATTCTGAGACAGGTTGAAAATCAGGGTCTCTACAGCTGGGTCAAGCCCCCATGCAGAATTCCAACGCTCTTAGATAGCTAGATATCCTGAAACAGCATCACTCTCCTGGGAATTTTAACCTTAAAATGTTTACAATCCACAGATTTTCTGAGCTATGGAAATATTTCATTATACTTTATTAATTTAGATTAAGAGCCAGCAGAATGTTCTGAAAAAGAGTAAACATTTTAGGATCTGCATGCCAGATGATCTCTGTTACAACTACCTAGCTCTTCCTTTGCACAAGACAGGAGCCACAGATAATACAGACATGAATGAATGTGATGATGTTCCAATAAAACTTTATATAAACACATAGTGGGCTAGCTTTGGCCCATGGATCATAGTTTGCTGATTCCTATTTAGTTCACCAGATATCCTCATGGCCCTGTAGATCCCAAATATGTTACTAGTCTATCTATTAGCACAGTACTCAGTCTTTTAAAATAATCACTATGTATTGAACACATCCTTTCTGCTATCGTCTGTTACAGTATATTGACTGTATTGTAATATGCATTTATGTCTCAGGCTATTTCTTTCTAAGTAGCAAGAAAGCTACATCTCAACTTTTCCTCCTTTCTCTTTTTCCTTCCTTCCTTCCTTCTTACATCCCTTCCTTCCTTCCTTCCTTCCTTCCTCTTATCCACCCAACCATCCGTCCATCCATCTATCCAACCATCCATCTTTCTCTAACTTACTCAATCATTCATCATGTGTTTGTTCATACATGCAACATTTAGTGGGTGACAGCTGAGTGTCAGGCATTGAACTCAGATTTTGTCATTGTCCTCAGGAATTATACAACAAAGCCAAGAGAGATATAAAAACACTTGAATTCGGTAAAGCCTAGTACCCAACACATGGTTCACCTCTGAGCTTGTTAAAAGTTCAGAATGGCAGACCCCAGCCCAGACCTACTGAGTCACAATCTGCATTTAAAAACTTTGCCTATGTGTGCATGTTAAAGCCTGAGAAGCCCTGTAAAATAGTACCGTCACAGATGCGTGGACAACCAATGCCATCATGGGGCACAAGGGTAACAGAGGTCACTTCTCCCCAGCTGGAGTGGGTTTTTTTTAGCTATGTTTCATAGGGGATGATGGCTGAGCTCAGTCCTATGTCAGGTACAGATGTGTGCCAGGGGGCTAAGAAGTAAAGGTAACCTAGGAAAAAGGGAAGTAAGCCCTGACCTTGCTACAGTTCTGAAGCAACTCAGTGCTCTTGGAAACCACAGGGAAGTCATGGTGGATAAGAGATATCTCAAGACAATACGGGAATGTGTGTGTGAGTAATAGTCTGGCCAACCACTGGGTCACTTGGGAACTGGGAATCTATTCTATGGGTCCATGGTTTACTCCTAGCTGCAAATGAGAATCTCTTTGGGAACTTTCAAATCAGATACCACCCTTCCAGACTCTGATTTAATTGGCCTGGGGTGAAAAAAATTTTTTAAGTTCCTCAGATAATTCAGATGTGCAGAGTGGGTTTGGACCACTGTTTAGGGCATTGGGAAGACTGTGACAGGTATTACCTAAGAGAACAGGGTGATCTGATCATTCTGTCGGTGTACTGAAGTCACGCAGGAGAGACAGTGTGGGGGTGAGGCAGGGCAAAACTAAAGCAACCAGGCAGATGGTGTAACTGCAAGAGAGTGGGCTGGGGTCACTCCACAAGGAACAGTGGGGCCAGGGGAAAGCTGAAGAGCATATGCCCACCTGAATGCATCGAGGCACAAATTTGAAACTCAGCTTGTCTATGAGCCAGATCTAACTAGAGGATCACCAGTGTACAACCCCTGGCATAATAATGCAATAAGGAAATTAAAAGGTTAAGAAGATAGCATTAATGGACTTTGAAAGTTACCTAGAGTAGCAGAGGAAAGAAGGGAAGTGAGTTAAATGAATGGTGCTCCCATTCACAAAAGTAGGGACCAAAACAAGGAGGGAAAAGGTTGGGGGGACAGATCGAAGTCCAGTTTAGGGCGTGTTGAGTTTGAGGTGCTTAAGGGACTTGAAACAGATGGTTAAATATTCCCCTTGTGCTTTGCTGGAGATTTGGGGTTGGAATTAGATTAAGGAGTTGCCAATGTATAAATGTTGGCTGACGCCAGAGGAATGGCTGAGAATCTCTTGAAGGGACAGGTACGCTTAACAGAGGGAAACACCAGCATTTAAGGGGCTGAAAGAAGCCTACCAAAGGCTGAAGGAGAACGGTCAGTGGGGTGAAGAGCAGCAAGGGGGTTGTGATGGAACATGGGCCAAGAATGAAGACGGAGAGAGGGTCTGCTTTACTCCACGTGTATAAGGGCTTTCTTTGTTACATGCTTTCTTAATATTGTTCTTAATATGAGAGATACAGCCTAATTAGCTCATTATACTATCCTCCAATCTGGAATACTCCAAGACCCATAGAATTTTAGAGTAGTAAAGACCAGAGACTGCCCTACCATGAACTTCCCCAATACACCTTCCATACTTTTCCTTACAAATGGATGTCAGATCCCAATTTAACATTACTGATACATGCCATTCCCTTACAAAAGAACTCTCCTATTATGCAAAAATCTACAAACCTAAGAATTGTAATATTTATTGAACACTAATGGACATACAACACTAGACACTGCGGATGACAAGCCTGGTTCAACACTTACCTAATAACTTCATGTACTAGGCATTAGGGATTTCAAGAAGAGTGAAACTGGGGTTCCAGGTCCTTAAGGAATGCACAACCTAGTGGTGGATCACCAAGAGCCTTCCATATAATATGTCAAGCGCAGCAATGGCATGCACTTGTGTGAGGACAGCTGCCTGGCCTGACCTCATCTGACCTGGTCTGAGTTTCTGGCAGTGGCAAACATCAAAAGCTTTCTGGAAGACATTGTACCTGAGCTGAGTGATCAGGGGGATATGGAATAAGGCAAAGAAAAGAGGGTAAGAGTCTTCCAGGCAGTGGGAATGAGATGAGCATGGAGGGCTGTGTGTGGAATGAAAGGCAGTCTGATATCAATGGGAGGCTCACCTGGCTGACCAAGAGACTGGAGAAAAAGTCCACTGGATCATTTGATGTGTTTGCCCAGTAAGCTGGGATTAATCAAATCAAATGTATCAATCTTAGTACCCTTGTTCACACAAAAGCTAATGCAGAAATCCATTAAGTGAAGGAAGATAGAACTTTCAAGTTAACACACCCATAGCTCAGTGTTATAATTTGCATTATTGGTCAATTTCTGGGGTGTCTGTGGAAGATGAACTTGAAGGGGCAAGACCAGAAGCAGGGCAATCAATTAGGCTGTTGAAACTTTCCTTGGGACAAAGGATGAGGTTCTTAACTAGAAGAGTTGTAAGAAGGCCAGGAGAGAGAGAAGGTCACCAAATAAAAATGGCGGTGGGGAGGCAGGACTTTATGACTGATTGATATAGAAACTGAGAAGCAAAGAGGAGTCCCAGAAGACGTCCACGTTTGGCTCAAGCAAATAAATATGAAACACTGCCTAGAAAAACTTCTGAGTCAGCAAGACAAATGTGCACAAAAGAACACAAAGCAGGGCACCATGGGACAAGCGTGACAAAAATGAGGAAGAGAATCATTTTCCTCCACAGAAAAAAATAGAAATAGGCTTGCATTTGCTCAGAAGAGCTGAATGAAAGCAAAGAGGCAAAAAAAAGAAAAAAAAAAACAACCCTGAAACAGGGTTCCCTCGTTTTCTTTTATAACCATGTAGTTTCAAACACTACACTCTAATGAAGAGGGTGAAACAGGTTCAAAATACTCAGACTGTTGGCTTGCAAGTGTCATGTACAAACTTTCATTCTGATTAATATAATTGAAGTGTTTAAGTGTGTATCTGGTAAATTGCAATCAAATCAGTAAAATGTTATTCAATTTTTGAACCAATCTGTCAGAAGTTCTATGGATAATCTGCCAACAGTGAGTTGAACTGACACAGTGTAAGTGTACATATGACTGTTTAATAAACAGGTAAACTGAGACATTGAAAAATTCAATCTCTTGATGAGGGAGAGTCAATACTTGACTATCAAATAGACCACCAAGGTCCTAATAAACCAACCTGATGTTGTCCCTGGTGACTCCTTTGTAAAGTGGAACAGATTTAATTAAGTTCTAAATCAACGTATTGAGAGGCACCCAGGTAGGTAATAAAAAATTCACTATTTCATTCTATCCTAATTTGCCACAAACGTAGATATGGACTCAAAAAAATCTTGAGACTCTCCATAGGGTTCATTCTGCTGAATATAAAGCATAGTTTCCAGCACAGTACGTTAATTAATAAAGAATTCCTGTCCATGTCTCTATTTTTCCAAACCAGACCTGTCAGCAGTAAATGCCCCACCCCTGCCTTCCAATTCTGCTTTCCCCAATCTCCCCTTCCTCTTCCCTATCCCATCCACGTCTCCAGCTCCTCTTAGTTCTCCTTGGCATCCAGGCTTTAAAATAGGGACACAGGGAAGTACCCTGACCCCTCTGAGAAAATAGCATTTGCAACATTATTCAACAATAAACACCAGTAACTAGTCACTGAGTTTCCCCTCCATGCCAGGAAGATGATGATGAAAAATCCAGTCAGGACCCTGCCTTCAGGGAGCTTACAGCCTAGTATGGGAAAAACCAATCAAAGTAAAAGTATTAAATGCTATGAAAGGAGGAGTGCAGGGTCCCAGGAAAGCCCACAACACAGATAGTCCTACTGGGAGGGGTGTGGGTGTGTGTGCATGAGAAACTTCTGAAGAGATTAACTACTAAACCTAAATATTTTCTGCACAGATATGATGATACTACTCACAAGAGAGGTTTGGGGTTTTGTTGGTTTTACAGTAATAATTATGGTTATTTTCATTAAAGCCTCTTCACAAAAGAACCACAGTGTTAGGTGTAAAGGGAAGTTCTGAAGGAGCTGGTTTGTTCCCTTGGGTGAGAGAAAAACATCCCAACAGCACCTACTACCTGTCAGGAACTGTGGAGGGCCATTTTTAAAACGTGACTGAATTCAGTCCTCCAACTCTGAGAGATGTCTTACTATTCCCACTTGCAGATAAAGAAACCAAGGCTCTGAGAGTAAAGTGACTTGCCCTGTGTCACACAGGGACTCATTTGCAGGGCTGCCTGCTCCCAAAGCCCACACTGCGCTCCCTGGTCGCAGTGGGCACGACGGGGTGGGCCCTTTGATGGGGGTGCTGTCACAAATGCAGACAGGTGGAATTCAGACGAAATGACAACCTTCTCAAAAAGCAACTTTGCTGCTTAATAACACGACTTTTTCATAAGTTAATGTAACTTTTAACTGACAGCTCCTTAAACACGAGGTAACACATGCCTGAAATTTGGAAACGATTGTCCTCTTTATTCAACTTATGGGATTCTCATGGGGGAAGGGCGACGTTAATCTATTAGACTTTCTGAACCCCCAAAGAAATCTAATACGAGAGACCCAAATGTCTGAATCACATGAGTGGACTCTGGAACAACAAATTTTAATTCCTGATGTTTAAAGCTATTCCCAAGTACGACCATTAAATCATAAAAAATGTTTTAGACAGCTAAAGATTATAGATAGAGCTGAAAAATGTTCAGACAATGTTGAGGGCCGGTAGTTATTACCTACCTAGTAGTAGGGGAAAGGCAGACCAATTGCCTAGTCTATTTAAGAAATATCTATTACTTAAACCTTTAAATTGATTTTGGTAAGTTAACATGCCTATCACACTATGCTTTGTTCTACAAATGACTTGCAGAACTCAGGGCTCACTTCTAGTAAATGTAGGATTTCTTAGTTTATCATTTGTGTGCCAATTTCACCGCTGTGTACATTTTTCCTTAACCTCATTTTCCTTCCTTTTTTAAAGATTTTATTTATTTATTTGAGGGAGAGCGAGATCAAAAGAGAGAGAGAGAGCATGCGTGTGCATGAGTAGGGGGCGGGGCAGAGGGAGAGGGAGAAGCAGACTCCCCGCTGAGCAGGGAGCCTGATGCGGGGCTCAACCCCAGCACCCTAGGATCATGACCTGAGCTGAAGGCAGACACTTAATGACTGAGCCACCCAGGTGCCCCCATTTTCCTTATTTCAAATTAATCTTGTTTTTATGGAGTATATGCATCCTTTCTGTCACAAGGAGAGTATACGGGAATACAGTAATTTTTATATCGATTATCTACTTGGGTGCCACAGTAAATAAGATACTATAGCTAAATTTTCAGTAAGTATTTTCTAGCCAATCACTCTTTAAAAGCCAAATTATTTACTATGAGTGACATAGGGGAGGGAAGAAGCAGGCTTGGCAAAGGGCAGGAACTAAGGCAGCTGTGGAGGACCAAGAGGCAGGAGGCAGTGAAACGATCTTTTCAACAAGAACAGTCTGGCCAGGACAAACAGACATTGGCATGGAAGGGTGGCTGCAGGATACTGGCCGCCACTGGACACTGCCCCCCCTGGACACTGACACTACTGATTGCATGAATTCACATCAACCCTGTGCCTTTTTGGGATTCACTCAAAAGAAGACGTCCTAGGTAGGACCAACGCCACGTACTCACCTTCCGGTTGCCTGAGGTGGGAGAAATGGGTACCCCCTGCCCCGAGCAGGGACTTTTGCTGGTGAACACTGCTGCCACCAGGGTTCATTCCATTTGGGGGCTGCCAGAGCTCTACGAGTGGGTTAGCATTTTAAATATTACCGCAGAATCACAGCTCCGTCCTGCTGGATGCAGACTTCTGAATTCCATCAAGAGTCAAATCTTTCTGACATTCTCGTGAACAAGAAGACGCTGGGCAGCCAGAAAGTTGATCAGTCTCACTACAAGACTTGAATGAGCTAGCCAAAGAGTCCTCTTAGCTCACAGGTATCTAAGCAGGATGGACCATTATGTACATTACTGGGGGGAATACGATGCAGTTTGGGGAATAAAAACACACCTCCGCTGGACAGGAATCAAGGAGTTGAAGGGCCCGTGGCTGAAGATTCCATCAAATACTTATTAACAGTCATCTCAAAGCTTCGACTGGGGCTCTGTGTATTTGACCAAGACGTCATTAATGAGTAGGTGGCTTAGCAGTGGGCCCTTTCTTATGCCTGGCAGGCCTTTAGTTTCACAATTTGAAAGGAAGGAGAGGGAGAAGAAATAATATTGCTCTCCATAATTATGCAAAGTACCAGCTCCAATGTACGGAAAACCACCTCCTCCCCTGGCAGAGTTCAGGCTGCAGTGTCTCTGGGAATTCACGTTTGTCCTGGAGAACTCCAGGTACGTGTATGGAGTTTAACTGTTCTACTGGTGCCTGATGTAACCGCAGCAGAGATATCTGAGCAGGAGTATCCTTAAAACTTCTGTCTCTTGCAGAGAGCGCTCAATAAGACTTGTCATTTACCAAGGTATCTTCAATGCACGCGCCCTTAACAAAAGGTTCCCATACAGCGGTGCCACTGGCCAAAGTTTTCAGGAAACAACAATCTCCAGTAACAATGGCTCAAAAGCTGTTCAGAACTCCCTTTTCCTTTGCCTTCCTCTACTGAATGGGCTCAAGGATGGACGTATCGCCTTCTCAGTTGCCAGTGCAGCCGGGGGTGGCCATGAATCACAGTCCTGGCCAACAAGTAGCTGCCAAGCCCTGGGGTGAACGTTCCCTATCAAACAAAATGAAAACGTGTGCTCGATGACAGCACTTCTCTCACCCATTCTCTTTCTTCCTGCCTAGAGCAAGGACTCAATATCTTTAATCACAGCAACCATCTTGCATGTTTGGGAACAAGAGTCACAAGATGTGGATGACCGAGTAGGAAGTTCTAATAAACCCAGCTCACTGATGGCACCATTGGGCCACCGACCCACTCCTGGGCTATTTACCCTCAGATATCACGTTGCATGAAGCACATTGACCCTGACACATTGAAGCTCCTGAGTAGGGGATTTTGTTACTTGCAACAAAATGCAATCCTAACTGTGCAGCGTCTCTAGGTTTTTCTAACATGGGTGACACTTGTGATAGTAATGTCCCTGGCAACAGCTCAGTAGCATACTTATTTTAGAGAAAGAGAGTGTGTGTGACCATGAGTAGGGGGAGGAGCAGAGGGAGAGAATCTTCAAGCAGACTCCCTGCTAAGCGCCCCTTATTTTGTTTTATCTGGCTTGTTTTGAGCTGCTCCCAATTGTAAACTGGAAAACAAGGAGTAAGAAAGTAAAATCAAACAGGGCGCCTGGGTGGCTCAGTCAATTAAGTGTCCAACATTTGATTTCAGCTCAGGTCATGATCTCAGGGTCATGAGATTGAGCCCCACGTTGGGCTCTACACTGGTGTGGAGCCTGCTTAAGATTCTCTCTCTGCCCTTCCTCACCCCTGGGTGCACGCTCTCTCGCTCTCTCTCTCCCTAAAAAAAAAAAAAAAAAGAGAGAGAGAGAGAGAGAACTTTTTCTTTCAGTTTTTTGTATTTATACAAATTATTTTTAATTACACAAACAATATGATTAAAATATAGCAATAATAGGGGCGCCTGGGTGGCTCAGTCATTAAGCGTCTGCCTTCGGCTCAGGTCATGATCCCAGGGTCCTGGGATCAAGCCCCGCATAGGGCTCCCTGCTCTGCAGGAAGCCTGCTTCTCCCTCTCCCACTCCCCCTGCTTGTGTTCCCTCTCTCGCTGTCTCTCTCTGTCAAATAAATAAAATCTTAAAAAAAAAAAAAAACCATTTAAAATATAGCAATAATAAATTTAGTTCCACTGATGGTGAAAATTTTTCAAATTGTTTTTCTTCTTAACATTAATCATACTTTGAGACTGCAACCCATTACTATAAACCAATAATTTCATTCTTTTCATATTGTACCCTCTGAAAACTTCATTTTCTCCCTGAACTTGGTCAAAGTTATGATCAAAACTATTGCAGAAATCTGTTTTGACTTTAAAAATGATTTTTTCCAACAACTGAGATACAGAAAATATGAATCAAGCCTTGTCATTTAGAAAAAAAATGCATTTTAAAAACATGTTTTTCAATTCCTGTACTTCTAGTTTTATTTGATCAAAATGTTTCCCCTTATAACACCTTGTAGTCTTAATGCCTGTTTGCAGTAGCTTTTAAATGGGAAAATTCTGTGGTCTTCTCTTGGAACCCCGAAAGAGTTCTGGGTGTCAGTCTGAAGACCTAAGGGCAAAATGGCTTCTCTGTCAGAAGGCGGCTGTTCAATACCAATAGTATACAATAAGAAAACATAAAGGAATTAATTGTCCTCAGTTTTTTTGTTTTCGTTTTTATTTTCAATGATGTGCTTGTTATTTTAGAACAATTTGATTTCATTAAATGGAGGGGCAAAAACTCAGTTTGTTGTGTGCCTTAATTCATCATAGCTTATAAACAATCCAGGCCAAGTCCAACATGGATATATAGTAGGAGATATGTATGATTTGCGTCTAAGTTGAAATTTCTCAGACACTCACTGCAAAGAAGACTAGAGTCTCCATTTGGAAGTTGAATTTGGCTGATACATCTGCTAACATTTGTAATCAACGAAGGCCCACTGTTAAGTAGTAAATTTAAAAGGGTCATCCTGAATTTTTATCTCCAACTGTGCTGATATATAAATTATTCACTTAACAGCACCTTATTTGTTTCATTGAGGGAAGAAAACAGGAAATACATCCCACTTTATTTCAGGTTTTAGGATTCAGGTGCAATTTCCAAATTTTATAAAATTAGCTCCACATTATTAATGTCTCCTTCATCTTACAGAACACAGAGCCTTCTCATGCTTAGAACACATGGAGGAAACAAAGGGAAAGAAACACACCTAGGCTGAAGGCATCACGTGAACAGATGTACCTGTCAGACCAGGTGCGACAAATAGAGCTGAAATTCCTAGTTAGGAATTTGTTCCCAAAAATGACTCTGGCTTTCAAATTCCAAAAACTTATCTATTCTTAAATCTTCCAAGGTAGTTCACCCATAGGGATTCCATGAGAAATAAATCCATTTACCAACTGTAAAACAGTATTAAGAAGTGTCCAAATGTAGCTGTTTATTGACTTTCGAGCTTCTCTACAAACTTAGTATCCCAAATCAAAGATAAATTAGGAAAAGACTACCATATTGAGGGGGGGGGGAGAAAAAAAAGAGAATGAGTATGTTCATAAGGACGAGACTGGTAGTAAAACAAGAAAATATCAAGAATAGAGGCCTAGAAGTAAAATTCCTGGATCCAAATTTAGCTGTAGTATAATGGTTCTCAACCATGGTCAAGATCAAGAGCCTAAGCAATACATGGGAACTTATTTAAAATGTAAATTCTCAGACCCAACCCAGACCTACTTAATTAGAAACTCTAGAGATGGTGACCAGCAACCTGTTTTAGCAAACCCTTCGGGTGATTTTGGTCCTTGTTAGGGTTTAAGAAGCACTGACCCTAGTATTTATCAGCTATACATGATCTTGACCATGACAATAATTTTGAACCTTGGTTTTTCTCATTTATAAAAGTGGAGGGGAAGGAGTACACAACAGTCTTTCTCTCTCTCTCTCTCTCCCTCTCTAACTGTAAGAGGTCAATGAGTTTTAGCTCTAGATAAGCCATTATGGATTTAAAGATAACAATGTTTTTAAGTGATTACTTTGTGTAGATTGGTGTGAGGACATATTTCTTTTCTGTACACAGTGATTTCACATACATTATGTCATTTTACCCTCATTTATGCCCTTGATAGGAAAGGCAGGAATTATAGTCTTCTTTCCATCTATATCCAATAAATATTAATTACCCAGCCACCATGTGCCCAGCTGTGTGCTAGAGGCTGAGATAGGATGTAAATGAGTTAAAGGCAGCCCTATCCTCCAGGAGCTGACATTCTCTTTTAATTCAACTCAACCAATGAGACACACAGTTCCTCATAAAATCTGTAATAGCAGTGAGAGGGCTTATTGAAAATATAGATTCTTTTGGCCAGACTTCCTAAGAATTAGATTCATTCATATTAAGCTGGAGCCCTGGAATCTGAAGCACTGAAACTTTACCAGATGATACAGATATGTGTGGTCCAGGAAAAACATGGAGAAAAGCCAACCAAGCACATGTATCCACGTGTGTAAGAACAAGTCCTTATGAAGCAGGATGAGTCTCATCATGGGAGGAAATCAGGAGGATATGGGAGGAGACCATTCTGTGACCAAGGGATCTCTATCAGGCTGATCTCCAAGGATTACACATCAGTGGTTTAAAAACAACCAAGACAGAAAAGCAGAAAGTGGTTTTTGTCTTTGTCACTCAGGGTTCCTGGCTTATGAAGGCCACCATCTTGAATGCTGCCATCTGCTGTGACAAAAAGAGAAATCTCTGAGGGCTTTGCACCAACAATTAAAGGTGTGGGTAGGAAACAATGAGTGCCCCTTCCTTTCACAAATGTCCATCCAGTATTGGACATGTGACTCTTACCTACATAGGGGCTGATAAATGCAATCATACCCACAGAATTAGACAAGAACAGGGAAATCCACGAACAGCATCATCTTGAAATCATTTCGGCCATGACAAAACCGAGCTTTAGCAATAAATAACTTCCTCACAGTAAGAGTCAGTAAATACCTCGAGAAAGATTCATTCTCCAGTGTTTCCTATAGCATCCATTACAAATGAAACTAAAACTCCAGCCCATCTCTAAGGACTCTGTTAAGAGACTGAATGAATTCAATACATCCACTTTTTGTGAACCCTGTTTTAGGAGCTGAGGATTGAAAGATGAATAAGACATCAATCCCATCTCCAAAGAACACACACTCCCCTGGAAGAGACAGTCACGGCACAGTAAATATAGGACACCTCAGACTGTAATGAGTAATGGACCAGAAGGATGAATGTGAGAACTAACTGGCATCAAACCACAATAAGGGAAATTAATTCTGCAGGGTGAGTAAGGGAAGGGTCATAGAAGACTCCATATTTGACGTGAACCTAGAAGAATAAGCAGAAGTTTTGCTTCAGGAAGAAAGGAGAAGAACACTCCAGGCAGAGGTGACAGAATAGATATACAGCTGAGGGCCTTGTTTTAGGAATTGGGAGGACCTAAGGTATCCTAAGGTCAAGAGTGTCAGAAACATTCAAAGTACTTTGGTTTCAGAGTGAAGGACCTAGAATGGTATACCAAGGAATTTTTCCTTTTCTTTTCCCAAGTTGAGATGTTGATTAAAATTTTTAAGTAGCATAGTAATATTTGGGTTAGAGAGAAAATTGAGGCAATACAGGAAGAATGGGGCCAGAAAGAATTTAAGATGATGATTGCAGGCTAGATCAAGAAATCACAGTAAAGACAGGGACTCTGGTTATCTGGGCCAGTAATCCTAAAATCACAAATGATCTTCTAAGACAGATATTAATATCAAACAAAAAGACCATGAACATGGATAGAAAGGGACATAAAACATCTATCCAAGAACCAGCCGTACAAATGTTTGAGGACTCAGGTGATCAGACATGAGGGTAAGAGAGAGCAGGTAAGGTGGTCTACAATATTCATGAGCCCATTAGAATGTTCCAAATAACCTCCATATTACAGGATTTGAACTGGACAACATCCAGACTAAGGGTCTTTAGAGATTTTTTTTTTTTTATTTAGAGATCTTTTGAACAAAAACCCATCATGTGATAAAAACGCAAGTGCAAAAATGCTTGTATAAGGACCAATTCATTCAGATTTTAGCAGACTCAGTTCTAAAATCCAGGTCCAATAATAATTTTATCATAGACTTGGTTCGCTTTATGTAGATGTGATCCCTAAAGTAGTCTTCACAGCAATGGTTCTTTGATTGCCTTTGGCCTCCACTCATAGTCAAGTCCCTGTGACCAAGGAGGCTTTCCCTATTTCCTCCTGCAAAAAAAATAGTTTAGAGGATTCTCATAGGAGCCATCACTTCCTGTGAGTATGTGTACAGAAGAATGTACGTATTCAAAAGCTCAAAGACTAAGAGTTTTGATGAGTAATGATGTAGAAAATCCTTAACAGTTGCTTATACTATCACCTCTTGATTATCCTGTAATGGATGATCTAATTTCCATGTTATCCATGCTCTCTGTGTTTGTTTTTCAAAAGAAGGCTTCAGCAGAGAGGAAAGACATTTTTGCAGTCATTTGCTAACAGTTGGCATATGTATGAAACAGGATCCCGGCATCTAACTAGTGTCTAAACTCCTCACTGGAAAAAAATCTAATGGCAGCTGTGGCATCTGTAGGCTTCCTCTTGTTCCCTAAAATGGGAGACCAAAGTATAAAAAATTTGATAAGATATATAAGCAATTTGATACTTTTCATAAAATATAAGTAAGTCCATGAAGCCGGCATAACGTGGCGCCAATAACTAGAGCAAATGTTAAAATTCAACATGGAAACGTGTCAAACCCATGCAATGACCCATGCATTTAAATAGTAAGGGTTAAAAATTGGTGGTAACAAACTCAAAGAGTCTTCCCTACCATGCTGGTCCCTTCCCATAGGCAATTTCAGCCATGCCACAGGAAGAATTACCACCTACTTATAGTTGATTTAAAATTTTCCGTCTCTTCTGAACTTCACGTCTGATTTGTTTTTTTGTGAGGAAAATCAGACTAGATTTAAAATTTAAATCTCAATTTAAATTAAGGGACATTGCCACCAGCCAAAAGTTCTATGAGTATCATACCTCAGTTTCTTCAAAATGACCACCTCTCTTCCATTAGGTAAAATCATTTCTACCTCTGAAAAATGCTTGAGGTCAGCAAGGAAGGACAGAGAGCTGAGAAACTCAAGTTGAGAACAGGAGTCTGATAATAACTCAGGAGGGAAGGAAAGGACGGACCTATATATTAGCAAATTTCCAAAAAGCTATGTGAAAGAGGAACTGATAGGCTTTTGAAAGCACCCAAATTATAGGTCAAATATTAAGGTTTTTGTCTACTGGAAAATTTTTCCTCGGTCCAGCAGGTTACATGATGCATATGGCTGTGTGTGTAACTGGGACCACCATGCTTCAGTATTTTCCAACTGCCCCCTTGGCATCTCTCCTTGGATACTCCAGAGCCATTCAAACACATCCAAAATCAAAGTCATGACCCTTCTTTGAAAGCCTACTTTTGGTTTTCTATTGTATCCCATAAAGACACCACACATAGAGCTAATCAACCAGAAATCTGAGCACTTTTCCCTGAGATTGCTCTCTCCTTGCTTCCCGTATTCAATCCATGATCCAGTCCTACCAAAATACATGCCTCCTTCCCAGCCTAGGCTGAAATTCTTCCAACACTCTCCCATTGCTGTTAAAAGTCTGGTTTGGACTTGGCAGGATCTCAACATTGCCTACTGCTCAGGCTTTACCTTTCCTCATTCTATCCGAGACCCTTATTCCACTTGGCTTCCTTTCAGTCCCTTCAATACACCATGCTACTTCCCTCCACAGTTTTCTACATAGGCTCTTCAGGGTCTTGGAATACTTCTACATAAGGATGGATGTTGCAAATCTATAGCAATGCCCAGAAGGAGCCTCTGACTGAGAACCTTATAAAGACAGCATCATTAACTGATAGTGATTAAATTGGGTCTTGAAAAGACAGCTAACTACATCAGTTTAATAGTTAATATAATCATGAATGTAGTCTATAGAGTGTATATGGCACAGAATATAGCAGAGAATAGGCATTTATGGCACAATTACCAATGACGTATAGTCATCTTCCATCTGCTCAAAGTGTTACTAGTGGTGGTTTTTAGATCATGTACTTTTACATTTTGTACCAAAAATTTTAAAGGTGCGATCTGTTGTCATATTTGCAAACACATTAAAAATGTTTTAGCCCGCCTAGAATATAAAGCTTGAGGGAGATCTGATCAAACAACAGTACTATGATTCCTGGACAGCTGAAGGAGAATGGAAAAGCAAAGAAGATTCAAAGTGCTCTAAAGCCATTTTGTTTTGGAATTGGAGGACTTCCAGGACCTCTATGTGTTTCTGTTTTTCCCTTCATCTCCTAATTCTCTAGGAGACCTTGATCTTGTCAAGGTGACTTGGCCAACCAAAATACCTTTCAGAGACGTAACTTCTTGAACAGATGGATAGCTGGAGGGGCTGGGACACCTTTTCCAAACCTAACAGCATTTTTTTTTTCCAAAAACAAATAATGAAACAGAAATACACAGGTGTGACATTAAGACTATGATGAAAAAAATTATTACATGGAACAATGAAATACACCACTGAAAGATGAAATCTAAGATAGTACAAAGGATGGTGTCCCTTTTATGGGCTGGCTCCTCCATAAATGTTAAGCAAATGATACTGGCCCCTGTCCCTGAAAGTCCTGTCACTCCATCTCCCCACTGCCCCATCTGACTCCCCCTTATTTGAAGACCAAGCTAAGTATCTTCTCTGGTTGGCAAGAGACTTTTGGTAGCACTTTCTCATTAGAGAAAAGACTCTTCCTGCTTTGACTTTGGACAAAGTCTCTGTCCTTCACCCTATTCATCCATTCATCATGAGATGCTGGCCCGCACCGTCTGCCTTCCATGTACCTGCTCTGCATCGCAATGACCTCGAGGACAAAGAATTCCCAGTCTCTCCAGGCGCATTTGCTCTAAATCGACTCAAGGCCACAGTACCAGGCACTGTGCTTTTAAGTAATGGTTCCTGCACAGATTTCTGCAATGAGAGCAGTTAAAAAGCTGAGTTTTCATTTATGCCCCTTAAAATTCTCACTGAGACTCCGTGACCTGTGAAATGTCCCTCTCTGCAGTTTGAGGTCTTCTGAACCCAGGAGCTCTGAGCGACACAGGATCTGTAAGAGAATTTTCTATTAAATTCTGGCTTTTAGATAGGGGTATGAGCTTCCTGATTGTTTATCCTTAATAAAACTCCCCAATATCCCAGAATAGTGAACATGCTATTTCTAATATACTTGAACATTTCCTTTTCTACTTATTCCCCTACTATAATAACCTCGAGTTTTGATTTTTTTTAAACTGTTCATGCCAGATATCAATACTGCCATATTTAGGTAGTGAAATAAATGGATTTATGATATTCAAGAGTCCACCACTCGCCCCAAAGCCATGTTTCCACCTGTGGCCATGGGAATTCATAACACAGTGGTGGTGAGCATCCCTGTCTCCTTGTTTGCACAGATGGCTAATTAGTCAGGAATTTCTGGATAAAAAGGTAATTTTGTGCTATCTGTGAATTTTGTGTACCTATCCCAGCATGACTCCTCAGCATGGCTTTCTAAAACCTAGCATCCTTTAAAAAAAAAAAAAAAATGAAACAACAAAAAAAAGGTTTTTTATTTGAGAGAGAGAGCAAGCATGAGAGAAAGAGAGATCACAAGGACAGAGGGAGAAGCAGACTCCCCGCTGAGCAGGGAGCCCGATGTGGGGCTCGATCCCAGGACCCTGGATCATGACCTGAGCCGAAGGCAAACGCTTAATCGACAGAGCCACTCAGACGCCCAAACCTACCATTCTTTCTTTGTGGGAGAGGGGACATCTGATACGGTGGTGATAAAGAAATCAAGTGGTAAAACATGCTTCATGGCATTTCTCCCCCTTAAGCCATTTATTCACATTAAAGTTTAAGATGGAAAATGCCATGTTCAAAGAAACAAAGCCAGTTTGGGCCATCGGATTCTAAAGATAGCATTAAAAAACTGACTGCTGTTCATCCATAATTAGCATCAGCAAATGGTTCCCCCTCTCTTTTTGAAACTCTGTTTGTGATTAGGCTCTGTGCCCATGCGAATGACCATTCCTTAAAAAAAAAAAAAAAAATTAGAGCTTTATAACAGCAAGTCAGAAAGATTCCTAATAACGGCCCAAAGAGTCACTCTGTGATAAATCCAGTCCCAGAAACCAGTCATCAACTTTGTCTCTGGGGGCGCCGGGTGGCTCAGTCATTAAGTGTCTGCCTTCGGCTTGGGTCGGGGTCCTTGGGTCCTGGAATCGAGCCCCGCATCGGGCTCCCTGTTCGGCGGGAAGCCTGCTTCTCCCTCTTCCACTCCCCTGCTTGTGTTCCCTCTCTCGCTGTCTGTATCTCTGTCAAATAAATAAAATCTTTAAGAAAAAAAAACAACTTTGTCTCTGGAGTCAGGACTGCAACTTACCACCAAGACTATTAGACCAAGTGTCAGAATATCTGTATGAGGATCATAAGCTGATGGCTGAGTCAGAAGCCTGGATCATCCTGCAGGAGGCCCTCCGTGTGTCTTCTTGGAATCACTAATACCAGTCAGGGGAGAAAACAGACACCAGCACTTCAAGCCTTGTTTAGCCTGAATGGTCACAAAGGACTTTTTGTACTTGGTGTCTAATAGGCTCTGCTCTGAAAATCTTCGGCCATTACTGTGCCAAATCCTGGCTCATGACATACGTCATGCACAGCAATGACATTGGGTAATACACTCCATGGCCCGAGGTACATCCCTCTGTCCCC
Source organism: Mirounga angustirostris (assembly GCF_029215605.1). Taxonomy (NCBI): domain Eukaryota; kingdom Metazoa; phylum Chordata; class Mammalia; order Carnivora; family Phocidae; genus Mirounga; species Mirounga angustirostris. The sequence goes on from NW_026991715.1 coordinate 19,987,820, forward strand.
AGCCGGTGACACCACCCCGAGACGATGTCTGGGCTCTCCTATTTGTAGAAAGACCCTCTGTGCAGAAAGCAGAGGATTCATTCAACTCCAGCAACTCACAACTGCAGCTATAAAAACACCTCTCTCTGGGTTTCCCAAATAAGCACGGCCCACACTGACCGCTTCTTCCATTTTCCCAGGGCAGACGAGGCTAGATGCAAAACAGAAAAGGAAAGGCTAATGACTTTCTATGAGCAAATAAAGAGATGTGATAGAATCTATGTATAGACACACACAAACACACACACATCTTCAGAAATACATAATCACGAGAAGGTCAGCCCTTCCCCTTTAGATGGTGGGAGTATAAAATAAAGGACTCAGAAATAAGTGAAACTAGCTGGGAAAGCTGATGGGCAGGGAAGTTCATACAGGAAGCTGCTAGACCCAGGTGGCCATGCATTCCTGGAGCTGGAGGTCCCGCCATCCATCACGGGGCTGGTAAGGCTCCCGCACCACCCTCCCCGGGGCTGAACTCAGCCTGCCAGGCAGCTCTGCCTACGACCCACCAGAGTGTCTGCCCCGTTGCAGACTACAGTGTGATGGGCCTTGTGGGTTTTGTGTTCCCCAGAGTTGATTCAGGTGTAAGTAGAAAACTGATGGCAGTTGGAGAAGGTCAGCATTACATATTCATTTTATTTTAAATAATTGATCATGTTTCCTGTCTCTGCTTACATTAATTGCTCTCAGGTGTTAGAAAATGGCTCAGTGAGTTGCCTTTTAATGTGTTTCTTTAGAAAGACAGTGTGGCTGCTCTTTGGAATACTAAAAGCATCGTGTATGGTGCAGGACTTTCTAAATGGAGGTTAAGAAAGGGGAGTAGAACACAGGCACTGATGCTCTCTGCCTCGCGGTGGAGGACGGATTTAACTGTACGCCTAAGGATGACAGCACTTTATCCAGTCTCAGAATCGGACTCATGTTTACCCAGATTCCCCTGGTCCCATAGGGTAGTAGAAACCCCATTGGTATTTTCTGAGGTAGTGACAGCGATAATGGAGTATGAAATACAGAGTCATTTCTCATGTTCAGTCCACAGAGAGAGGTTTTCTCTCAAGTACAAGGCACAACTATCTTTTTCAAAGAACACAAAGCCTTCCAGAGGAACGGGATGTTATTTTGTAAAAACCTCATCATATGTGTGAAAGAGCCAGGTTCTTGAAACAGTGGTGATGCCACCACTTTTAAAAATATGAATCACCTCACTTACAGCCATATATAAAAAGATCTGTTCTTCTGTTTTAAACATTATTTTTAAGCATAAGTTGGGCAAAAAGCACAGCTGATTCTAAGGCTCTGCTTCTCTTGTACATTCTGCATTGATACTTGGAGGAAGTAAACTTATTTTATTTTTATTTTTTAAAGATTTATTTATTTTAGAGAGAGAGAGAGAGCACACATGTGCATGCGGAGGGGGAGGTACAGAGGGAGAGGGAGAATCTCAAGCAGACTCCCCTCTAAACAGGGAGCCCATCAAAGGGCTAGATCTCACGATCCTGAGATCATGACCTGAGACCAAATCAAGAGTCATACGCTTAACCGACTGAGCCATCCAGGCGCCCCAGAGGAACTAAACTTATAATGCATATTGATCTACTTAGAGAGGACCACGAAACTAAGTTTTAAAAGACTCTACTATGATGTGTGCTTCCAGAATGGAACACTAATCAAACCTAAACTGAATTAACTCAGAGTCAAGCTGAAACTTAGAAGGAAAACAACTGGCTTTCGAGAAAGGCCTGGTGGCTTTGGATACCTTCGGGGGGTGGGGGGGGAGCAGGCTCTACATGGGATGTCATCATCCAGTTATTCTATGGACCACTAACTACATGTATCCTCAGCAGTCTCAGATCCCATTGTGAAGCAAGCATTTAGTGGTCATCCAGTTTCCTCTTGCTTCTCTTTTCAGTTAGGTATGATACACAAAAGGAAGACCAAGAGAGTTCTAAGTAACATTCAAATTTAGGGTCTACATTTTTCAATTTTCAGTAAGACAGCCACAGTAACCACAAATTTGGTCCAAATGTGGGTTAATTAGGAGACAAGGTATTTTCTAACCATTATGAAGCATAACCTAATCATTTGATTAACTTTGCCAAGTAAATATGCAGTACTTTATATCATGTGGACCTGCACACGTGCACAAAATATGTGTGCAGCATTCAGAGCTAAAGCTGGGGTGTGTGTGTTTGTGTGTGTGTGTGCATGCGCGTGTGTGCACACAGATACAGAGCAAGTCAATACAACAGCTGCTCAGCGTTATTTACAATATATTGGCATCACTGCTGACCTAAAGAGCTGAAGAAAATAACAGGCCATATTTTCAGCTTAATAAAATCCTGCAGTAGGGAGCCCTTTATGAACAATTACAAGCATTTGCTGGAAATACATTTGCTGATTTAACAAACTGGGCAGGACAAATGTTTAACATGCTGTCGTAATGATGTTCAGATGCTTTTCTTAGTATTCGTTGATCTGAGATAATGCGTTCTTGCCTAATCATGCTACAAAGAAGCAGCAGAAATAAATAAATAAATACATGTAATGTGTAATGTGATGCGCTCTCACAATAGCAGAGCTGCTGACTGCCCCTGACAGATGGAAAAAAAAAAAAAAAAGTCAATATGATGTCTGAGACAGCCCAGGCTCAGCACTGCAGAATAAATTACATGATTCGCTGAATGCCTGGGCTTCGCTCAGACATACAAAAAAATTGGAAAGATAAAAGCTTGCATTGGCTTCAGATGATATTTACTGCTTGATGGATTTACTAGCAGCCCCGGTACAGTCATACTGTATTGAATTATTGGCCTCTATTTAGCTGTGTGTCCGTCAGAGCTTGAGTGTCCATTTAAGCGTAAGTGAGCTGGAGGCCCGCCAAGGCTCTTGGAGGCTCTGGGTACAGAGGAAGATGCGAGCTAATGGCCACCAGCTTGAAGAACAGAGAGCTTGAGGACACTGGGGGAGGCAACAAAGCCCAGCTACAAAGTACTTTCTTATCAATATTAATGGCAAAATAAATATTAATGGAGGCTGCCCGGCATACCATTTTTGAATGTGCCTTGTTTTCTTTGTATTTTAACACAAATGGTTGGAAAGGACTGTGTGATTTTTCTCTTTCTCTTTCATGCCTTCATTCTTGCTCTGAATCTATGAAGGAATTTGGAAAAGACCATTAGCTTCACTACAACCCGTTGTTATAGCAGCAGGGTTTCCTTCAGGCAAAGGAGGCAAATGAGATGCCAGCTTTAAGAGGTATATAGCTTCCAATAAAATATGTGATTAGAACAGTCATGTACAGTACAACAGTTATTGTCATGGATTCTTTATTGCATTGTGCTATGGTGGTTCCATTGAGAAACAGCATCTCATGGACAATGAGCCTGTTAGCAAAGTTGCATTGTTATCAGCTTCAAAAAAAAAAGGTGGTATGTGGGGACAAAGGGTATATGAGAACTCTCTGTACTTTCTGCTCATTTTTGCTGTGAACCTATAACTGCTCTAAAAAAATGAAGTTTATTAGTTAAATGAACACACACATACACCAAGAAGGCGTGGGTGTGGTAGGGGCACAAAGAGAGCTTAGTGCAAAAGGCACCAGACTGAGCTAGCCAGGGTCTCAAATGTGGGTTAACTCGAATTGTGCACAGCGTGTGCCTGATGGGGAACAGAGGGTAAGTGGGGGAGATGGTGCAGTTGAAGAGAAGATCTGGGTCTGGCGATTATGCCAGGTTGACCGCTATTTATGGGAGCGAACGGGCAGATGACTGTATGGGGCTCCAGGGTGAGAGCTCGCAGACATCTGTGCAAGGGAATGGCTTCCATTAGCAGCACAGAGCAACCAAATGCTCTCGGAAAGTGCACATGGAGTATGCTAAACGACAAGGTCAGCATCAGGTGGATCTCCCTGCTCTGACAAGAGCACAGGCCACGCCTCCAGGGTCAGAAAATGGGCTGCAGGTGAAGCATCCCTGAATTAACATGCCAGGTAACCACAAGCAACTGCTAAATTTCCTTTAGTTTCTATTTCTTAGCCTGTAAAATAGCTGATGCTATCATAATAATAACAATTGACTACCTCACAAGATATTTAGGGGATCAGGTGGAGCAAGAACAATGGAAAGGATTCATTGTTACAGCAACTTATACTTTACAGGGCTTTCACACTCTTCACAACAAAATGATGTGGGTCTCACTGTACCCATTTTACAGAGAAGAAAGTTTAAGGCACTGTTACTCACCCAGGTTGCACAGCTAGATCCCAGAAATTCTGAAACTGGACCCCAGGCCTCCCCAATCTGGTATACTTCCCCAGGCTATTAAGGTGATGAGAGACCAGCATCCCCACCCTGTGGGTAGCAGGACTGTGACTGACCTTGTGGACCCAGAAGTGCATCACAAACCTGAGCTGGATTGCTGCAAAGCCCATGATCAGGTCCTCCAAATCACTTCAGCACAGACCCACTTCTGCTGAGAATTCCTGGGGTATATGAGCTGGGGGATTCTGACACCCCAAACACTGGGATGAAATCCTTCAGCTGGATCTAGGCAGAGCAGGCTATCCAGGCTGAAGGGTGCTATAGTGGGTCCCATCCATTTTCTGCTGGGTGCTATACAACTCTGCAGGTGACCCACAAGCAGCAGTCCCGCCGTGTATTTCAATTTCACCAGACCCCAGCCACCAGAACACTTAAATCCATCCTTTGTATTGCCTTCTAAGAACAAAAGGATCCATAAGGCAAATGGAAACAATCACTGTAGCTCAGACTTAAAATAATGAAGAGTCATTGTTATTTTCGTCTGGGTGCTTGACACTCATCACCTCACAACATTGTCAGAAGACTGCGGCCAAGTGACTGGTGGTATTTCCAGTTTCCACAGATCAGTCAATTGAAGTTCCAGGAGGTTAAATCCTTGCTCAGGGTCACATGACTAGGAAGTCAGTAAGCTCTGCTTCAAAGCCTAGATTCCCCGCCATGGGCATGATGCTTTCCCTGGGGGTGACCCTGAGAAGTCACTGTTCAGTGATGGTATGTCCTACCTTTGAGAACAATTTCTGTGAAATATTATTTCTTTTTCTAATGATACTTTTATAAAGGAAGGAGATTATTACTTGTTGTATTATCACTTGTACTATTACTATTGTAACTCACCTATTCTCATAGGGATTTTCTTTGAAAAGCCCCACATGGTTTGGCTGAATGTCACATACCTAGACTTAAAAGCAGACCGGCTGGAGGTCCAGGCCCAGCCCCACGGAGGGCTAACGTGCAGACTTTGGACAAGTTATGAAGCCTTGCTGGGCCTCACTGTACTCAGGTTCAAGTAAAAGGAGTAACAATACTTTGCGGCAGCTGCTTCCCCTTCTTCTCATTATTAACATAAGAGCAAACACTCCTGTCTTTATAGCAGCGTAACTGTAAGGCCCGGGCCAACTGGTGTCATAAAATGAGCAGATGAGAAAAGAGAGTGCTTTATTACTCCTCATAACTACCAAAATTGATCATGCTAGTAGCTAGAATCATCTGAAGACTATAAATAGGTTGGAACTGCAAACACACAGAGGACATGGATCTTCTTTTAAGGGACACTATGTTTCAGAAAGGAGGGCAAGAGGGACCTTGAATTTGGCAGTCTCTGACATCTGCTTGAGGAGGTGGCGCTAAGAGACCATTTGTTTCTTGGCCAGGGTGACACAGTTTGTGATTTACATCTCTTATCACACAAGGACTCTCAGCAAGCAGGAGCCTCTCTGCAGGGAAACACACAGCATTGCCATGATAGGAACCCAGCTGTGCTTTCTGGTGACAACATAATTTCATGTGATGGCAGAAATGTATATATTATCTCAGGGACTGAGAAGGGAAAAGTGATTTAAAATTTTTTTTATCAATACATACATGCATGGCTTCTTAAAAAATGACAAATTGAACCACTTTAATAAACACTGTTAAAAGGTATTACATATAAGTCCCACATTTTGACTTATCAAAAATAGCAACAACAAATGCTTCAATTCCATGTTCTTCTATCACTAACATATTTTTAATCCATTAGCTTGCAACCTTCAGCTTTTTGTCAGGAGTTATGTGAAAGCTGACTGTGGATTAGCCCTCAGTAGGTGTGATGTATGTCAAACCAAATATACTATCATTTGCCAAAAGTCATTTATAGACAGAAGAGCTCAGTTGAAATCTACCAGTAATTAGAGTTAACTCTAGATGTTAATGGGACCCAAGTTAATGGATGTGCTAATTATTCTTCTCCATGACAGACACTGGCACTTGTTTGGTTTCTACTTGGGACAAAGATAGATCATTGAATGTTAGAGTAATGAAGTCATCAGCCCAACCCCCACATTATACACTATAGGCATGGTTTCACACTCAAAGATCCCTAAAAATTGTGGAAGTGCGGGACAGCTGTTTATGAGAAATACAACGTGGTAAAAATCAGCTATTATTGTGTGAATATTTAAAACTTGTACACAGAATGAACGGTAGTTAATGGGAGAGAACAAAGAGTAAGAATAGACAAGTAACCTTAAGACTGAAGTGATTAATAGAAGATCTCCCTTGGGATCCATCAATACTAGGACCATGATCCTCTGGTATATTTATTAACAACCTGAAAGATGGATGAGCTGAAAAGTAGTTGAATTTGTCGATGACAAAATTGAAAGATTAAGGAAGATAGTGAACTACTGCAGAAAAAAAATCTAAGGAAACCATGTATTAAACTAAAATGAACAAGCAAAGGAAAAACAAGAAGAAGCTTGGATGCATTGAAGTCTCTCAGAAAAAAAAAAAAAGGATGAGAGTAACCATGCATTATTCAGGAAGAAACTCTTCCAAATATATAAGAGCAGACTAAATTTGATTAAGGATCCAGATAATTGCTGTGAATAATTCTGTTGATAAATAAGCAAAAACTGAACTAATAGACATTCATTCTGTAGAAGACAAAAGTAAGTCAACTTCAGCCATACTGTGACTCTTTTTTAGGGCCCTATTGCCTCCAGTCTTTGAGAATTCTTCCTTAACTTGACCACCCTATCAGACATTTTACCCCTCCAACTTTGCTAATTTGTGTCCAAATAGGACACCCAGAACCAAACACAGCTAACCATCTTCAGAGGGGTACAATTCATATGCAAGGTATGCAATTCATATGCAAGACACTTCAAAGAAATTTGGAACCAAGAGACAAGACCCTGTGCTTTCTGAATGATCAAGACAGAAAAGCACGCATGAAATATTTGGTACAGTATATGTGCATCTACCCTGCATTGTGAAAATTTCCTTAGAGAATTGAAGTTGTAAATGAATATGGAGCCTCCTTAAATTGCTCAGGGTCCCAGCAGTAGAGTTTGCTAGTGGATTGGAGCCCCTCCTTCATTTAACCTTGGTGACCATTGGGTCTGGAAGGCATTTTTCCCTCTTTGTCCCTGGCAACTGCAGTCACTGGTAACCATGACCCCAAGGATTGCTCCTAACATGGCACTGGCCTCTCACAGCTCTCTTATAAGAAAATGTGACAACTTGAGAATAGAAACAGCAATAACAGTCATTCAGGAATGAATGAGAATTTCCCCAGGTAACGTGTCCTGATTTGCAGGAAACCATTGTGCCTCATGGAGGATTCATTTGATTCTGCCCCACCTCCCTTGCTTCCTCTGATTTAATGGGCCAGTGCTCTCTCTTGATAGGCTGATGCCCCAGAGAGTCTGGGTTTCCACATTTTCCAGAGATTTCTTTAGAAATCTCTTCATTTCTTTGGATAGGAGCCCAAAAGATTAAGGTCAATTAAGAAGGAGTCAAAGGATAATCAAATTCTATTACTCTAATATTATTCAAATATTTGTGTGTGTGTGCACGCACACATGTGTGCAGGAGGTGAGACCACTCTGTTGAGAAACCTGTTAAGAAGCAAACTTCTATATATGCAGAGGATCATATAAACTTGACTCCTCATAAAGTAAGACTTATAAAATTTAGTTCTATTAAATGCCATCATAGAAAGTAATTAGAGATGGAGTCTAAATTATTACAATAATAATTGAGCTTACAGGAATAATAATGAACCCTGAATGACAATATATAAAACTCATGGCCAAGTTTCAGCACTCAAGGCCATGTGGAAAAAACCCTGTTGTGCATGATGTTCAGTTTATCACCCAGGTGCCAACTCTTCCACTAAACTAGGTGATAGTTAAATCAAATAAAATCAACTACGTGATATTAGTCATGCATACCCACATGATGTTATGGAAAACCAAATAGAACACAATCATGAAAATTTATACACATACTAAGAAACTCTCCAACTTCACATCATGGTGCCCATAGCCGTAATATGCATATGCATGTCCGTAATTTTTTTTAAAAAATGAAGTATCTTCACACCTCAGGTAGATGTTTCCTGAAATGATCCTAACTGGATGCCTCCAGATAGAGGCATATATCAACCAGTGTTAAACATTACCTAGGGTGGCTTTACCACCTAACAACTTCTTTGACATAACAAGTCATCCAACCTAAATGAACTTGAAATTTCTACCTCTGTTAAATGAGAATTAGGAGACTAAAATAATAACACACAAACACTTCATAAATTCTAATATCTGACATATATATGTAAATACGATTTCTGCATCCTTGTGAAAAATCTACATGCCACAGTGGAGATTCCGTATAAATGTTGCATTTTTTTTTTTAAGACTATTTATTTGAGAAAAAGAGCAAGTGTGCACAAGAGCAGGATAAGGGGCAGAGGGAGAAGCAGAATCCCCATTGAGCAGGGAACCCAATGTGCGGCTCGATCCCGGGACTCCAGGATCATGATCTGAGCTGAAGGTAGTCGGTTAACCGACTGAGCCACCCAGGTGCCCCTAAATGTCACATCCTATTGAGGAAATTTTATCTGAAGAACTGAAGAGTTTTTGCTAGGAAAAAAAAAAATTCAGAGTGGAAGATCTCTTTCTTAGAAGAGCCTCAAGAGTAACACTCTAACCATGAGGCTCCAATGTGAAAGGGAGATCTATGGTCATGTGTAAAGCATACATGTATTTTAAATAGGATATTGTAAAGGGAGAAATCTTCCCCAGTAGAATCATTCATACTTAAGGAACTAATGAGATCATCTGCCAAAGATAATGAATCCATTAGCTGAAAAAGAAATCAAATTGTAAATCTATATCTTATATTTACACTGTTATACCTAAATATTGAAGGAAATATGAACCAAAAAATACCTCATCTTATCACCCCTGCGTCCAGCTGAGCCGTTTCCAAAGTAAATCAAAAATCTCATTGAAATTGTTTCTAGTTTTCATGATCTCACTGGGAAGAGCAAGGATTTTCTTCAATAGTCTGTTGTAACTCTGTCATTATGCTGTAGTGAGGTAATTTGCTAAAAGAGCCACCTCTAATGAGAAAACCTTTCCATCTGGCACATCCAATAGAGACACAAACAACCTCATCAGTTTTTTTTTTTTTTAAAAAAGGAAAGTAGAACTCTATTTCACCAAGAAGAATTCTATTTTAAGAAGCATCTCTTAGAACTACACAAAAGCCAAAATGCATTTTGAAGGGATGAATGTCTTCGTTTCTCTTGGTGGAACCATTCTGTCTGCTCCCAGACTAAGGGCATAGACACTTGGCCCAAATTTTTGCCATGTTGATAATGGCTTGCCTCTGGATGGATTACAGAAGAATTCAGTACATGTTTATAACAGAAGTATCCAGCCCCCAAAACACGAGACAAAAGGAATGCTGTTATAACATGTTAACGCTGGACACTGGAATGAGGGGGAAAACAGGTTGTTTTTTTTTTTTAAGATTTAATTTATTTATTTGAGACAGAGAGAATGAGAGAGAGAGAGAGAGAGAGCACATGAAAGGGGGGAGGGTCAGAGGGAGAAGCAGACTCCCTGCTGAGCAGGGAGCCTGATGTGGGACTCGATCCTGGGACTCCAGGATCATGACCTGAGCCGAAGGCAGTCGCTTAACCAACTGAGCCACCCAGGCGCCCCAAAACAGGTCTTTTTATATACCTCTATTTTTTAACTTCCTTTTTACTCTGAGAAATTGTTATTAGGCTCTTCATGTAAAGTGTCGTGGTCCCTCAAGAAATCTTAGACCCTTCATGCTGCACTTCTGCTAACAGATATTCAAAGAAAGCTTTGTTATTTGAATAACTGATGGAAAACTGCTAAGCGTTTTGGGTGAGTGCCTATAAAATATTAACTATTTTTCCCCTTACCATGTATCTGTTACTGTTTTTCAGCAAATATCTGGGCTTATATTTGAACATCCAAATTGCCTGTTTTACTCCATTTTTAAACTACAGACATTTTTGGTGGGTGAATCAATGAACCAGAAGCTACTCAGTTTTTCTATTTCATGAAGCTGATTTATTTAGTCTTTGTCTTAGAAGTTCGGACATGATTTCTCAATCTCCCAATACTATAGGATTCTTAGTTAAAATTACACGTAGGCCTACGTGGAAGTGTATAAAAAGAAAAATCCTATAGTGTAGGTTACAATCCGATTATGTAGCTCTGACCTTACTGAAATGTTTCTAACCAAAGTCTACATAAATGCTCATTAAAACGGAAGACAGAGAGGTGAATGTGTTAGGGATTTTTGGTCCAAGGGCTGGCATTCTGGTTAACAGATCACTACATGATGGATGACGCAGGAATGGTCTTGGCAGGCCTGAGCCTCCTGCCAGAAGGTTATCAGCCCTTTGGAGCAGATAATAGCAGGAGTTTTAATTTCCCCCCGACTCCTGGGTATTATATAAAATTAATGCGCATCATGTCAAGGTTATGGCCAGGCACTGTTATCTGGGAGAGAAACCGGGGTTGCTCCCTGCCCTCCACACACTTCCACATACCGATAATGCAGTATTCAAAAGCAAATTTCTTTGTCATTGTCAAAAATGGCAAGCTGGTGAAGGATATTTTCCAGCACTAATTATGCAAGAGGAAGTTGAAGTTAGCAGACGTGTACACGTCAGTCTGAAAACAAAGGAAACTGTTCATTCATGAAACAAAAATAGCTCCACCTTACTGAAGTGTTATGTAATAAAAGGAAATATAAACAAAAACTTTTGTTCACAACTATCCTGTGCATACCACTGCTTCCTGTATGAAGGTGCTATAAGGAACAGTACAGAAATGGCACCTGCCTTCTCAGAATCCGAGTTTTGTTTTGTGTTTAAGATTTGATCGATTGATTGATGTAGAGCATGAGGGGGAGGGGCAGAGGGGCAGAGAGAATCTCAAGCAGACTCTGAACTGAGTGTGGAGCCCCACGTTGGGCTCCATCTCATGACCCTGAGATCATGACCTGAGCCAAAATCAAGAGTCAGACACCCAACTGACTGAGCCACCTGGGTGCCCCAGGATCTGAGTTTTAAATCAGTGCTTCTTCAACTCATGTGATCTGGCAGGCTTCTGAACGGCCCAGAAATCTGTATGTTTATCAAGAACCTATCAGATGATTTTAAAATAAACAGTTGGTAGGAATCACAGTTCTCCTGAAAAAGATGGGCACAGCTTAATACCAACAACCTATCCCATATGCCATCACTGTCCAACCTTTCTGATAGGTCTGGCCTTCCATACAAACCCACAGGTGGAGGAAAACCCTAGTATTTGCATGATATGGTGATGTGTTCTTTCGGGACAGAATACAGGGTTAACCTTTTCCTAACGTAAGTTATATAAAAAGGTATTTTTTCCCCTAAGATAGAGAATGCCTCCTGGTTCAGATTACCTAGTCCCCAAGAAGCCCTCTGCCACGAAGACTACTGAAAGTCAGGCTTGACTTCCTGGAATGCCCTAGGGGGATGCTCTTGAGGAGGGTCAGTAATGTATAATAGATGAGACCTCAGATTCTGAGGCCAGGATACTGGATTTGAACTCTGGGTCTATCCTTTGCTGGCTCTGTGAGCTTGGGCAAGTTACTTAATTCCCTATGCTTCATTCCCCTCCTTTGTATAATGGTCATTAGTATACTGCCTATTTCAAAGGATGATTTGGAGAATTACATGAGTTAATATATCCATATAATTCCTCATCCAAAATTCTCAAACCAAATAGCTAAAAACCTAAAAAAAAAAAAAAAAAAAGACAAACTCAGTTGGCAGCAAATCTTGATCTAAACTGAAATTAGGCTATGTATAATCCTCATTTATCCTGAGTGCTAATACTCATTGTTTTTCTACAGAAATATGAATGTATTTGATTATGGAGTGCTACCTCAGACTCAACTTGGGATATAAAGTTATATTTGGTACATGCACCTTTTTAAAATAGAAAAATACAAAATTGGCTCGCAAGGGGTGCAGATAAGGGATTGTGGCCTTAGAACAGTAACTGGCACTTAGCAAATCTATTTAAGTTAGTTTTTAAAAGTCTGTCCTATGATTAAGTGTTCCACATATAAGAAGTGAGAGCAATGACTTCATCCTCTCCATAGATTTGAACTTCAAACTATAGAATCAGAGGATAAAAGAGCTAGAGGCAGGCTGAGAGATAATTTATTCCAGTCACACACTTTGCAGATGTCATAACAGATATTGAGCTTCTGGCCATAAAGGAGTAACAGGGACCAGACTTACCCTCCCGCCTGAAATAATGAAGAAAAAAAAAAAACATATAAAACAAGTTTTCACTAGAACATTAGTCAATGAAAAACAATGATCCCACAGAGATGGGGAAAAGTAAAAAGATGAGCCCTAGGACTGCCATAGCTTATTGCCTCGAGAGTGTTTCCAGCCTTTGGTGCAGGAAGGGAAAACCAAGGAAGAGCCCAGCAGAATCCCTGAATTGTGGATACAGAGCTGAGAGGTCAGAGAGATCGAGGTGGCTAGTTTGCAAGTAAGAATGCCAGACAAAAAGAAAGGTGTATAGAGACAGAACTTTGGAGACCAACAGAGGGTCCCTTGGAGTATTCAAATGAGTAGTATCTGTGCATACGTGTGAAGAAACTGCCCAAGGCTAGGAAAAGGAACACCCACAAGAGTAACAGAGATTAGTACCCAGCACTTAACATGGGACTGGGAATGGTGCCTGTCCTCATGAGCCAGAATGGAAAAAAAAAAAAAAAAAAACCAAGATTTATGGGGCACTGGGTAACACAGAAGTGTCTTTCTGCAACACTGGGGGATAATTATCTCTAGACTGAGCACTGCTCTAGTCCTGTCTACAATCTCTTAAAAGTAAGATCCAAATAGCTGAAGCTGTTTCCAAATAACTTAAATGAGTCCCAGAACAAAGTTCAAGAATATCTACAGGAATACAAAATATGCAGCAACCAACAGGATGAAAATAAAGTCTGGCATCCAGTAAAAAATTACCAGGTATACAAAGAAGCAAAAAAATATGACCCCTAATAATAATAAAAAGCACTCAATCAAAACAGATGCAGACTTTCCCCCATTTCTCCTGCTGCCTTCAACTACAAACCATGGACAGTATACATAAAACAAACAGACTCTGAAAGGCAAAAACAAGAAAGCAGACCAGCTACAGAACTGACGACCCAAGGAACAATTGTGCCTTGTATATCCTGGACTTGTTGCTGAACAGCAACAAGCCCAACATAACAACATGTGCAAACACACAAAAAAATGTTCAACAGAAGTCTCCTTTTTCTAGCCAAAAGATCATGAAAGGGGCAGCATAGCAAGACAGAAAACTTTCAACAACCACCTCTCTACTCCAGCCAGACATCACAGATAAAAACTACGACCCCACCGAATCTACACTAGCAAGGGCCCAGTGGAAAGCCGAGGTTTCCAATATTGTAAGGCGCTACAACACCCTTTTGGGGGGCAGTATCAGAGAAGGCCAAGGAAGGAACCAGGTTTTTCATCCTGACCAACCAGTAACAAGTCTACCTCCCATGGTGTTTCCAGAGATCAGGTGGGAAGCAAAAACAGAGAGAACAAACAAAAACCAAAATATAAAATGGCAGACTTAAACCCTGACATATCGATAATTACATTAAATTTAAGTGGTTTAAACTCATTATTTAAAAGACAGAGACTGACAGAGTTAAAAAAAAAAAAAAAACCAACCAACTATGCTGTCTCCAAGAAACTCACTCCAAATATAATGACACAGTCAGGCTGGAAGTAAATGGCTATTAGACATATGTCATGTAAACATTAATAAAAAGAAAGAGTGGCTACCTCAATATCAAATAAAGTACCTTTCAGAGGAAAAAAATCACCAGCCCCAAGGAGAAACATTACATAATGATAAAAGGGTCAAAGTACAAAGAAGATTTATTTACCAAACAACAGAGCTGCAAAATATATGAAGCAAAACTGATCAAACTAAAAAATTAGACAAACCCACAATTAATACATCAACACTATGCTCTCAACAATGGATAGAGCAGCTACACAGAAAATTAGCAAGATTACAGAAGAACTCAACACCAACAGGATCAAATCAATCTTTACAAAACATTGCACCCAAGAAGAGCAGATTACACGTTTTTCAAGTGTCCATGGAATATATACCAAGATAGACCATATCTTGGCCCACAAATGTAAAAGAGTTAAAAATGCCAAGTGCGTTATCCAACCATAATGGAACAAAAATAGAAATTCTCAACAGAAAAATAACAGAAGAATCTCCCAACACTTGTAAGCTAAACAACTCATTTCTGTATAATCTATGGGTCAAGTAGGAAGACTCAAGGGGAAGTTTAAAAACCTGGAAATAGGTAAATTATACTTTTTTCTTATCATTTAAATCTTTGTAGCAGACAATTGTTTAAAGGAAAATAAAAAGATTGTACCGGGTCTTTTAACATATGTAATAATAAGCTACGTGACAAAAACAACACAAGGGTTGGGATAAGAAAATCCAAGTATACTACTGTATACCGATGATATAGCCATTAACAAGGATGAATTTGGAAATAACTCTGCAGAATAAAAGAAATCAGACAAAAAAAGTACATACTGTATGACTCCATTTATATAACATTTTAGGAAACAAACTACTGTACAGAGACGGAAGATAAATCAGTGGTTATGTGATGATGAACAGAGGTGGTGGAGAGATAACAGAAGGGCACAATGTATGAAATTGATGGGTATGTTCATTACTTTCACTGCGGTGGTAATGGACAAGTGTACAACTATGTCAAAACTTAACACGATTTCATACTTTAATTTTGTGTAGTTTATTTCATGTCAATTACACTCCAATAAAAAAATTTTAAGAATATAAAAATATAGAAATCACCTGAGGTTACATCATTTGATCTTCTTATATGTATTTGCTTATTCACTTACTGCTTTTAAATTTGCGCAATCATAACTTTTGTTCACCTTAAAAGATTTCAGCATTTGCAGGCAGAAATTTATGCTTTTCTACTTCTCTATAATTAGACTGTAGTCTGTGTGGCTCCTCTAAGTATGTCCAAAGGATGCAGACACGATAATGGGCACAGCCAAGACAGGGCATAAACAATCCAAATGCCGCCAGGGATCAACATCAGCTGCACATTCTTTAGCTGTTATTTTTAAGTAAATAAAATTAACGTGAATACTGAAGTGTCTCTGTCTTTGAATGTGGATCTCCAATGTGGATGTGAAACTTTTATCCAGTGCCAAATAATGAAGTGGAAACTGGCTTCCCAAAATTGTTTTTACTTGTAAGATTTCAAGCAGATATATTTCCATGGTTGTTAAATATCAGTTTCTGGGCATTCTGCCATAATTTTGAGACAGCTGAGAAAAGTGATTTTTAAAGTGTGGTCCACAGCCTATTGGAAATCTTCAAAGGGCTTCTGGTTGGTTCATAAAGTCAATGAAAGGACAAATGACAGGAAACTGGGGGCACTTAAGTGTTTTTCTCAATTGCAGATTTAGATCTGCATTACAAGTCACAAAAGTAAACATGCTCTTCCCCTATAGCCTTAGTTTAATAATAAAAAAAAAAAACCTCAAATCGGATATAAAGGGGCTGATTAATTATGAGTAGCCACTTTAGTATTTTTTCCTTCAAAATATTCTGCAAACTGTACCAAAACCATCTGATGAAGTAGTAAAAACTTAAAATGCAGATTCCCGCTTCCCACCCAAATCTACCATATTGGATATGTTTGGGATGAGGCCAGGAATCTATATGTTTGACTAACATCCTAAGGACCAAGAACTTGGTGTCCATAAGTTATCCGCATCTGGATCCAGCCCCACTTGAGTCACAAAACATATTCCATGAAACTAAGAACATACTACTCCTCTGTTTGTGGACTGTTTTCTTGGCAATAACTTCTTTTATTCTTCCATTTATCTTTGTCATTGGTGAACTGAGCTACAGGTACAATTGTAAGATCAAATTTAAAGATGACCAAGAAAACCATGAAACTTCTGAGAAGTGGTATGAAGGATGAATGAGGAAGCATTCAAGCTTGTGTTTTTGTCAGTTTTGATGAACCAAAGTATTATTTTTAGATGGCAATAACAAAACTCGTTTCTGGTTGTAAAAATAATTATGAAGGCATTACAGTGGGGAAAAAAGTAATGATTATAAGCCTGAAACCCCCTATTTTGTCACTGAAACAATCGTTTCTGTAATGTAATGTTTATTGTGAGAAATTTAATAACACAACTCTAACAGAACAGATTGTACAGAAAGATTGTTCCCAAAGATTCCTAGGCCTTTATGGACTTAAAACGATGAGAAATATAGGGCCAGGAGAGGACACTGACCACAGATAAAGATTCTCTAGATTCTAGAGCTAGAGATTCTTTATCTAGAATCTCTAGATTCTGCAGATGGCCAGCTTTCTAGAGATTACTTCAATTTGGATAGCTAGAGTTTCTCATTCATAACAAATTAAGTTCAATTAGCACTGTAATAACCTACTGGGTATTTATAGTTGTAGGTTAACTACAAATGTTGTATTCCTTGGGATAAATAAGAGATGATATGGTTACTACAACTAGACAAAGGGCATGTATACACAACAGCTGAATTAAAATACAGCTATAAATGGAGCACATCCTCAACACCAGGAGAAAGTGATGGGTCCCCATGGGTTCTGCCTTGCTAGCATACCACAACCAGTGAGGGGAGAAGAGATGGCCAGTTTGAAAGGAATAACCCTGCATTTGAAAGACTGGACTGTATCCAGCACTGGTCTCAACGTGGGAGGGTCTCAAGGTGTGAGCTTCCAATTCTGGCCACTCTTGTGGTGTGAACATCTGAACTTCAAGTTGCCTCTGCCTTAGTGAGTCATGTCTGCAAGGAAGAGCAAGCTAGCCCCTAATAGAAGGAGAGTAAGACCTAGCCTGTGAGTTGCTAAGGGCTGGCTGTTTCTGTGTGAAACTTACTAGGCGCATCACTGCTATTTCATAAACGAGAACATTAGTAAGCCAAGTAAAACAGTGTATTTACCATGATTTAAAGAAGTCACAGAAAGAAGCCAAAGAGTAGATGTGAGGATTAAAGTCACATAGATAGAAATTACTGGGATGTGAGCCTCCTACAGGAGTCCATACTCTTCCCAATCTTGATGCTCTGTTCCCCCTTCCTCATCCCCCCAAATTTTTGGAGTTGATGTGAAAAGATAGCACATTCACAGGACATCCTCACCACCACCTCTTCCCACGTCAAAACGTTTGTCTACCTCAATTGCTACTACTTCCTTGTAGTCATCCTGCTCCATCCACTCCATCGGAAAAAAATCACTCTCTGCCTCTGCTTTGTTCCTAATAGGCTGTGCACCTCTTTTATAGCACACGTCCATTTCATGATTAACTTGTGCCTGTCTGCCCCCCTTCAGTAAACTCCTAAAGATAACATCCATGTTTGATGATCTTTGTACTGCCTGTAGCATCAGGCACATTATCTTACACAGAACCGGCATTTCATAATGTCGAGTCAACGGAATTTAAAGGAGTTCTAAAATGATCATAGAATTTTCAGAGTCAATACAGTTAGCCAGATAAAACAATGGATCTTTAGTCTGATTTTTTAACAATCACAGAAAATATCTCCCAAGTGGATGAGAGAGTTACCCCAATCTCAAAAGGGATCTAGCTAGATTGGAACTGACTACATGGTGCTGCTGGTATATTTAAATGCGTTTGCAAAGCATGACTCAAGAGTATCATCCTCTCCATCCTGAGAGCTCAGAATACATTACTTTATATTCATATACAGAGGCCATAACATCTTCTTACAATCACGGTCTTTTTTTACCCTTCTCCCATTTTGACTTATAGCTAGAAAGTGTTTGATGGAATAATTTAAGCTTAGATGAACAGTCTTAATTGATGTTTAATCTCCAAATGATCAGAGATCTATTCAAAGGCCTACTGTTCTGCCATATTTTATGGTGGGAATGCGTAACTAAACATCTGTCCATAAACAGACACGCTAAGTAAGGAAAATAGAAATAGATATATTTTGGAAACTTGATAAAACTCTATTTATATAGGGAAACATTTGAATAATACCATTATGGAGTCAACTTTACAATGGTCAAATCTTTTGATCCCTTCCCTCCGAGTTAGCTAAATACAGAGACTTCTATTCGAAGATACCCGTATAGAGGCAACACAGTTGGTTTCCATGCTATGGCCATCTGTGCATTATATGTATATACGAGGGTATAAAGCATACCTGTCCTGCATATAATCTACCTCTGGGGAAGTCCTATTTATGACTTTTCTCAAATGTACAGATCAGCTAGACAATTTAGAGGTTAATAGTGAGCAGTTGGTAATTTAGGAATGATTAACAGTATCTTCAGCTATAATTTCAAAATCTGAACACTGCTAGGATCTAGGGAGCAATTTTATTGGCCATTAAAATGTTCTTAAGCTGTAAAATAACATAAAGGCTCTACTGATGAGCAGAGCTATTAGTGGTCAGCTTAATTTTAAACGAATTTAAATATATTAATTTTCCTAACAAATATTTAATTATGTATGCTAATGACAGTAAAGTAATTCTGTGGACTGGAGTTATCTAAAGGTCATCAAAGCCTCAGGAGAATGGAAGAATTTTGACTGTGGCTACTTCTCATAAACTGGGGGTGAATTTATTTTTCTTAATACAAAAGGCCCGTTTTCTTGCTAGCCAAGCCACATGGTAAATTAGAAAATTTCAGTTCAGTTCAACAAATATTCATGAGGTGGCTTCTGCAAAAGGAGTCGGCATCACACCGTGGTTAACAGGGGGGCCTCAGGAGCTAAATGCTGGGCCAAATCCTTGTTTTACCACTTCATACCTGGGGGACTGCTCACTGCTAACATTACTTCACACTTCTGTGCCTCAGTTTCCACCTCTGTAAAATGGGCATGATAGTAATAATACCTATCTCATAGAACAAAATAAGTTTAAACAAAATCATGTGCATGAAGTTCTTTAAAAAGTCTTGATGCTGGAAGTGCTTAATTAATTGTACTAGTCAGGGATCTCCACAAAAACAGAACCAAGAGGATACATAAATTATATATAAAATGTATATAATATATATACCCCTATTATACATTATACTTAAGATATATATATTACATACAGATCTAGGTAGATGTGTATATATATATATCCATCACATACATTTATATATATATATATATATATATAACGTATGCACCTATTTTATATAAAATATGTATTTTCTATATATGGTGATTTATTATGAAGAACTGGCTCATAGTATCATGGAGGCCAAGTCCCATGATGTGCCATCTGCAAGCTGGAAACCCAATAAAGCCAGTAGCGTAATTCAGCACAAGTCCAAAGGCCTGAGAAACAGGGGAGCCAATGGTATAAATCCCAGTCTGAAGGTAAGAGGGTAAGATGTCCAGGAGGCTCGAAGGAAAAATTCCTCTTCTTCCACTTTTTGTTCTATGGAGGCTCTCAAGAGACTGACTGAGTGAAACCCACATGCTGGGAAGGATAAGCTACTTTTTGGGAGCCCATCATTCAGATGCTAATCTCATCCAGAAACACCTTCACAGACACACCCAGAAATCACGTTTAATCTGGGCACCCCGTGGCTAGTCGACATGTAAAATTAACCATCACAGGAAGGTCAGCTGCTATGTGCAAGGCACTGTGTTGGGGACTAGGATGCGGTGTGATTACAGCACAACTCCCTCCCATAAAACAAGGCAGCTCTACAAACATCGGGCAAGCAGCCATCATTTTGTCCTTTTCCATAATCCCAACTGGGAGCGTTCTGTCGTGGACAGCTAAGAGGTTGCAATGAGAGATGTTCATTGTATACTCCCCACATATCTCATCTGCATGGTGCCAGAGTTATTTAAAAATAGAGAGAGTTTGAGAAAAAGAGCTAACTTGAATGAAAGCCCAAAGAGAAATAATTTCCCTTCTGTTGGTGCCCACCAGCTCTCCAGACAGAGACATTCCCTGGGCATTGTCTTTGCTGGTCTGCTGTTATAATTGGTTTCCAAGTGATGTTGATCCCTCACCAGAAAGTGGCTAGAAAACATGAATTCAATTCTAGTTCCTTTCCCCTTGAGATAAAATTTAAATTTCTAAGTTGAAATTTAAAAGATCAATAGACAGTTCCAGGCCAGCATACCCTCTCATTTCAAAAAGGCTCTTTTTAGTTTTAAGAAGCAGACAGCTTAGGTGAGTGGACCCTATCATTTTCAGAGGGATAATGTGGATTTCAATAGAGTCATGGGGTGGTGGGGGGAGGCTACAGCAAGCCCAGATAGAGGGTAAGCATCCAGCGTTACTTGGGAATCTTCAGAAATTCTGCTTGCTTCCCTCTATCACTCAACATTTCTTCCCTCGGTAAGAGAAATCCAAATGTAATTGGCTTAAGCAAACAAAAGGAACCTTTCGTTTCACATTAAAGCAAAAAACAACATTCTGATGTAAATTGAATTTAGGGACAGCTAGATCCCAGTTCAATACATATCATTAGAGTTTCATCTTCACATGTGATGGGCATGCCGCTCCCTAGCAACCCAAGCGTCCCGCCCTGCCAGCTGGGTAACCCATGTAGGAAGCCAGCATGAGCACCCCTCCACCTGCACCGTGGCTCTCCTCCTGGGCCACGGACCCAACCCTGCACTAACCTCTTGGTCCAGGAGGCTGAAGTACAGGTCATCTGCCTGTGCTGAGAGCAACACTGGGGTGAGCCAGATCAAAGCACAAGTCTGCAGACGCGGGACCCAGGTCTGGACCTCAGTCCTACCCCTCACTAGTGTGACATCTGGTAAGTCGTTCAGCCAATCTCTCAGTAACCCCATCTGAAGAATGGAGGCAATCAGTTGCACCTATGTCGTCATTTTGTTGCACAAGTAACTGAGCTAATACACGGAAGGCATTTACAACAGAGCCAGATGCCTAGTAACGACTGGCTCAGCCAACAGGAGCAGTGCAGCCTACTAGGAGGAAGAGGAGGGCAAGGAGGAGGAGGAGGAATCAGCCAGGAGAGCCCTACCAAAGGCACATGGAAGAGAAGAGGGGGAGTCTGAAAAAGCAATCAGTTCCTGGCAAAACAAATAAGCCAACAAAAAAGCTCCCCAGACTAGCAGGTACTTGTCCCTGGCCCCTCCATCAAGCTCTACCATCTGCTCTGTTCCCTGATAGACTCCCACCTAGTCTGGGTGCTAGAAAGAGAGTACCTGTAGTGAGTTCATCTTCGTGGATGTCCTGCCTGGCTGACATAAACATAAATGTGGAGCTTCTCTGCTTTTAAAAACAAAGCACTCTGGCATGGTCAAGGTACAGTTCAAGGCTCCCCCCAGCATCTTCCCATCTGTACATCGGGTGGGTAGGTGCGGGACAACAGCAATCATGCTACACTTGAGCGTGCTGGAGGGTGAAAAACCAAACCAAACCAAACCACGCCCAGGTCAGACATGCGTTGAAAAAAAAAAAATGATGCTACTCCCTAAAACTTCTTCCCTGCAGAAAATGGATGGCACAGTAGGCATCTCGTGCAGGCAGGGAGAAAGGAGATGGAAGAGGCAAGGAAGCAAGGGAGGAAAGAGGGCAGCAAAATAAGTCCCCTCGACTGCCTGTTGGGCGGAGTGAGCCCAGCAGGGGCTGTGTGCGCGCAGGGCTGGGGGTGTTCTCGGCTGTGCCGAGCTGATTATAGAAGATGAAAGGGCTTGGCAATTTATTTCATCTCACACTGAACACTGCTGACAACTGAAAGTGAGGACAGAGGGATTCATTTGTCCAACTTCTGTTTTAAAAAGCAGACTTCAAATGATACCGCAGAGAAAAAGGAGGAGATGCCAAAGTGTAATAAAAATGTCGATTTCTTTTCTTTTCTTATCTCTTTTTTTAAATACACGAGCTGCAGCCTTGTGCTTTGTAGATGGGCTTGGAAGGCGAAGGGGTTGGCTCTTCGTGGTGCTTATCAATTCCAGGGAAGGAAACGTATGTCCGCAGGATCAATTACTCATCAGACGGGGCAGCCCTCCCCTCCTTGGTCCCAAGTGCTCACGTGCCTTCAAGCCTCGCGTCCAAAGATAAGTGAGGATGATAAAAATCCAACCCTGCAGTGTTTAAAAGCTGCTCGGAAAACTGACCGTGGAAAAGATTTCGTGCAGGATCTTTAAGCGAATCAACAGACACTGGGTGACAGAGAATATATTTTAAATTTTATCATCCTGGTCTGTTAACATTAACTTCGCCAATCTAGACGTGCCACGTGCATCTATATTGTTGTGTGCGCTTGGAATTTTGGGAGAAAATGTTCTACTTCCTTTTAAAGAAAATGTGGTATTATTTTTCATAAACATTTAGTGTTTGAGAATAAAGGAATATTTCTCATTTCAAAGACTCACATAAATTATTCTGAAATCTAATCTACCTGGCAAAGTGGTCTTATCCCAAAAGATTTATAAAGATGGGTGATATCCCATACTGGCAGCACATTAGTTATTAATGATTAAACACAAATACATATCCAAATTTTAAGGACAAAGATAAAGAAATACATTCTGCCCATAATCATTAATATTAAACTCAACTATCAGTAACAGGAACACATCATTCTTAAGCAATTCAGTTAAGTCACTGATTCTTTGTGATTTTTATTAGAAATTTGGTTATTTTCACTGTGTATTCGATGTAGGGTTTGGTTTTTTATTGTTGGTGGTGGTGTTTTTTTTTTGTTTTTTGAAAGAAAGCAGCACATGAACACAAACGGAAAAGACTGTGGCTGACAAAAATTCACTGAGTCCCTTAGCCACTTGAAAGTATAAATTCAGGAGTTCATTTTTCAACAAATATTTTTGGAACACCTGCTGTGTGCCAGGCACTGTTTTAGGGACTAAGAATAACAGCTTTTACGAAGAGCTTTGGCTGTTAGGGAGGGCCACTGTGGGAGGCTGCGTTGATTTATCCAGCCCTGCCCTGGGGGTGGGGGGGGCACTGTTCACCTAAAACCACAAAGCAAAGGGACCCCCTGGAGTTGTGCAGTGCATAACCCTGCTTCTAGTACAATAGAGGGAGACAGAAAATGTGCAAGCAAGCCAAGAAACCAATTAGGGAAGAGCTGTGAGTTTCATAAACATAACAATACAGGTAATAATACAGGTAACATTATAAAAAATGACTGGAAGGAGAAAGAGGGGCCATAACACCAGGATTTCAGAGAAGGTTTCACGCACACACACACACACAATCCTGCCATCTGCAACAACATGGATGAACCTGGAAGACATTATGCTGAGTGAAATAAACCAGACACAGAAAGGCAAATACTTCATGATCTCACTTATATGTTAAATCTAAAAAAGTCAAACTCATAAAAGCACAGAGTAGAATGGTGGCTGCCAGGGCCTGAGAGGTGGGGGAAATGAGGAGACGTCCGTCAGAGAATAAACTTTCAGTTATGGGGGGTGAGTAACTGCTGGGGACCTAAGGTACAGCATGGTAACTGTAGCAAACAATACTCTGTTGTATACCTGAAATTTGCTAAGACAGTTGATCTTCAGTGTTCTCACCACATACACACACACAATAACTATGTAAGGTGTTGGATATGTTAAATCACCTTGATTGAGGTGCTGATTGCCAAAATGTATACATATCTCAAAATATCACATTGTATACCTTAAATATTTGGTGTTTATTTATTAATTATACTTCAATAAAGTGGAGAAAAAAATAAAAAGAAGTCCCATTTAAACTGAGATTCAGGGATTAGAAGGATCCAGCCTTGTGGATGGTTTATCTGAGGAAGAATGTTCTAAGTACCAAAACACAAGAGTTTGTCAGTCCCTGGGGGTCAGAGAGAATATATGAGGAACTGGAGTGGTGAACAAGGGGAGAGAGGCAGAAGCAAGGTCAGGGTACAGAAAGGGGCCATTCTTGGGGTGCTTTGGTGGCTCTGTCAGTTAAGCATCCAACCCTTGATTTCGGCTCAGGGTTGTGAGCTTGAGCCCCATGTCAGACTCTGTGCTGGGCATGGAGCCTGCTTAAGATTCTCTCTCCCTCTGCCTCTCCCCACCCTTAAAAAAATGAATGAAAGAATGAAAGAATGAAAGAATGAAAGAATGAAAGAATGAAAGAAAGAAAGAAAGAAAGAAAGAAAGAAAGAAAGAAAGAAAGAAAGAGAAAGAAAAAGAAAAAGAAAATAAAGAAACAGAAAATAAAGAAAAAGAAAATAAAGAAAGGGGCCATTCTTCAGAGGGGCTGATGAGTTTGAAATTTTTCTAGGAGCAAAGGAAATAGTCTCTGAAGAGTTTCTTCTATTCAAGACATTGATGCTGGTGTGGCCAATAGCATGAAAGTATCATGGTAATGAAGGTCTTGGTCCCATTCTGAATGATTCAGAGCATTGGATGAAGGAATTTTGAGGTAAGAAGAGCTAGGTATAGAGCTAAATTATCATTACGTGGGGAGTATTGTCCTGAAGTTCTAATCGTAAAGTCATAATGATCCAAATCTTACAGAAGCAAAACTCAAGCCAGGGGCACTATGGATTTGTCTGGCTGATTAATTATTTTTCAAATACACTTGGACGCTAAACTGTACATTTTTTCTCTGTTGCAATGAATGGTCTTTAAATGAAACAGCAGACTGAACATACTCAGAAAAGTGTCTGTTACAAGAGCTGGTCCAGGCACCAGCAGGTTCTGAGAAAGCCGACACCCTTGGCTTCACTTACATATAGCTTAAAATTGAGTATAATATTGAGTGTGATACTGAGTACTGAGTATGTTCAGTAATATTCCCAGATTATATACAGCCTGATATAGTAGGTTTATTCTGTATACCAAATCATATACAAAATGTAATCGCTTTTCTATACACACTAAAATTATTAGAAAGATCATAGGTATCGGAGTAGGTAAAACACAAAAAATCTTAAACCTACTCTAAAAGAAAGTCGTTAATAAAACTTTGAATGAAGAAATGAACGCCCAAACTTCCATTAATTGCCATTCCATAAAAATATGCTATTTAGTTGGAATAGTTTGAATGTCTCTCTCTTTTTAAGATTTTATTTATTTATTTGAGAGTGTGCAAAAGCGAGAGTGATCACAGAGGAAGAAGCAGACTGGCCGCTGAGTGGAGAGCCCAATGATCATGACCCGAGCCAAAGGCAGATGCTTAACGGACTGAGCCACTCGGGTGCCCTGTCTCTTCATTTTTATGACAAAATTTAAGTCTCTCTGATGGAAGGGATGCATGATACTTTATCACATTTTACTAATAAAGAAAAAAATTATTAAAATGATGCCTTAACATTAGCAACTGCAATCTAGTATATAATATATTGGGCATTATCATAGATATACTCAGTTTGGGGCAGAGATTTCATTTCCATAGGAATAGCCCAGGAGCAGTAAGGACTGCTGTAGAGTGTTTTGATAAAGGCTCTCATAAAATACACTTTCTTAAATTTGCCTTCACCAAAGAGTAAAATCACAGGGAAATGCTTTAAAAATATGACCAAAGATAGGACTTCTGGCTAACCAGAAATGTGAAAAATAAATCTCTGACTCAAGCACACAAGAGTATCAACAAACAAGGATGACAGTTGGGCAGTGTCCCTGGTAAGTTTTCCTTCCCTGCCTTTTTCCTTCTCCTGATGTACAAATTACATACAGTGAAATGCATCTATCTTAAGAATACAGTCGAATGCATGCTGTCAAATGTGCGCACCCTATAAACAGCAACCACACTGCAGAAACTTCCCTCAGGGCCCTTCCCAATTCATGGCTTCACCCTTCTGCTAGAGGCAATCACCCTTTGGCACCACACCTTAATTCTACCAGCTCCTAATAATTCATTAAAGAGAATTGTATTACTTAGCAATAAATAACAAACTACCGATAGATACAACAACACGGATCAACCGCCAAAAAATTATGAGTAAAAGAAAAAAATCAAAAAAGTAGTACATACCATGTATGTAAAATTCTAGAAAATGTAAGCTCACCTTTAGTGACAGAACAGATCACTAGTTGCCTGGAACCAGGGAGAGGGACAAGCAAGAGGAATTACAAATGGGCAGAAGTCAATTTGGATGGGTATCTTCATCTATCAAAACTTACTGAATTGTATACTTAAAATATACGGGGTTTTTTGGTCAATTATATCTCAATAAAATTTAAAACCCACTTTCAAATGGCAAATCAGTTTGCTAGATAAGAAAAGTTCACCCTGTAAATTATATTGAGCTTTTATGTTCAATAAATAAAGCTTTCATAATTTTTTTTTTAATTTGGAAAATGTTTCACCATTTTTTCTCCAAATACTCTTCTCTAATGCAATCTACCCCTGCCATCCTATGATAGGATTCCAATTCCAGGTATGTCTGATGTCTTGATATTGTCCTATAATAAAGAGGTCAGTGGCTCTTTTCACCTTTTTTCCCCTCTGGGCTTTGTTTTGGCTTATTTCTACTGACCTATCTGCAAGTTCACAGATCTCTTCTCATCATCCAATCTGTTTTTGAGACCTCCAGTGAATTTTTCATCTCATTTCTCAAATTTCCACTTGACATCAACTTTTTGCAATTCCCATTTGTCTACTCTAAACTCTGTGTTCAGATTATATCCATCCTTACATTTTTAAAAATATTTACAGTATTCTCCTAAATTCATTTTGACTAGAAGACTCTGGCAAAATTTTCTTTCAGTTCAAATTATAAAACAATTGTGATGCGTATCATTTTAACCTGAATAGATGATTCCCTTATTCTATGATCTACTACTCAAAGCACAAACACTGTACTCTTTATACCCAAAGCCTCTCCATCCTGTTTATCCAATAGTTTGGACACATATAAGGTTCTGATAAAAACCCCAAGTATTCAACTGAACACCAGAAGGGCTACAGTCTAAGAGAGAAATTAAACTAGAAATAGACCGTCTTCAACATCACTACTTATTAGCGAAATCCAAATTAAAACCACAGTGAGATACTACCTTGCGCCTTATTAGAATGGCCATCATCAAGAAAATAAGAGATAAATGCTGGCATGGATGTGGTGAAAAGGGAACCCTTATACACTGTGTATACTGTTATGACAATGTAAATTTGTACAGCCACTACAGGGGAAAACAATATGGAGGATATTCTAAAGATGAAAAAGAACTACCATATGGTCTAGAAATTCCATGGGAATATATCCGAAGGAAATGAAAACACTAACTCGAAAAGAGTCTTTCACCCCCATGTTCATAGCAGTATTATTTACAATAGCCAAGACATGGAAACAACCTGAGTGTCCATCAATGGATGGATAAACTGTGATCCATACACACACACACACACACACACAGAATATTATTCACCCATAAAAAAAAAAAAAAAAAAGGAAATCCTACCATTTGTGACAACATGGATAGACATTGAAGTCATTATGCTAAGTGAAATAAGTCAGACAAAAAAGGCAAATACTGTATGATCTCACTTATACAAAATCTTTAAAAAAGAAAAAGAAACAGAACAGATCAGACTTGTGGTTACTAAAGATGGAGGACAGGGGGGATTGGAGGAAGGTGGGAGGGTGATCAAAAGGTACAAACTTGCAGTTTTAAGATAAACAAGTACTATGGGTATAGCATTTAACAGGATGACTACAGCTAATGCAGGAGAGTTAAGAGGAAATCTTAAGAGCTCCTATTAACAAGGATTTTTTCTTTATTTCTTATTTTCTTTCTTTTCCGAAGGAAGATAAATGTTAACTGAATCTATTGTGCTAATCATTTCATAATATTTGTAAATCAAACCATCAGCTGTATGCCTTAAATTTATGCACTGATGTAGGTCAATTATTTCTCAGTAAAACTGGGGAAAAAAACTACTAAAAAAAAAAAAAAGAAAGAAAAAAGAAATCGACCAGCCTTACAAAGAATGAAACCCAGCTGTGAATCAGCTCAATCTGTTTGGATTAAAGTAATCCATGCCTACTCTAATTGCCTGCCAGAAGGTAAAGAAATCCTCTTTAGAGAAAGATAACATTTTTTTCCAGAACCTCTGTAATTTTTATACATAATTTCCATAATTCAATAAAAAATTTCCCAGGTATACAAAATAAAGGATGAGAGGGGCGCCTGGGTGGCTCAGTCCTTAAGCGTCTGCCTTCGGCTTGGGTCATGGTCCCAGGGCCCTGGGATCGAGTCCCGCATCGGGCTCCCTGCTCTGCGGGAAGCCTGCTTCTCCCTCTCCCACTCCCCCTGCTTGTGTTCCCTCTCTCGCTGTGTCTCTCTCTGTAAAATAAATAAATAAAATCTTTAAAATAAATAAATAAATAAATAAATAAATAAATAAATAAATAAATAAATAAATAAATAAATAAATAAAGGATGAGGAAAAAAAGGCAATGAAAACTGATGCACAGGTGACCCAGATACTGGTTTTCAGAAATAGATTTTAACCGTGATTAGTGTATCACAAGTGATGGCAAGATGGAAAAATTGACCAGAAAAACTGGAATTTTATATCAAAAGAAAAAGGAAATTCTAAAACTTAGACTAAAAAACAGTAATATCGGGAATGCCACCGAGGCCACCCCTCACCCACCAGAAGAGGTAAAATTAAAACTACTCACAGCAGGTGGTGGTGGCAGCGGCTGAGGTTTCTGCAGGGATGGGAGCGGCAGGCGGGCGGAGCCTCGGTGGGCACCCCTTGTCCCCCCTGCGAGCGTTTCCGCCCAGTCCGCGGGCGTGAGCCCGGATCCGGGCTGGAGGCAGGGTCCCAGTTCACAGATGCTCACCCTGCTGGGGACACCGAGGAGGAGGAGCAACTCAGCTGCATGGCTCCGAGTTCAAGTTCATGGACTTCACCCTTCCTAGCCAGACGCAGATGTTCCCAGGTCCAGAGGTGGCTGCACAGTGCCTCCCGCGCACACGGCCGGCGCAGTGACCCTGACAGTTCCAGGGCAGACCGGGGCACTCAGGGCATCCTGGGTCACAGGTGTGGTCAAGACTAGCCAGTTGTTTACCGAGTTGAACTTCGAAGAGGTAGATGCCTACTATTCCCGGGATTTCCCAGCGCCTGCCTGCAGTGACTGCAGAATGCTACTGTAATACCAGCAAGAAGTGGGTGTGTAACCCCCACTACAGACACACTGTAAATCACCTCCTGAGGTGCAAAGAGGCGACTTGCCACAAGGATGGGCTTCTCTGGGAACCGGCTCTGGAGGGTTACCGTGGCTCCCACAATGTCTTCCTCCACCGCTTCATTACTGCCAAGGCCAACTGGGTCGTGGTGCTGCTGTCTGGACTGCCCTGCGCCCGTCAGAAAAGCCTCAAGTACATCAACGGGGACACCTGGGAGCGGCAGCCCCTGATCTAGAACCGCTGCTTCGGGTGCTGACTAGTCAAGATCCCTTCTGAGCAGGTGCAGCTGTGGGCTGGGCCCATCACCACTCCGCAGATCAATCAACAACTCGGAAGTGCTGCGGACAGGAAAATCCTTCCACCAGCTTGGAGGAACCAGAGAAGCTGGAGGTGGAGAAGGGCCACAGAGCATCCTCCTGCCATAGAATGCTTACCAGCACTGGAACAAAGTTGGGCCCCTTGTCTAGGTGCCGGCCAACTACGATGAGAAACCAAAAAAGAGTGCCAGTCTCAGCATAACATCACGGTCAGCTGGGACCTAGTCCTTAACAAGAAGACAAATGCCTACTTCGCCCAAGACTGAATATCAGTCCTCTGGTGATGAGGATTTAGTCATAATTCGGTTGAGATATGCAGCTTAGTCAAGGGAACAAGATATGCCTGCCTACAAAGGAAACGTGGTTGGCATCCCCTGTGGAAAGCGATCAGCCACGTCATCCAGGTCCCTGTTAACTGTGGTGATGACATCACCACTGAGCTGCAGAGCAGTTTGGGCAGGCCTGTGGAAGGAGATCATAACTTGCAGGTGGATTTCAGATGGGAGTCAACCTCATTCGACAGGATGCAGAGCGTGCTGAAAATGTTTGCCCTGGAGGAGACCTCCACGTGGGGCTAAATCAGCCACCAGCTGGAGGACATTATCATCAGATCTCAGCTGCCCAAGAACTTCACGGCAAAAGGACTCCCCAGCCGGAACCACTCTTCAGGTTTGTACCATAAAGACCGCACAGCAAAGATCGATGAGCCTGATCCAAGAACCAGGAGGCACCAGGAAGATGGTTACCTTGGCCACCAGCAGCTGCTATACCTGGCTGGGCAAAGCAGTGCACCCCTGCTTATCTGTGCTCCAAGTAATATAGTCATTAATCTGCTGACCGAGAAGATCTACCAGACCAGGCTGAGAGTCATGCTGTTCTGCATCAGGACTCAGTATCATTTCTGTCCCTGCACAACCAGAGCAGGAACATGGACAGCAGGCTGGGCTCCAGAAGCTGTAGCAACTGAACGAGGAGACTGGGGAGCTGTTTGTTGTCTGCAGAAGAGAAGCCGTACCCGATGCTAAAGCTCACCATGGAGAGTGAGCTGCTCATGAACACAGATGTATGTGGAAGTCTGGGCAACTGAGGCCCATTTTAACTGAGGCAAGCACCCGGGCCACTGAGCTAGAGTGCATGGTCCCCATGGTCCTCGGACTCAACCAGCTCATCTTCATGGGTGACCACTGCCTGCTGGGCTCCATGGTGATGTGCAAAATGGCAGATGAGGTTGGGCTATCCCAGTCACTCTTCATGAAGCTCGTGATGCTGGGTGTCTGTCCCATCCACCTCATCCACCTCCAGGTCCAACATGATGCACCCTACCCTCAGCATCTTCCCGTCCGTCATCTACCAAGTCTCTCTTCAGAAAGGCATCACTGCAGCAGATCTTAGGAAGAAGGGATTTGACTTCCAGTGACCTCAACCTGATAAACTGATGCTCTAGGTGACCCAGAGCCCAGAGGAGATTGCAAGCTCAAGCACCTCCTCCCTGAACAGGAAGGAAGCTACACATATGGAGTAGATCAACACAAAGCTGCTGAAGGAACGTGCCAAGCCAGATCAGATTGGCATCATCATGCCCTTAATCAAGGCCAATGCTCCAACCTAATGCAACTCATGTAGTTCAGCGACTCCCTCCACACCAAGCTCTACCAGGAGGGAGAGTTCGCCCACATGGACACATTCCAGGGCAAGACAAGGACTTTATCTTACTCTCCTGCATGTGGGCTAACAAGCAACAAGGCATTGGATTTTTAAACAACCCCAGGCAGCTTACATGACCCTGACCAAAGCATGATATGAGGTCATTATCATAGGCAACTCAAAGGCCCTGTCCTCACAGCTGCTCTGGAACCACCTGCTGAACTACTACTAAGAACAGAAGTTGCTGGTAGAAGGGCCCCTGAACAATGTGGGAGAGCCCCACGCAGTTCAGCAAGCCCTGGTAGCTGGTCACCACCCTCTACCCAGGAATCATGTATGACCCCAGGAGGCTATGATCCCAGGATCAGTCTATGAGCAGAAGAGCCAGAGCTGGCCCTGGAACATGAACTTGCAGACCCAGACCAGATGGGCATGACTGGTGCCATCCCCAGCCATGTGGCTGCCATGAACATTCCCCTCCAACTTCAACCTGGTTATGCCCCCCATGCTCCCACTGGGGTATTTTGGACAAACAGACCCTGGGAACCCCCAAAGGCAAGACTGGTCCAGAAGAACAGCTTTGGGCTTCCTGGGCTCAGCCAGAGGAATCTTCCCAGCAGCCAGGCCAACCAGGAGGTGGCATGTCAGCTGTTCTCACAGGACGCCCTGGTTCAGGGCTGTATCTTCAGGAGCCAGCCCTCCCAGCGGAGCAGCCTGAGCTGTCCCGGGACAGTTACCTTGGTGATGAGTTGAAGTCACACATCGACGGGGCACTGTTGCAAGACGACTCCTATCAGCACAGTGGAGTGATGAAGCTGTCCCAATACTAGAGGGGGACTTTGTTGGTCAGTATCTTATTCTGAGTAATAAAAAATAAAATAAATAAATGGATACCTGTTTTCCGCTGCTAAAACTGAAGGACCACTGTCAGCAACAGGAGCAGAGGAACACCTGAGGGACAGAGGAGCCGACACAGAGGGAGTGCCCACCACTGGCCAGCAGGGCAAGGAGAAGGGAGACTGAAGGCAGAACCTGAGCGGAGGAGACCCAGCCAGGAGCCCTCCACCAGCCACTCAACACGGATGTCCCATGCCAACGCCACCACACCTGAGTCTGTGACTGGGGTGGAGGGAGGGAGACCCTCATCTCAGACTAGGCCTTTCCTCCGTTCTATTCTTTCTTTTCTTTGATTGAAAGGGGACTAGGTTTTAGAAGAAACTCCTTGCTGGTGGCTCCCTGTGGGTGGCCAGGCTCCATGCTGGCTCGCTGCTTGCGTTCTAAGAGGGTTTTCATTTAAAGCAAATACAGTGTTTCGGGTTTTTCTGTTTTTTAAAGATTCTTTCAAAGGAGGACTGGAAAATATTCTTACTGAGCTTGTCTGTCACATCTTGGTGGTGGATCTGGGAGATGCCAGAAGCTTCCATAAATGGAGTT
Organism: Mirounga angustirostris; assembly: GCF_029215605.1. Lineage (NCBI taxonomy): Eukaryota > Metazoa > Chordata > Mammalia > Carnivora > Phocidae > Mirounga > Mirounga angustirostris. Next base: position 20,020,819 of record NW_026991715.1, read on the forward strand.
TAAACAAGCCAACCCAACTGGAGATTAGGATCCATACCTGTGATAAGATCTGGAGAAAGATTTCTGCTTTCAGTTTGAGCTGCCCATGGGTCTTCCTACATTCAAGGTGGTGAGGGAGCACACTTCCAGGCTGGGCGGCTCCCCAATCTCCCCTGCACTCTGAGAAGAAAAGTGCTTGCTTACCATGTGCGGTGGCCTCACCCCCCTACCGCAAAGGGTCTTGTTGAGAGTGGCCTTGAGGCCAGAGAGCAAGAAGGTGGCTGTTCTCTGGCTAATGGCTTCTTCTCAGATTCCTTCCCAAGGATTTGGTGGAAGACAACAGCCAAGAAGGCCCATCCCCATCCCCATGGAGATGCTCACAAACCTGTGACCTCTTAGACAAGCTGAGCTCCCCACCCCTCCATTTTCTCCAAAGCCACCCCTAAGTTTAAAGCCCTTCTACCTGGAAGCACAGGGTCAGTGAGGTGGGGGTTGTTTCTGATTTTGGGAGGAAAAGGAGTAAGTATCAGAAATAAGTTGGTTCTGGAGCACCTGGGTGGCTCAGTCAGTTAAGCATCCAACTCTTGGTTTTGGCTCAGGGCTTGATCTCAGGGTTGTAAGACTGAGCCCCATATTGAGCTCTGCACTTAGTGCAAGGTGACAGAGACACACAAGCCACTTTCCTACTAGCCAGGGCTTGTATTTATTGCCACTGCTATAAGGTTCTTGGTTCCCCCTTTTTTGGTAAGCTGCATAGAGACATAGAATTTGGATAGGTTTCCACTATCACCCATTGTGTGAGGCATCCCCTGGTGATGGCCATGCCCCCTATCTTATTCCACTATGCCATTCTTTAGAATGTTTTGCCTCCACTTTGTGCTATTTGCTTTGTTCTCCCCCTTCCTAGCAGCAGTTACTCTGAGTTTTCCAAACCAAGGAGGATCTGTACCAAGGCAACTTCTAATTTTTGGTCCATTTGTCTTAAGCTCTTTTAACACCAATAAAATCTTAATAAATAAACAAAACCTCATAAAACAATAACAATGTTGTAAGTGGCAGTGACAAAGTAGAGCAACCAAAATTGTTACACGTTGTTAGTATACAAAATGGTACAAAATCTTTGGGGAAAGATTTGACAGGTTTTTTATAAAACTAAATAATATATTTTTCCTATGAACCTGCAATTCCACACCTAAGTATTTAACTAAGACAAATGAGTACAATCACAAAAAGACTTGAACAAGGGTATTTATAGCAGCTTTGTCATATCTCAAAACTGCAATGAGTTTAGTTGTCTGTCAATGGCACAAATTAAAAATAAACTATAAAATATCCATACAATGGAATACTATTCAATGATATTACTGTTACGGGTTGAATTATATCCTCCAAAAAAGATATGTTGAAATCCTTAGCTCCCATACCTTAGAATTTCACCCTACTTGGAAATGGGATTTTTATGGAGATAATCAAGTTAAAAACAAAGTTAATGACCAATATGACTGGTGTCTTTATGAAAGGAGGAAAAATTTGGATCAAAGACAAACACAATGGGAAGACGGTATAAAGATGCAAAGGGAGAAGATAGTCATGTGATTATAGTGATGCATCTACAAGCCAAGGAATGCCAAAGGTGGCTGGCAAACACCAAACGCTAAAAGAGGCAAGAAGGATTCTTCCCTAGAGCTATCAGAGAGCATGGCCCTGCCAATGCCTTGATTTCAGACTTCTGGTCTCCAAAACTCTTGAGACAATAAACTTCCATTGTTTCAAGCCCCTCAATTTGTGGTGCTTTTTCTGTCCACTCTAAGAAATTAATATAACTGCTAATACAATTTAACCCAAAAAGATGATACATGTAAATAGATAGATGAACCTCAAAAGCATCATGTTAAGTAAAAATGCCTTACATGAAGGATATATACTGTAGAATTCACTTTATAGAAAGCTCTAGAACAGGCAATTCTATGGTGGAAAAAAAAAAACAACAGTGCTTGCTTATGAGTGTGGAAGTTGGGATTGACTGGGAAGGGGTATGAGGAAACTTTCTGAGGTGATGATAATGTTCTATATCTTGATGGGGGTTGGTTAACACAAGTGTTTGCATTTATCAAAACTCAGCAAATGAATACTAACAATTTATGTGTTTCATTGTATGTAAATTCTACCTCCAACAAAATACACACGAAAACAAATGCTGAACTCTAGCTAATGGTGTATGTGCTGAGGTATTTAGAAGGAAGTATCTTGATGTCTGAATTTTAATTTGAAATGCATTAAAGAGTAAGATGGGTTGATGAATGGATACAGAAATGGGTAGGTAGATATGTGATAATGCAAGTATAATATTAATGATAGAATATAGTTGATGGATATATGAGTGTTCAATGTAAAATTCCTTCCATTCTTTTGTGTGTTTGAGTGTTTCCATAACACAATGTTAAAGAAAAAAAGAATGTAATGTAGGAATTCACCAGCAAATTAGACATAGCTAAAGAGAGGTCTAGTCAGGCTGAAGAATTAAGAACTGAAAATAGAGAAAGGTATGTAAGTGATAGTAGAATCAGTGCTAAAGACTAGCATAAATATAACTGGAATTTTAGAAGGGAAGGAGAAAGAGAAGGGACTAGAAGTATTTTTTTTAAGAACTCAGAATTTTTCCAAGCAGATGAAAGACTTCAAGCCACATATTCAGTTAATGTAGTGAGCTACAAGCATTTCCTTTGAATACAAAGAAAAACATAAATTGTTGAAAAATGAAGACAGAAACCTCTGCAAGCATTCAGAGGAACAGCTGTAGGACTGAGAGGTCACTTCTCAATGGAATGACATCTTTTAAGTGAGGCATATGGATAGAGCTAGCATTTCTTAGGCCAAACCCTTCACAAACATTATCCCATGTAATCCTCATATCCCCCCCAGCCCCCAAATTGGGTTGAATTAATATCCCCATTTTCATAAAATGAAATTGAGGCTTGAAAAAGTTAATGATGTACCTGAATGCAGACAGCTAGCCGCTGGTAAAGATTTCAATTTAGCTGTGACAGACTCCAAACATGTTCATCATATGTATTATGCTCCCTCCTGTATAATAAATGTTCTGCTTTTTTTTCTTCATTCCTGTGCATCTGCCTAGGCTCCCAGTCTCGACATTCCCTGATTTGGCAATCCCCCTGCCAAGTCTTGTAGCAATTATGACAATATGCTTGGGGTTAATATTGAAAAAGGAAAGAGAGAAAGAGAAACAGAATGTAATTGAACATCCATATCTAATATTAGATAACAAGGCTACAGATTACATTATTGTATGGTATTGGAGCACTGACTGTAGAGAGAATACATTTAATTGGCACCTTTTCTTTGAATACAGTATATCAAGTCCCCCTTTTGACACTATATTAGATGACTGAAATGCTACTTTGTGTCTTGTTAACACTGGATTATAAAGTGTATATTATTATAGAAAATTGACAAGGTGATGAGCTGTCACTTCAGCGGAGAGAATATCCTATTTTAATGAATATTATTTCATAAGGAAATGTGCTGATGACAGCTCATTTCAGCGGAAACTGTTGATGCATAACCTTTTTGCTAGACAACATTATATCCATAGTGACTAAACCTAAAAAAAAAGAAAAACAAAAAAAAAAACTATACTAGATTCTAGAAATGTGGGAGAATAATTTTTGAGAAATGAGTACCTAAGAGTGAGCAAAAATATGCTTAATGTATTGTGTCAGCATATATAATTTTGGAAATTTTGTGGGGGTATATTTTTTTTGATAAGATAGTAATTTATAACCCAATAATATTGTTATTACATTTTTCATTTAAGCTTATGATAAGATGTAAGCTGGTGTCCTCGGAATAAATGTGTCTGTGTTTGTACATGCATAAACACATGTGTATATATACCGATAGGTACACAGATAAAATTTCAAAGTCAATACCTCCAGACATGCATCCAATCTGGCACGTAAGCCAACCGAATGCTATGGGAATGGTGCTGTGCATTTGAGAATCCAGGCTTTAAGGGGCAGCTGGCCCCTTCTGTCTTTATTTGGTCTATATTTGCTGCTATGACAGGGATCCCAGCCCAGGCTCCTGAATGATGAGAGACCATGTGGAAAGAAGGGGCACAGCCCTCCCAGTGTTTTAGCTGAGACCACCCCCAGTCAACTGTCACTGAATTCCACTCCATGAGCAAGTTCTGGAAGACCAAGAAAAGAACCACCCAGCCAACCAACAGAATTGTGAACAACAAAACATCACTCTTTCTTGAGGCCACTGAATTTTGGTGTAGTATGTGACACAGCAATGAGTAACTGGAATGCTACGTGTTCCCAACCAGATTTCAGACATTTCTAGCCAAGTCTGGGAAACTGGTGAAATATGCCTGATAGGATGCGATTGAAAAAATACTTTTAAGTTAGAGGAAAACGAGACAAGGGGTTTCCACAGATAGGGAGAAAGGTAAGGGAAACGCTGGAAGGAATAGGAAAAACAGCACTATCTGCCCAAGACTTTGGACTGGAAGCCTGGACTCCTGACAGGGTCCCATGGGCAGAGAGGGTGGCAGGAGGAAACAGAGGGAAGGTATGGCTTTATACAGAAACCCGAAGTGAACTAAGTGCTATCACTGACTTCCAGAAGTACATCAAAAGAAGAAAAGAGAAACAATAAATATTTGCTAGAATCTGTCTCTCTCTGCTGGATATCTGCTGTAGAGAAGTGAAACCTTCTCATCAGACACAGTCTAATACCCTTTGGGAATCATACTAACAGTACTTCAGCTCTCTGGCTCTTCAATGTTTCTTGGAAATTTCTCATGCAAGTTTTAGGTAGAAGTCCAGAATCTGAGAAACTCTGGTGCGTATCTAAAATATTCCTACGTACCCTTGTAGTAGACCTGCATTAACTGCTTGTCAACTGAATAGGGTTCCAGTAATATAAATATTAATTGGAATATTATTGATCCATTTCACCTCCCTTCCTATAATTGCTTAAATAGCATATATCCCTTCTAGACTGACGTGAAAGGGCATATTGGAATATAAAGGCAGAAGGATTTCATTTTCTTTGGCATTTTTAGTCATATCTAAATCGTAAAAGTCTTGGCAAAGGAAGACTTGAAAATTTGTGGGAGTTTTTGGTACTATGTCATCCTGGAAAATCGTTTGTTTTTAATATTATATATATATATATATTTTCAGTTTTATATATAGTGTGTTTCTCCCAGCCATAATGCTAGGCATGTTATACTAGTTTTCCCTTCCTTCTCTTAGCACGCCTTCACCATTTTTATCATTCATAACTGAGCTCAGGGATATTAGATACCTCATGTAAGGTCTTATGCCTGAATGTTCCCTATCTGTCACACTCCAGAGCCATAACCGTGTCCCACCCCTTCCTTACCTTACAGAGCTGCTACTTTCTCCTGTAAAATCTTTTACAGCTTTCTAATAACTAAAATTGACTACTACAAAGTTTTCTCTAAATAAAATGGCAAGTTCTTATCTGAAATAACCAAAACTCAAGTAACTTGTAAGGGAGAGCTTACTGAAGGATAATGTATTATTTTAAGGGCATTCCTCAGTTATAATGATAAATGAAATTATATTACATTTCTCAATAAAGAGGAAACTATGTTCTCCAAAGCACATAAAATTAGTTCCAAAATTAAAAATTCAGAAGTTAGACTTAAATGAATACCATCAATTAATTTTTATAAAAGAACTGGGGCCATTTTGAAAAAGTTCAATTGTCTTCTAAATGAAAATTAGATAAATAACTTCATTTTATTGAGAAAAATTATTATGCTCTGAGAGAGAGAACTAGCAGGCTTTTAGCCTTCAATTAAAAATATCAATCCTCCAGTGGAGTCCCCCAAATTATTCATCTGCAAATGAGCATGACTCAAAGGAGGATTTCACCTAGAGCACAAAGGAGCAGAAGCTAACCGAGATGCTTCTTTTTATTTGTGATTCCATTTTCATCAGTGATAATGAGATTTCTCTTAAATCCCCTTCCAGTGGTTGAATAAATATTTAACTTGTTAAAAACTCCAGGTACTGTCTTCTAAGTTGTACCTTACGTTCTGAAGGGACCTTAAAACAATGAACATATCTGAACAGTGACATGGAAAAACACAAAATTTCGGCCTTTGGACAGTGTTCCACATTTTCATTGTCTCCATTCTTCTTTGAAGTACACATAAGGAAGGGGTGCCTAGGTGGATAAGTCAGTTAAGCGTCTGACTCTTGATTTCAGCTCAGGTCACGGTCTTGGGGATGTGCGAGGTCATGCACTCAGCAGGGCGGTCTACTTGAGATTCCCTCTCCCTCTTCTTCTACCCTTCCCCCTACTCTTTGTGTGCTCACTTGTGCTCGCTCTCTGTCTCCGAATGAGTGAATGAATGAATGAATGAATGAATGAAGTACATAAAAGGAAGAAAACAAGCTATTTCTGTGTCCCTGACCATCCCGTTTATTGACCCTGTTTTTTGTTTTTTGTTTTTTTCAATGCTAGGAAAGCATTTGTCAGTGTGCGCTGAACTAATTTAAGGAACCAGAAACGTCTCTGAACTGTGTAGAAAATTTCAGGATAGAGCTAAAAGGGACCAACCCATTCGTTACCATCTTCCCAATGGCACAAATGGCTTAAATCCCAAATATCATAATCTAACCGAAACAAGATGAAATGGACTATTTTTCTGTGCAGTACCACTGTTTCTTTTCTTTTTCTAAGGCATGGAAGCATTTTCAGAAATGTGATCTCTATAATAACAAGCCACAAGGGAAAAAAAAAAAGCGAGACACCCTTGCACAGTGATGGTATACTATTACATGTAGCCTACCCACACAAATTGGTCCCAGCAGTTTTCTCTTTAATTCAGGATTTATGGAAACATCTGAGATTATAAAATTAACCAAACAAAAACAGATGCTATAATTGTGAGGGGCCCAATTCTTGGATGAATACCAGAGCTACACATTAGTATATGGAGTGGAAACATTTTAACTTCTTATATATCAGTTTATAAACTGATGTGACTATTCCACATGAAAATAACTATCTTAAACAGCTTGGAGAAATGAAATTATGTTCACATAAGTGGCCCATTTTTCTCCCTTTCTAAAGGAAGACAAGGGCTATTAAAATGATAATTTTCTCAAGTTTCTTGATTAATAATATAAAACATCCCACCTATATTTACAATTGCAAGGAAAGATGGGGGGAGAAGCACGTCTTCGATGCAGCTCCCAAATTATGCTTGTGTATTACCCTGGGGTAATACATAATAACTCCACTGTCATCCTATTTGCTTATTTATTGCAGAAGAGCAATTTCAAGCAATATTTATCATCTGGTCAGAGGTAGTGTCAACCAAAAGGAAAAAGAACATCTTTGCGTTTAAATAAGAGTAACTATTCAATGGCAATAGAAAACACCCTTCTGGTCTAGGCTACACTTAGACATGTCGACGACACGGAAATTATCCTTAGGGAAAAGAGACATAAAAAATGAAGTGGGGTTGCAGCAATTGACTCCTTGTGGCCATGCCTTTGCCAAGCGTGTTCTTAAGGTAAAAATACGAAGGAAATTAGAGACTTAAGATCAATCAAAAATGTGTTCTTTTTAGGAACGAAGAGACTTTAAGTGATCTAAGATGTTTTTTTCTGTAAAGTAGTGGGTTTCTTTGAATTCAAGAACACATGGCAAAAGCCATGGCTCTATGACTGGGAAAAAGAGCTTTCTAAACACACTCAGAGAAACATCAAGATAGTACCTCCCAGGGACCTTGGCCAAGATTTGTTTATTGGATTTACACAATTGAACCAATCACGATTAAACGGCCTCGGGGCAAAAGTTCAAAGGGATAACAATCAGAATGCATAAAAACTAGAGCCAAAAACTGGCATATATTAAAATAAATAAGATGTCAATGTAAAGAGATGTATCTTTCAGTTCTTTATAGTTCTGCTTATAGAAGGTCCCTAGAAAAGGATTGGACCAAACTATGGTGAACAAAAAAAAAAAAAAAAAAAAAATTCCCACAAAACATGAGCCTTCCACAGAAATCCAATTTCTTCTTGAGTTCTTTATGGATGAAATGTAGTAAATGTTAGCTAGAGCCCTCTGGCTGATTTATATTTCTATGAAGTTGAATCAGCAGTGTTTCCCACACTGTATTCCAGGGAACACAAAACTCATGGAATGTTACTAAGGATTAGCTAACACTTCTTCTCAGCTACCAAGGTGAGTCATCTAGGAAACATGGATTTAAATCTGGTTTACCAAATTGTTTTCCTAGAATCCAGGCTTCTCACACTTATGGGACTTTAGAGTTCACCTGAGACAAATCTTGCAGGAAGACAAATCTTGCAGGAAGGGAACCCAATCTAAGGTAACTAATACACAAGTTCTGTACATGGTTCTAGGTCCAAAGGTGAAGATAGTTGAGTGGTTGGTTCATTCTGACCCTAAGTCCCACTCAGCCCTATTTTTTTTCCATAATAGGCAGCCTGCCTTCCCACATAAGAACTTAGCCCCTTCATCTTCTTCTCTTCTCTATCAAATGGTGATCTGACTCTCCTTAAACGAAGGTAAAACTGCTTGACCAGAGCCTATTTTCTCTCACAAATATATTTTCATGCAACAGAATTGAAACTTTGATGTGAAAGAACATAATACAGATATTTTAGGCAAGCAAGTAAAAGCAATGTTTGGAAAACTAATGTAGGTACTTACAGGCATCTTGAGACCATATGCCATAGATAGATAGTCATACCTGACGGTAACCCAGCCCAATCTACCAAGAGCTTGGAAATCCCAAGCACTTGTTTCTCAAGGACCTGTATCTGAGCAATTCCATGAGTCATCTGATAACAGAGTCACCATGATGTGATGGCCTCAATGTCATTAATCTGGACTAGACCCTGTCATTGACCCTGGACTAGATGTTTCCTACTAGAAAGGAAGCTGGCCCAAGAGCCATCTAAGCTGGCTAAGGCTTAACTGGTGGTGGATGCTCCGAGGTTTGTCTTGGCATCCAAGTGTAGTTCACTCTCCAGGCAGTGTTCACATAAGCTGTTAGTGCCCCAAATCCACGAAGTAACACTTCCCCAAGGTGTACAGAAAGTCAATACTCAACTTCAAGCAAAAAGCCAGTGAGGAGCTTGACTCATTTCCCAGTACAGTGCTGATTCTTTCACTAAACTGTTACTGAGCCATGTTGTTCTACATACTGGAGATAGAATAAAGAATAAGAAAAATACGGCCCCCCAAATCATGGCCCTTACATTTTAGTTGGGGGTTGGGGGTGGGGAAGAGAGGCAAGAAACAAACCAATAAGAAAATATTAAGCAATGTTTAAGTACAACAAAGAAAATATAACTAAGTGACATAAAATATAGTGATGGGGCTATTGGACCAATGTTCAGAGAGAGGAGTCAGGTATCCAGAGGTAGAGTGACAGATGCAAGGCAGGGTCTGAGAAGGCAGCTGAGACATTGGGACAAAGGTAGACATACAGGTAGGGTCTTAAGACATATGACCACGAGTGGGTGAGGGACTTGGGAAGTCAGGTACAAGAAGAACACTTCACGGAATGGGGGTGTGTAAGGGTGCAACATGGTCACTGCTCTTTGATCATCACTTGCTGCACAAGTAGAGTTTGTCCACCCTTCCAGTTTGCTACATTTAAGCCCACTCTAATTGTAAGTGAAAAATTTAAATGTCAACACTGGGACAGCAAATGTCGCATAAGGAGTAAAAAGAGTGAGTCAACCAATGTTCTTGCTCCAAAGGGTTGCTGTTTGATTTTCTGTCCCAATTACTACAGATCTTAGACCCAGAGTAGAAATATCTCTACTGCTTGGGGAGATGAGTGAAGAGCAGGAGCCAGCACCTTGCATTTTATAGTTATCAAATCAAGTGATTATATCCTGAAGATTCAGATATGAAAGACCCATACCTCATTTGCTTATAGTGATAGCAGCCAGAGCTCAGCTGGGTTTTCCAACTGCAAATTCAATCCTGGCTCCACACATTTGAGTCATTTCCTGGGCTGGTGTGATGGTCAATTTGACGTGTCAACTCAGTGGGCTAAGGGATACTCAATGAGCTGGTAAAACATTTTTTCTGAATGTGTCTGTGAGGGTATTTCTGGAAGAGATTAACATTTAAATTGTAGACTGAACAAAGACCTGCCCTCACCAGCATAGATTGGGATCATCCAATCCACTGAAGGCCCAAATAAAACAAACAGGTGGAGGAAGGGTAAATTTGCTTGTGTTGCGACATCCATCTTGTCCTACCCTCAGACACTGCTACTCCTGCTTCCTAGACCTTTGGACTCAGACTGGGACTTACACCATTGGCTCCCCTGTCTCTCAGCCCTTCAGGCTTGAACTGGAACCACACTACCTTTCTTGGTCCTCAAGCTTGAGGAGGACAAATTGTGAGACTTCTTGGCCTCTGTAGCCATATAAGCCTATTCCTCATTATAAATCTCTTTTTATATATTCTTATATATCCTATGGGTTCTGTTTCTCTGGAGAATCCTAATACACCTGGTATAAGAAATGGCAATCCCCTCCATCAGCTTCAGAGACTACTATATATGACAAGTTGGCTGGGCAGATATTTGACAGGATATGCATTTTCTTTTGATGCAAATCCCTTATCTTTCGATCTGGTTAAGTTAGCAGTCACTAGTAATATTTGCATGTAAGCTCTAGACTTTGTATCTCTTGTGAAAAACAGAAGGTCAAAAATAAATTTTCCACACATAAAGGTTACATAAAAAAAAAAATTCTTCATAGTCTCTATTTCTCTGTCTGCCCATGTAACAAAATGTGGTTCTGAAAACTTTGGGCATCCTGCCTAAGAAACTGTTTTCAGGGTTCAGTTTTTATCAATGTCCTAAAATGAGAGAGATTGAGAGAGAGAGAGAGAGAGAGATGGGGGGCCCAGAGAAAAGCTATTTTTGGTTAAATTATAAAAAAAAATAAAAATAGAAAAGATTTGAAATTCACTTGCCCAAAAACTTGATTGAGCTTAATGCTTTATGCAAAGAATTAATGTTTTTGAACATTAATATTTTCAAAATGTGCTCAAAACTTATTTTCTATTTTCAGCAACCCTAAGCGAAAAGCATTACATTCTGTTACATTCTATGAAAGATAAAAAGATAAAACTCATTTCAGTTCTAGAAAGGCCCTTTACGTATGTTTTATAGGCTGTAAACCCCACAGTTCACACTTGGTGCTGCCAAAGCTATCATGGAGGCACCTTTGCCCTCCATATAATCTTCACCAATCCTAAAACCTTCATTGGACATTCACAACATCAGTAAGAGTCGCATGCTTACTGCACAAGTATAGTTTGTCCTCTCTTCCAGTTTGCTACCTTTAAGCCCCTTCCTGCAGAAATCCTAGACCCTCCAATGGATCTTGTGCTGTATAATGGAGGAAGAAAGATTGACCCCCTTCTGGAAGAAAGGGCATGAAGAGAATGGGGGAAGATCTCAGAGAGGAGGCATGATTGAACTTCATGTTATTTGATGGCTTTATTCCATTCCCCCAAGTGGGATGAGGGCAGGCTGAATGAAGAACCCACCACAGCAAAGGTCTGGATGGACACTGAAAAGTAAGGAGAGCCATCCAGAAGGATCAGGAAGACCAGTGAGACCCCAGGGGGGTGATTGCCTGATTCTGGGGGAAACCATTCGCAAGTACATGGTATAGAGTTGTACTCCAAGGACCCCAAAAGGTAGGGCACCTAGCCAGATAATAATACTAATTGTTCCCCCCAGGAGTCTACATTTGAGAAAAACAAAATAAAAAGCCCTTTCTGAATAGGAAGGACTCTGTAAAGACTCCATAATGGCAAAGCGCTCTCCAGCTTGTCTGTAGTGGTGAGGGCTTTCTGACTTTGCTATCTTTCTTGGGGGACTGTTCACACACACTTGGGTGTATGTGTCTTTTTCCATGGCTTCATTTGTCTCTCCCTTTCTCCTGTAATAGGCCTGTCTCCAGTTCTCGCTTCCACTGCTATCAGAAAAATGCCTCCCTGATGCTGGGTCTGCAGTTCCCTTCCTGTAGATCTTTCCATCTCTGTTAGTCCATCTTATTTAATTTCAAGCTCTCTACAGACCTTCCCGTCTTCTGTCATAGATTTTACTTTGAAATATCTGTTGTGGTTTTTAGGTTCTCTCCCCAACCCTGCCCCATCCACCGCGCTGACATCTCATTTCTTTCACTGCTCTGCAATGTACGTCTGTCCGCCTTTATTTAACACTCCAGAAAGGGTGAAGTGGGAAAGAGTGAGCTTATAAATTACAGCAAGAACCAATCTCTCTCCTACTAAAATGGTGTTCTACTGATCTAATTTGTCAATAGATTGTTTAGTACCTCACAAAATCAGACATGCACAATTGGTAGTAAAAATTGACCATGGTGGGAGATGTAAATTCCCTCTGATTGCAGGTCCAAGGAGTGGAAATCCATACGCTGGAGTAAAGAAATATTGATGGAGCTGCATTAGCTTAAGGGCTTAAAATCATATTGCTGACATTTCACAAAAGTGTTGGGTCCCAGCTCCCCAGGTGCATTTCAGAGGCCCTAGCGGTGTGACTGGAATGAGACACGAAACCTTTAAATACCCCTCCATATGTCCTTGTCTTTGTGAGCGTCTACTGAGTATTACGCGAGTATCTACTGAGTATTACGCGAGTGTGGGAGAGATCCAGACACCCACAAGGATGATATAAACCGGAAGTATCCTGACGTCACAGGCCCAGTACTTCTGACCAAAAATGTCACAAAGACGTAGGTATTCTCCCCAGGAGTTGCTGAGAAGACAGTTGCTGTGGGTTTGCTGGATGCCCCTCACTGATGCCACATTCTTCTTAAGAGGCAAATGTGGGTCTTTCAAATATGATATCTTTTACTTAGCCTTTTCAGATAGTGAATGCCTTTACCATAAAAAAGACAAAAATGAGGAGCTCTGAAATGTTATGATCAGGATAATTACTAAGTTTAAAATAACTGAGTGTTCTTTTTTTAGGCTTTGATGACCCATACAAACTGATTTTACCATGGCAAATGACTTTGGAAACTAGAGATTATTTATAACCTACCCCAAGCCAACAAAAGCAAACTGCTAACGATGGCTTGTGAGTGCAAGACCTAACCTGTGCCTTTCTTCCAGGCTTTTCTTTCGTCCCTCTTACCTCTTTTATTTCCTTTCTTCTTCCCACTGTTTTGCACCAAGCTTCTTGATAAACTTTAACTGCACTGACTCGATTTATTTGTGACCCAAATTTCTAATTCTTAATCTTTTCTTAGAAGATATTTCAAGGAACTGTGTAAAACAATTGCTTGTTTCTCCTATAAAGCATGTTAATAGTGTCTTCTAGCTCTGTGTTTATACAAGCTTTCCTCCCATCCATTACAACCAATCAATGACTTATCAGATTCAGCATGCTTGTAGCGTGAGCTTTCCTGTTTCCACTAAATACTAAAATATGTCCTTTGGAATGATGTCATTGGGTATGTGCAGCTAATCAAATTGCTGAAAACTAGAAAAGCCCTTACTGTTCAGATAGATAGGTAGATGGATGGATGGGTAGGTAGGTAAGGAAAAGAAAAGAGTAGTTCTTGGAAAAATGAAAAGAACCAAACATATAAAATAAAATATTCTTTCAAGTGCTTATTTCATTTTGTGTAACTTCCTGAGCTTCTAAGTTCCTGAAATCTGAGAACAGAAGAAAAAAAATTGGACTTCAGTAGAACAAAGATGAAGTGAGGGCATTGGACCTTCATGACTTCTGTATAAAATAAAAGCGGTTTCTGGCCAAAATTAGGACTGTTATCAGATACAGATGCACATGCACAGACGGGAGATAGATAGATATAGATATAGATAGATATATAGATATATAGATACATCTTGCACGGTGATTTTTATACACCCTGACTTTTCCAGTACTTGATTAAAAGACTAGACATTCCCCCCTTGAGATCGGTTCCTCTGCGTAATGTGCTGTAATTGCCACAGAGTGTTCGATACAACAGCAATGAGCACTATTCTGTAATAAATTTGGGTCACTGCAGAGTTCATCATGCAGTCCTTGGCAACGGGAGATGAAGCGCTGGTTAGTTCATCTCTAGCGTGGTGTCACTGGTTGTCCTGCTTAATGATATTAAGAGAGGTAAGTGTATGCAAACTGTTCATGTCCCAGGTGTTTCTCTTCCCACTGTCTACATAATATGCCATCTCTAGAAAATATTTCTCATAACAGTAATGCAGATCAGAATGCGGAAGTGTGAGCTGCCCAGAAAAAGACTATTTCCCTTTTCTTTATTTCTGTATTTCTTCAAATCAATATTTAAAAAATCTTTTAGTTCATATAAGTTGTCTCATCTATTTCTCTGGTGAAAAAACAAATAGAGCTTGGTGTAGGGTTTTCTAAAGTGCTGAGTGCAAGAGTTAAGTGGTCAAATGAGCTTAGTGAGTGCTTTTCTTTAGAGAAATGTTTTTTCCCTTGCTTCATTACCCTTACACTTCAGAGTTTCTTATTTACAGTTTGCTGATCACAGGAATTAATTCCTGCCACCTCTAAACACATTTCGCAAGGCTGCCGGTAAGATTTAACCCTCTGCTTTTAGCCTGCACCACGTTCCAGGCATCTCCTTCTAGATTCTTCTATGTCCACACCCACATCTCCCTCTCTTTCTTCCTCTCCCCGCTCACCAGGCACTGAAAAATCTAACATCCATTAATTCTCAAATTGTCTTCTGCAAAACTTTCAAAAAGCGTTATCGTAATATAATACCGGGGGGTGGGGGGTCCAATACAAGGAATTAAAGAAAGCAATAGAGCAGATATCAGAACTTGAAGAATTAGAGAGAGCTTGCAGGCACCTTTCGACTCCAGCACGCATATTGAAATCAGTGAACCTCATGCAGTAGGCATGAGACTGAGGGCTGAGACATGCGTTTTGCTTTTGAAGATCTTTGCCTTAAAACACTTTTGAAGCCTTTAATAAGTGAGTTAGGACTGTGTAAATCTTGTTAAAGCAAGTGAACATGAAGTGCACAGCTGAAAAGGCAGCCTGTTAATGCTCGGAGGGAAATAAGTATCCTTAGGAGCAGGAATGTGCACTTCACCTTGCTTCCTGCCAATGAAAATTCTCCACCTTTTAAAGAGAGAAGAGACTCCCCCATAAACAGACACCCGTGCTTGCTATTTCCTTATTTATCTTCATGGGAACTTTTTTTTTCTTTTTACAATATTTCTTTCATCCTATGTAAATGTGGAGTATGATCTTCCCCAGCTGTGACCGGTTACAGAGAAAATCCTCACGACTCCGATTTGTCATGTATCAGTAAATCCCTCAAAACGAAGGGAGAGGCTCAAAACAGCGAAAGACCACCCCCAAGTGCATTGCCATCAAGAGTACGCCAAAAAAAAAAAATGCCTCAAGGGTTTGGGTACCCCCAAGAAACCAAGGACTGAATGTCTGAGACATAGCGAAGTTTTTGATGGTAGCAGAGAACCCAGTTCTCAAACTCACATGTGCCACCGGATCTTCCCACAGAGAAAAGATTCACTTGGTCATAATTCCAGTTGGCATCAAATATTCTGCAAAAAGCACACATAAGTAATAATTTTCTACAGGCACACAACCACAATTTTTGATAATGAACCAGAGATTTTGCAGACAAGAAACTTCTTATTTACAGGTGACCTTGAGGAGCTCACTGAACCTCTCCGGATCTCACATTCTTCCTCTGGATCACAGGACAATATCTATTCTTGCATGGCTGCTGAGAAAATTGAGTGAACAAATATAACCACAGCACATGGCATGGTGTCCCCACTTCACAAATTTCAAGTCCCTACAATCCCCACTCTGAAATGCAAAAACAATGTCTTGTTATACAGAGAAAAAAAATTTTTTAATAATATTGGCAATAGACTTGGAATTTTATCAAAACATAGTCTACATTCAACCCACTATAAACTCTTGGAGTGCTTACTGCAGTGAGTCTCATTGTGTTTCCTTCCTTCCTTTCTCCCTCCCTCCATCTTTCTTTCTTTCTTTCTTTCTTTCTTTCTTTCTTTCTTTCTTTCTTTCTTTCTTTCTTTCTTTCTTTCTTTTTCTTTCTTTCTCTCTCTCTCTCTCTCTCTCTCTCTCTCTCTCTCTCTCTCCCTCCCTCTCTCTCTCTTTCTTTTTCTTTCTTTCTCTTTTCACCAAAAAGAATGCTGGAGTCATTTATTTCCTTGCAGGAGCACTGTGGATGTCTTTGTAAGTCTGATAGCATTATCTGACAAATAATCAATGTTTGGCTGTAACCCGAGGGCCTCCAGAGCTAGAGGACATTATTCAGTACAGTATCATGGGGAAGGAGGCAAAGCCAGCGCAACTGTTTTCTACATGGAAATTATCATGTGATTTTTGCCTGGGACTCTCCATCACAACACCTCTTATAGGCTTGGATTTGGAGCTCAGAATTATTTTGATTATTCATCATGTCATCCTTTGTATCTAGACAGCTTTTCTTTCGCAAACTTACGACAGCGCAAGCCCAGCTGAATGTTTACTGACGCGTATTGAAGTGACAGAAAAGCTGTATGTCTTTATGCTCTTCACTTTGCAGAGAGGTTAAAGTGACCTTTTAACAGACCCACAATAAAATTGGAATCTGAAAACAGTGCAGGGCCCAGGTATAAAACACTCTCCAACCTAGCTGACATAAATACTAATAGGATGGAGTAATTTGAGTGGACACAAGAAAAATAAATCAAATTCACTCACACTTAAATATATAAAACTATTATAGAGACACAGACCATGACTAAAGGTGTGATTTATTTCTGACAAAGCCCAGTAAAATTGAAATACCTAAAACCATATCCCAAGCCAACTTTAGAAAAGCACCCACATTCAGAAATATTTTCTTGTTTCTGCAATATGTTCTTTCTCTGTTATCTGCTAATGGAGAGGCATAAAGCATACAGGCTGATAAGATATCCTTTTGAACTATATGAGGAGTGAGTATATAATTTACGTACAAGGTCTTGCATTGTAAATACGCGATCTTCTCTTAACTACCTGACTTTATGGAATATACTGCAAATAGAGATCTGGAGTTAGGCAGGAAAGCCTTTAAACTTGAATGTGAAATGGACAAACACAAACACTGCATGATGAGTTCTTTTAATACCTTGTACATAGAAGCAGACAATTGTGAGAATCCGGGGTGCTTCATGACTACAGCCACTTTTGTTATGATTTTGAGGGATCTGCAAAATCAGAGCCATTGTTGAAGAGCGAAGTGAAAAATGCAATAGGGCACCCCTACTGAGACACAAGAGTTAGGAAACAGCAGAAGAGCGGCCAGAGGAAAGTTCAGGGCAGTACTGAGGTCACTGGAAACCCTTGAGAAATCGGTCATTATTAAGAAAGACCACACCAGGAACGATGGTCCCACTTACAAGGGTATCCTAGACAACAGGCTTCAGAATTTAAAACCTTGACCTAAGACACAGAGGTCTGTGAAAGAAGCTACTCTTGGAATATTGACCATATAAATTAGGTCCCAAATTCCTTCTGTCTCGTTGCTGTCAACCAGACAACAGCAATTGACACCCTGAGCACCTGGCACCCGCATCCGCAGTTCAAACCAGAGACATTCCCTGGGATGGCCAGTATACAGCAACTGATCTTGGCATTTTAAGGGATGTTTAAAACTTTTTTACCATGGGGTGCCTGGGTGGCTCAGTTGGTTAAGCGACTGCCTTCAGCTCAGGTCATGATCCTGGAGTCCCTGGATCGAGTCCCACATCGGGCTCCCTGCTCAGCGGGGAGTCTGCTGGTCCCTCTGACCCTCCTCCCTCTCATGTGCTCTCTCTCTCTCTCAAATAAATAAATAAAATCTTTAAAAAAAAACAAAAAACTTTTTTACCATGAAAACTCTTTCACGGTTTGAACCTAAAAGAGCATTCTGAAGAATACAGCAAGAGTGAAACAGGCCGCAAAATAAATTCTAGGTCACGGAAGAGGCCTTTTGAAAGGTCTCAAATTCCAACATAGAGTGTCCAAGAGATCTGCGAAATGGGAAAACTTCAATTTTCCATTTCCATTTTGAAAAGAAGTGGTGTAATATCTCTTAATTTGGGGAGCAAAATCAAAACAGGTGATTATTTAACACAGAAGATGGAATTGGAGATGCTCATCTCCCAAAGCTCATCTACCGTGATTCATTCGGCTGAAAGCATTTAGGAAGCACCTACAACAAATGTTTATTGAGCATCTAACATGACAATTGAAGCAAAACTATCTAGCATGGCTCTTGTGAGAATCAGCTCAATCTCAGATCAATGACTGCATATTCAAGAGTTTCTCCCTTCTGGCTTTGGATTAGAGGCTCATGTTTGAATCTATGTTTGGTCTTCTCCGTCTACAGCATGTTCACGTGTATTCCATGTCCTCTCAGAGGCAGGCGCACAGGTCCTTCCCTGTGCACCTCAGTTGGGCCATTCGGAGAAGGTGCCGATCTATGTGAGGTGCTTCCAGAGGCTCCTGAAATACACTGAGCACAGGCCATGCAACCCATATTTTAACTGACCATTCTCAATATACCTTTCAAACTGAGTAAAAATCCATGTCATGGTCCCAAGTGTTAAAGAGCATGCAACAAAGAGACAGAAGATAATATTTCATTAGACAAAAGTCTCCCATAAAGGTCATCATAGTTCACGTCTATTCGCTGGTATGTCTTTCTTCCAAATGTGGTACAAAGTCAAGTCAGGAGTGCTTTTCACAGTGATGCCTGCATTCCCTTACTAGTTGGAAGAACAGATAGAGTGTCAACCCAAATATGAGCATCACCTGGGCAACTCTGTTTTTTTTTTGTTTTGTTTTTTAAAGATTTTATTTATTTATTAAAGAGAGAGTGAGCAAGAGAGAGCATATAAATGTGTGTGTTGGGGGGGGTAGGCAGAAGGAGAGGGAGAAGCAGATTCCCAGCTGAGCAGGGAGCCCAAGGTAGGGCTCAATCCCAGGACCCTGAGATCATGACCTGAGCATAAGGCAGATGCTTAATGGACTGAGCCACCCAGAATAGATAGGGTACCAACCCACATATGAGCTTTACCTGGGCAACTTTGTAAAAGCACAAAAGCCCAGACATTCTCTGGAGATCTGGGCTCAGGAGGTTTAATGATGAGTCAGGGATATCTGATTTTTTTTTTTCCTATTCTCTAATAACACTGAGGCACAGCCAGGGCTGAGGAGCACAGATTGAGAATTCTTAAATCCCATTAGAACCCACTGTTCCTAGGCCCACGCTGCATGTGGGCGGGCACCAGATCCACGTAGATGGCACAGCTTTGATGGAGGGCAGCAAAGAAGGAAAGTGAAACACACAAAACATGCAGTTTGACCCCAAAGCAGCCGGAGTCCCCTTGGGGACTTGGCAGCCGAGTTCCCTCGGTTTTCAGAGGGGTAAAAGGAAGTCAAAGCTGCCACGGATGGAGTTAAAAGATGCATCGAAATAAAAGGGTCTAGAGGTAGAAGAGTCACCTGCCATTGAATTCTGAATGCTCAGCCATCATCGTGTTTGGTGCCGGTGTGCTTAGGGAAGACGAAAACCCTAGTGGAGTGAGGTTAATGGGTGTGACATGGTTGCCCCAAAATGAGTCAGCTTGGAAGAAATAGCAATAGAGATTCCAATGTGAACCTTGAGAACGCTTGCGGGCCTTATGAAAAAGACTAAGGACTCTGGAAGCTTCTTGACAGTGACCACGCTGTTTGGTTGGTACTTTCAGCAAGGGGCCCCGCATGTTCCGCATTATATAACACACACACTCAGAGACCGTGACCCCATCTTGCAGTGATGAAACTGAGGTCGAGGCACATTTGTTCCTCACCAGCATGCATCGACCTGAGGGCAGGGTCAGCAATGGGCCACTGACATGCGGGCCCCACCGGCTGTCACCCTGGGGACAAGGTCTCCATTAAGGCACAGCAGGTACAGTTTAGGGTCAACAGGAGTCTCAGGGCCTGTGAAAATGCTTTTGCTCCTTTTAAAATCAGAAAACCAAAATTCGATCAAAGAAGATGTTAATATATTCCTCTTTACACCAGTGTGGTCGTAAAATATAATTTTTAACATTTTTACAGGCGAAAGGGCTCACGTAGGCAGAAGCGCTTAGGGCCTGCGAAGGTCACACAGCAGATCTGGTTCACCCTGATCACGGCCAGCTACAGAATTCTCAGGGTCCTTCCTCAAAATGAAAAATGGCAAGGGACCCTTATGGATTTCAAGGTGGGGACATCAGGGGCCCGATACAACGGCGCTTGTTGGCTGGCTGAGGGCCCCATTGTACCGTTAGGAGCTAGTGTTTCATGAGTTAAGACCAGTGTCTTCATCTCTGTTTTACCCTGTCTTTCTATGTTTCCAAACCCCTTCCTCGATGCAACTCCTTCAACCAGAAGTAGCGAGGACGCAGGCCCAGAGCGCCGAAGAGGGTTCCAGCAGCCCTGAGCATCGGGCTGAGAAATTACCCTCTGTCTGCATGACTATCATTATTTCGATGATACTTTATGTTCCAGCCGTCATTGGGCAGAGGATCTTCCCCTGTTCACCCACAAATACCACGTTTAGCAACCTTGAAAAATAAGCATGAAAGACACCATACCTGATCTTACACATGTCACTACCACCAGGTAAGGTGTCCCCCTCACTACTGCTTTGAAACATACGATGGTCGGTAAAGAAACCTCTGCCGTTCAACCTACCTCAACACAAAGTCGGAGTTATTTATTTATGATGCTACATGAATCATCTGCGCTTTCCCTGATAAGCCCTGGGTTGTGTGTTTTTCATTTCAGCTGACATTTTGCTGCCATTTGCCAGGCTAAGTAACTACTGTGCAATCACTCCGAGCTGATGCATGGTCATTGTTTTGCACAAAATGGATTTTTAAGTCAGCTGAAAGGCTTTGTGAAGAATATAATTTGACAAAGTAAATTTTTGCCCATATAACAGAAATCAGCCAGGACCGCACCAAATGTATTTTTTAAGATCGCTAAAAGGATTTCTGCACAGAGTTTGACAAAGTATTTTACTTTTGTGCACAAAGCAAAAATTTATTAGTTTTGAACAAAAAGGATTTCTCAGGGCGCTGAAAGGCTTTTTCTCTGGAATTGAATATATTCTTCTGCTTGAGGGAAAAGCTATTTGAAAGTAGTGTCTTTGAGAAGACAAATAGTTGTCAGTGACTTTTTTTTTTTTTTCAGGAACAAGTTAAAAGAATCTACTTAAATGACATTTTCAACCACCTAAACCTGGTTTGGCTCCAGATGTCTTACTACTTTCAGAACGATGACCCATTTTCCAGCGTATGAGGCTTATTGCATGATTCATTCGCTTGTTTAATCCGGCTCCTAAATTGATTCAATCACTGAGTAGACATTTCACAGAACACTTTTCCCTGTTTGGTGTAACTACAGAAGACAAGAAATCTGAACAAAGTGGAAGGCATGAGTTTTAACTTAAATTGTTTCGCTTTGGGGAAATTTTGCTGACAATTGTCCCAGCATCCATAGTGCTTCTATTTGAGCAGAGGAGGGGATTTAGAAACACGCAGCTTCTATAAAAACAGATTCAATTTATTCCAAAACCATTGGTCTGCTGTCGTGGAAAATTTCAAAGTTGGGAGATACGCGCTGTGACCTGCTTATCCAACGTGCTGTGAGAGTTGTCTGCACATGTGTGCATGCGTGTGTGTGTGTGTGTGTGTTAGTGCAGATGAGGCAAAAGCAAAAGTATGTAGTGTGGCTATGAAACCAACCAAATTTTTGAATAGTGACTGTTTCTTAAATACAAAGAAAATATTTTGGGGTACACAAAGAAGTAATAATTTGGAAGGATACAGCTTGAATCTTTTTGTGTGCCTTTATAATTCATTGCCACAAATTTGGAATGTTTTGGAGCCCCTGGGTGGCTCAGTCGGTTGAGCATCTGCCTTCGGCTCAGGTCATGATCTCAGGGTCCTGGGATCGAGTCCCGCATCGGGCTCCCTGCTCGGCGGGGAGTCTGCTTCTCCCTCTGACCCTCCCCCCTCTCATGCTCTCTCTCTATCTCATTCTCTCTCTCAAATAAATAAATAAAATCTTGGGGCGCCTGGGTGGCTCAGTCGGTTGAGCATCTGCCTTCGGCTCAGGTCATGATCTTAGGGTCCTGGGATCGAGTCCCACATCGGGCTCCCTGCTCGGCGGGGAGTCTGCTTCTCCCTTTGTGCTCTCCCTCCCTCTCTCTCTCAAATAAATAAAATCTTTAAAAAAATTGCAGTGTCTTTTTCCAGCTAAATTTGTGGTCTTTGCATAAGATCATGACAGGGCTGAGCCAAATCATCTCTGTTCCTCATTTTTTGCTTATGCCATTCAATTAAATATAAGAGCCAAAAGTAGATTTTCTTAAGAATAAATTGTTAAAGCTTTAGAAATTATTATGTCTCTTACTATATATTTTATATCTACAAATTAAGGACAGCTTATTTTTAATAGTGTCATTATTTAACAAGGCTGGATCCATATTTATGAAACAAGTCTTTGATTTGTTTACATTGACACAGAAAACTGTAATATGTAATCTCATTTTTGTCCTCTTTTCCTGTCCAAAATCAAGGTAATTTAAGATAAGTAGAATCCTCTTATCTACAAGATGTTCCTGATCATGTTCTTTTAAAGTTACAATATTCAAAGAAAGGAACTGGAAATCAGTGAGTCAGCTTCTTTTCATTTTATTATTCACCAAAAGGAGGAACACACACATATATACTCTCATATATATTATGGTATTATGAGGGCAAAAGATTGACAATGAACAGCAAAAAAAAAAAAAAAAAAAAAAAAAGCAAGTGCTGCAAACCTATAGGATTTTAATTACCTATCTTTACAAAACACAACATGGCACGTCACCTCATGTCTGGACTAACGTCACAGTGGGCTTTACCCCTGCTGAGGAACAAGCAAGTCTAGGAGACAAGGATCTGCACCCACGGCTAAGCTTCCTAAGCCCATGCACCGTGGACATCAAATCCAGGGTGCCCAGAGATGAGCGATTCATCCTGGAGGGGAACTCTCCCAGCATGTGGTTCCTGGGTGTATAAGGGTTCATGACCCCAGGGACAACCACAAAATGACTATGACACACAGCAAGCATAACCAAGTTTCTGGAACTCTCTGAGAAGTGTTAGGGTGAGCATCTTGCAAAGCAACACCAAGCCGTTAGATTCAAATGAGTGTTCGATGCTATACTAATTTTGAGAGGGAGCTGATAATACTAGCCCTTCAAATGGAAAAGGCAGAAAAAAATCGCCATATATCTTTAGATGTTTCAGAAACAACAGTGGAACAGCAATGTGAAAATCAGATGAGCTCCTAAGAACCAATAAGGAGCTGAACACTGATAGAAACAGAGGGAAACGTAACTGTCCATGAGGGACTATTTCATGATGACAAATCATAGCATTTGCTTGGGAAATGGGAGAATATAAAGAGTCTGAGTTGCCAAGGAATAAATAGTCGTGGAAATGCTAGATCATAACCATTGCTCATTCAGAAGTGGCAGCTAATGTTAAGACAAGCGCAGCGTGGACACAGGACTTCCTCCATTCATACCCACAACTACAAACTCCTTGAGAATCTGCAGCTACTTTTAAAGGTTCTTTTAGCGAGGTATTTTCTTGATAAGTCAGCTGAGTGATTTTTTTCATTGATGGTACACTCCAGTCTGAGCATGCATTGCTGCCTTTCCTTAAACTGACATTAACGCATATTTGCTCAAATTTCTATGTGAGCCTTGATATATCTCTACAAACCTGGGGCAAGGGAGAAAGAAATCCCAAGGATCACAGGTAATGAATTTTCTGCCAAGTCATCAAAATAGGGGCTAGAATCTGATTGAACCTGATTTGGGGGAAAAAATAAGTAGTTGGATAGTTCTGGCACCTAGAGCATTGCTAATTCATACTTATTATGTCTACATCATTTTGTGCCAGACAGTTGCTAGGTCCCACGAGGAAAAACTGAGACTTTGAGTAGTTAAGTAACTTGGCAGACACAGGTTTCAATTCCAGTTCTGGCGTAAGCCAAAGGTTCTGCTCCTAATGTCTACACTATCCCATGGCAATCTCAGGGCCGGCACCCATGAGCCATGTCACCTTAGATGAGTTATTTATTCCTTCTACACTACAGGTCTGTTTACTCACCTAGGAGATGGTAACAGTAACGCCTACTATATGGGATTTTTACTTTGAGAATTAAATGAGGAAATGCATGTAAAATATTTAGCCTGCTGTCTGGCACACTGGGGTGGTGCCTACTTCTCATTTGCCCAATTGTGGTTTCATGCCAGGCCAGGGGTTCCTGACCTAGATCCATGCATGACCTTCAGGGTGACAGAAAAACCCCTGAGGTTGAAATGGTTAAGGTGTGTAGATGCACAATCGTGCATATTTATAGTACAGGGTCAGATCAAAGAGCTGGGCCATTGAGGGATGGGGGCTGACTAAGAGAACACACCCCCACCAGCAAAGGGTGTGCCAAGATTTCACCAAGAAGAGAAGCCATCTACCCTTCGAGGAGCCCATGACAGTTAAAGAGAACCTTAGATCACTTTAAAACTCTTGTCAACACCAAGAAAAACCTTCACAGAGTAACCAGTGGTCAGTTTCTCCAAGTGAAAACCTATTTCACTTAAAGACTACTTCAGTTAAAAATTAAAGAAAAAATCAGCTTCAGAACTGATACTTCACATTTCCTGGATACGATATTGAGCCTCAATTGGTAAGATTCTAGATGCCCGTTAAGCTTCATGTCCTTTCCAATTGGCCATTTTACAAAACTCCCATTTTGAAAGGGGAAAAAAACATTCTGGGAAAAGTTCCAAGGCAGGGATGAAAAACCTCATATGCTTTTTCAAAGTTCTACGAATACTAAATAACATTGAGGTACCTTATTGGCAGCTTAGGACATTGGTTTTTATTGGGAAGTTGTGAAAGAGTCATCTACTTTATTTTCCTTTCCCATTGTGTTTTGAAAATCTGGAAATGGCACAGAAAACTCCAGATTTGTATCTTGCCTTAAAACACTTGAATGTCCACCAGTATGCCAATGGTAGACCCTTTGTCAAGTGGCGGTAGCTGGCGTGACCTGATGAGTACACATGCCCTCCAATATATACCGCTGTCCCCACCATTCTCTTATGGCTAACACCAGCTTACTTTCTCATTGACACCGCCTGTCTTTGAGTCTGTGAACCCTGATAGGGAAGCGGAGAAGGATGACAAAAGCAGCCATGCTCTTCGAATACTGGAGTTTGGTTCATCTATCTACCTGCTACTGCCTCATGAACTGGACTATCATACACAGCAGTTTAGGTGGTGTTCTGTGGAGGTGATTTAGTGTTCAAGTCTTGCTAGATTGACAGCCCAGGAAATAAGGAGCACTATCTATGCAGCAGGAGCAAGACAGGTTAGGGAAGTATTGACAAATGAATTGGTTTTTCCTTGAGTCCCCCAGCAATGTGGATGATCATTAGCTAAAACATTTCACCACTGACAGTGGAAGATAAATCTTGGACTTAGGTTTTATGTGCTTCCTTCCATAAAACTGGACTCTGATGGCACTGTAGAGTGAATGAGCCTTTTCTTCCCAGCTCATTTATTTACTGAGCTCCCTTAGGTAAGAGCTACTGGGGACAAAGTAGGAATAGAAAGATAAGCAAGACATGGTTTCTGCCCTCATGGAACTTTCAGAGTAGTGGGGAAAACTGACACGAAAACAACTGAATGTAATTTGGGGCAGATGGACATAATATGACTGACGTGGAATCATATGAAGGGGGAGAGAAGATAGGCTGGATACTTGAGTCTAGATGCAGGAAGTGGGGGGGTGGGTAAATGTAGGAGAACACTCCAGAGATGTAGTTTAGAAAGGCTGAACTAGGCTAGAACGAGGCATTAGGAATGGACAGAAGGCTTCATGTATTTAACAATAGGCACTCAGGAGCTCACTGTTCAAAACAAAGGCCAGTTAAACCTCATTCCCACAGGGGAACTCTAGTCAAGTTTGAATGGTAGGGGAAAAGATGTGAATGATGGGGGTGGAAGTGTGACCCTGTAGGCCCCTTTAGATCTGTTCAAATGCCCTTGCTCTCCCATTTACCACAGACCCCACCATTCTCCAATGACCAACACCAATCCATGTCACTTGCCATCCAATTTAAAATAACCAGATTTATTTTTAAATATGATTCTTAACCATTTTTAAAAATCTTTCATCAAGGCCCAGAATGAATCACTGTATTTTGGCCTAAAATGTCATTCTCTACAAGGCTTCCTAGGTACCACATCCCCTCCATCCAATTTTCCACTCCTCTTCTGTATTCTAAAAGCAGTTTTGCCATACTTGTTTTCTAGCATTTACTATACTGTGTTACAATTACTTAAATGTCTCTCATACCAGCCCATGTTCAAAGTATCTGGAACATAGGAGGGTAGTGGATTGAATGATGACTTCCCTTATCCCCCCAAAAGATCTGTCCACAGAGAACCTTTGAAGGGGATCTTGTTTGGAAAAAGGGGTTTTGAAGATGTAATTAAGTTAAGGATCTCCAGATTACACCATCCTGCATTATTTGAGTGGGCCCTAAATCAAATGATGTGTCCTTATAAGAGACAAAGGAAGAGAAGGTACAGAGGAGAAGAACACATGAAGACAGAGACAGTAATTGGAGCATTAACAGCCATGATGCTGAAAGAGGCAAGGAGAGATTCTCCCCTACAGCCTTGGGAATGAGTGTGGCTCACCAACATCCTCATTTCTCAACTTTGGCCTCCAGCGCTGCGAGAGAATAAATTTCTGTTGTCATAAAACACCCAGTTTGTGGCAATTCGTTCTGGCAGTCCTAGGAAACTAACAGAAGGTGATATTCAATGCATGCTCTCTTAAATAGTTATTCATTTGATTAATAACTGATTTAGGGCTAGGATGACCCCCAGTCCAGTGAGTGCAAGCGAAAAGAGGAAGCAGTCAGCTCCTCAAAAATAAGATGGTAAAATCTAATGTCTTTTTTTTTTGAGAGAGAGAGAGAGAGAACAAGTGTGTGAGTGTGGGGGAGGGGCAGAAGGAGAGCAAGAGAATCTTAAGCAGGATCCATGCTGGGCATGGAGCCTGATGCAGGGCTGGATCTCATGACCCTGAGATCATGACCTGAGCTGAAATGAAGAGTCGTCGGATGCTTAACCCAGTGAGCCACCTAGGCAACCCGGCAAAATCTAATGTCTTAACCACAAAATCATTGGCTGTCCCTGCCGTTATTAAAAACTGAAGTATTTCTACCTTCTTCCCCCACCTTACAGAGGTATGGAAGTAGAAAATTGAGTACAATGAAGGGAAAATTCCTGGATTGGCTCTGCCAGGTCTTGGGGTCACTGGGCATTGGCTGGTGCCCCAAAGTTGATACCCAAACTAGCAGCTACCTCCAGTCCCCATGGGGGCCAGGGAAGGCTCTTTCCACTTGCTTATGAAAAGCCACATCTGCAGAAACCATAACTACAAATGTTGCAATACCTCTTTGTTCTCTGGAAAGAACCTCCTTCTTCCACCCTGATTTTGATAATGAGTCTACTATTGGACTTAACGTTTGGGTTTCACACACATTTTCCAGAAACATGTCACTTAGGAAACTGTGGAACTGTGTGTATAATGTTAAGTTAAAGGGGGAAAAGTGAGTTAAAATAGTGTATGCATTTCAATACCACTTTTAAAAAAGTTTAAAGTCCAGATTAGATAGACCTAAGTGAGGACCAGAGGATAAAGGAACTGAAATTCTAACTGTAAATATTTCCAGGTAGTGTGAATGCTGGTTAGACATTTTTTGAACTGTTCTGTTTTTGTATTTTTTAACTGACCACACTTTTTCTATTATATTTTTAAAATGCTTAAAAATTAGTAAACATGTAATAAATACACTATATCAAGGATATAACACCTTGAGGATTCAGAAGTACAGATGAACATTGATCCAGGAGATTAATATTTGCATGCAGGTTGCCCAGATTTGAATACACAGACTTATTACAGAGTGTCACCCAGCCATCAAGCCCATGAGGGAAGGGACAGACAATGCAAGACTGTAGTTAAAATTCAGCTTGGAGTTTCAGGGCTTCAATAACCACATGACCTTGGGCAAATTCCCTAATTAAGGGAATTCTCAAATTAAGATAGTATACAAAAATCACTTAGCATAATATCTAATACATAATAAGCTTCAAGGAAGTGTCAATAACCCGCCAATTATCATCACATAGGTTATCAATAGTTTAGACTGTCATAAAAATTAATTTCCAATTGATATTCCTTCATAGAATTAATAATTCATGTCATATGAAGTTAAGCAGAACAAAATGGAGAAGGTAAATAATTTGAAGTTGAATATTCTCCTATTATTTCAGGATAATTTGTGCTGTGACTAAATTATATCCTTACTCCGGTCCATGGGAGTAGATATTTTCCAGCTGACTATATATTTATATAATATTATAATTAATTAATTTTCTTATTTATGAGGAGAGTCTCTGGTTAGATCTCTTACACTATTTGGTAAGAATTAGGTTTTTTTCCAGATGTAATGTCCACAGCATTGTTTAGCAGGGGAGAGCTTCTGAGGCTTTTAAATGTAATCTATTACCTAATTTTACAAAAGGAGAAATAAGGCCTGGATGTCCCCATAGCTGCCCAGCTAGATACTAGTATGGAAGTGAGGATTTGCATTTCTTTGACCAGGCAAGATCTTTCCATTGGGCCATTCCAGTTAATCTGTGGCAGAGTCAAGCACTGCAACCATTCTGTTTCCATAATACTGAAGTGGGTGGGGAGCTGCCAAAGCAACTTTCCGGGGACAATTCATATTCAGACAAGGACATTAAGTGAAGTCAAGCAAGACTCAGATGATTAATTGGTGAGCAAGTCAATGGTGAATCCATAAGAGGATTAGGTGAGTTTTTCTTTCTTTCTTTCTTTCTTTTTTTTTAATTTTTCGACAGAGAGAGAGAGACAGCAAGAGAGGGAATGCAAGAAGGGGGAGTGGGAGAAGCAGGCTTCCTGCCGAGCAGGGAGCCCAGTGTGGGACTTGATCCCAGGACCCTGGGATCATGACCTGAGCTGAAGGCAGACACTTAACGACTGAGCCACCCAGGCACCCGGTGAGTTTTTCTGATGCCGGGTTTACTATCACTTGCGAGGATTACATGAGGTTAATTACAAAAAGCATCATGATACCACTTGTTTCATTTTCATAGCGTTGACAGATATATCTCCCTTAATCACTCACAATGTCTCTTTTCTTTCACCTATTCAGAACATGCTTGCCTGTGGGATTTTGAAGATCTGTGAAATATGAATTACTCTGCAGCAATGGTGGGGAGGATGGTGACAGCATGACAATACCTTTATCCACCCTCCCTCTTTGCATCAGAATTATTCTTCACAGGGTAAAATGCCAAACCCTGAAAAAAAAAATGTGAAAAAAAATTGAACTTCATCAAAGGCATCATATATTTCTAACCCCAAATGTAGGTAAGAGGATGGTGGGAAGAATTTTTCTTGTTGCCTCAGTATCAGGTTGTGGAGACCAGAGCTGAGGTCAGGAGAGCTTTAAGAACCCCACATTTTGAAGAGAGGATGCCCAAAATGCAACAGGTCAATTTTTCTGAGGCTTAAAAAAAAGGCAGTAAAACTACTATTAGTCCTAACAGCTACTACCCCAACCCCTCACCTCACCTTTCCTCTTCCTCAAAAGCTGAGGTATGAGATGGCAAGAGATTCACTGGAGTCTTCAGAGAGAGGGATTGGCAGTTATATTTTACTTCCCTCTTTCCTCCCAAAGTGAACTATGTGTATGTCGGGGAGGGAGGGTGGTGGGAGGAAGATAGCCTCCAAGAAACTCAGACAGACCAGGGATGCCAGGAAGATAGGGAAACTAGCATCCTATTCTTAGGTGGATCCTTGAAGAAATGCAAAAATTTGCTGACTCACCCATGTCCTGAGCAACAAATAGTAAGGTTCATGGATGTATGTGACGCATATCTATGGAACTGGAGGGTGGGGAAGAAGGAGGACCTCTAAAGACATATACACACTTGCTTCTCACTTGAAAATTTCTCAAAGGCAGAAAGTTTGCCAGAGCTGAACTTGAATAGAGACCACACTACTGTGTGTCTAAGAAGAAACTGAGGGAAGATACCACCACTCTAGGGTCCCACAACTCTTGAACGGTGCCATAAATGACCTCAGAGGTTCTGGAAAGGCTCCTAGATGTTCTAGATGAAATAAGCTGCCATAAACTACCCAGGTGGTTTTTAGGTGAATCAAGTAGAGGAAAATCAAAGTCCTGCTTAGAGAAAGGGTTTGAGGTATGGACTACTCAGCAAGGCTAAAGCAATATACGGCTGCCTCTCTCTTTCTGAATTCTTGATATTGGAGGGGATTGGATATAAAGCTGCCCCTCTGAGGCAAACAAACACATCCTCAATGCTAAGTCAACCTCACCAGCAGTGGACAGCTGCAGAGTTGGCCTGAACCAAACCAAAATATGATTGGTCAAACAAGATGCTGACAGAAGCTTTTGCTGCTTCCCTGAAAGAGGCTCTCTTTAGAATGTACTAGGTAAATGTGTTTTCCAAACAGGAGCAATCTAAAGATACATTCTAAAGAGAGACACTTACATGAGAGGTTAGACGTTCCCCTAATGCTTATTAAAGTTGTGGACCCCAGGCCTGGCGCTCATCGGTCTATACTCCAACTGCACACCTGCACTCGCTCCCCAGTCTACACAAGACTGAAGAGAAGACAGAAGGGCCATCAGTCACCAGTCATAACTCCCATTAAGTCAAGGACCATATGGGGGAGTACTGTGTTCACTGTGATACACCACTTCTGCTGCACTTTGCAGCCAAGACACTGAGGGGGGTACTCCAAGAGTTACTCCCGAAGACAACAGTGAGGAGAAGAAAAAATGGCATTCTACTCTTGATTGACATCTTCTTAGTCAGTGTACTCATTGATCCAGCCCTGGGTCTGTGTGACCAGAGAAGATAACTCCTAGAAAGAAAGGACAGAGAATGGCAAAGAACTGTCCTATACACTTGCCTTTTGCTAAAATGGCAAGAATTCATGTGTTTTCTGGAGATGAACTAGACTCTGCCGAAGGGGGCTCACATTTTGTCTTCCGTCCAGTATCCCATATAAGATGTGCCCACTGAGCAAGGCACCGCACCAGCAATAGTCTACAGGGTGGAGCTGAGAGGCAAAGGAAGACGTTGCCTGAAGCTGAATCTCCAAGCTCAAGGAACAAGGCAATGGGGAGGCACTACAGGGTGCTCCATGGAGTTCACACATGCGTCCCATGGGAGAGCCAGCACTTGGAAGCCTAACGTGAAGAGAGCAGACACAGCAGACAGAAAGCTGCACCATGAGCCACTGAGTACAGAGACAATGGTCCCCTTTCTCTCTCTGCTCTTTGCCCCAACCCACAGAAGGGGCTACGTCTTGAAGAGGCAGGAAGGTGTCTCCAAGCGAGATCACCCACCTTCTCTACCCCATCCCACCTACTTGAGCTCTCAGGGTCCCAGCCTATGCCTATTCAGAGGGGAAGAGAGAAGAGATTTAAGTAAAGTTTCAGGCTGGTCCAGACTTCCTGTTAAGTTATGGAATCTGACCTAGAGATGTGACAAAGTAGTTGAAAACAGTGAATGAAAAAACTGTTTCCTATGATACGGCTCACAGAGTTAGCCTCTTCAATATGCCTCATTTGTTAAATATAAACTTTATTTTTTTAGAGCAATTGTGGATTCACAGCAAAATTGGGTGGAAAGGGCAGAGAGTTCCCATATACCCTCCCCTTACATATGCACAGCTTCCCACCATAAACATCCCACACCAGGCTATGTTTGCTACCGTCTAAGAGCCGACACTGATGGGTCATTATCACCTGGAGCTCATAGTTTACATTAGGGTTCACTCTCGGTACTGTATGCTCTATGGGTTTTAACAAATGTCTAATGACATGTGCAGACCATTAGAGTCTCATACAGAATACTTTTCACTGCCCTAAAAATACCCAGGATTCCACCTAGAACATACCTTTTCCATATGGATCTTCTCTGGAACAGGAATGAGCTCAGTCAAGATTTTCATACCCTACCTCTTCACAATGGTGAATAATAACCCTTTTTAAGGATATTCTTAGCATTTGATAGTTGATGAATAAGTGGTGCTTTGGTATTATTTTTATGGCTGTTCATCCTTTTTTTTTTTTTTTTTTTTTTTTTGGTATAATGTTCCTGTTCCTAGGATATTCTAATCTGCATGAATGGTGTCTACCAGTATCCATTAAAAAAAAAAAAAAAAAAAAAAGAAAGCATTTCTGCATCTTTCCACTGAGCGTTGACTTATAACTCTGATGTGATCTTTCCTGGGAAGTAGGTGATATTATTGTCATTTTGCAAATGAAGCAAAGAGAATTAACATGCCCTGAGTGTTAAAAGCTCCACATTCAGCCTGCGGGAAAACTAAAATTAAGTAAATACAAGAGTCTTTAGCTTACACAAGTACTTCATGCCTACAAAACAAAAGGACATTTTTTCCTAAAAATGCTGATCAGAGCCTATTTTCTTTTAAGTGGAAAAAGAAGGGTGCCTGGGTGGCTCAGTTGGTTAAGCGACTGCCTTCGGCTCAGGTCATGATCCTGGAGTCCTGGGATCGAGTCCCGCATCGGGCTCCCTGCTCGGCAGGGAGTCTGCTTCTCCCTCTGACCCTCCTCCCTCTCATGCTCTCTGTCTCTCATTCTCTCTCTCTCAAATAAATAAATAAAATCTTTAAAAAAAAAAAAAAAGAAAAAAGAAAAAGAATTATAATCCATCATAGTTTAATACAAAGCCCCCTAGTGATTTCCTAAAAGGTAACTAAAATATAGCAAATTGCCTACATACATAAGTAACAAATTACCCTGTTAGGTTATAATATGATGAAAATATTGCTTCCTGGTTACCAGTGACTCCTGCTAACCAAGAATTGCTGGTAATTCAGCATGCTCTCCAAATGCCTGACACCACACTGCAATGTCCTCACAGCTGAATTTGGAATTTAAGAGACCATTCCAGTATTTAGTTTAAAAAGTTGTACTAAGATTTAGGTTCATAAATATAACTTTTTTAAACAAACATGGACCGAAACATATTTTGTTAAAAAACACGTAAGTTCTGTGAAGTTTGGGTATTAAAAACAAGGCAGGGTACCAGGAAATAAGCCAGGAAACATTCTGCAAGGGACACCTGAATGTCCTTTGAAAGCCAAATCTAAAACAGCACCTGGAAAGGGGCAGTCTCAACGGTGAACTATCAGGAAAAGCATTTAGAAAAATCACGTCCATGTTGGATTTATAAATAAAATGGAATTCCAAGGGACCATATCAGTCTCTGGGTACATGATTTTTAGCAGCACATGCACCAAGTACGGAAAAGTTTATTTATTTGGAAGGCCTTGAAGGCAAGTTAAATTAACAGTTTCCCTAACTTCAGGGACTACTAGCCCTAATTAGGAGAAACTAGCAACTGTTGTTTAAGAGCCAGGATGAGGAGTCTCAATGACTTCCTTGGGCCTGGTCATGGCATGGTGCTTAGGTGGGGCAATATCCTTTAGCTTAAGAAGTACATGGGGTAGTATTTAGAGATGAAGTGTCATGATGTCCGTAATGTACAAACAGTTCATTGCAAATATATACCTAGAGTTGCATGTATATGTTATATGTATATATGTTAGAGAGAGAGAGAAGAAAGGGAAATTTAACAAAATAATTGTTAAAGCTGTATAAAGAGTTTATAACTTGTCAATGTACTCCTTGTTCAACTTCTCCACAGGTTTGAATGTTTTCAAGAGAAAAAAAAATGGAAAAATATTTGTTGATGGCAATTCAGTTGAAAATAATGACAAAGAATCAACATTTTTCCCTCTTCATATTTTACTATTTTACTGCAAATACATGGCATATTTGTCATAAAAAACATGACAGAAAAGAAAATAAATTACTAGAAAATAATCAATTATCCCAAATATAATTTAATCCATATGGACTCTTTGTCAGTATTTTGTTATAACAATCCAGATTTTTTCCAAGTAGATACATTTTAACTAAAGTGAGATGTTACTCTTGGAGGCTTTTGTTTTCTATTATTTAATATATTAGGAAAATATTCCATAAAAAAGCACTCATCTACATAATTTTAATGACTCTGTACAAATTCATTATAAGGATACATTTGTTTAATCTATACTTTATTTCAGAACATTCAGTCTGTCACCTGTCTTTTATTACTACAAAAAACTTGCAGGGAGCAATAAATATAATGATCTATAATATACTTTTGCTATTTTTAACACGGTTTTCTTAAAAATGCTTCAAGTATTAACTACAGCTGACTCTTGAATAATGGGGGTTAGAAATGCTGACTTCCCATGGAGTTGAAAATCTGAGTATAACATTTGTGTCCCCTAAAACTTAACTACTAATAGCCTACCATTGACCATAAGCCCTACCAGTAACAGTCGATTAATGCGTATTTTGTGTTATTTGTATGATATATTGTATTCTTACAATAAATTAAGCTAGAGGAAAAAAAAATTAAGAAAATCATAAGGAAAATACATTCACAGTACCACACTTTGTTAATTGAAAAAAATCCACCTGAGCAGTTCTGACCTATGTTTTACAAAGGTCAAATGTCTCAGGAAATTTTACCATATTTCTTCTCAAAAAGTCTGTAGTCTTACAATAACAATTGGAGTTCACTTTTTTTCATCTTTACCAATTGAAAGATATAAAATATGAACATTTTTTCCTTTCATTCCTTGACTAGCAGCAAGGTTGATCATTTGTTTCACAAGCCAATGAATAGCTTCTTTGGACTTTTATCTTTAAAAAAAATTTTTTTTTAGTCTAGTTTTCCTTTAGAGCATTATCATTTTCTTTATTTGTGGGAACTTGTTATATATGAAGAATACCAACACTCTTTCTAGGACATACATTGCCAACATTCTTCAAGTTCTTAAACTGAATTGATAGTTTTGAGTAATTTTTAAAAAGATTATATTTATGGGATCCCTGGGTGGCTCAGTTGGTTAAGCATCTGACTTTGGCTCAGGTCATGATCCCAGGGTCCTGGGATGGAGCCCTGAGTTGGGGTCCCTGCTCCGCATGGAGTCTGCTTCTCCCTCTCCCTCTGCCCCTCCCCCCTTGCTCATGCTCTCTCTCTCTCAAATAAATAAATCTTTTTTAAAAAAAGATTTGAGAGAGACAGAGACAGAGATTGTGAAATAAAGCAATTTTTGAGAGAGACAGAGACAGAGAGTGTGAAATAAAGCAATATTCCCAGGTTGACAGAGTTTCTCTTCTTCTTCTGAATATTTAGAAGGAATAACATATAAAGAAACTAAAATGTTAGAGAAATAAGTATCAGCACCCTAAACTTTCCTCTTCATCTCTTTCATCCTCATTTATGAGTAGATAATCTGTATAGCACTGAGACTGCCATGCCCTTAAGCCACTTCTGGGCTTGGTGGTCAAAGGCTATTTCTTTCCATTGGCCTCCATTTCTTGTCTAATGTCTCTGGCAATTCTCCCCACAACTCAGTATAATAACAATCAGTGTGTAATGAAAAAAGAACCAAAAAAAAAAAAAAGAGAGAGAGAGTGAGAGAGAGCAAGAATAAGCCAGTGAAGTAACTCAGCATGAGAACTTTCCCCAGTAGATACTTCTTACACCCATTAATGACTACTAGATCTGAGTAGTCAACTCAATTCCTCTCTCTCAGAGGGTTAAAAATCAGATGTGAGACACAAACACCAACACCAGAGAAAAGCAAAAGACAAGAACCACACATGCAGCAGGAACCCCGAGGTTAGAGAAGTCATAAATCAAAAGAAACCATGAAGAGAGGGAAGGACCAAGATGGTGGAGGAGTAGGAGACCTAAATTTCATCCGATCCCAGGAATTCAGCTAGATAGTTATCAAACCATTCTGAACACCTAAAAACTCAACAGGGAATTGAAGAAAAGAATAGCAGCAATTCTATGAACAGAAAAGCAACTACTTTCTGAAGGTAGGACATGCAGAGAAATGAATCCGAGACGATATTTGGGAAGATAGACCGCAGGGGGAGGGGGCCTCCAATGCCCACTTCTGGCAAGTGATAGAGCCACGGAGCACAAAAATCGGAACTTTTAGAAGTCCACTCCGCTGAGGGACGTCGCTCCAGTGGCTAAGCGGGGGGTGGAACCCTCGCTGGGACAGTGTGGTCTCAGGACCCTTGGGGTCACAAAAAGACCAGGGGTGCCTGAGTGCAACAGAGCTCCCAGGTACCAAAGCAGGGAAGCCAGATGCAGAGACGGAGCCGAGGCGCGGGCTCTCAGCTCGGGGTTGCCATAAACTGTGATCCACGGCATAGTCGGGCCACTGCTCCTCCAGCAGGGACCCAAAAAGTGGCAGATCTGGGGAGACTCCCCTTCCTCCCCCAGGAGGAGCAGCGCAGGAGCGCACCGCAGGAATCTGCTAGGTTTGGAGACTCCAAATGGGGTCATGTGCCAGAGATAGAAACACTTGGTCACAGGCCAGCTGAGCACGAAGTGCAGCAGGAGACCGGGGAGATGGGAGTGATAGATTGCTTTTCTCTGGGGGCTTACTGAGGAGTGGGGCCCCTGAGGTCTCAGTTCCTCGGGGGTGGAGATTGGGAGGCTGCCATTTTCACTCTTGTCCTCCAAAGCTGTACGGAAAGCTTTCAGGGAACAAAAGCTTCCAAGAGCAAACCCAAGCAAATTACTTAGCCAGGCCCCGGAAAGGTTGGGGCAATTCTGCCTCCAGCAAACACATTTGAGAACCACTGTGACAGGCCCCTCCCCCAGAAGATCAGCAAGAACAGCCAGCAAAGAACAAATTTACCGATCAATGAGAAAGGCAAAACCCC
Source organism: Mirounga angustirostris (assembly GCF_029215605.1). Lineage (NCBI taxonomy): Eukaryota > Metazoa > Chordata > Mammalia > Carnivora > Phocidae > Mirounga > Mirounga angustirostris. The sequence goes on from NW_026991715.1 coordinate 20,057,901, forward strand.
AGCACCAGGAGAATACAACATATAGAATTCATGGCTTTTCCCCCATGATACATTAGTCTATCAAAGTTAATATTTTAAATTTTCTTTATTTTTTTCTTTTCCTATTTTTTTAAATTTTTCTTCTTTCCTTTTTCAACCATAATATTATTTTATCAATTCCCTTTTTAAAATATTTTTTAATTTTCACTTTTACAGTCATATTCCATCCCATTGTATTTAACCTTTATGTCTCTCTCTCTCTCTCTCTCTCTCTATATATATATATATATATATAGTTTTTCTTTCCTTAAAATTTTGGGATACAGTTTCTTCTAACAGACCAAAATATTCTTTCTCTTTTTTTTTTCAACCAACTTCTTATCAATTCTTTTTTTAAAATCTTTTTTAATTTTCATCTTTACAGTCATATTCCCTTCATCGTATTTACCCTTATTTTTGTATATATATAAGTTTTTCTTTCTTTAAAATTTTGGGAGGTAGTTTCTTCTAACAGACAAAAATATACACAAAATCTACTGTGTGGCTATTCACCAGCCTGATCATATTCCGTTTTTCCCCCCTTCCTTCCCGCACACCCCCCCCCCCCCCCATTTCAGGTCTCTTCTGATTTGTTTAGTGTATATTTTTCAGGGGTTGTTGTTACCCTTTTAGCATTTTGTTCTCTCATTCGTCTATTCTTCTCTGGACAAAATGATAAAACATAAAACTCACCTCAAAAAAGAGAACAAGAGGCAGTACCGACTGCCAGGGACCTAAACAATACGGGCATTAGTAAGATGTCAGAACCAGAGTTCAGAGTGACAATTATAAAAATACTAGCTGGGCTTGAAAAAAGCATAGAAGATACTAGAGAATCCCTTTCTGGAGAAATAAAAGAACTAAAATCTAACCAAGTTGAAATAAAAAAGGCAATAAATGAGGTGCAATAAAAAAATGGAGGGTCTTGATGGGTATTAAAGAAGGCACGTCCTGCATGGAGCACTGGGTGTTATGCACAAACAATGATTCATGGAACACTACATCAAAAACTAATGATGTAATGTATGGTGATTAACATAACAATAAAAAATTAAAAAAAACATTTTACAAGCTAGAAAAAAATGGAGGGTCTAACTGCTAGGATAAATGAGGCAGAAAAGCAAATTAGTGATATAGAAGACCAAATGATGGAGAATAAAGAAGCTGAGAAAAAGAGAGATAAACAACTACTGGATCATGAGGGGACAATTCAAGAGATAAGTGATACCATAAGATGAAACAATATTAGAATAATTGGGATTCCAGAAGAAGAGGAAAGAGAAAGAGGGGCAGAAGGTATATTGGAGCAAATTATAGTGGAGAGCTTCCCTAATTTGAGGAAGGAAACAGGCTCAAAATCCAGGAGGCACAGAGAACCCCCCTCAAAATCAATAAAAATAGGACAACACCCTGACATCTAATAGTAAAACTTACAAGTCTCAGAGACAAAGAGAAAATCCTGAAAGCAGCTCAGGACAAGAGGTCTGTAACCTACAACAGTAGAAACATTAGATTGGCAGCAGACCTATCCACAGAGACCTGGCAGGCCAAAAAGGACTAGCATGATATATTCAGGGCACTAAACAAGAAAAATATGCAGCCAAGAATACTATATCCAGCTAGGCTGTCATTGAAAATAGAAGGAGAGATAAAAACTTCTAGGACAAACAAAAACTAAAAGAATTTGTGAACACCAAACCAACCCTACAAGAAATATACAAAGGGGTCCTCTAAGTAAAGAGAAAGCCTAAAAGTAACATAGACCAAAAAGGAACAGAGACAATATGCAATAACAGTCACCTGATAGGCAATACAATGGCACTAAATTCATATCTTTCAATAGTTACCCTGAATGTAAATGGTCTAAATGCCCCAATCAAAAGACACAGGCTATCAGATTGGATAAAAAACAGACCCATCGATATGCTGTCTGCAAGAGACTCATTTTAGACCCAAAGACACATGGAAAACCATTTACTATGCTAATGGACATCAAAAGAAAGCTAGGGTGGCAATCCTTATATCAGACAAATTACATTTTAAACCAAAGATTGTAATAAGAAATGAGGAAGGACACTACATCATACTTAAAGGGTCTATCCAACAAGATCTAACAATTTTAAATATCTATGCCCCTAAAAAGGGAGCAGCCAATTATATAAGCCAATTAATAACAAAATGAAAGAAACAAATCGAGAATAATACAATAAAAGTAGGGGACTTTAACACCCCCCTCACTGAAATGGACAGATCATCTAAGCAAAAGATCAACAAGGAAATACAGGCGTTTAATGACACACTGGACCAGATGGACCTCACAGAAATATTCAGAACATTCCATCCTAAAGCAACAGAATACACATTCTTCTCTAGTGAACATGGAACATTCTCCAGAGTAGATCACATCCTGGGTCACAAATCAGGTCTCAACTGGTACCAAAAGACTGGGATCATTCCCTGCATATTTTTGGACCACAATGCTTTGAAACTAGAACTCAATCACAAGAGGAAAGTTGAAAATAACTCAACTACATGGAGGCTAAAGAGCATTCTACTAAAGAATGAATAGGTCAACCAGGAAATTAAAGAAGAATTTAAAAAATTCATGGAAATAAATGAAAATGAAAACACAACTGTTCAAAATCTTTGGGATACAGCAAACGCAGTCCTAAGAGGAAAGTATATAGCAATACAAGCCTTTCTCAAGAAACAAGAAAGTTCTCAAATATACAACCTAACCCTACACCTAAAGGAGCTGGAGAAAGAATAGCAAATAAAGCCTAAACCCAGCAGGAGAAGAGAAATAATAAAGATCAGAGCAGAACTCAATGAACTAGAAACCAAAAAAACAGTAGAACAGATCGACAAAACTAGGAGTTGTTTCTTTGAAAGAATTAATAAGATTGATAAACCCCTGGCCAGACTTATGAAAAAGAAAAGAGAAACGACCCAAATAAATAAAACCATGAATGAAAGAGGAGAGATCACAACCAACACCAGAGAAATACAATTATAAGAACATATTATGAGCAACTATATGCCAGCAAATTAGATAATCTGGAAGAAATGGATGCATTCCTAGAGATGTATCAACTACCAAAACTGAACCAGGAAGAAATAGAAAACCTGAATAGACCTATAACCACTAAGGAAATAGAAGCAGTCATCAAAAATCTCCCAACAAACAAGAGCCCAGGGCCAGATGGCTTCCCAGGGGAATTCTACCAAACATTTCAAGAAGAATGAATACCTATTCTTCTGAAACTTCCAAAAAATAGAAATGGAAGGAAAACTTCCAAACTCATTTTATGAGGCCAGCATTACCTTGATCCCAAAACCAGACAAAGACCCCATCAAAAAGGAGAATTACAGACCAATATCCTTGATGAACATGGATGCAAAAATTCTCACCAAAATACTAGCCAATAGGATCCAACAGTACATTAAGAGGAATATTCACCACGACCAAGTGGGATTTATCCTTGGGCTGCAAGGTTGGTTCAACATCTTCAAATCAATCATTGTGATACAATACATTAATAAAAGAAAGAACAAGAACTATATGATTTTCTCAATAGATGCAGAAAAAGCATTTGAAAAAGTACAGCATCCTTTCTTGATTAAAACTCTTCAGAATCTAGGGAAAGAGGATACATACCTCAATATCATAAAAGCCATCTATGAAAAACCCACAGCGAATATCATTCTCAATGGGGAAAAACTGAGAGCTTTTCCCCTAAGGCCAGGAACACGGCAGGGATGTCCACCCTCACCACTGCTATTCAACATAGTATTGGAAGTCCTAGCCACAGCAATCAGACAACAAAAAAAAATCAAAGGCATCCAAATTGGCAAAGAAGAAGTCAAACTCTCACTCTTTGCAGATGATATGATACTTTATGTGGAAAACCCCAAAGACTCCACCCCAAAACTGCTAGAACTCATACAGGAATTCAGTCAAGTGGCAGGATATAAAATCAATGCACAGAAATCAGTGGCATTTCTAGACACCATCAACAAGACAGAAGAAGGAGAAATTAAGGAGTTGATCCCATTTACAATTGCACCCAAAACCATAAGATACCTAGGAATAAATCTAACCAAAGAGGCAAAGAATCTGTACTCAGAAAACTATAAAATACTCAGGAAAGAAATTGAGGAAGACACAAAGAAATGGAAAAATGCTCCATGCTCATGGATTGGAAGAACAAATATTGTGAAAATGTCTATGCTACCTAGAGTAATCTACACATTTAATGTGATCCCTATCAAAATACCATCCACTTTTTTCAAAGAAATGGAACAAATAATCCTAAAATTTGTATGGAACGAGAAAAGACCCCGAATAGCCAGAGGGATGTTGAAAAAGAAAAGCAAAGCTGGTGGCATCACAATTCCGGACTTCAAGCTCTATTACAAAGCTGTCATCATCAAGACAGTATGATACTGGCACAAAAACAGACACACAGATCAATGGAAAAGAATAGAGAGCCCAGAAATGGACTCTCAACTCTATGGTCAACTAATCTTCGACAAAGCAGAAAAAAATGACCAATGGAAAAAAAGACAGTCTCTTCAACAAATGGTGTTGGGAAAATTGGACAGCCACATGCAGAAGAATGAAACTGAACCATTTCCTTACACCACACACAAAAATAGACTCAAATGGACGAAAGACCTAAATGTGAGACAGGAATCCATCAAAATCCTTGAGGAGAACACAGGCAGCAACTTCTTTGACCTCAACCACAACTTCTTCTCAGAAACATTACCAAAGGCAAGGGAAACAAGGGCAAAAATGAACTATTGGGACTTCATCAAGATAAAAAGCTTTTGTACAGCAAGGGAAACAGTCAACAAATCCAAAAGACAACCGACAGAATGGGAGAAGATATTTGCAAATGACATATCAGAGAAAAGGCTAGCCAAAATCTTTAAAGAACTTATCAAACTCAACACCCAAAGAACAAAGAATCCAATCAAGAAATGGGCAGAAGACATGAACAGACATTTCTGCAAAGAAGACATCCAAATGGCCAACAGACACATGAAAAAGTGCTCCACGTCACTTGGCAACAGGGAAATACAAATCAAAACCTCAATAAGATACCACCTCACACCAGTCAGAATGGCTAAAATTAACAAGTCAGGAAATGACAGATGTTGGCGAGGATGCAGAGAAAGGGGAACCCTCCTACACTGTTGGTGGGAATGCAAGCTGGTGCAACCACTCTGGAAAACAGTATGGAGGTTCCTCAAAAAGTTGAAAATAGAGCTACTCTATGACCCAGTAATTGCACAACTGGGTATTTACCCCAAAAATACAAATGTAGTGATTTGAAGGGGCGCATGCACCCCAATGTTTATAGCAGCAATGTCCACGATAGCCAAACTATGGAAAGAGCCTAGATGTCCATCGACAGATGAATGGATAAAGAAAATGTGGTATACACACACACACACACACACACACACACACACACACACACACAATGGAATATTATGCAGCCATCAAAGAAAACATGAAATCTTGCCATTTGCAATGACATGGATGGAACTAGAAGGTATTATGCTAAGTGAAATAAGTCAATCAGAGAAAGACAATTATCATATGATCTCACTGATATGAGGAATTTGAGAAACAAGACAGAGGATCATAGGGGAAGGGAGAGAAAAATGAAACAAGACAAAACCAGAGAGGGAGACAAAGCGTAAGAGACTCTTAATCTCAGGAAATAAACTGAGGGTTGCTGGAGTGGAGGGGGGTGGGAGGACTGGGGTGGCTGGGGGATGGACAGTGGGGAGAGTATGTGCTATGGTGAGCGCTGTGAATTGTGTAAGACCTGTACCCCTGAAACAAATAATACATTATATGTTAATGAAAGAAAGAAAGAAAGAAAGAAAGAAAGAAAGAAAGAAAGAAAGAAAGAAAGAAAGAAAGAAAGAAAGAAAAAAGAAAGAAAGACAAGTAAGTAGGTGAGTAAAAAGGACAGAAATGATAGAGAAAGAAAAATGTAATACCGTTACAGTAGAATAGAAAGAGAGAGAGAAACACAGTAACGAGTAGAGCAGAATAGGTAAAGTATGACAAAGATGTCCTCTGAGATGACAAGAGCTCTTCTTTTCCCTGGACTGGAGGAGCGAGCTTATGCATCTTTGGAGTCTGACTTTCCATCTATAGAATATGGTCTCATGTTCCCTGCTTTTCAGATATCCTTTGCAATACACCACTAAAATTGAGATATCCTAAGCTATTTCTCCATCCTTGTAACTTGTTAAGATCCTAACTAAAAGAATTTCTTGGTATCATTGCAGTTGGTGCCATCCCAATGTCACTGTACATTTCCCAAGAATTATAGGAGCCTGTTGAGCATCTCTGTTCCATAGGCATACTTTCCCTCCCACTGAATGTGCCAAATAATTGATGACTTCTTTACTCCAGAACTGTTAACATTCCCTGCAATCATCAGCATAAATACTTTATTAATAATTTGTATTTATAGAACATCTGCCTCCCAAAGAGCTCAGAGCTGTTTACAAACATCATCTCATTAATCCTGATAGCAATCCCTTTTTTTTTTTTTACAAGGTAGAAATGTGTAACAGCTAATGGTTACTGTCATCTCCATTTGACTCATGGGAAAACTGAAATCCAGAGAAGAGTTACCTTTTCAAGTTCAACCAGAAATCTGAGAAATAGCACAAAAATATAATCTAGAACTTCTGCCTTCTTATACTTCATGTTCTCCCCTAAAAACCTCTAATTTCAGGTCACACACATACTCACTGGAATGCATGAGTATAAATTTTTAAATACAGCTTCCTCTATTAAGGGGGGAAAAAAAGGTCCCATAAACTCAAGTATAAGGATTTAGTGGACTTTGACTTGACTTTTCAAGAGGTTATCACTACAGTTAGAGTCATGAAGAATGATTAAATTCTAGAACTTAGACAGCATTTTTTACCAGCATTTTCAAGCTAGTAAAAAAGTTTCTTCTTGGCATCTGAATGTGCTTTCCTCCCATATTGGAAATAGAACAAACAACTTTAGGACGGCAAAAGTGAAAATAATAAAGCTTTTTGGGAAGGATGCAAGAGATGGCACCTCAAAAACATTATTGATATTGAATGTTGAATAACTGCCACATGCTAGGTATATCCATGCATTATGTCACTGCAACTGGATGAGGTTGACATTTTATTTTACAGGCAAGGAAACTGAGGATCAATACAGTAAAATAAATGGGGAAGCTGAACTTTAACCCCATTGTCTCTTACCTGTGCTTTTAGCTAACACCATCCAACTACTACACATAATGGTAATCATTCCTGCTGCCACTTTTATTGTTTTGAATAATATAATCCTAGAATCAGAGCCAGCCAGCTACAGCATGGTACAGCCACCAAAGTTTATGTTTTATGTCAGTTACAGAAAAATTGAAGGAAGGTTATTAAATAATAGTTGTTTTTGTTTTGTTTTGTTTTGTTTTGAGTGGGGTGGGAGGCACAAGCAGAGGGAGAGAGGGAATCTTAAGCAGGCTCCACACCCAGCACGGAGCTTGATCTCATGACCCTGAGATCATGACCTGAGCAGAAACCAAGAGTTTGGTTCGGATGCTCAATTGACTGAGCCACCCAGGCACCCCTTAACAGTAATTTTTGATGTTGGAAATCCTTCAACATTGTTTACAACCTAGACCCTGAAATACAATTTAGTTGCCTAAAAAAGCCCATTATCAAGACAACTCTACAGAAAGATGGTATGGTTAGTAAAATCAGGACAAAATGGAAATTTTTTCAAACTGATTACTTACCACTAATGGAGTAGAACTGGCTCCAAAGTTTCCTGTGACCACACAGATCCATAGGAAAATTCCACTGGACACCTAGAACATATTAATAGAGTGCATCTGTACATATCTATAATAATTTTTCCCATTCAACAAGCTATCCACAACTCAAGTAAAGAAAGCAAATTAGCTCTTCCTCTGCTTTTTCCTTCTATTCAGCCTTCATCAGATTGGGCAATGCCCACCCACATTGCTGAGGGCGATCTTTACTCAGTCTACCAATTCAAATGCTCATCTCTTTCAGAAACACCCTCCCAGATATACCCAGAAATACTATTTTCCCACCAATCTGGGCATGCCTTTTCCCAGTCAAGTTGACACATCAAATTAACCACATTTAATTTTTTGAAGAAGCACCAAACTGTTTTTCACAGCAGTTATACCATTTCACATTTCTGCCAACAATACACAAGGGTTCTGACTTCTCCACATCCTCACCAATATTTTCAGTTTTGTTTTTGACATTTATCTATATCAACACAGGTAGATCTAATTCACTCATTTTGCCTACTGTCCACCATTTCTTTCTAGGAATATACCATAATTCATTATCCATCACGTAAGGAAAACACTTAGGTTGTTCCCTCTCTGGTTGTTATTATAATCAATACCAACTTGAGCATTTCTAGTATCTCTGTGTTCACAGATATGAGAGTTTCTCTGGGCTACATATCTAGGAGTGGAATTTCTGAATCACAGGCACGAATAATTGAAAACCTTAATATAAACTGCCCAAATTCTCATTAAAGAGAATTTACACTCCCACCAGCAGAATATGAGGGTTCCTGTTACTCCACACCCTTGAAAATAATTGCTATTCTCATAATCTATGTTGCATTTCCCAGCATTTAGATAGAACAGGAAGGATTTCTGCATCTGATCTGTCTGCAAATTTACAGATTTTCTGTTTGTGCTTTTTTGTTTTCTTTTTCTCTCTTCTCTGCCCCACCTATAACCTATACCTGAAGATTCCCCCTTTCCTCTTTTGATGCCAACTTTACTATGACACCAATCTAGGATTTTTTCCCCACTTGAGAAACTGTCAGAAGCTCAGCCAATCATCTCCCTTTTTATAGGAACTATAAAGTGAAATGACTTAAAGACCTTCTGGAATTTTCCAGGTAGTGAAATAACATCCATTCTGATGTTCCAATCAGAATCAGAATCAGCCTCTAAGTCGTGTTGGGGGCATGAACCCATGGGCAATGGAAGCAGAAAAAGAGTGCCCAGGTATGACTGGAAACATGACTTGCCTATACATCCAGAAGTGGGACTGGGGTGAGGCACACAAGGCATCCAGGAACAAAATGCAAGGGACACAAAAAACTCAGTGATCAAAAAAACAATATATTAACAAAACACTTAAGGGAAATTAATGTAAAAAATCCACGATAAACAAAATATCAAAATTATAAATACAGGACCAGTATTAGGATCACATCAATATTGACTATAACCTTTTCAGTTTTAATCTAATAAACCCGATCTTCATATTAAGAGTGCTTTTGATATTTTTTAACAAGAATCAATTAAGGAAAAATAAAATTCACACACATGCCTCCTTTTAAAAATTCAAAATGAAATAGCTTGATAAAGCTGCTTGAATATATGACTGCCAAGGAGAAAATGAAAGCAGATTTTTCGCCAATAAAATAGGATACATTTGGAGATTAGCATCACAGAAGCAGTCTTCTCATTCATCAACTTGAAATTAACATTGACAGCCATTTGTAAAACTTGGTGAACTGTATGGATTACTCATCAGTATCCTATTAAGATTATGATCGTAATGGAGAGTTTCGGCAGTCAAGCAAAAGGTAGCCCAATACCATCCAACAGAGGTATATCAGTTTGATAGGGCTGCCATAGCAAAATGCCACAGCCTGGGGGGCTTAAACAATAGAAATTTATTTTCTCACAGTTCAAAAGGCTAGAAGTACAAGATCAAAGTGCCCGTAGGGTTGGTTTCCTGTGAGCCCCCACCCACTGGGGTTGCAGATGGTCATCCTCTTGCTAACTCTTTACATGGTCTTTCCTCTACGTGGGCACATCTTTAGTCTCTCTGTGTGTGTCCAAATTTCCCCTTCTTAGAAGGACCCCAGTCATACAGGATTAGTCTTTTTTTTTTTTTTTAATTTTATTTATTTATTTGACAGAGAGAGACACAGCGAGAGAGGGTACACAAGCAGGGGGAGTGGGAGAGGGAGAAGCAGGCTTCCCGTGGAGCAGGGAGCCTGATGCGGGGCTCGATCCCAGGACCCTGGGATCAACCTGAGCCGAAGGCAGACGCTTAACGACTGAGCCACCCAGGCGCCCTGATACAGGATTAGTCTTATAAGGACATCCTAAGAGCCTCAGTTTAACTGAATCACCTCTTCAAAGGATCTGTCTCCAAATATCCTCACATTGTGAGTTACTGGGGGTTAAGACTTCAACGTATGAATGGTAGGAGAGGCACAGCTCAGCCTATAACACAGGGAAGACAAGACATTTACAATTCATCTAAAGTAGAAATTTCCTCAGTTGTTCAACCTATTAAGACAGCACTAACAAAGCAACATGCTCTGGCTCAAAATGAACAGGTGTAAGCCATGAAACCTACCAAGTCCTTTGGAGCAACCACTGTGATCTTATCCAGTTCCTTAAGGAACCTATGAACCCTACCAAATAGCCTCAAGGAGTAGGACAGGATCATCCAGGACAAATTCATACAAATCCAACCAGTCTACCAAATGGTACAGGATTCCCTACAACATCACAACTCTGCTGCAAATGAGGGGTTCAGCAGGACACCCTGGGGCTGGAATGAAGTCATCCCAGCAAACTTAGAACCAAAGTTTGCTGTAACGCAGCCCATTTGGAAATGGCTGCACGAATCCAATACTTAACAGTTCACCTTTGTCTTTCTACATGAAAAGTCCCCCTTTGAGTAAAAGTTGCATACTTTTTGTGAATCTAAGAGGGAGCATCAAAAAGACTGGTGGGCCTTTCATCCAGCCAACAGACTTAGCACCCGGAAGAGCTCGTATATCTTATTTAAACAGCATCGCCTGAGGGAAATGAAACAAAACAAAAGCAATATTGAAATTGCTTCCCAAGTTCCCCAGATGTCACAGAACAAGTAGTCATTTGAACATTCTTATTCCTGTTATCTTCTTGAAAGAGCTATATAATCTTCATATTCTTGAGCCACCACACTCTGAAAATAAGGAGTCATCAGGGGTAATGATGAAATGTGTGGGCGGACTGCTCATTTGTAAACTTCTTAAATGCCTCGGAAGAAAAGGATTCTATAAATCTGAAATAACAGTTATAACAGCTCCCTTTAAATGGTGATAGGTTTCAGAAAGGCAGTCACAGAAGGTGAGTGATGACAAAAGCCATTGTCCACTGCTATGTTTGCCTCCAGTAAGGTACTGGAATCTGGAAGTTCTCTGTGATGGGGTTTGAATTTAGACTTTGTTTGCGGGAGGAGGATGGTGATTGATTGTTGTTTCTAAAATAATGATATTTCTCCTTTGTGTAGTGGCTGGCATCTTAATAAACGTGAGCATGGCTTAACAGGCTGCAAATCTGTTCTAATGTCAGCATCTGGGGGAATCTGAGTTACAGAAAACTGCTTTTCTGATTACCGTTCCTGCTTAAAGCTCGGAAAAAAAGAAAAAAAAAAAAAAACCCACAACAACAACCCCGGAATAATACTCTCTACTCATCTCACCTACTTGTTAATCTGGAGTCAGTTAAAGGAAGCATATTGTGGAAAGCATATTGTAATGGGTGAATAGCTGTTTTAAAAAAAAAAGAATCAGGGAGAAGAAAAGGCATGACATTAAACAGTACAAATGATCCAGGGTTTTGCTCTACCAAACCTCCGGGCAATGTCTTTTCAATGTCATTCTTTAGAAAAAGTCTTTGAGACCATGCGTGTCTTTTTAAACAAGGCAGGCCAGGGGGAGAAAAGAAAAAGAAAAGAAACAAAAAAGGAAAAAAAAAAAGGGACGGGAAGAAAAAAAATGGGGTTAAAAAAAAAGCTTTTATTTTAAAAGCAAACAGCTAAGTGATTTGCTGCACGCTTGCCATGAATAATAATGAGTAGACTTGTGGTGTGTTCCTCTTTTTAATTAGCACGTTACCTTCTGCAGAAGCACCCTGTCTTATTACAGAGCTCCTAGAGAGCCCCACTTGAAGCGCTGCACAAAACAAGATGGGCAAAGAAGCCCCAGTGAGTAGACTTGGAGTCGGTTTAGAAAAGGGCCCCTTATTTTTTCTCCCCCCTCCGCGGTTTTTTGCTTTTTTGGTTTTTTGGGGGTTTTTGTTTTGTTTTGTTTTTTTCCTCTTGAGATGCAACGTCTAAAAGAAACCTGGCTAGGCTTTTCCATTTGGTTTGCATAGAAATCACCCTAGACATGCATGAAGCTGTCCTCATTTGCTCATCTCTGAATTATTTCTTTGCTGTTCCAAGTACAGAACTACACCAATTCTGATCTGTGCAAGGTCAGAGATGGACCGCATGCTATCAAGATCAGAGGTGGGACAGAGCCCGCCATACAATCTTCACTCAAGAAAACGGTGTTAAAATGTTAACACAGGCACTTCAACACCCAAATAACAACAGAGCTTGTGAAAGCCATGCTTTGGGAGTCCTGATATTTGGAAAAGACTTAGTGATCTAAAGTTAGGTGTCCGGGTATCAGTGGCAAAAAAGTAATGTGGCTGACTTTGGACAACTTTATCATCTTTTGCAAGGGGATCTTCAAATGCAAAAAAAAAAAGGCACTTGGGAAAATGAAAGCCAATCTTACAAATCATACTTCTGTCTGTAATTAAAAAGCATTAGCAACATCCCTGTCAGCAAGCCCTAAAGTGCAATTCAAGCTATCAGCCAGCTCCCGTGTAGCTCTGATTTCGTTTGCACGCACACATACCCAGTGCAGAATGTTAATTTGTTTTCCATCACCAGGAATGTTGAGCATGCTGACACAGCTAGGTGAGGCAATCTAAAATTGTTCCAGGATTTGATTTTCATGTGAATGCAGCCTACAGCCGCATCTGATAGTACACCGCATTGATATGACACCTTTTCTACAAGGTCTTTGGTGGAATACATCTGCTGAACAGAACTGAAACAAAATATGTGCCTTGACTCAAACTTGTGCAGAGAGCTATCAAAGTGGAAACTTGCTCAAACCCATTTGCATAATATGCAGATGCAAATCTAATGAGAGAGGTATATTGACAGGCTGCCTTGTTATCTGGCAAAGCTGTGCATAACAGTATGTGGTACCTAGACATAATCTCCCGTAATGTTATTTTGCAATTTAAATGTTTATTCCCCCACCAAAAGAAGACATACGTCAATAAGGGCCAGGCATCGATAACCGACATTCGAGATAAAATAAACCGCACCAAACCCATTCGGACAGAACCTGCCCAGTTTATTTCGGGACACGGGTCTTCACGTTGGGGGCTAGTTCTTGGTGGAAGAAGAGGGAAGAGCCGTAGCCCAAAACGCACACTGACGCCTCATTTACACTTGTGTTCCGATGGCTGCTTTCTCAGTCCTGGTGCCAGTTCCGAGTATATTTCAAGGAACATTACTGAGAACAAAATCGAAGGCCATCAATATTAATGATCTGAACCAGGAAGATAGCTTTTAGTGTGCAAATTAATTACCCTAATCACAGGGTTTTTTGTATCCATTTTAATGAAATAACTATTTATTTCATTGAATCCTGTGCTTTTCTTTTGCAAATAAGGCACATTTACATGATAAATACATGAAATTTAAAAGGATGACTAAATTAAATTGGGGAAAAAAGACCTTTTTAAATACAATTTTCTTAGGAAAAACAGCTAGATTAATGGGTTGGTTAGCTGACTGGCATCTGTGATTAAATCTTTTTTAATGTACGTCAAATAGAATTTAATGGACCTTGAGAAATGTCTACACAGTCAGTAATATTCAGGGACCGGGGGAGATTCCAGTTGTCTCCTGTCATTTGTTGGTGAACTCCTGAAGCCTTGGCCTTGGGATTCTGCTTGACACATGGAATTCACACTTCCAGTCTCTGCTTTATCATGGGGTTTTTTCTTCTTTGCCCTTGTATTCTCTTCTTTAGAGGAGGGGGTCTTTAACAATGTAACCAATACATTCACTTAACAGAAGTGTGGGCCAAAAAGTAACCATACCATCAATGAAGGCATTAAAGGAGTTGAAATATGTCTCCTATTTAATCATCTAATTCACATTTGTTTCAAACTGAGCAGGCCTCAGTAATGAGAGAGGGAGAGAGCGGGGGGGGGGGGGGGGGGGGGTGCTGCTTAATTCAGAGGAAATTTCAATGAATCTTTGAGAGTCTATGGGTTTTGAAAACTTTATTTATTGTGGGTAAGCTTTGAAGGGCTGCACATTCAACAGAAGAGAGATTTGAAACGCGCTCTGGCTCGTTTTTGTTTTTTGTTTTTTTTTTTTATAACAGACCCGAAGAACAGAGCATCCTTCTCTGCTAGCTTGCCCCCCCTCCCCCCGTTGTGCCACCAGAGATGTCTCCCTCTGCCTTTGATTGGGAATGATCAATTGCAGCTGTGGCAGCCGGGCAGGCGGCCCCAGGCACCAAGAACAGGAGCCCTCCCCACCCCTCATTACGATTTACATTTCAATGGCTGCCACCATTTTAAAGATAATTATAACCTTTTGAGATTAATAATTTTCCGTGGCTTCTCTAATATTGTCACAATGTAAATATTAATTTAGCTGGTTTAAATGAAACATCTCTCTCTCTCTCTCCCCCCTCGCCCCCCACCTCCCCTCACTCCCTGGAAGAATGCGGAACAAAGGCTCCCAACCCAAATCTGTCTGGGGGCAGGATGGAATTGGGAAGGTAGGATGCTGAATCAACAGATAGGATTCAATACCCTGATCCTGACCCGGCCTCCATCTCAGATCTTGCAGTAAAGCAAACATGGCAGGCAGACGGCGCAAGCAAAAAAGACAATGAAGCTCCTTTCTGCGTTGGTAAGATGTCTAAAGCTGTCATTTTTAAAAAGTAAATTGTTTTCGGTTTGATCTAACCCAGGAAGTCGACCTGCAAAAGCCTGCAGATGGGATTCACGTTTCCTCAGTCATATTCCAAGTGTGGAGGGAGATCTCACAACGATGAAGCTGTCTTGATGAGCTCAATAGTCTTGAAGAGAACAAGGGAAATTGCCCACAAAAGATATCAAAACTATAAAGAGGCTTATATTTCACTGTTACAGCAAACTTCCTTTCTGCTTATTATCATTCCAACACTTTATTTCCCACCAGCTGATGCAGCTGGGAAAAACATCACATTGCACAAACAGATGTCGACTCACTTAGATTGCCTGACCATGCTCCGTGGACCGTGATCTATTTTTTGCTGCCCCATAAGTATTGAGCATGTTGTAGGCATGAGGACATGACTTTTTTTTTCTTTTTACATTCATTAGATTGCTACAAGTATTCTCTTTAGAGCCGATTGCCTTCTATCGCTCAGCATCATTCAAACAATTTAAATCAGCCAAAGAAAACCAAGGAACATGTTTCTCACATCCAGTGATAAATAAGAGGAATCACATATATTAAGAAAATGGATAATGGTGCTGGTCAGATGTTGTGAGCAGGTCATTCGGCTGCTCTCCTTGATAAAGTGCAGAGCTACAATAATTGCTCCGAGATCCCTTTACGGACAAGACCTTATCTCCTAGGTACCAAAGCCATGGGCTTGAGCATTGCTTGAAAGTGACTTGGGGAATAAAAGTGCTCATGAAATATGCATGACTAACACATAGGCTGCCGAGGGAACTTAGTGTATTATGTATGACCCTTCTGTAATTGTAAGGAAATGATATTCATTTAAGTGGATGTTTATCACAGTTAAAGGTGCACCTAATGAAACAAAGGTCATAAGCCTAAAAACATAAGGTTATAACCCTTTTATTGCACCATTTCTCTCTCTGTTTGAAAAGACCTGGCCTTTATGAACAGCTGTTTTACCTAACACCTGTGTGCTCTGTTTATGCAGCCTTAAAGAGCTCCTGTCACCCATATTTAAATGCCAAAAGGACTATTACATTAAATGCTCCTCTAATATTATATCCACACATCTGGGAAATATCAGACAGCATGCGGCAGTGTATATCAATTCGGGCTAGAGTTTTTAGCTACTGACATTTTGTTGGCTGAAGAGCATTTTTCCCCTGGCTCCTCGCTGTGGGAAATGCCTACCAGTACATTCAGATGAGAAATCGGCTTTTATTCTGAGATCAGCAATGATGCGATCCTTCTGGAGGAGCCCTGCGTCTGAGGCAAAACTGCATGAGGCCGCATTTCAGAACAGACAGACAGACAGGACTCTCAGGAATCAAACCCCCCAAACTGGAATCCGGCTCCAGTCCCCATGAGTCCTGTGACCTGGGGCAAGTGACTTCACAGCTCTGGGCTTCAGAACAAATTTTCATCTCTAAAATGAGACCCATCAAGGGTTGTGAGCTCCCAGGCTGTTATGGGGATAAATGAGTTAATATTTTAAAAGCACTTGGAATAGTTGCTGGCACGTAGTAAGTCCCGTGTATTTGTTAAACTAAGTAAAATAGACCATTTGCGTGTTTGATTTGTTCTGCTGTTTCCTACCCCAAACTGTCATTCTCTTTTGCACCTAATTAACCTTCCTCAAGTCCATGTCCATCTTTAGGTTTCGGATGGCTGTACCACACCTCATCGGCCATGGAAGCTTCCAGCCGAAGCCAAGTGTGTGTAATAACATGCCTCGGTGAGGGGAGCAGCGAGCCATTCGGTGGGGGTTCACCGGCTTATAAACAATAAGCACCTTTGGACTGTGCTGGTCTCACTGACATTAAGCTGGGAAGTTCATAGAGCACCGGGGAGCAGGTGAAAAAAAAATTACTCTAGAAAAACATGCAGTGGAGAAAACCCCAAGAGTCTTCACGAGCTGAATCCAAATTAACAATGACTCTTCAAATTGCCTTAATGTCATTTTGTTTTGCTTCAGGTTGTGAGGCAGAAACAGGAGAGAACACAGGCATGCCACCTTATGTGAGGAAGCATATATTATTAACTCGAGAGACTTTTATGGATTTCATAATGCTTTCATTCATTACTTCCTTCTGATCTCAGAATGGCCACCTGGGATGGATGGGGTGGGTGGTCCTCGCCAAGCCCACAAGGCTTTCAATAGCTTGCAACTGCCTGACTCTGCCTTCCGAAATGGAACCCTCTTATGATGACCAAAGCCGCCTGATGTAAGATTAAACAGAAACTGTGAACTCACTGAGGAGGATAGGATTGTTACATAGACCACTAGAAAGGTAGTCGTAAAATAATCTGATAAATAAAATAATCAAACTTGTTTTCTTAGATTTCAGAGAAAAATCACTGTAATGTGATCACATGGAACCCAAGGGTTCTGCAGCAGGCTTGCTTGTGTTTGAACCCGGGCTCTAGTCCTTACTGTGTGAGCTAGGGGGAAGTTACTTAACCTCTCTGTACATAGGGTGAGTAGGCCTCCGTTTCATCGGCTGAACAGGGATAATAATAAGACCAGCCCTTAAATGTGATGTGCAGTATATACTAGAGAATGCCCATGAGGTGTCTGGAAGATAAGTACTCTGTTACTGTAAGCTATTGTATTATTATTACCTTTAGAATGAAAACCAGCATTTGAGGAAGTTTTGCCATCATCATACCACTCCCAGGGTTTCACGCTCAGAGGAATTTGTTCACAACACCTTTGGTGGTATTTAAATACGCCCACGAATTCTGTGACATCCCTACCTTTATTTATTTTTTTTTAAAAGATCTTTTTTTTTTTTTTAAAGATTTTATTTATTTATTTGACAGAGAGAGAGATAGCTAGAGCAGGAACACAAGCAGGGGGAGTGGGAGAGGCAGGCTTCCTGCTGAGCAGGGAGCCTGATGTGGGACTCGATCCCAGGACCCCAGGATCATGACCTGAGCCGAAGGCGGACGCTTAACGACTGAGCCACCCAGGCGCCCCATCCCTACCTTTAAAAAGTAGACCTCACTTCTCCCCTTGGCTGTGGACCACCCCAGTGACTCACTTCCAAAGATTAGAATGCAGTAGAAGTGATGGTATGTGAATCCCAAGGCCAGCTCATAAAAGGCACTTCCATTCCCACCATGTTCTCTCTTGGCTTACCAGCTCTGAGGGGAAGCTGGCTGCCATGTTGTGAGGACCCTCATAACCCTATGGAGAGCAGCCTAATGGAGAGGTCATGGGACTGAGCCATCTTGGAAGGACACCCTTTAGCTCTTAGATGACTTCAGCCCTCAAGGCCTGGAGTCTTCCTAGTAGAGCAGAGAGAAGGCATCCCTTCCGTGCCCTGTCTGAATTCCCAACCCAATGGAAAGCAGAAGATAACAAATGATTATTGTGGTTTTGGGGTCATTTGTCACACAGTGATAGATAACTAATGCAACATCCTTCAATACAGAGGTGGAAGTTTCCCTTGTTACGCTGAGGACTTCTGTTGATAGAGATGGGAAGTAGGGAAAGGTTTTGAAGGAGGTCAGGCATGGACCACAGTGCAAATTAGCAAACGTTTTTTATATCTCAGAATGTACTATTTCACTTTTATGTATCAATTAACATGAGGATCTTTTGTTCATAGTCAAATACTTCTATCCAATGTGTAGTTCTATTTCTAGGATGACCAGACACCCAGTCGGCCTGAAACAGTTCCAGTTTTCACAGTGTAATTCCCATGTCCCAAGAAATCCCTCAGTCCTGGGCCAAAATGACTGGTCCCCTACTTGTATCATAGATTAAATGATGACCAATATCTCACCTGAGCTAGTCCCATAGGCAAAGAAGGGGTTCCCCATAAAGGCTTTTGTGTGAACATATGCATTGTTAGAGGAAAGGAGACATAGCTCCTACAGCCCCCATCTGGCCACATTACTCCACACTTCTCCCTATGACCATGCGACTTCTGAGTCCTTCTCTTGGATAAGCATGAGCGGGAAAGGAGGGTATCAGGGCTCTCAGCTCACACACCCTTCATGTGTCACGGGATCTAGAGATGCAGGGTAGACAGTGTTGATGGTTGTTAGCAGATGAGAAGGTGCCATGGGAGGGGAAAGCAGGGTTCTAGGAGAATCTCTGTAGCACTTAGCTACGACTCTATTAACTGAATATAGAAGAGAATGCTCAGAATCAGTTTTCTTCCCCTCTGCCCTTTGATGATTGTCTGCTTTGTTTTGTGATTCAGGAGATCATAAGGGTGTCATGTGTTCATTTAATAAAAACTTTTAAATCTGGAAATGATGAAAGAATGTACTACTTAAAAGTAGACCAAAGAACCAAAGACTCAGTTACAACCCCACCCGGTCTTTTTCCTGCCTTGTCAATAACCAAAATAGCACATAAGCACCTAATCTTCTCGTGGAACATGTCACCAACATGAACAAATTTCAGCTGCTTAATTCTACAGTGGACCCATAAGAATAGCTTTACTCTAAAAACATTGTTCAGATGGAAATATACCTGGGTTGTGAATACAGATATTCATAAGCAAAGGAAGTGTTAGTAAATGTTGGCTTACATAAATGAGTCAACCAAACAATGCATCCAATGCATAAATGCATCCAAACAATGCATGCATAAATTATAAGTTGTTCTTATCCGTTTGTTAAAGCAATCTTTTTCTCTCCCTCTCTAACCTTAGAAGTAGCAATGATACTCACATGTAACAATGAGGGAGCAGTTACTGCCTGACAAGTACAGGAGAGCTAAATATATACTCATTTAATGGATACATACAACAAACCTAAAGAGGCAAATGTTACTAAGTCTCTGTTTTACCGCGGAGGAAACTGAGGCCCAGAAGGGCAGAATAATGGCTGTGAGGTCACATCTCAGGTAGGTTCACCCTCCACACATGGGCTCTTTCTTTGATTAACTCAGTCTCTGATTACTCAGTTTTATTCATGCAAATCTGCCCCCCTCCCCCAAGGAGAGTTAATTAACAAGTTAAACTGCCTCCTTGAACCCTCTCTGAGAGCAGGGATACTAGACCAAGAAACAAAGATTAAGGGAGGGTGAGAAGATGAAGAAATGCAAGGAAAGTGAACCTTAAAGACACAGAACAGAATGATGGACGAATGAAGAACAAGGGAAGGAGAGGAGAAAGAAGGAGAATGAAGGAAAGGAGGGCTGGCAGGATCGGTGTGGAGAAAATGTGGACACAAGCAAGAGTTCCAAGAGCAGGTGTCAGCACGATTTTATATCTGATGACTGATTCATGTCTAAAATAAGGTCATGATTGAAGGCTGTAGAATTTGCATCTGAAGAAAAAATTTTCCTGGTGTGCAACTTTGTCTGCGGTAGACCAAGCTTCTCCCTGCGGAGTGTGAGCCCCAGGAAACGAGGACCATCTAGAAAGTGCACAGAGCTACAAGTAGAGGCAGAAGGCATATTCCTGAGAACATTCTACCAAAGCCATGACTTTTCAAATAAATTTAAAGAAATGTATTGGCATTACGGTTGTTAAGATGGTGATGAAAATGAGTGCACTGGTTTTCAACCCTGGTGAAATATTAGAATCCCTCTGGTGAGCCTCTCCCTCACACTCTAGCCCCCCAGCCTAATGATGGCAGAATTCTTGAAGGCAGAAGAAGGGGGGTTGGTTGGACATTAGGATTTCTCGAAAAATCCTCTAAGGTAAGTCACTCTGAGAAATTCCAGGTTAAAGAAATAGCAGGAATATTCCTAGCAAGTTACCTGTGGATACTGACAAACTGATTCTAAAGTTTACGTGGAAAGGCAAAAGACCCAGAAGAGCCAATAAAATATTGAAGGAAATGAACAAAGTTGGAGGATTGATACTACCTGATTTCAAGACTTACTGTAAAGTTACAGAAATCAAGACAGCATGGTACTGGCGAAAGAACAGACAGATACATCAGAAGAAGAGAATAAAAAATCCAGAGATAGAACCCATGTGAATATAGTTAACTGATCATTGATAAAGAAGCATAGGCAATATAATGGAGAAAAAAAATCTTTTCAAATAGATGGTAATGGGACAACTGGACATCCACATGCCAAAAAGAATGGCTCTAGACACAGACATTACACTCATCACAAAAATTAACTCAAAATGGGTCATCGACCCAAATGGAAAACACGAAATTGTACAATTCCTGGAACATAATATAGGAGAAAGCCCAGATGATGTGGGGTATGCAGGTGACTTTTTAGATACCACACCAAAGACACATTCCATGAAATAAATAATCGCTTAGCTGAATTTGATTAAAATCCAAAACTTCCGCTCTGAGCAAGACACTGTCAAGAGCATGAGAACACAAGCCATAGACGGGAAGAAAATACTGCAAAAGAAGTCGCAGGAATGTAAGATTATCAGAAGGATGGGACCACTTTATGGTGAATTACATAATAAATAAAATCAGGATGCCTCAGTGGCTCAGTCGGTTGAGCGCCTGCCTTCGGCTCAGGTCATGATCTCAGGGTCCTGGGATCGAGCCCCGCATCAGGCTCCCTGCTCTGTGGGGAGCTTGCTTCTCCCTCTCCCTCTGCTGCTCCCTCTGCTTGTGCTCTCTCGCTCTCTGACAAATAGATAAATGAAATCTTTAAAAGAATAAAATTAATTAATTAATTAAAATGTCCTCCATTCCCAAAGTTGCCTGCCTGGTGGTGCAATCTGGGCAGGATGGGGCATGGATGGGTATGGCCGGGGAGGGATGGGGAGGGATGGGGAGGGATGGGGAGGGAGGAAAAGGGAGGGGGAGGGCAGGGGAAGGCGGGGAGGTCTCCTGTTCTTTGGAGATGGCATCGTCCTGCTATTGCTATCACCAGTTATCACCCGGTTTTCTTTTCCGATGCTGAGTCCGAAGAGCCTCTTGATTACTAACAAAGCAACAGAGCACACCCAGCTGAAAGCTTGCTTTCATCCTTCTTCAGGAAAGCCCGCTAAGCGAAGATGCCTAAAACGCCCAGCCCATTCTCCTCCTCACAGCCTCCCCGAAAAACTCTTCAGTGGAAGCTCAGCTCCCATTGCAAACAAGTCAGCTCCAACCACACTTGTCATTTCCATGTTTCCTACACCTGCTCGTGTGTGTGTGTGTTTGTGCATGCACGCACGTGCCATAAGCAGCTCTACCTCTGTGCATTTTCCTCTCATTCGCCAGCCACCACAGGCTCTGGTGTGGAACCAAGTTCACTTTCAAATTCAATCTCACACAAAATGAAAAAGCAAGAAAATCATGAAAGACAAAGCTGGCCAGAGCCATGAACATGGATCTCCCTGCCAGATTCTTCTGGTTTACCCGTCAAATGGGAGGCAGAGGAATCGCTCCGAGAGCAGGTGCTGAGATGCAGACCCAGGTTACAGGGTCCTGTGGGTGAGAGGAAGGGCTCCTGAGACGGCCCAGGGTGAGCGCCCGAGCCAGCAACCCACAGCCAGGCACATTAGTGAGGAACACCCGCAAGGGCCCTAGACCCCCTTTCTCTGATAACATTAGCAGTCCCCCAGGCCTCGCCTTTCAACAACATAGTGGAAACCATCCGAAATTTATTTCAGACACCAAGTTCAGGATTAGGGAGCCAGAGGAAATGACAGGGTTTCCAGAGGGAAAGCATGCATTTTCTTTCAAAACAAAAAAATGTTTTACAACCCGCACAGCATTCACATCTCTGCTTGAGACAAAGTGGCTAGCTCAGTATTCTTTAAATACAGCAGCGGTCCTGCCGAATTATACATGTGGTCGGAATTAGAGAGGCCTCGGTCCCGTGTCTGGGTTTACTAGGACTTGCTGGGTTATCTCGGAAAAAATCAGGAATTCCCAGCCAGAATGGAACTGGGTGGGATCTGGGCAAGCACGCGCACACACACACACACCCCATGTGCAGGGTGAAAGCTGCCCTATAGGGAGGTGGGCTACAATGGACATAGAAAGCATCCCATGATTTGATCCTGAGTACTCCTAGAATAAGGAAGGCAGAAGTCCTTCACAGTAGACCCAGAAATGACCTGGCACCATGTCCATAAAATCAGGCAACATGGTACCTTTTTTTGCTCCAAAACCTGTGAATGTCTTCTACTTCCTTCCCCCTCAGTTTGAAATGCTTTGTGCTGGACGTACTCAGAGAATAAGTGAGTTTTCTCGATACTGAAGAGTTCTAGCCTTCTAGATGTTTCCTACAGAAACGCTCTCCCCTCCCGGGCTTGGTAAGGAATTTCATAGTAAGAGAGCAGGACACTGGCTACAACGCAGGACTCACAACCGATGCCAAGGGGCGGCCCCTCTTCCAGGAATTCTACGTGATTGATCCTCTTTAAATAAATCTGGCTCGCTAACGAAAAGCTTTCCCTTTGCCAGCATTTTCTCAATATGGTCTCCAGACTCTTTATGGTTTAAAAAAAAATTACCAAATAAAATTCATGAAAAGGCAACAAGAAACATATCTCACAAAATTTCTGTACGGAATTCAAACATTGTTCCCGGGCCAGAAACACACAGCTGTGGGCCTGACGTGGCAGAACCATCTGCTCCGAGCCCCACACTATGGTTGTTTCAGAGGCAGAGCTGGGTAGGTACATCCTTTGTTGGAAACACACAAACACCATGGCTATGGGAGCTTTCCTTCCCCCCGCCCTTCATTGCCGTCTGTCCATTTGGACGGAATTGTCAATGGAGTGTTATACGCACAAGATGGTGCAGCCGATGTGGGCAAAATACAATTGCTTAAAGCAAACGGAGTACCTTCCTGCTTAAGCTTGCCTGATTTCCACTGGGCTTGGGATCATCACACCTGCTGAGAAGAAGGGGACACTCAGAACCCAAGCAGGGACGTGAGTGGTGGTCAACTTGGTAAACAGTTACGTCATCCCTGACCCAGAGCAGTTGTCCCGGGGGTCATTTCTATACATCTGTTTCCTCTGGGAACATAATTATCGATGCGATAATATTTGATATTAATGTTTTAATTTTCCAGAGGACTCTCATCAATCTATATTAGCACCAAGGCTTATGAATAAAACTAATGAAGAGACCCCCCTCTTTGACAGTTAGAGGGAATGCTCCCCTTCCTGTGAGCCAACATGGTTGCAGGATTTGGCCCCCAAGTTGCCCAGAGAATGCCTGCCTCAGTCACATCAAAGAAGAGACACAGGAAGTTTTAAGTAAGTGTCCTCAGACCAAGTGTGTTGTTTTAACCTGAACACTCTTTCTGTGCCTAAGGTAGGGAATCTTAGCTGGTGAAGCCTGAGGACCCCTTTTCATAATAATGTGCTCACATGCATCCAATACAGAAGAATACAAAGGAAAGCAGTTCTAGTCAAAAGTACTTATCAAAAGGTTTAAACAAATACATTCGGATATAGTAATGTATGTGCTTATTTATTACCTCATTAAACAAGAGAATTGGGCAGAGGGTCGAATGTCTATTGGAATTCTGAGGTAAGTAATCAGCACACACAACATTCCTGCAGAAACTGTAGTATGATACAAAAGTATCAGTGAGTCTCATTGGTGACAAAGTCACAGGTATGTCATACTGGTTGGTGTGAGGTTTTGCCTACACCCATAATTGAAAGAAACATCAACTTTAGTTACAGATTAATCAAAATAAAGGTGTTTGGTCTTTTTTTTTTTTTTTTTTTTTTGCCCCATCTGAGTTCATGGGCCTCTGATTTCTCTCCACAGATGATTTAGGAGCCCCGGGTCAAGATCTCTATTTTTGTTCTGTTTTTCCTTTTAGACAATTAAATCTCGGGACAAACTGAAAGAGATCTAACTGCCTAGGAGGTAAGTGAATGTGTTGTATGAATATGGACGATACCATGCTTTCAGATTCGTGGATCCTGAGATTTTTCTGTCAAAGAAAATCAATATGTTGCTGTTTAAACATCCCAGTGTTAGCCTTTCAAAAGTCATATGAGTTTCTCTTCTCCACTGAATGTTACCTTTCCTCCATCCTCTTCTGCCCCCTGTCAGTCTTCCTTCTAGAGGCAATGTTTACTTCTGTGCGTCCTTCCTCCTTCCTTAAATACTTCGATTCCTCTCCTGCCTGGATTTTCCTCCTTCTGTAACTGTGCACAGATCCTTTATGTATTATTAATCACCAACAAATACATTGATCCCCATTATTTATCTAAAAGTCACGTCATACTTCTCCAACAATGCTCTAAGAACTTCTGAAGACCCCCTTCTCCCTGCTTCCCTCCACCATCCCCCCAGTGCTCCCAACTACACCAGTGTGAGAATTCACTGAGAACCACCAGCAAATGCCACTAAGTGCTTTCTGAACATATTCTCAGAGAGATTAAAAAGCCTGTTCTTCTTTCTTGAGAGCCCTGGCAGACTGTAAATCACCAGAACCTTGCTCCCTTCTCATTAAATATAAGCACTACATGCAGGAAGGGACTCATTTACTAGGTGGGCAGTCGAATTCAATGACCTTACAGGTCTTGCCTCCCTTTGGAATTCTAAGATACCTGTGGTAATTGTATCTAAGCAACTCAGAGTTTCATACCCAGACCCTGTACATGCAAATTAATTCTGACTAGGACTGTCACAGACTTTCCAATGAAATAGGCAACAGAGATTAGAGCAACACTGACTATTCTTGTTTGCTGAATATGTGAGCTGTGTTTTTATTTGCGCGTCAGTGTCTTCCTTAGTCCCGCTTTATTTTCCTATGGAAGGGTGGGGTTAAGGTTCATCTAAATGACTCTCCATCTGGCGTCTAAAAATGCCTCAGTCACAAATACACACTTTGTAAATGCTTTCTGATACTGCTAAAGGGGGTGGAATTGCAAAGCAGCTCAATGAAAAAACCCAGAGAAGGTGTCTTTTATCAAAATGAAGTGAGGGCGCCTGGGTGGCTCAGTTGGTTAAGCGACTGCCTTCGGCTCAGGTCATGACCCCAGCGTCCTGGGATCGAGCCCTGCATCGGGCTGCCTGCTTAGCGGGAAGCCTGCTTCCCCCTCTCCCACTCCCCCTGCTTGTGTTCCCTCTCTCGCTGTGTCTCTCTCTGTCAAATAAATAAATAAAATCTTTAAAAAAAAAAATGAAGTGAGCTTTACCTTCTCCTGCTACTAAATAGGAGATTTTCTCACTCCGACTAAAGTTGATGTTTCTTTCAATTATGGGTGTAGTCACAAACACACACACACACACACACACACACCCCTTATTAGGGAAAAAAAGGTTTTCCAACTGTACTGTGATGATTGACATAAACCATTGTGTAATTTTACGGTGTGCAGCATAATATTTGATATATGTACATACTGCAAAATTATTACCCCAGTAAGGTGAGTTAATATATCTGTCACTTTACACAATTACAACAGGGAAAAAATTTTTAGTCATATCAAAATCTACCACCCAGAGATGACCAGAGTTAATTTATGAATAACCTTCTAGATAGCCATCTACATGTACAAATATATATGGATATAAATAGCTACAATTTTACATGAGTGGTATTATTTTATACATATTATTGTGTCATGAGTATCCTTCCAGGTCAATAAATATAGTGTTACATCATCCTTTCCAGCAGGCTCTTGGTATTCTGCTGAATAAAGGTACTATTAATTTATTTAGCCAATTCATCTCTTATTATTAAAAATACACTTTTAGAAAAACCTAAGCTCATAGATCCAGAAAACAAATTGGTGGTTGCCAGAGATGGGGAATAGGGGATGTAGGTGAAAAGGGTGAAGGGGGTCAAAAGGTACAAACTTCAGTTATAAAATCAAGGTCATGGGAATATAACACACAGCATGATGACTACAGTGAATAATACTGCACTGTCTCTTTGGAAACTGCTTAAGAGAGTAGATCTTAAAAGTCCTCATCGCAAGAAAAAAAGTTTTTATGTAACTACGTATGGTGATGGATGTTAACTAGACTTACTGAGGTGACCGTTTCGTAGTAGATACAAATATCAGCTCATGTTGTACACCTGAAACTAACCTGAAGCTAATATGTCAGCAGGCTCTGAGGTAATCTTGACATGTTTCACCCCCAACAACGTCAACATTAGCCTTGGAGTCATTTAATAAAAGAAGCAGCAAGTTATTAGGTCATCCTCTCAGGCACTACAGTCCACATACTAAAGACCAAACCAAATCCACATGGAGAGTTTAAAAGAATCACAAAGGCATTAATCAAGGAATAAGCTCCCCCTTTAGACTCCCTGCCGTCAGGATACCATCCCCTCTTCCTTCCCCTGGTGGGAACAGGACCTCCGGCTGAACAAGCAGGCTGTGGGCTGGTGGCCACGCTTGGTGTCACAAGGACAGGGGAGCCAGTCCTCAGGCACACATAGTCGGTGGCTCCCTGGCAAGTCAGACGCATGGGGAAGGGCAGTCACTCAGACAATGATTTCCATCTCATCGGAATCTATTGTCATGGCCAAAGATGTGTTTCTTTATTCAGAAAGTACCAGCAGTCGGATGAAAAAAAATTGCTTGAAAGCCACGAGGGGGCAATTAAAAAAAAAATGGGGGTAGATCAGTTGGAATCACCTATCATTTTATTACCTGGAGCTGCATGCTAACGAGGACAAAACAAGAAGTCCCAACAATAACTTGGGTGAGCCCGAGATGGATCAGCGCCTGACTGGCAAATGCTAAACAATAACTCTTACTCCTCCAGTCAAGAAAGATGGCGCTTTCTAGCTTTTCTCATAGCCAAAGTTGGAAATGGCTTGGCAGCATGGGCAAGAACATCCGGTGGTTGGCAACAAGAATGAGAACGACATCAGAGTCAGAGGATTTATCGTTTTCATGTAATCAGTATCACTTATATGGAAAAAGAAACTGGGGCCACAGGTGAACAAACTAGGACACAGAGTCTCACGAAATGTGCCTTAGAAGTAATGCTGGAGAAGAACACCAGAAGTCTGTGAAGAAAAGATCTAAACCTCGGCTAGACTCTGACTGGGTACACAGGTAGACTGAGAGAAAAGAAATAAATTGCCAAGATGACAGCGATCATTTCATTCTCTGGAAATCCTGATGAGACACATGGCTTTTGACACTCCAAGAGCAATGCAGTTTTACTCAGTGCCTCTCTTTGAACTCTTGCTTCTACTAAAAATTAATGAGTGCTCTGATGAAGGCAAAGGCCAACTCAGTGGGGAAGCTTCCGGTACCACTGACTATGGATGTGTCCTTTGAACGATTAGTACCTTCATATGTAGACTGATGTAAGAATAACTACCCTACCTCATAAGACTACTGTGAAAGTCCAACTTGGAAAGGGTTAAAAAGATATAAAAATGCAAATTTTTTTCCTACTCATATGACATACTTTGAGATGAAAATATTACCCAAGTAAGACAGGAGGGCAAAAATGGCGGCCACAACTGTCTACAAGAGGTGACTTGCCCCGGATCACACGCAGGTGTGCACTTCAAAAAAGGTCTATGAGGCAGATACTCCCTTGAAAATTCCATCTATGCAGAGGTAAATAGGGAGATTTCTTTGAACTCTTTTACATGTCCCAAGAAATGGTAGAAACCCTGAATCCTAAGGGCCAGGGATATCATCTTTCCCTGACTATGAACTCAACCGGACAGCAAGAAAGTAATGTTGAGTAAGGGGTTGGGGGCGGGGTAGGGTGGAGGGGGGAGAAATTCAGTCTTGCATGCAGATAATGTTAATTAAAAAAAATGCACATGTTTCAGCATGTCCCTTTAAATATCCACACTAACTAGAGAGGAATCTGATTTGTTTATTCCACTCTAAGCAGACCCTGGCATCCTGTCGCCAAAAATGCCCTCGCACTGTCCCATCCCGCACCCCCCCTCCTTCCTGGCATTGTCTGCAGGTGCCTTCACCCTGAAAATGAAGTCCTCTGCATGAGGCTGGGACTGGCTCGCTGTATTTGGCAGGGAAGGCGGCTTGGCCCATTTTGCACATGCATTTGGGAGATTTCCAAACAGATGCATATGCATCTTCACTTTCTTGGCAGGAGGGCTGAGAATTTAAGAATTCTTGTGGGGAATTGAGACTGCTCTGAAACCTTAACCGGTCGTGGAAGCGACATGAAAGAGCTCCTATAAAAGACATGACCTTTTGCCTCCTTTTGGAGTCTGTTGCTGGGTCTCCTGCGCCTCGGTTGCCTTTCATGAAAGTCTGGCGACTTTCTTTGTCAATGGGTGATTTCCACCGTCCTGAGCTCTCAAGGGTCTATTTTATTTCCGACAATGATTTCCATCTCATCGGAATCTATTGTCATGGCCAAAGATGTGTTTCTTTATTCAGAAAGTACCAGCAGTCGGATTAAAAAAAATTGCTTGAAAGCTATGTGGGGGCAATTAAAAAAAAAATGGGAGTAGATCATTTGGAATCACCTATCATTTTATTATCTGGAGCCTCATGCTAATGAGGACAAAACAAGAAGTCCCAACAATAACTTGGGTGAGCCCGAGATGGATCAGTGGCCTGATTGGCAAATGCTAAACAATAACTCTTATTCCTCTGAGTCTTTTAATCCCCAAATGATCAGAGAGAACAAAGAAAGCCCTGCAAATCAGGAAGATTTTATACTTTCATATCTGCCTGTATTTGTCTGGGCTAAATACAGCCAAGAGCTTTTTAATATTCTCCCCAAAGGATACTTTGAAAACTCACCAAACAGGAATTACCCTGTAAAAAGGCAGAAATACAATGCTCTGCAAACAATATTTTCTTAGGTTGGGTAAACTGCAAATAAAACAACACACAGAGAAAATTAAATAGTGGTTGAAAAGAATAAGAAAGTAACCCAGCCTCCTTTATTTGACATTGCAGATGATTTAAATCGTGCTTCACCCCCTCCTTCCTTGATAAATACACCAAGGGAATGAATTATCGGTATTTTGATGCCTGCCTCGATGGCCCGGGTCTTGTTTTCAATTTGCTTCGTGGGTTGTGATTTCAGCACCTCCTGCAATTCCTTCCCATCTTTCCTCCCTCTTACCTGTGTAACCTGATTATACCCTGACATGGATACCTCCCAGTGTCGCTTCCCATGGCTCAGAGCCTGGGAGTACGGCGGCAGGCTTTTAGACATCTGCACTGACTCACTGAATCTATTCTTCCGCTCAGTAGGATGCCCCGAAGAAAGGTTCTCAAGCAGGGTCTAACAGGATCTTTATGAGTTGGGAGTTTATTTTTCCCTCTTTAGGGGAATTGCTTTGCTAGGAGAGAACAGAGGTGCTGAGCCCCGCATCAGCCTCCCTCCCGGCACCTGGCACCTGGCACCAGGGATTTCTGATCAGCCATAACTGGCTGGGAGCGCCCCCATGGAGGATGGCTCATGAGGCCCTATAAAACAAAGGAAGTTTCTTCAAGCAGCTTATCTGCATTAGCAGCACTTGATTCTAGATAGGTTAGTGCACCAACAATTCCTCCTGAAAGAATAACAGTGGCTGAGGAGAACACACTTCCAACTGTGAAGCAATTAGAGAGCTGCTGAATGGCTGACTGCTTGCGTGTGGTCCCCTTAGTTCCCTGGTGGAGCGTGCTTGTCGTTCTGCAATTGGATAAAATGGATTGGAATGAGCGCTGTCATATAGAACTGCCAGTTGTTCTACTGTTAATAAAGACACTATTTAGCTATTAATACATCCCATTCTTACACGTTGTGCCCATTCAAACAAAATATCTTTGTTTGCAGAGGGGGTGTGACTGCACCTGTTCCTGATTCGGGAATCTGTGGCCTATGGAGGACCCCTTGTCACTCTCTGCAGCAACTGTGGTTTCCAGGCAGTGTGTGCTTGGAAAAGAAACAGAGCGACCAGACTGTGGGATTAAAACAAGAACAAGCCAAGCTCTGGGTTCAACGGAGCTGCCATTTCCTCACATGGTTTCTATGTAACCAACAGCCATGTTTACGAGGGGGCAAGTTCAAATTCACTGGGAAGCAAATTCCATGTGACTAATGATTCCCTCCCTTTCCCAGGGAGTTATTATGTTTTAAATATTCCTGGGGGGTGAAGCAGGATTCGTGATGGTGATACCAGCAGGTGACAAATGCAGCTGAAGGCAGAGGAACTCACACGAGATAGTAAGTCAAATAGCAAAGCTCTTTCTCCCCACCAGCAAGTACAATACAAGGCTCTTTAGAGCACGGGCTTCAAGGAATCGACAGTGAGAACAGAGAGGTAAGATTTACACACCCAGGTAGAAAATAACCCACACGAAGCAAGTTATGTTGTTTCCATTTCTCTGTGGACAGACAGGAAACCCAAAGGATGCCAAGTGGGATCTATCCAAAAAGTGCAGTAACAGCCCAAGGTAGAGCCCCCAGTTAACCACTGCCCCTTGGAGCAATTTCCCTGGGGTTGATGAAGACACCACTCCAGCGTTGGCATGACTACACCACTGTGGCCACCATCACCTGAGTCTGTAGAAGCGTAAGAGACAAGAGAATGGAGAAACAAAATTTAAAAGAGTCATCATCAACCTGTGGGAATGAGGTGTTCCTAGGTGTATGGGTCTGCTTGAGCCACCGAAGCCAAATACCACAGTCTGGGTGGCTTAGCCAACAGAAACTTCTCTCTCACAGTTCGGGAGGCTTGGAAGTCCAAGATTAAGATGCCAACAAGGTTGACTCATTGTGAGGAGTCTTTTCTTGGCTTGGAGGTGGCCTCCATCTTGTTGTGTCCTCACGTGGCCTCTCTCTGTGTGCATGGGGTAAGGAGGGAAGGAGAGGGAGAGCTCGCCGGTGTCTCTTCTTAGAGGGACACTAATCCTATCATATCAGGTCCACACTCTTTTGACCTCACTGAGCCTTAATTACCTACTTATAGGTCCTGTTGCCAAATACAGTCACATTAGGGATTGAGGCCTCTCAACACAGCTATTTGTGGGGAGGGGACAGTCTATAGCATTAAGTGATGGTTTTCCTTTGTTTCTCCTGAGGGGGAAGAGGTAGAAACACACTGTTCAATCCTACAGAAATAATGAGGGTGATTTCAAAAAGAGGAGACAGCTTCCAGAAGGCTCAATAGTCCTTGTGGTTCAGGTGTCTTCGGTGACTGGGGTGGCTGGATCTGAGCATTGCCCCAAGGTAACTATATTCACCTACTCAAGCCCACTATGTCAGCAGAGGTCATCAGCAGCATCTGGAACTAGATAAAACCAGAGATGCACAAGCCTGGGGCACTTCTTGCCATGGACATTTTAACTGACCAGTAACAGAAGGCCATCTTTGCCTCCCCCATCTATTCTCTTCATTCTTGCCACAGGAGGAAATTGGAAGAGAACCAAGAGAAAAGGGTGAAGTGATAAGCCAGATCCATTTCACTTCCTCTCTTCTTCATGCTGACTCCTTCTAACTTGACATCCAAACTGTCCAGGAGATATTCAAATTGGAGATTGGAGAATTAAACCAGATGATCTGAGTTGGAACTTACAGACTGCAGTTACAACCAGACTGGCCTTTATTTTCATAACCAAAAGGATGGGGAAGTTGTAGAGTCCATCCAATACAAAAAAAAGCGAATTGTACAGAGTTAAAAGCAGGAGCAGGAAAAACAGTTGTAAACTTATGCCATCTTATATTTTACTTAGTTTGTTAGCAATCCTACTTCTTTATGAGGGAGAAGGTGTAAAAATAAATAATTTGGAAAAGATTAAAAAACAAAGTACCTAATACAGTACCTACCACAAAGTAGCCCCTCAATATCAATTTGTTGAACGATCACTAAAATCTCCCCTTTTCTCTTTAGGAATTTCTACAAAGGATCAGGGGAATGAATGTGTGTCTTTATTGACTGCTCATCCAGGAGCTCCAAACCACCAAAGATACAGAAAAGATGGCAACCAGAAGAATCTGATAGCATGTCTTTTGAGCAATTCTCTAGCATGATAGCACATCAATTTAGAACAATTTGTCCACTCCCAAGGTCACAATCTGCTGCCCTGGTTCTATGGCAGTTTTCTCATACAGATTACTTTTGGAGGACAACTCAACATGTGACTTCTCCACAGAGGCACTTCCTTTCAGCTTTAACTCAGTTTCCTGCTTCATCAAGCTTCCCAATGATTACCTCTGTACTGGTATTTGTAGGTCTTGATGTACAGATGTCTCTTTTCTCAAAATTATTCCTCATTTCCAGCTCCATTCTTCTGGATATTTCTTTCCCACCAATTCATGTGGGCTCTTCACAACAGGGTGGCATGACTTGTCTTTTAAGACCAGGAATCAGGGGATCAGATTTGGTCCCAGTTCTGCTAGGACCAAGGACAAGGCCTCTTTTTCATCCCTCAGTCTGTGCACGGACTCCTACATCAAACCTTTCCTGACCCTTGGGTAGAGGGATTGCTTTCCCTTGCTTCTGTTTTAATGTCTCTCACTCTGCATTTACACCTACTTGTTTATGTGTCTATTCCCTCTACTCAAGTGTGAGCTTTGCACAGTGAGGGTCCTATGCACAGTTGGGTTCCCAGTCTGTGCTATGCATTAGGAGTTCAACGGACGTCTTGAAATAATGAATGGACAATCAATATAGGATGCACGGTATTTGATCTAGTTCTTAATGCTCCCAGCTTCCGTTGTCACTGTGACAACACAGTGCTGGGTGAAATAGTGTGGACTCAGCTCTCCTGGGTCTACAACCATTATCATCATCGGATGAACGTGGTCTCTGGCTCCAACACTTCCCACAGCAAGTTTCATTTTTTATTCCATCTCTCCACCACTTTCCACTGTGACAGCTGGGCCTCACTGGATGCAAAGAGACAGTATTAAGAGAAGAAGGATGATCCACATCAAATCTTTCTACTCTGACAAGATAAAAAGCTTTTGCTCTCCTAGAGATCAGTGAATCAAAGGAGACCTCAGGAGTGGTCTTGTATTTGGTCCTAGACATCTTTTAATCCGAATGGTATGTAATTCTTCTCCTCAAATGTATGGGTTCTAACACAGAAGGTCAGGGTAACCTGATGATCTCAGTACCCAGAGCAGCCATGGGACCAAAAAGAGAACAAAATGTCCCCCATAAAAGAGGTGTGAAAGTGGGATAAATCAATTTTGTAGAACAAAAAATGAAGGTATAGCTTCTTTCTAGGAGAGATTTTACTTCTTTGTATTCCTTGATACACATACAACTTTGAAATATAGTAGGTATTCAATACATTCTTACTGAGAGGAAGAAGGATATATCATGGAGAATACTTTCCACGGCAAGTAACTGAAAATCCACAATAAACTGGCTTGCATATAAATGAAAAATGCACAAGGTGAAGAACTTCAAAGTGTTTGATTAGTTCTACCCTCATTTCTCTGGGATTCTCTTGGGTCTGTCCTCCTCCATAGTAGCTTTATCTTTGAGTTGGCTTTCTCCTTGGTAGCAAAATGACTTCCTCAGGGCCGGACATTCTATTTGCATAATCATACCATCCAGGGGGTGAGAAAAGGCCACTTAAGCTTGAGGGACTGCCTCCTATTTATGAACCATGGCTGAGAAAATGGGAATAAGATTTTACTGACTGGCCTAAGCCAATCAAGTTCCATGTCTGGACCAAGAGGTGGCATCAACCCCAACATAACAACCAATAGGGAAATATCTAGAAGTTGAAAGTAGAGAAATATCTAGAAGTTGGAAGTAGAGAAAGGAAATATCTAGAAGTTGAAAGTAGAGAAAGTTGAAAGTAGAGAGAGGTATCCAGAAATTTCTACAAAATTTCTACAAATTTCTGACTTTCTAGAAAGTCAGAGAGGGAAGGAAGGAAGGAGGGGCTGAAAATAGAAATAAACCTGTTCTTATACCCAGTCTCTAGGTTATTCATAGCAGAAAGGATGTAAGTCTATACTGGAGATGGTGGTTCACAATGGCAAGAGAAAGAATTCTCATGACAAACTGCTGTCAAATGTGCTGTCCTCCAAACCTTAGTTTCCCACAACAAATATTTATTCAATGTTTCTAAACAGCTATTGCCTGGCTTGAACTACTACTGCATTAGAAACTTAGGAAGGCCTTCGTGTAGCTTTTTGTATATTACTAATGTACCATTTTGTAGATTACTAATGTAACATTACAAAGTAACTGAATTCAGCCTTAATAAGTGAAATCACAAAAATCGAAGAGCTGAGAAGGGGTAAATAGTGAAAATTAAGAGCTGCGTGTTCATTTAGGAATGTGAAAAGATGCTAAAAAAACGAAATAGTAGGTAAATGGTAAGATTATCCATTTGACTTACCAATCAATAAAATTAAGACTCTTGGTAAAATTGAAAGAATTTCAAGTTGGGAACTGTTGCCATTTCTAAAAGTGGCCCTAGAATATTCTGGAAGCATGGTGACTTGTGGGTCTGGAAACTTTATTCTTCATTCAGGTTGGTGCATTTTGTTGGAGTTTAAACAATAAAAAACCTGAAGTTTGGAAAGAGAGAAAAAAACAAGGGCAGGACTATTTTTTGTGTATTTAACCAAGAGATTCACAGACAAGGATTAAATGACATTCACCTATAATTGTGGTGATGAATCTGCCAAACTGTAAATAATTCAACCCACACACCATTCCTCTCTAGTAAATCTCTACACTAAGGCCTTCCTAAATTTCCAAGACATATTAAGTATGCTATTTGGTTAGTTCACTTCTTCATTGATCCATTTATAAAGATATGATGGATTAATACACTTCTAGATCCAAATTGAAGAAGAAAAGGCAGTAGTAGACAGAAAGTTCAGTGTTCAGTTGTAATTTTCTCACTGAGGAAAAGAAACATTAGTCTCTCTGATCCAGAATTTATGAATAAGATGACATAGTATATAAGTTTTAAATTATTAATAAACTTGGTAACTCAATGAAAGTTATTCCAGACAAATAATTACTCAAAACATAAATTAATTTTTAAATGGCAAAAAAAAAAAAGGTTCCTTCTAATCTCTAGCAAATAAACAATAATAAACCAAAATTTGGTAAAATGTTTTTTCTTGGATCACCTCATTGAGAAGGTGAAGGGGAAAAATAAATAAATATGCAAAATGCTTCAATTTCTTATTCTGGGGATTTAAAATAACTACTAACAGATAGATTATTTGCAAATATCTTCTCCCATTCCATTGGTTGCCTTTTAGTTTTGTTGAGTGTTTCTTTGCTGTGAAGAAACTTTTTATCTTGATGAAGTCCCAAAAGTTCATTTTTGCTTTTGTTTCCCTTGCCTCTGGAGACATGTCTTGTAAGAAGTTGCTACAGCCGAGGTCAAAGAGGTTGCTGTCTGTGTTCTCCTCTAGGATTTTGATGGTTTCCTGTCTCACATTTAGGTCTTTCATCCATTTTGAGTCTATTTTTGTGTGTGGTGTAAGCGAATGGTCCAGTTTCACTCTTCTGCATGTCCCTGTCCAATTTTCCCAAAACTATTTGTTGAAGAGACTGTGTTTTCCATTTGGACATTCCTTCCTGCTTTGTCGAAGATTAGTTGAACATATAGTTGTGGGTCCATTTCTGGGTTCTCTGTTCTGTTCTGTTGATCTATGTATCTGTTTTGTTGCCAGTACCATACTGTCTTGATGATTACAGCTTTGTAATAGGGCTGGAAGTCCAGAATTGTGATGCCTTCAAGCTTTGCTTTTCTTTTTCAATATTGCTTTGGCTATTCAGGGTCTCTTGTGGTTCCATACAAACACTAGGATGGTCTGTTCTAGCTCTGTGAAAAATACTAGTGCTATTTTGATAGGGAGTACATTAAATGTGTAGATGGCTTTGGGTACTATGGACATTTTAACAATATTTGTTCTTCCGATTGAAGAGCATGGAATGTTTTTCCATTTCTTCGTGTCCTCTTCCATTTCTTTTGTAAGTATTCTATAGTTCTCAGAGTACAGATCTTTTACTTCTTTTGTTAGGTTTATTCCTAGGCATCTTATGGCTTTTGGTGAAATTGTAAATGGGACCAATTCCTTGATTTCTCTTTCTGCAGCTTCATTATTAGTGTATAGAAATTTGACAGATTTCTGCACATTGAGTTTGTATCCTGCAACATTACTGAATTCTTATATCAGTTTTAGCAATTTTTTGGTGGAGTCTTTTTGCATTTTCTACCTAGAGTATCATGTCATCTGCAAAGAGTGAAAATTTGACGTCTTCTTTGCCAATTGGATGCCTTTTTTTTAATTTTTTTTTTTTTTGTCTGATTGCTGAGGCTAGGACTTCCAGGAGTGCATTAAATAGCAATGGTGACCAAGGACATTGCTGTCTTGTTCCTGACCATAGGAGAAGGGTTTTCATTTGTTCCCCATTGAAGATATTAGCTGTGGGTCTTTTGTGTATGGCCTTTATGAAGTTGAGGTATGTCCTCTCTATCCCTATTTTGTTGAGGGTTTTTATCAAGAATGGATGCTGTACTTTGTCAAATGCTTTTTCTGCATCTATTGAGAAGATCATATGGTTCTTATCCTTTCTTTTATTTATGTGGTGTGTCACGATGATTGATTTGCAAATACTGAACCACCGTTGCAGCCCAAGAGTAAGCCCCACTTGATCATGGTGAATAATTCTGTTAATATGCTGTTGGATTCGATTTGCTAGTATCTTGGTGAGAATTTTTGCATCCATGTTCATCAGGGATATTGGCCTGTAATTCTCCCTTTTAGCAGGGTCTTTGTCTGGTTTTAGAATCAAGGTCATGCTGGCCTCATAGAATGAGTTTGGGAGTTTTCCTTCCCTTTCTATTTTTTGGAGCAGTTTGAAAAAATCAGTATTAACTCTTCTTTAAATGTCTGGTAGAATTCCTCTGGGAAGCCATCTGGCTCTGGGCTTCTGCTTATTGGGAGATTTTTGATTAAATGGGTGATGGGTATTAAGGAGGACATTTGTTGTGATGAGCACCAAGTGTTGTATGTAAATGATGAATCACTAAATTCTACTCCTTAAACTAATATCACACTATATGTTAACTAACTGGATTTTAATAAAAACTTGAAACATTAAAAAAAAAGACTACTAGCAAATAAAGCCTCTGAGAAATCCTACAGTTATAACAAATAAATAATAGTGGTTGATTTAGTTTTTATTTCCTATGCTTGAATACTTTTTTCTGGTAATACTTGTTAA
Organism: Mirounga angustirostris; assembly: GCF_029215605.1. NCBI lineage: Eukaryota > Metazoa > Chordata > Mammalia > Carnivora > Phocidae > Mirounga > Mirounga angustirostris. The sequence goes on from NW_026991715.1 coordinate 20,095,855, forward strand.
CATCCAACACTTGGGAAATACTTTGTTGAGAACATCCTTCTTTTCCATGAGACATCCAGGAATTTTAGCAACAAAATGGCATGTCTTGTGAAGACATAAGAAAAAATGATCATCCTTATTGCCTTGAACAGATCCAAATAAATATTTGTAAATCTTAACACCCTTAAAGAAAGGTGTTATAATCTTCCTTGTGGTGTTCATTTATTACATCAACCATATTCTTATCCACTACTTCTAGAACACTACCATGCACCTAATAAACTTGCAATAAAAACTTATTTAGTGGAAAATACTTCTGAAATTCTAAGGATATTCAATTTTTTTCAAGTTTATATCTCACACAGAAATACTAATTTTTCCAGCTTTATGCCAATTTAAGTCAGTGGAGATACTAGAAAAACGTATCTGAAATGAAGCAAGAATCAATTCAAAGTTTGGGAAAAGTATGGTAAATATTGAAGAGATACATTATTTTATCTTGGTGGTAACTTAATAGTATTCTTCAATACATGAAGAATGATTAGGTGATAAATATTGCAATCACATATTTACCAAACCTTCGTCAATTCTCTAGTAAATATGATCTCTCTCCTTTGCAATTTGTTCTGTCCTTTTCACCTAAGACATACTACCCGTATTACAATCATTGCAACTGAATGCAGTGGAATACCCTGAAATTTCACAAACCCTGTACTGAGGACTGCTCTTGGTGGGAGGCTAAGGTAAGAAGATGAAAGGACAGTATCTAATCTCTGAAAAGGGAGAGAAAGACGAATATATGGAAGGCCATGTGCCAGCATGGTTGACAGTGGAATCAGATGGCCTGAACTTGAATTCTGGCTTTGCTACTTAGAGATACATGATCTTGCACAGTTTACTGAACTCTCTAACATTAAGCTTCCCGTCTGTAAACAGAACCACTAATAAAACCTGCTTTGCACAGAGTTTATGGGAAAGCTAAATGGCAGTGTACAAATATCTGCACTGTGTTACGTACTTTGCATGGCCAACAAATATTTGTGATGTTCATTAGGTGTTAAACGACTGGAAACAATAGCATGTAAGAGCACGAGAGGAGAGGTGCGAACACATTTCTCTGTGACTGCAGCTAAAAGACCGATTTATTCTGCCTGGAGGGTACATGCTCTGGGAAGGTGTCCCAGAGTCTTTGCTAGGCCATGGAGTCAACACGGGGTGGGGGGGGGGGCAGGACACTGCAGATCAGAGGACACAAAGTGACATGACACATTCAAGAAAAAAACAAGTCAGGTGGTACGTTCATTTCCTAAGGCGCCTGGAATAAAGTACCACAATCTGGGTGACTTAAAGCAACTGAGATTCATTGCCCTAAAACACTAAAGGCTGCAAGTCCAAAAACAAGATGTCAGCAAGGAGGGCCGTGCTCCTTCCCACACCCATAGGGGAACCACTCCTGGCCTCTTCCTAGCTGCTGGTGGTTGGTGGCAAGCTTTGCCTTTCCTTTGCTTTTAGACAATTCGCTGCAAATCCACATCTTCTCATGATTTTCTCCCTGTGTCTCTCTACATCATCTTCCTTCCTTCCTTCTACGTCTGTCTCTATGTCCAAATTTTCCCTTGTTACGGGAGCATCAGTCATCCCGGAGGGCCCATTCTAACAGACTTAATTTTACTTGTAAAGGATCTGTTTTCAAACAGGGTCATATTCGGAGGTATTGGGTTAGGACTCCAGCAATTCAACCCATAACAGGTGGTACTACTGAGGATAGGATTCAAAGAGAAAGAGGAGTTGGGTAGCAAGCAGGCAGAGGGCGTCAAGGAGGCTAGAAGAGCCAAACTCTGTGATACTGTGGAGCTTGCACTTTATTTCATAGGAAACAAAGAAGCACTGATGGGTTCTACGCAAGGAGCAGTTGGATCAGACCCATGTTTTAGAAATTACCTCAGTTGGCGGTGGTAAGGATGGATTGGACCATGGGGGGACCCGGGAAGAAGGATATCGTGGGTGTGTATGACACCGTTCAGTGTGACATGGGGATGACAATCATGCAGGGTCCATCCTAGAGCAGAACCCAGGCTGGAAGAGGAGGGAGAAGATACGGGAGAGATTTGGGCAGCAAAGCAGACCAAGTACCATTGTGCATACTTCTCTTTTATCTAGAGAGAGATCCTTGAGGGCAGAGTCTACATATCACTCATTTTGAACCCATTCACAACATCTCAACCACGGCTTCTGTTTTTAGTCAGCTCAGGTTGCCATAGACTGTGGGGCTTAAATGACAGAAATTTAGATTCTCATAGTTCTAGTTCTGGAAACTGGGAGTCCAAGATCAGGGTGCAAGCATGGCTGGTTTCTGTTCTGTAGGGCTCTTTGGTTGGCTTATAGGTGGCCACCATCTTGCTATGTGCTCGTGTGACCTTTCCTTTGTGATGCAAGCAGGGAGGCAGGGAAAGAGAGCAGATGCATGAGCTCTCTGGTGTCTCTTCTTACAGGGGCACTAATCCCATGGTGGGGTCTCATTCTCATAATTCCATCTATCCCTAATCTCCTCCCACAAGCTCCATCTCCAAATACCATCACATTGGGTGTTAGGGCTTCATTATACAAATTTTGGGAGGGGGGTACACAAACATTCAGTCCATAATACCTTGTACATAACATTTCATATGGGATTCAAAAAAAGAAAAGTAAGACGAAAGAATATACTCAGCATTGGGATTTAGGTTGCCACATTAAGGACAGGACACCCTATTCAATTTGAATTTCAAATAAACAACAAATAAATTTTAGTATAAGAAAGTCCAATAACAAAAAAGTAATTTATTATATAAAATTCAAATTTAACTGGGGATCCTGCATTTTTATTTGCTAAATTTGGTAACCCATAGGTATTTTTTTAAAAGGCATACTTCCTAACGCAATGAGACTTCTATACATTTGAGATATGCAACATTTGGAACACATTAATACTAAAAAACACTGTTTATCTGAAATTGAAATGTAACTAGCCCCGTATTTTTATTTGCTAAATCTGACAATCCTCGTTGGGATGATTTGCCGATCAGTAAGTTTGGAAGTCATAAAAAATAATAAAGAAAAAATTCCAAAGGACATAAACAAAATAACACCAAAAAAAAAAAAAAAATTCACTGTAGGCTATTAGTGTCCCTGTCGGTGGAAATGGTATCTTGCTCTCTTCCAGTAGTATCTATAAACGCGTTTGATAAATATCATCAAATAAACATTTATTGGCATTCCAAAGGATTCTCAATTACGAGAAGTTCCAACAGATAAGAAGATCATACCTCTATTCAACTCTAGCTTTCCAAGTTCTAGCCGACTGGAGACCTGCAACCCGAATCTGATTCAAAGGGCCTGGGGGTTTGGGAAACTAACAATGAAACATACACATCTTGAACCCTGGAGGCTCTCAGCCCAGCTGGGCAGCCCACCGAGTCAGCACTCCCGGGCATGCACCTTGTGGAAGGCTGCATGCTGCTGGCTCACAGGGTTTGCTGAGGAGGACGTTGATTTTGATTCTCCTTGGGTTCTCCGGGTCTCCATAGAGCCCGCTGCCCCATTTTGCTCTTGCCCGCGCTCTGGCCCTGGTCTCCCACCGCATGCTGTGACGGGTTTGTTCATGTTGCTGCCTACCTTGCACACGGGACTCCTTGTGAGAAGCACCCCCAAGAGATTCCGCACCTCCAGCTGGAGGGTCACAGCTCTGCTGGGGTCGGACCTGCCCGAATCTGACATGCGCGCCATTGCTTTCTCTCCCTCACCCAGGCTGACCCTCCTCCTCTGTGCGTCCTGCCACACTGTCCCTTGACACATCTCCTACTTACCCTTAAGCCTCTGAGATCCAGTCAGATCCTAATCCTGGAGCTTAATGCATTCGATGCAATGTTTGTTTTGGACGAGATTTGAGATTTGAGTTGAAAACTTGAAAAAGCCAACAGAAACCTTTCCTTGCCCATTTACTTAAAGTGATCCCGCTCTGCATCGAGATTTCATACATTAAGATAAGTATCGATGAGGCTTTTAGGACTTAACTCTTAAAGCATTCAGGCCCATGAAAATCTCAGAGGTGACCTAGATTTCTCATCTACCCACTTCCACACCTACAAACACAGGATGGTGAGGAGGTTTTAAGTTACAGTGCCTACTCCATCATTCTCCATCATTCGGTTTCCTGAATGCTACGTTTTCTCCCTTCTCCCTCTAGTCTCGTATTTTTAAGTGGTACACTTTCTAAATACCTGCCACACCGCAGATTTCCAGTTTTTGTTTCCTTCCTGGTAAGTGGTCTCTGATGGTCGCATATTCAGCTTTCATAAGTGTATAAGCTGAGTTTCAAATGGGTTTTAAAATGGGGAGTCCCTGAGAATTGAGATTCTTCTCATTCTGAGATTCCCATAAGTTCTGGGAATTATTTTCTGAGGATGATGATCCGATCCCCCCCAAATGACATCACTGCTCAGTGAAGATGATGTGCTTTATACCAATGGGACAGCCCAGCGATCAATAGAGACATAGGATATACACGGGCAATGTGGGTATACTCCCTAACCCCACTAAGAGTAGCATCTTCAAAGTAGGATTATGAAAATATAGATATCATTTCCCTAATGGATGGCGGGGGGGAGATAACAGACTAAATCACTATGGGAACAATTATGGATTCCCTTCCTTGAGTTTGTATCTTTTTCGTTGGGCTCTTCCTCTCAATAGAAATCTTAACGAAAGCACTCCTAAGACCAGAACAATACATGTAATGACCTTTTGAGGACTTCTCCCAGGATCCTATGAAACTTTTCTATTCTTACATTCAACTCCTTCAGCTCCCTCCTTTTCACTGAGATTTTTTTTTTGTATCTCATCAGACCCAAATCACTTCTGTTGGTAAATTATTCACGTAAGACAAAAGCTGTTAAAAATCTCTGACAAGACAACTTCTTTGGCAAAGCCATTAAGATAAGACACCTCAGCAGGGTTGGACATTCCTCAGACTAGATGCCAAGCCTCACTGTATGAGCCATAGTTTTTCTCTTCTTTTCTCCTTTCCACCTCTCTCTCTCTCTATCTTTAACTAAATGTCATTCAGTGTAACAAATCACCACTTTGCCACAAGTAATGTAGGTTTCTGGCAGTGTGCAAAGCTGTTTCACTTGCAGTATTATAAAACATTGAACCTGGAAAGATAGCCCGAGGGGAAAAACTCATTCAAAGTCCAGAGGTGATGTTAGAGACAGCGCCTATTCACAGAGAACATCTTTCTGGACATTCAGAGGACAGCAGGAATGGAAGGGTTAAGACGGGGTACAGTATGTGTGTTTGCCCAAGATGAACACATGAATGACATCCTCTAAAAGCACATATGTGCTTATTTAGACAATATTTCGTGGCTGCAGAATTTTTATGCTAACCAAAGACATATGTTCCAACTTCAGTTTACCAGTTGATGACCTCAAAACCCACTGTCAGTGTGAACACAGAAGCATCAACATAGTTTATCACGTGGGGCTTCTAGGCAATGAAGTTTAAGGAGCAATCTTAGTCAGGAGAAAAGTGCATCAGCCAAATTATGCTATTATTTAGGAAGCAGAACACAAAGGGAACTGGAAGCTTCCAAGTTTCTGCCCAGCTGTTCAGAGCTGCTTCTCCATATATAATTTATTAATTCAACTCCACACATAATTAGAGGCAATTTGCATTAACCTGATGTTAATGATCCCACCAATGCTGACTGCACAACTTTGTACTCTCAGTTTTGTTTGTTAAACTGGAAAAGTAACCCAGGTTTGAGAAAATACCTTCTTTGGTCATGACTCATCCATTTCATTGGTACAGTCTCTTGAGTACTCGAACATGTCAAAAACTGTCTTTGTTCCCTTATGAAGAGAAAGATTCAGGATGTGGGAAGCTAAGGGAAGTTTTCCTGGATGACATGCTTTTCCTATGTCAGTAAGACCCCCTGCTGAGGTGATCTTGGGCTGAGGGTGAACATTACAGACCCAGGCAGGGGACAAACCGTGACCAGAAGGAGGAAGCAAAGGACCCATTGAGGCAAAAGTCAGGGTGTTCCTCGGTGGATCATTAAATGCCCTGCTGGTTAGAGCATATCACCATTGTGCCCAAGGAGGGGAGGCCTTACAGCACCTAAAAGATGACATAACTGCTTTTCTTTTGTGACATTTTACACTTTGGGAGCATTTTAAATGCTCTTTATCCAGGGCGCCTGGGTGGCTCAGTTGGTTAAGCATCTGCCTTCAGCTCAGGTCCTGGAGTCTCGGGGTCCTGGGATTGAGCCCCGCATCGGGCTTCCTGCTCAGTGGGGAGTCTGCTTCTCCCTCTGCCTGCAGCTCCCCACTGCTCGCTCTCTCCCCTGCTCTTTCTCTCTCTCAATAAATAAAATCTTAAAAAAAATAAATGCTATTTAGCCAAGTCACAAAAAGTCAGTCCACAAGCCCAACATAACCTCACATATATTCTTGCTGAGCTCATAAAACAATATTTTTTAGTATGTATTCATTGTGAACTTGAAAAATGATGAGATCTTATATGTGAACATCTATGTCTGACTCCCTTTGAATATCTAGGGTAGGAGTAACATTGGAGGTGAAGTTATTATAGCCCCTTTAGATCTAGTACATCAGTTTACAAAAACTTTCAATCCAGCCTGCAAACTGTTTGACTTTCTCTGCTTGAGCCCAGCCCAATAATTTTTCAGAGGAGAGCTCCAAGGTTCAGAGAAGGTGACTTGTCCAAAAATCAGGAGCCAATACCAGAGCCAGGCCTAGAACCTAGTCATTTCCACTGTACTTCTGTACCTGTCCTTTTTGATGTCCTACCTGACCATGAGTCCAGAATACCAATGCAATGGCACATTGTAATTATAATAATACTATGAAACACACCTTTTGCAATGCACAAATTCAAGGGGTTATAATAAGATATAAAATGCAGGACAGAAATAAGCCTCATGATCAGTGCACTTACCGACTGGTGATCTTTAGGGTTTTCACAATATTTTTAACCAATGCAATATGCCTGGGAAAGCCATATTTAGGGCCAACAGAGGTAGAAAAATGTAGCCACCCAATTATGGTATCATTTAGTAAGCAAGACTCAAAAGAAAACCAAGAACTTCAGTGTTTCTACCCAGCTGTTCAGAGCTTCCTCCTTCTATATAAGTGGGCTCATTAGAATTTGAAAAATATGGAAACTAGCTTTTGGGTTGAATCCAGTTTGCTTTTGGCAAATAGGGCAGATCATGCCTCTGTCACACTTTTTGGACTGGTTCCTGTGAACACGGGGTGTTAAACGAGAAGACTGTGAGAAATCCATGATTCTTTGATTATTGGAATCTGATTAAATTTTTATTAAGCCCACTGTAGTTGTTAGATGTAGATCACTGCTTACAATGGACTGTTAAGGATTCTTTGTAAAGCTGTGAATCCCTGGTTAGAACATCCCCAGCTGCACCTGTATACCTCAATGCTTCCATAGCCCGAGGTAACCACATGCAGAATCTGAGCGTGCGCCAGGTGTCTGAAGTCCAAGCCCATTGATGATTACTGAATCCTTCTAACTCTGAGAAGCCCCATTCTGCTTTTATTTCCACACAGAGCATTGCCACAATGGGTTCACCATGGGTACTGACTGACCAACAGATGGTACCAAGGCTCTGAGGCTCTCTGAATTAAAAACCCACAACCCACATTAAGTAGGTGTCTCCTGCTTTCTTCTGTGACATCGTCCCAAACTGTCAGGGATGTGGTCGGATCACTACAATTTTGCCATAAAATTCATGTTTTACTGGCTGCCTCCTCTTGCCAAAACTTGGGGTCACAGCCCCTTCTCTATGGACTGTCAACAGGGAATAAGGGAATGCAGGGGGAATGATGGGGATACAGGGACAGAGATTCAGAGGGTAGCAGGAGGTTGGCACGTAGGCACAGACTTCACAGTGAGTGTCAGCCCTCACCAGATCTCTACATCCCAATCCTGACCATCACAACCACCTGCACACAACTCCATCTTTCTGTTAACTCAGGATATACACTTTTCCTTTGAAAACTATGAAGGTACTACAGCCCCAGATTCTGTAATCAGAATATCGTAATTTTCTCATTTATAACATGAGGACCTTGGACTTATCTCTGAGATCAAAAGACAAATGTTCTAAGATCTTATGAGCTATTGGTTACTTAGCAAAATCCTACTAATTCAGAAACATGATACCTTGACACTGTGGAGAAGATATCGCTGCGTGGATAATACTCACCTGAAGAAAGGCTATGGATTCTTGTTTTGGCAGCAGGTTTCAGAGATCATGGCACTTTTTCAGATTAGCTCAACAAACATTTCTTTAGCTCTGTTAGGCATTGAGGCCACAGATATGCAATCGACCATTGCACAAATATTTGAGGAGATAACATTGAATCGACACACAAATATTGTGTCTAGGCAGAGAAACAAGCAAATGCAAGGACCCTAAGACTTAAGTTTGGCCTGTTGCAAGAATACGAAGACCATAAAGAAGGCCAGTATTTGTTGGGAAGACGGTGGGAGGTGAGGACCACAGGAGACCAGGATCAGAGTATATAGTCCAGGGAAAGACCAGATTTCATTCTGAGTGCAATGTAGATTTCATGCTATGTGCTGCTAGAAAGCTAAGAACAGTGTCTTAACAAGACTGGTGGGGTGAAGCGACTCGAAAGCACTGCAAAGTTTACGGCTAAGCTGAGTCTTGAACTTTGAATTAATGAGTTTTGGCAGGAGAAAGGAGAGGAGGAAAAAAGGCTGCAAATACAAAGAAAAATAGGAGACAGAGAAAAGACAGTTGAGGACAAAGAAACACCATGCGTAAAAAGACATGCCATTTTCATGGTGTTTTGGGGAAGCCAAATAAGGGGTTGGGAGTTGCTAGCACCTAAAACAGGAGAGGGGACAGGAAGTATCTGAGACTGGGAAAATGGGCAAGTGCCAGAAACGCTGGTATTATAATCATGACTACCGAGATCTATAAAGCACATTTGTGACACGTATGCTAAGATTCTGTATTTTATTAGACTATGCTTGTGGCCAAGGGCTTACAATCTTATGCAACTTACTTTTCCTCTCAGCATCTAGATATTCAATAAATACTTGTGGCTTGAGGACCATTAAGTAAACCTCAGTGACGGTTTCTGCTCATTGCTGCCAAATACATCACCAGGGTTTTCACCAAGTCAGGGAGATCAAGAATACTTGTACACGCTGATAATTGCTACTTAGAATTCGTGGTGAAACAATGTTCAAAGGGGCCCATCACCTCCCGCATTTCTGGCCTATGAGATTAACAAGGCATCCAATTTGTTAAGATGACTTGTCTTGCTTGAGTGATGCTTTATTACCTTACCTGAAGCGCGAAGCACTTCCTTAGGGAAGAAGAGTTCATAGGAAATAATAATAATGCACATATAAGAGCTTTAATGTTTTCAGAATGCTTTTATATATATAATGTTTTACCCTCATAGTGGCTCTTTGAGTTAGGCGAGATTGACATGATCATTTTTACTTAACTTTTATGAAAAGCGAGGCCCAGAGAGGTCATGCAACTAACCGACTGGGTTAGAAATGAGGTTTTCGAGGCTCATATTTTTGTCACCGTGTGCTTTCCAACAACTGACAAATGCATCATAATTTTATTATTCAGGTAGAAAAAGGGCAATCAGTTTGCTGTAAGCTAATCTTTTGTGTAAAAGATCTGTGTCTGTTCTTTCATTCCTTTTCTGAACAAATATGAACCCAGCACTTACTTTGTACCAGATATTTTTCTAGTCACTGGGGCTGTAACAAAAACAAAAATCCCTGACCTCATGTCGTTTACATTCTAGTGGGAGAAAGACAATAATCAAGTAAATTATGCAGACTGTCAGATGATAACAAGTGTCATGGGGACTAATAAAACAGGGAAGGGAGATGGAAGGGTCGGGTGAGTTTTTAATAGAATGGTCATGAAAGGGATTGCTGAGACAATGGCATTTGAGCAAAGGTCTGAGGAAGGTAATGTAGGGAGTCAGGTGGCTATGTGGGGAGGGAGATTCCAGGCAGGTAGACAGTAACTGCCAAAGCCCTGATGTGGTATCACATCTGGCTTAGTGGAGAATCACAAGAGGTTCCGCATAGCTGGGGCAGGGGGGGAGGCAAGACTGCACGAAGATGCAGGGGGCATCGATGTGTGTGTTGGGGCTAAGGAAGCCACTGGAGGATTTGGGAGCAGAAGACTGACATCATCTGTCTTACCTGTTAAAAGGATTATTCTGGCTGCTATGGGAAAAACAGATGATGTGGAGAAGGTGGTAATGACAGACATAGCAAGACTCATATAGAGATAGTTGCAAAAATCCAGGCAACAGAGGACATCAGCTGAGTCTGGGGTGGTGGCAGTGGAGGTGAGAAGTGGTTGGGTTGAGGACATATTTTGAAAGTGGGGCCAGAAGGACTTGCCAAGGGATTAAATGTAGGTTGTAAGAGATGAATATTTTTGTTGCCCACCATGTGCCAGGACCTTGGTTAAGCGATGGGGATGCAATGATGCACGTCTGTAGATGGATAGGGTTCTCGTCTTGTTGAGGAGCCACCTCCTGATGTGCTAAGTGGCCACACCCACTGACCACGTTCTTACCCATCACACATCATGCCAGGTCTGAGCACATCAACTACTCATTGGGCCTCAATTTCCTCATAGGGGGTTGATCAAACAAGTAAACAACTAAACTAAAGTGCTTTTTAGCTTCAATACTCTCAGAGTGGGTGCATCAAAAAAAGAAGAGAGGGGTCTCTTTCATTTTCGTCTATGAGAAAGGACTGCATTTTTGTGGGGAGAACGCAGGATCTCTCCCAAAACTCAACATAATTAGGACCAGGGGCTAAGAGTAAACCTCCCCTACATGGGGTGCCCAGACTCTGAACTGCGGCCAAGAACCTGCTAAAGCACTACCTCCAATGGACAGAAAAATGAGATCCAAGAGAGGTCTACCTTTGGGGAAACCCCTGCCTGCTTTCTTACGATGCCAACGAGAACACCGAGGCAGGACGCCTGGCTCTGCTATTCTCCTAACGATGCTTAGAGAGCCAGCCATACGGCCCAACCCTGAATTCGACCCCTCTGTGTCCTAGCTTGCTCTCTCCAAGCTGGCGAAAGGCCCTGTTTATATCTCAAAGTCTTGACATTTACCACTTCTCCTTCTTTCCCTCTGCTTCCGCAGGGGATCAAGCTATACAGACTTTGGACGATCCATAGGACCGTCTAGCCACTCATTCCCTCTCGCTACCACAGCTGTCCAGCTGGGGAAACCTGAGCAGAACAATGGCGCAGGCGGAGCCCAGGGGAGGACAGTGACTCGGTGACTTCCAAAACCACAGTGATTTCCTCTCACAGATGAGGACTCTGCCCAAGGAGATGCGTGGGGAAGGGATGGCTTCCTCCACTTCCGACTTTGCTCCCCACTGTCCACGTCTCTCACTGCTTCCCATCTCACAGCTGTGACCTCTCTGTCACTCCTTCTGTCATACCTTCTCCCTCCAGAGTCATGGGTGATTTCCCCTCTCTAAGGCGGGAGCTCACCCTCAGCTAACCCTCTCTCAGCCAGTGTAGCTCTTCTCTGCTCATCTGCTCTCCAACAGCTCCTCAGACTCAGGACCTAGAAAAAGAGTCCGAGCTAAAAAAAAAAAAAAAAAAAAAATGCTTCAGTCACTTTCTGTCTACAGAATCCTGTGATGTGTTTCCAGGGAGATTCTTTTCTATGGGAAAAAATTTGCCCCAGGGTACAACACATCCCTGGACCAAGAGCGGGCTTGATCCTGTTGCACCCCTCAACCGCCACCCCCCTCCCCGTCTACTGTATCTCCAGAAGGTGGTGTTTTTATTCCATTCCTTGGGGTTTTTTTCTCATCTGGTTTCTGTCCCTATTTTCAGGTATCCAGCAGTAATTTTTGCTCTTTCCTCTCCCCTCCAAACTCGTAACTGCTTTGAACCTCCACCTCTATCTCTTCCTGTAGGTTCTGTGCTGAAAACATGAAGATGGTTACTTTCTGCATGGTCCTGGGTTTCTCCCAGGGGCTGGGAGGGTTTTTCTGGAGATGCTTATAAATGTTTGTGTGTGGGAGGAGGCTGTTATTACTTTAAAAGCAAAACTCTTCCACGGCACCGTGTAGCCCTTGCCAGAGGAAGTCACAATCTGGCCGCCTCTCTTCTAGAAAAAACTCCACACGGCCGCCGTTCCTTGAGCGGTGGCCAGAGTCAGCATGTGGCAGTGGCCTGAGGCCAGGAGGGCTCTGCTACTGGCAGGGAGGCGGCGACAGGCTGAGGGGGCTCAGAATCCTCCCATCACACTTTCTCAGGGAACCTGGTCCAAGTTCATTTCCCTGGTTCATACATTCCATTATAGTCCACACCAGCAAACGCCACATAAAATGGAGATTTGTAAATACACCAAAACGACAGGGTTGTGCTCTCACAATTGGGTTCAATAAATGACAGGGAAGGCCAGGTCCTGGGAGCTCTCCTTGCACACAGAAATGTGGCCATGCCTTTGCGATTAGGGAATAAAATGAATGCTGGTAACCTGTCCGCCAGGTGGAGGCGGGGAAAGAGAGAGGCGTTAGGAGGTCCTTTGTCGAAGAGCGCCTGTGACCTGACAAGTTCTTCTTAGAGTAACTCCCCCTTTCCTGAGAAGGTCCGGGATCCAAATGGCACCAGCCAGACTCGAGACAACCCTTCAACCTGTCCACAGCCCCTCCCGCGGCTGGGAAGTGGCATGGCGAGTCCACCTGGCCGTGTGAAAACAAAGAGGTCCTTCTCTTTGCCTGGAGCTTTATGGGTTGGCAGCTCCGGAAAAGCCTCCCTTTGATCTTGAGCTTTGAAGGGATCAAACAAGCTGCCTTAATGGGTGGGAATGCGGCTCTGAAAATCCTACCTTTTGTCAGTAAAGTATTTCTCCTTCTCCTCCTGGGGCAGGTGCAATGACAGGATCCAGTCTGCTTTCCAGGCTCTGAGCCAGATGTTCCTTCTTGCGGCAAGTAGAACAAAGAAGTGAAAGTGAGATCAGGCAGCAACTGACAAGGCCTTGCCCACAAATGAGCTCTGCTGGGTTTGGGAGTTAGCTCTTGATGTGCTCCTTCCTGAAACCCCCTTTAAGCACACTGCATTTTACAAAGGCCAGAAATCAGCTACTCTGGTGTTAACTGTGCTGATCACGACTTCTCAGAGCTTTTAGATTTTGTTTGGAAGAGGGCTCACCTTTTAGCAATGGGATTTGGGCTAACATCCTTTGATTTATGAGATATGTTTCAAACCCTTTTCAACCTAGGATTCCAGACTCCTTCCGAATGCCCAAACAGCCTTTAAATAACCACTTTTATTCCCTCAGCCTATGCCACTACTATGACAGCTGAGATAGAAAAAGAAAAATTGGATCACCGTTTATTTCTTGAGGACCGTTCCAGCACGGCTCTAAGGACACGCTGTTAAAAATCTCACATCAGATAAATATTTAATACATTTCTCAAGCTCACCTGAAATGAGCAAATTCAGCACACTCTCTAATTTCTGGATATATGTGTCACTGTTTCCTTATAAACGTTTTCCAGAAACTGCCTTAAAATACCTTGAGGGAAGAGATACTGGCGATTATGCCTCCAAATGATCCCATAACTGCTCAAGCTAGCAGTTAAAGTTTTCTTGGTGATGCTTTTATTTCATTAAGCATCCTTTGGGCCTGGATCTCCCAGAGTATACTCTGCAAATCCCTAGTCCTGGGAGATGCTGCTCCTTGAGGAGAGAGATCCATAGCCAAAGGATTTAGGCAAGCAGGTGACTACCAGTCTCCCCTTGAAATTCTCACTAGGCATCAAATCTGAAGGCTCTTAGAAGAAATTTGTTAAATTTCTTCTAATCTATAGATCCCTAAATTATCTGACCAGGGAAAATATTTTCCTCATAAAGGTTTTTTTTTTTTTTTTTTAAGATTTTATTTATTTATTTGACAGAGAAAGACACAGAGAGAGGGAACACAAGCAGGGGGAGTGGGAGAGGGAGAAGCAGGCTTCCCGCGGAGCAGGGAGCCCGATGTGGGGCTCGATCCCAGGACCCTGGGACCATGACGTTAGCCGAAGGCAGACGCTTAACGACTGAGCCACCCAGGCGCCCCCTCATAATAATTAATATCTCGTGAGACTAACTCTTAGGGGAACACACTCTGAGATATTCTGCTTTAGAGCATGATCATAGGATATACCTGGCATACTTTCTTTTTTTTTTAAATTTATTTATTTTTTATTCTTATGTTAATCCCCATACATTACATCATTAGTTTTAGATGAAGTGTTCCATGATTCATTGTTTGTGCATAACACCCAGTGCTCCATGCAGAATGTGCCCTCCTCAATACCCACCACCAGGCTAACCCATCCTCCCACCCCCCTCCCCTCTAGAACCCTGTTTGTTTTTCAGAGTCCATCATCTCTCATGGTTCGTCTACCCCTCCGATTTCCCCCGCTTCATTCTTCCCCTCCCGCTACCTTCTTCTTCTTCTTTTTTTTTTTTCTTAACATATATTGCATTATTTGTTTCAGAGGTACAGATCTGAGATTCAACAGTCTTGCACAATTCACAGCGCTTACCAGAGCACATACCCTCCCCAGTGTCTATCACCCAGTCACCCCATCCCTCCCACCCCACCCCCCACTCCAACAACACTCAGTTTGTTTCCTGCAATTAAGAATTCCTCATATCAGTGAGATCATATGATACATGTCTTTCTCTGTTTGACTTATTTCACTCAACATAATACCCTCCAGTTCCATCCACGTCGTTGCAAATGGCAAGATCTCATTCCTTTTGATGGCTGCATAATATTCCATTGTATATATATATATATATACCACTTCTTCTTTATCCATTCATCTGTCGATGGACATATTGGCTCTTTCCACAGTTTGGCTATTGTGGACATTGCTGCTGTAAACATCGGGGTGCACGTACCCCTTCGGATCCCTACTTTTGTATCTTTGGGGTAAATACCCAGTAGTGCAATTGCTGGATCATATGGTAGCTCTATTTTCAACTTTTTGAGGAACCTCCATACAGTTTTCCAGAGTGGCTGCACCAGCTTACATTCCCACCAACAGTGTAGGAGGGTTCCCCTTTCTCCACATTCCCGCCAACATCTGTCGTTTCCTGACTTGTTAATTTTAGCCATTCTGACTGATGTGAGGTGGTATCTCATTGAGGTTTTGATTTGGATTTCCCTGATGCCGAGCGATGTTGAGCACTTTTTCATGTGTCTGTTGGCCATTTGGATGTCTTCTTTGCAGAAATGTCTGTTCATGTCTTCTGCCCATTTCTTGATTGGATTCTTTGTTCTTTGGGTGTTGAGTTTGATGAGTTCTTTATAGATTTTGGATACTAGCCCTTTCTCTGATATGTCATTTGCAAATATCTTCTCCCATTCTGTCGGTTGTCTTTTGGTTTTGTTGACTGTTTCCTTTGCTTTGCAAAAGCTTTTGATCTTGATGAAGTCCCAATAGTTCATTTTTGCCCTTGCTTCCCTTGCCTTTGGCGATGTTTCTAGGAAGAAGTTGCTTTGGCTGAGGTCAAAGAGGTTGCTGCCTGTGTTCTCCTTTAGGATTTGGATGGACTCCTGTCTCACATTGAGGTCTTTCAACCATTTGGAGTCTATTTTTGTGTGTGGTGTAAGGAAATGGTCCAGTTTCATTCTTCTGCATGTGGCTATCCAATTTTCCCAACACCATTTGTTGAAGAGACTGTCTTTGTTCCATTGGACATTCTTTCCTGCTTTGTCGAAGATTAGTTGACCATAGAGTTGAGGGTCCATTTCTGGGCTCTCTATTCTGTTCCATTGATCTATGTGTCTGTTTTTGTGCCTGGCGTACTTTCTTAACAAGTTTCCCTAGCCCTTCCTCAGGGATCTGAGTAGGTACATGTGGAGTCGGGCCCTGGGAACCTCATTTGGAATGAGGACCCTAGGTGATTCTTAGTGATGAGGTAAGTTTCAGCAATTCTGGTTTTCTGCAGAGCGACCCTTTCAATCCCCTGCCCCACCTGCACGGAAATACACGTGTGTTATGGAAGCACACCATAAAACATGCAAGCCCCTGAAAGTAATAGCCTTGATTTCTTCTCTGAATACAAAGGCAGAGATAAGGTAGGCAGTGTCCTTGTAGCTCAAGTTGAGGCATACAGTGTAGGTCTGCCTTTTTACTGCCAGACCTCTAAGAATAAGGAGCACATCACCTACGAGCGTAGGAGGTGATAGGGGATGGTGGATAAGCAGGCAGCTGTGGAACAGAGCCACCCAGTTTGGGATCTTGCTCTACGGCCCTCCATGTTCCAAGCCTCAAATTCCTCATCCATAAAAATCAGAGATGGTAAAAATTACAGTACTCCCCCATACAAAGTGTTACAGAGACACAGATAAATCGCTTCATATGATACCTGACAGGCATTAAGTGCCCGATGAATAGCTATTATTTTTAAGCAAAGGTCTTAGGAGTCATGAAAACACCTGGAAGGAGGGAAAAGAGAGAGTGGGAAGAAGGCGCATCTTCAGATCCCTGGATGATCAGCCCTGCTGAGGGCTCTTTGGAGTAAAATACGGAAGAGGACAGGTGAGTCTGCCTGGCATCTTATCTGGGCAGCTATCAGCCACTCCCGGGCTCCAGGAAGTAGGTTGGCATTTCTGGATGCTTGCCCTGTGCTCTGTACTCTGAAACCATCCAAGTTCCCGGCCACGGGCGCCCAGGGCGTACACCTCAGCTTCCCCAGCGAACACATGCAAGGCAGCACCAAAAGGGTTACAGCCATGTTTCTAAACAAATAAGAACTGCCAAGGCTTGGTGCTGATATGAAATTATAATCAACGCGTTCACGGATTGGTAGTATTTATCATGTTGTTAGCATTGTAAATTTGTACCATTGTAGAAAGGAGTCACACAGCTTGGGGCCCTGTACCTTCACCTATTGTTTTCCCTGTGTTATGATAAATTTCCAGCAACACTTGATTAAAACTGCCAATTTGTTGGGAATAAAAAGAATCTCTCGACACCACCAGGACTAATTACGTTGTCCTTGCCAAAGGGGTAGTTGAATAATTGCATGCGATTATTACACAGGGATGGTGCTTTTCACGTCAGTAGCAAAGCAATGAAGATTGATTCCCTTTAATTAATCATTCAAAAATAGCCCCCTTGTATCACTCCCCAAATAGGAGGGAGCATGTTCCTACATCTTTCTTCCAAAAGGCGCCTAGATGCAATTGGTTCCCTGATGAGCTATCAAAATGTGTGTGCCTGTCCGAGATAGGAGGACCTTCTCTGTAATTGATTGTGGATCCTATTCTCCCGATTCTTTATCCCCAGCCCTGAACTCTCTTTGTAATCTTAACAGCTGGGAACACATTTACATAGCTTTCATTAATTGTCCTCTGGCTTCTCATTAGAAAGGGAGGCAACAACTCTTATCTGATCCAATCTAGGCTTTATTTTGCATTTCTACTAACATGATATATTGGGCTGAAGTATTCCCAGTGTTTGGTTTGGAGGATCAAAGTCTCCATAGGGCAATACCTTATTAGAGGGCAGTGATAGACTCCATTATATATTACCGGCATTATCTGTTTCTTGCTTTTTACAACAATATCCAAATTCAGCCTTATCTCTGCTTTGACAACACTGATGTCTACTTTCTCGATTCAAGTCTTTAAGTGTTAAGATACAGTAAATCAGGATCTTTAAAGGTTGTTTGTTCTTTTTCTCATATACTCCTGTCATTAACGTGAGGAACAGTCTTTGCTCTGGAAAAAGATTCAATCAGCAATATTTGCTGATGATCTTCCACAAGAGTTGTGCCAGATTTTTTTCATGTGATGCCAAAGAAGGAGAAATGCACAGCTTCCTAATTGGGAAGCAAAATTGTCAAACAGGAAATGTCCAGTTTGGGCACATCTCCCACTTCCCACATCCTGCTCTCACCAACTGTTCCTTTGTCTTCCATTTTCAAAAGATGCTATATAAATAATTTCTTTGATATAATCTAGCATTCAACTTTTGAAGTCACTAGGGGACTAAGAAAAGTGCCCAGCTCCTGTTTTTGCTCTGTACCTTCCTCTCTAAAGCTCCTTCTCCTTTGCCGCCTCCTCCCTGCCCATGTCCCCTTGTGCCCCACAGCCCTTCCCCAGTCATCGTTCAAGGCTTAGGCCATCCAGCAGGGACAAAGGATGACAAGAAAAGGGAGATGCGGCACACGGGGAATCATATCAGGCTCTCTTCTCTGTGTACCTGGGTGACCCATCATAGTTATTTTTCTTTCTTTACATTTAAAGATGTGCTATTTGAACAAACTTTAAGACTTAAGTGGCTAAATGTGGCTAGTGTGGGGTTGCCCTTTATTTATTATTATTTTTTTTTTAGAGAGAGGCAGAGAGACAACAGGTGGAGCGACAGAAGGAGAGAGACAGAGAAAATTTTAAGCAGGCTCCACACTGAGCTTGAACTCACGACCCTGAGATCATCACCTGAGCAGAATCCAAGAGTTGGCTGCTTAACTGAATGAGCCACCCATTGGTTGGGTGAGCTCAACCCCCCAAGGGTTGCCCCAAGGATCCTCAAAGAGTATCCTTTCCAACAGGGAGAGATGAGAAAACCGGAGCTCAGAAAGAAGTGGTTTCTCACTGTGGATATGCAGCAGGACATTCTCAAAGGAGGGGAGGGCAGAGAAGGGAGAAAGAATGGCAGATGGGCAGAAATAGAGCTTAGGACAGGCACTACAGTCTCTGCCATGCGTGCTCTATTAGACTCCCAACTCTGGCAATGGACTCGTCAGCCCTTGAACTTCAGGTTCCCTCCAGACATGCAAAAATGGCAACGACTACAGGGTTGTTGTAAGAGCATGCAATCATACAAGCCAAGCACTGGACACCAAAGAGATTCTGATTTAAAGATAGTGAACAGGAAAATGGTGATACTCAAGTGCGGTGCCCGCTGCCATGTTTTCCAGGCCTCACTGTTTGGAGTTTTGAAAAAAAAAAAAAAAACCACTTCATTAATCAAATGTTCTTCATTTTCCTTCAAGGAGTTTATTTTTACCCTGAGGTCAGTCAGGAATAAAATAATGTAAGAAAAGCATTCCTTGAGGTTTCCAGCTTCTCCATCACTCATCACACTCTCACATGCCACTATTAGATCCAGAGAGCGGAGCTGGAGGAGATGTACACAGGAGGCCCTTGAACGATGCAGGGGTTAGGGTGCCACCCTCCCAGGCAGTCAAAAATCCACATATCACTTTTGACACACCCCAAAAACTTAACTAGTAATAGCCTACTGTTGCCCAGAAGCCTTACCGATAACAAAGAGTTGATGAATGCCTATTTTGTAGGTGCTATGTTTTATATATTGTATTCTTACAATAAAGTAAGCTAGAGAAAAGAGGATGTTATTAAGAAAATCGTAAGGAAAATACATTTACAGGACTGTGTTTATTGAAAAAAATCACTTGTAAATGGACCCAGGCCATTCATATCTATGTTGTTCAGGGGTCAACCTTGTATATAATGAATAACTGGGAAAGGGCAAATTTCAGTCCTTGTGGCTCTGAGCTCATGGGAAGTTGGGTGGATCACTAGAACACTCCAGAAACTTCTGGAAGGAAGCTTCTGTTGACCCGCTCCATCTTGGAGAAACCTGGTAGTGACAAAAAGAAGCTTAAACTATGGGCCCCCAGCTCTTGAACCCAGTACCTTAGATGGGATTTAGCTGCACCAGCTGCCTTGTGAGACCATCTTACTCATCGTCTCCATACAATGGGATCCTTCCCTTGACAGATGTTTCTTACTTGATACTATACATTAATAATGATCACATTTTAATCTGTATTACTTGGAGATGCCATTAAAATGCAAATTCTGGTTCAGTAGTTCTAAGGTAGGGCCCAAGATCCTGCATTTCAAAAGAATTTCAAAGGGATGCTGATGCTGCTGATCAGTGGACCATCATAGGGATGGCAAAGGGTGTCTATACATCACTGTCTTTGGGGCATGGTGTCAACATCCAACTTAAACCTCAATCTCAGGTCAGTTTTAGCTAGGTGATCCCTCCATCTGAACATATATTCTTCTCTCACGTATGTAATTACTGTAAATTGTGAAATGGTTATAATATCAATAGTGCACAATTTTCTCACACAATCCAGACTCCTAACCACCAGGTAGTAGATGGGAAGGGTAGAGAGAGATGTGGCTCCTCAGACATGAGAATTTTCTCCCAAACCTTTCCCTTCCCTATCAATTCCTTATATCATACTGATTGTAAGGCTCCTCCCAACCCCAAACCAGTACCTTCTCACTATTGCCCAACTGTATTCCAGGCCAAAAAAAAAAAAGAAGGTGGTCTTTAAAAGTATAATAGCAGTAGACACATAAAGGAGGGCCCAGATATGAGAATCGTAGTAGAAGGTCAAACATCATCTAAAATAATTTTAAATTAAGCTGATAATGTTCTTGAAACTCATTGTAATAGTTTGCAAGGGCCGCCATAATGACGTACCACAGACTAGGTGGACCACGCAAAAGAAATGTATTTTCTCAGAGTTCTGGAAGCCAGAAGTCAGTGATCAAGCTGTCACCAACACTGGTTTCTTCTGAGGCCTCTCTCCTGGGCTTGTAGGTGGCTGTCTTCTCCTGGTGGTCCTTTTCCTACGTCTATACGTGTCTTCATTTCCTCTCTTCTAAGGACATGAGTCAGATTGGATTAAGTCCCATTCATACAACCTCATTCTACCTTAATTACTTCTTTAAAAGCCTTATCTCCAAATACGGGCACATTCTGAGGCGCTGGGGGTTAGCACATCAACACATGAATTTTGAGGGGGACAACTAGGCCCATAAAACTACTGTTTTAGTCCCCACTGGTTCTGCACCCAACACACTGATAACCTGGTAGTGAAAATGTGCTTTCAAATGCATGTGCTGGCTTAGAGCAGCTGGGTTAGAACCCCTGGAGCAGGGCATGGATTCCCTT
The DNA here is from genome assembly GCF_029215605.1 of Mirounga angustirostris. Lineage (NCBI taxonomy): Eukaryota > Metazoa > Chordata > Mammalia > Carnivora > Phocidae > Mirounga > Mirounga angustirostris. Next base: position 20,116,915 of record NW_026991715.1, read on the forward strand.
AGGTCCCCCAAGTAAAAAGGCGGCAAAATCAAGATGTAAATAAAAGCTTTCATATTCATGCATTTCTGGAAGAAAAGCTCTTGTTCCTCTAAGAGAGGCTGGGTCAGGCAGAGCGGGTGCAGATGGGCTGGACTGGAAATCACACTAGCGCTCCCCTGCAGCCTGAGAGGTATGCAGGTTTCCCATGTAGATAGGTCAGAGCCAAATGGACAGGCTGAAGACCTCCTTCCCTCTGTCTTAGGTGTGTTTTTATATAACCTCAATGGAAACCATTTCTACACATGCTGGCGTTTTTACTGAAGAAATGCAAAAAACTCTCTCTGTCTCTCAATCTTCCACCACAACACCGCCTTCCTGTCTCTCTCTCTCTCTCTCTCTCTCTCTCACACACACACACACCCCAACTGCATACACTATCAGAAACCACCAGCCCTTTGCCTCTAAGTAACATGCTGGCATGCGTCTGACTGCATTACCATGTTTTTAAGTCCTGAGGTAGCAACAGCTGATAATCAACATTCGAGGTGTCATCTCAAATTCTTTGCTTTTTTCCAAAAGAGCGTTAGCCTTGAAGGTGTGCATTAGGCGGTGTAAAGTTTCTTTTGATTTGTCAGTCACTCTCACCCCTAGGTCTCCTCCTGCCTTTCTGCTTGCGATGTTTCTCCCACCTGCAAGGTCTGGACAATGCTATGTCATGCTATAAAGGAAAATAAAGTACTTTCCAGCTTCCCAAATTGTCTCTTCTGGGAGCCTATTTATCAGAAGGCGCAATACAAAAGAGAGGAAGTGCTGTAGGTAGATATTATAAATTCCATTGGGGTTTCAGAAGTTGAACCATCTATTTTATTCTAGCAGGAGATGTTTTCTATATATCTGCTGATTGCACATTCATTCTTTAATCTTTATACATGAAAAGCTAAAAGCAGAGAGCCATGGACTAAAATTTTCTCTGTAAATTGTTGAACATTTGCAACAGATATAGAAAATCACAGTGTGAAAGCTGTTAAAGCTGTGGAAAAATAAATTGGAGGCACCACAGGAAATGAAGGTTTTACATAAGGACAAGGAGCCAGCCAGAGTTTTCAAGTCCATTTTGTAATAAAGGAAATTATGAGCCACATAAAGCCCTCTTTGGGAAATTTACATTTTGATGGATAATACGCTTATAACAATTAGTGTGAAATGTTTCTGGTTTACCTACGACATGTTTCTAATAGATAGTCCACATGCGTCTTTAGCAGAATGTAACTGCTAATATTTGAAGTGCAGGTAATTCCTTGGTTCTCATTTAAAATACCATAATGCTCTCCTTGCTCCAGGCAGGCGAAAATAAAATCTCAATTAAAATAAAAGCAGGCATGGTTCCAGTTAAGCAATGATCATTTAGAGAATTAATGCAATAAAGCTTTTTCCATAAAGTGCCTAGTCAGCATGACGTGGGAGCCATAATGCCAGATTGGGATCCCAGTCCCCTGGATCCAGAACAGTTCACTTTTACCAGGTTGTTTCATTTTGAATACCTCACTTAACCTCTCTGGGCGGCAGCTTCATCATTAAAACATGAAATGGTTGTGCCCATAATCTCTCAGGCCTCATCCAGCTTTGAAACGCTGAGCTCTAGGATATAAGCAACCTGTGGAAATCCTTGCAACACGGAGAAGTAAGAGTACTCACAGGGGCTTGCCTTCATTCTCATCTCAACTCATGAATTACAAAAATACAACAGTGATCAGGTACCGAGATCACGGACTGGCTGCTCCGTACCCCATGTGGTCTTCAGCACTTTGCCTAACACAGCATTTTAGGAAAAAATAAAAGACAAGAAATAAAAAACACCTACGCATAGCCTTTTTGATGTCCACGGCGCCTTGCTACTCTGTCGTCCTCCATTCTGTCTGACCCCCCTGGGGGGAACCTGACTTTAGGACTTGGATCTGATGTTCATTCATTCATTTGGCAAATAATCTGTTGAGCTCCAACTCTGTGTGTCAAGCTCGGTTCTAAGTACCAGGAATATGACAGTAAATAAAATAGACAAAATTGCTACAGCAAGGACATCTAGTTGGATCATCTACTTGGAACATTCATCTTATTTGGAAGTCAAAGTAGTCAGATACAACTTTTCTAAGGCTACCTTCGTTTCTAATAGTTTCTAACATATAGAACATAGATGGTTCGAGACACCGTATCAGCTGGCATGGGGCCTCCAAAAATGCAGAGCTGTGGTACTATCATTTTCAGCTTTCTCGGGCACCTGAGCTTCATAAATCCATGCCCCTGGATCCCTCTGCTTCTGGCCAACATTTCCTTCCTCCCACATCCCCAGGTTTAAGAGGGCTTCACCACATTGGCAATGAACAAGAAACTCTAGGGCAGAAGGAAGTGGATCGTTCTGGTGTGTATTCTAGCTTGGCTGCTGCCTTGTCCCAAGGTCTTGTTCCATTTCTTCCCTCATCCATCTATTTCCCATCCCATGTCTCTTTTCAATCCATTGCCAAACTCTGAGAGGGAAAGAGAGGGCAGAGCTTCAGGAATCAATGAAAATGTGCAATAAATACTTAGCTTTCTAGGTCTGTCTGCTTCTCTTTGTGGGTTTGGAGGAGGATGGGGAGGGGAATATTAACACAAAGCTTTGACAGGACAGGTATAGCTGGAAAACGAACTAGGAGAAGAATGAATGTCATCATGAGACCAACTGCCCACCAACATGAGGGGAAAAGGAAGGCCTTCAAAACTAGGGAAACTGTCCTCAGGTTCTCCTGCCCACGACCTCACAATGACAAGAAAAACTGAACTATCGGAGAAAGAAAGCTGGACCAACTATCAGGACAACAATTATCAGCATTTGCCTAAGCTCCCATGTCATGAGTCCCTGCCCAGCTTTAGCTTCTATTTCTAGAAATAAAAAAAAAAAAAAAAAAGGATTACACTGGTTTCAACCGTGGTTTCACATTAGAAGGGCCAAAGAAGATTTAAAAAAAAAAAAAAAATTGATGCATACACTTCACCCAGACCAATTAAATCAAAATCCTTGGAAGGAAGGCCCAGCCAACAGAAAAAATGGACTGCTTCCCAAGAGATTCTAATATCTAGCCAAAGCTGAGAACCACTGACTTCAAAGATCCATCAAAAGAACATCTGCGTAGCCAACAGTAAATTAATGTTGGTTCAACCAAACTCAATGAGCTCAAAGTTTCTAACAACAAAATCTTTCCATTCTTATTATCTTTTCTAGTAACTCCCATTTTGCTAAACAACCTCTCTCAGCTAAAATAGCTTTTCAATTTTCACTAGAACTTCAGAGTTTCAACAGAACTGAAACCAAACCCAACCCAGCCAGAACAAAATGTACATTACTCTCTAATTTCAGGATATGGAAGTGTCATTCTAAAGAAATGAATAAATAAAGCTTAAGAGGAATCTGGAATAAATGATCAGAAATCTGAATACAAAAAATACAAAAATATAAAAAAATACAGAAATTCTGCATTCCGAAACTGGCAAAAATATGTGTATGTGCACGAGATACAAAGGGTTGTTTTCCTTCCTACATAAAATGTTCTCACAAGTTAATACATAAAATAAATAACCCAAGAGACAAATAAAAGCAGGATGTGAACAAACCACATATGACAGAAAAAGTAAAGCGTAGATAAACACTAAATAGTTTAAGCTTGGTCATCATTCTATTATGTTAGAGAGCCTTTTCCAAAGAAATATAATGTGTATTACTAAGATAGGATTGTTATCTAACAAATATGATGGATTAAATTTTTTCATCTTCCAAGAAATAGTCAAACTAAAGTGCCAGGGCTCTAGTCTTTGTCTTATAATCAGGACAACATTCTTACTAAAATAATCACTCCCCAAGTTTGCAAATACACAATATGTGTATGCTTGCTTCTTAAATGTCTTTCAGAACCTCAAAAACTTGTTCCATGTGACCATTAGCCATGTCATCTTGTTTTTTCAAATACTTAGGAAAATAAACAATTGAAGGTTGAAGCTTTCACTGCAAGAACAGATAGAACAAGTGGAGGGAAATGAAGCCAGGTCTCAAAATGATGCGTCTGCAGGGAGAGAGATCAAACACATGGACTTAGAGGCAAGGAAACAGTGAGGGCAAGGGATGGTCTGCCTGAGAAATCCCTACAAGGTACATCTGCAAATCTTTCTGGATTAGGAAGGTCTCATGGCTCCCAGAAGACAAGAATCAAGAATTGTAAATGATAAAATTAGAATGGTACTGAACATGTTTATGAGAAATGAATCTGGGTGGGGGGGAAGAAGTCCTCACATAATATACATTGCTTGCAAAAAAGAAAATATATTTGCAAACATCTCATTGAAGCTACAAGGGAAAAAATGCATCCACTGAATTAAGTTTAAATTAAAATAAATAACTTTGGTTTCTTGTTGTTTGTTTAACCGTTGCTTTGTTTTGTTGGATATATAAGCAATTTGCTTATATTTTTTTTTCCCTTAAAAAATTTTAGACTTGCCTGTCATGGACTTTTCTACTCAACAGGCTCTCTTATACAGCCTACAAGGCAGACAAGCCTTCTCCAGGAAGCTTACCAATCTCACACTGCTTCCGGGTCCATTCCAGGCCTTTGATTTCTGTCATGAAGAGAAGATACTCCTTCTGAGTCTTCCATTATTTTTCTCCTAACCACGAAATGATGCTAGCCAAACTGAGATCAGTATTCTACCCAGAGATACTGACAGAGAGGTCAAGTAGCATTGCTGAGTAGCATCGCGAAAGGATCCTCTCCAATAACCATCTCCTTATTTAACAGTTTAAATATGTTGGGAGTTTTCAGTTTAAAAATGGTTTAACTGATAATATGATAGATAGATCAATCGATCGATAGATGATAGATAGATGATAGATAGATAGATAGATAGATAGATAGATAGATAGATAGACAGACAGATGGTAGATGGATATAGAGAATGTTGAGCATTGGCTCCCCATTTACCACCCACAAACCCTGCTGGTAAAACAAAGCTGAGTTTATTGCTTACCACAGTCTGTCAGTAGGCAGCCTCAATAGGATTGGGTGAGAATCATGATATAACAGTTTAGGACTAGGGTATAAGGAGGAAATATCTTTTCCTCTCCTCTCTCAAGCTTAGTGATGGGGCCTGTGAATTAAACTAACAAAAGATAGATTAACAGGAGAAAAATGTTTATTTGTTTGCACATGGAAGCCAACAACAGTAGTAGCTGACTCACTAAATAATTAAAGTCAAAGGCTTATGTACCTAACTTAGTAGGGGAAAGGGAAATGCGAGAACAGGCTTCTTGTGGGAAAAACAGATATGTTTCTTTAAGAAAGACACAGAGACTTTTAGGAAAACAATGGGGAGATAAGAAAGTTTGTAATAATGGCTATCTATATAGTAGGGAATGTCTTTCTTTATCCTTCAGGGCCATAAAATTCCCCCAGAGAAGGAATTTGGATTAGTTTTATTCACATTCTCCTTTCTGGGAGTAAATCTGCCCAAAAGAAGGAATTTATGGCAGCCTTATTTTCCAGAAGTTCCTGCTTTTATTTAGATAAGGGAAGCTCTGAGTTGGCTTCTCTCTGCTTCTGTTGATTCTCAATTATTTTCACTCAGAATAATCCTTATGCCAAAGTGGCATGTTTGGGGTGGCATATTTTGATCTCCTTCAAGTGGAAACAGCAAGGCAAGGATCTTTGAGGCAAGGAATTCAAAGAATTTTGGGACTTTGTAAACTGTTGATCCTTTCCAAGAGTTGATGAGTCTTTGATGAGTCTTTCTGGAAAGTTCCTATAATGAACAATCAAGTTATCTACCTCTGCAAGATTCTCCTGGAAGAGTAGTTATGCTATTAAAGACAATAGAGAAGTAAAATCCTGTTAATATAAGCTCTGTGGGGTTAGGTAGTTTAAGTGGTGTGTGTGTGTGTGTGTGTGTGTGTGTGTGTAGCTGAGATGCAGGGGATGCTCAACAAATGTTTTTTCTTCTCCTCAAATCTGTAAACAGTCAGTGCAGACAACTTAAAAATTGCCTAGTATTATACATTAGTCTGGCTAAAGTTCAAAATGTTGAGCCTGAATTCAAGACTTTTCACCTTGCCTATGCTACCACCCACCAGATTTTTCTGCCAACCTGGAATACTCAAGTGCTCCCTCCCCCCAATTTTCATTTTAAATTACCTTTTCCTCATGTGTGTAAGCCATTTTTATGTTAATTATCACCGAAGAATTGTGATTAAACAAGTATGGGCAAAGCTGAGTAAAGTGATGTTTAGCAAATTTCTTTACTAAAGGACTTCTCAGGGCCTTTTGGGGTTTTTTTAAGGTAAGTTTTTAGTATAACATATTCACCAAATTTATTGATCACGAAACACTTTTTTGAAGCCCATGTCCTAGGATTAACGCTCTAAGAAATCTCTGAAGAAACATGGCTCTACATCCAACCTTTCCATCAAGACCCAGCTCAGATACCTCCCCAGTGGGGTCTTCCTCCATCTCCCTATAAGACAGGGGATGTGAGACAGATCAATGATTCACAGGGATTTCCTTCCAATGATAACTGTAGTTTTTATTTCAAATTTAAATCTTGACTAATATTAGGAAAACAAATTAATCTTCTTGCTGACTAATAAGCATTATGGATATTCGAGACCAGAACATGACAAGAACAATCAGAAAGGTCTGGGTGTTCCATGAGCTCTTGAATGAGTGCTTGGTGGCTACCAGAATATACGGTGAGAAATACACAGGGGAGTCTAGGGACTGCTCCATGCATCAATACTGACTGATCTTGCACACATGACAACCATAACAGCCATCAGATCAAAATCAACTGTACTGAAAATGAAAGCATGCCGACACACCAAGAAATCAAGTATCAACCACAAATACCCACCATTCCTCTTCCTATTCTCTTCGTTTCTTTAAAAAAGTGTTGCCTTTCTTCTTCCTCTCCTTCCCTCTTTCCTCCCTTCCTCCCTTCTTCTCTCCCTTCCTTCCTCAAAAAGGCATTATTAGGCAAGCTTGAACAAGGAGATTACCGGGGTAAGCAGGCCTGGGCCCAGACTGGGGTGGAGAGGGGGAGGGAAGAGCAGAGAATGGCCCCAGAGAAGGGCAGACTGACCAACTAAATAGAGGAATATTATGAGGAATGGAGGAATATTGCTAAATAGAGGAAAATAATGAGAGCCAGGATTCTCCCTCTTGGAAAAGAGAGATACAGTCACAGAAAGGAGGGGGCTACAATGAATCTTGTGGTGTCGGCTTGGAATTGAAGGCATTGATGTGGATTCAAGGTTTTCTAGGTATAAAGATGGACAAATATAAAATAAATTTGCAAATGTGCACATATATATATATATACATGTGCATACTTGTATGGAGACACCAAGTTTTTCCACTGAAAAGGGGAGGGAGCTCTGACCGTTTAGTGGCCCAAACCTTGGTTTCCAAAGACCACCCTAAATGTGCCAGAGCCCCTTGGAAAAAAAGATGATGGCTGTAGCACATAGGGTAATGGTACAAAGGAGCCTGGAATATCATTCCCTTACCAAAATGAAAGGAAATGCTCCAAGAATAATGAAGTCATATCAAGAAGACACAGAAGCAAGCTTGAAGGTGGTTCCACTGGCCAAAGCTGGGCATCCAGATAAACAATAATGGGAATGGATTCTAATCCACTGAATAACAGAAATAAGAATCTATGTGTCAACAGTGATAGAAATAAGTAAGTGAAAAGATAAATAAGAGAGAGCTATTCCTTGTAACACAAAGCCACCTAATAAGAACACATACTAAATATAAAGGGAATAATGGCATTAGAAAACCATCTCTGAGCAACCATGAGAGTAAAAATTAACTGAGGCAGGAAACATCTGAGGATGTTAAAACTAGTGAAGGAACACTGAGTGAGGAAGAGAATTTTACCTGGTCTCAAAGTACCTGCCCAGAAAATATTAATTAATCCACATTTTCTTTAAAAAAGTAGCTCACAGTGGAAAATCCTGGCAGATGATATATAAAACCAAATGCTAACAAAACCATCACCACCACTGGTGGGAAGAAGGGACATCATGGGCCACCCAGTAGGATGTAATAAAAAGAGCACAGTCTCTGTAATACCTCAATTAAGAATAGATTACCATTGAAACATAGAATAATCCCCAGTCAAGAGACAGCCTATCAAATGACCAACCTAGAATCTTCAAAAATGATTAACCTCATGAAAAATCAAAGACATCGTGAAGAACTGTTCCATATCAAAGAGACTCCAGAGAGGTGACAACTGGGACCAACCCATGATCCTGAACTAGAGCCCTTGCCCCTACAAAGATGTTGCTGGAACAAGCTGGTGGAATTCGAATCTGATCTCCAGGGCACAGGGTCTGCAGAAGTTCTATATACTGTTCTGGCAATTTTCTTGTCATCTGAAAACATGCTCCCTTTCCCCCCCGGATTAGAGTTTATTTATGGGTTGTCTTTCGGTCTGGTTCATCAGCTGCTTGACTTCAGGATCCACAGCTGGCTCAGTCAGCTAGCCTTCCCTAGTGCCTGGAGCATAGGAAATCTTCATCAGTGTTGGTGGAAGGCAGGCGGGGAGGGAGAGCGAGAGAGGGAGAGAAGGAGTGGGGGAAGCCAAAAGTAGACAAAGTAGACCTCCTCAGCCAGACAGTTCGGTTGGGCTAGGTTCCTAGATGACACTGGGCTCGATAATGATGGTGGAAAATTCTATCCTTGCTTTTACTTAAAGTGTCTCTGGAGGAAAGAAAAATCACTGAAGTGTATTTTTGGACCAGCTTGTCATTAAGCTGGAAAAAGCTATTTTGTTGCCTTAATTAGTTTTATTGTTTTGACATTTTAGCTTTTTAAAGGCTTTGTGCTGGAATTCAAGTGCAGTATTTCATTGCCACAGAGCCTATTTTAATGACTGATTATTATACAAATGAACCTGCTAATAGAATCCTTTTTTTCCAGAAAACAAACAAAATCCACACAGAAATGCTCAAGAGCACCCACTTTATAGTAAACCTGCTTGTTGCTGTCTTCCTTAAAAACAAAACAAGACCAAAAAGAAAAAATAAAAAAACTTGGTTCTGCTAGAAAAATATAAATGGAAGTTATGGTAAATTGACACATTAGTAATGCAAAGTATTTAATGATAAGGACTCCTCTACCTTACTTTTTTTTCTCAGATTAGAAAAATAAGAAAACAATACATATTCACCTAGGATCCTCAGTTGGCTCAGAGGTACCTTTTAAGGACACAAATCTGCCTCCCCAGTGTGAAAACCTCGCCTTTTCTGTGTGAATGTGTCATCTGCCCTCGGTGGCCATGATTCGAATAAGCGGTCAGCCCCATAAAACACAAGATCTCGCTCCTGAAAGAGGTGCCCCACCCATTTGCTCATAAACAGTGATAGCATTTGTTGGAGCTAAACCTCCCCAGACGTCAGGAAATGTGGCATTACCACTTCCTAGGGGATGCTGTGGAATATTATCCAGCAGGCTCCCAGTTACAAGAGCATGGTAAACAATTAAACCTCATTTACATTTTACAATTAGGTTTCACTTACATTTTACTGTGATTTTTACACGCATCAAAGGCTTTATTCCACATCTTTACTAAATCCACAAACCGTGAATTTAAGCATCCCATATTTTTGACATGTTATTCCACATGCTAAATGTCGGTCGTCTACATTTGGTTGAACAAAGGCTAAGAATTATACAAGAGTGTGCCCAAATTGAAATGAAATGACTCTGAAATCTAAAAGCTAAGCTAAATCATTTACAGCAGCTTCGTAAAAGCCTGAGAATGAAATGCAAATTTCCTCTGGTGTTAAATAAAATATGTTTAACTCATGTCATGGATTCTAAAGGTCTCCTTGGATAGATTTCTGAAGGTCTGTCAGTTTATTAGGGCACAGATGATATCCATCAATTGGAAATCAATACTTACTGCTGAGTTCTAATTATAAATTATTGGGAAAATGCAGGTGGTAAATAGGCAGGGCATTGCTTGTTAATAGTTTGAAATAAAATTGGTTTGATTTCTAGTATGGGAGTTGAGGAAGAATTTTTTTGTGCACATGTATTTGCTTTTAATCCACCCCCCTTTTTTTTTCCAGGTTTGGCTGCCAGAAGAACAGTTTTTCTCTCTATGGATTGTTGCATTTTAAATTCCAGAAAACAGTGCTCTACAAATCCAATATGATGATGTTCATAGGGAAATAACATACATTTACATTTTATTGGTACAAATAGGAAGGAGTTTCTCTGTCTCTTTTCTTTCCTTTTCATGGTCACTTAATTCCCAAATATACAAGTGTGCAGGTATTAGCCTTTTAAAATATTTTCTATACAGAATTTCAACTGCTTTTCTTTTTCAAAGTTCCTCATTCCGCATTTATGCCTATATAATAAGGCCAGCCTCCTTCCTCTGCGTTAAAGTATATAAAAGAAATTTACACTCAGCAAAATAAGCTGAAACTTCACATAGGAAAAAAAGAGGTTCTTTTTCACATGGGCTGTCTCGCTTCTTCACTAAATTCTGCCACTAATGTTCTTTACAATGTAGTTATTTAAAAAATTGGTTTTGTGTACCTCATCAGCAGAGGAGAAGGATTCCATGTCCAGGACTAATTCTTTATACTCGACATTTGCATGAGATCCTGGGAGATTTCCCCAGTTACCTGCCATTGATTCATTTCTGCTTTCAGGCCAGTATTTAGTGGGTGGCCATGTACCATGCACCAAGTACAAATACAACAGCCTCAGTCCTTATGGTACCCAAAGTCTAGTACGAAAACATGACAACAAAGACTGAAACTCTTTGTGGCGAGCAGGGGAAAAGAAGTATTTGGTGAGTACCATGGGAAAGTCATATAGGAAGCGTGATATTGGAGGAAAAATCTTTTCACTGTGCAATTTGTGAAAATCAAGGGAGGTGGGAAAATCCAGAGCATCTCCAATCCAATTTCCCTACTGGTCTATTAAAAAGAGGTGAACACCAAACCAACAAATAAAAACGAACCAAAAAACCCAGAGACTCAGATTACAGGGGTGGTGATGCACCAGCTCATGAGATTTGAAGACACTGGGCTATACCCTTGCCTCAAGCTCTGCCAACCGACAATCCTCAAGTCAGTGATCAGGCCAGAGCGAGAATATCTTCAAATGCAAGCAAATTACCAAAGATCCCACCTCTTCTTTTTGGTAAAGACTTCATAGGAGACCATAAGCCTCAGGAAGTAATTATTAATTTACTTTTAGTCATGTGCAAGTGATAATACTGCACACAAAGTCAAATATGACAGAGATGTTTCATATGCAAAAAATAAAAATATCGGGAGAGCAGTTCAGGCCTCACTCTAACTTCAGCTCTAACCCATTCTGCGAACCCTCCATCATCTAACATACACTATCCACATGTACTCATACATGCGCTACATACACCTGCATACGTGCACACATCAAACACACGGACAAGTACACAGAAGCATTATACACAGAGATGCATGGAAGCACATCAAGATGCAAACACAAATATACCTACATAGAATATATTTAAAGTAATATGATAGTCATAATGTAACGAAAAACTATGCCCTCACTATTTGAATTTCAATATGGTTTCACAAACATTTTTGCCAATAATCTTTACCAACTTCCCTCCTGGTTGATGTCCTCAATATTAGTGACAGCCCAAACATGGTGCCTCCACCCCCAAAGTCCTTGTCAACTTTTTGACCCTAATGTCTGTTCTGATATTGGGTAACACTCACTCACTATGACCTGAACCAAAAAGCAAATTAAGTAGGAAGTACAAGTTGAGGGATAGGCAAAGGAACACTAGAACACAAAGTACCACAATGGCCCAAAAACCCGAATCACAAAATGCCTCTTGGACCCATTTTAGACACATGTATTGTCCTGATAACTAGCCACTGAAAGGCCCATTTAAGCCATCTCTGGTGAATGGACCATCTCTGCCAGCTACCTCTCTAAGTCAGTGGCAGGGAGGCTCCACCTTCAAAGCCCTTGTATGAGTTCCTTGGTGCTAAGTTTAGGATTTTGTCTGTGTACAAAAGTGGGGTAGAAAGACATGAAATGAGAAAACTTGGTAGCAATCCCAGACCCATTTGTTTCTGGCTGTGAAATACTGTATATGAATCTTATATGAGTTTCCTCCTCTATGAATATCATGTCTCTCCACCTTTGAGTTGTGTAATGTGTGTATATGTACATCAAAATAATAAATAATAATTATAGACATGAGCACTTTGCAGGGGAGGGAAAAAGTTTCCCTGTACCCATCTTAGGTTTGCTGGCTGGGGCTCTCCTAAGTCAGACTGATAAAAGACAGATGAACAACAAAGACACAAACACAAGTGTATTGACATGTGCATCAGGCACACACATGGGACTACCCAGTGATGAGTAGATCAAAATGGGAGCGAAAACTTGGGCTGATACAACATCGTGACAAAAGAACAATGTATTTTTAGTGAAGGAACAAGACAAAGGAAAAGGGCTTTGTGCTTTTAGAGTGAGCAAATTATTGGGAAGGCAAATGTATGGGGGGAAACTGATGGTAGATGCAGGCTCATTTTCGCAAGGTTTATTAGGTAGGCTCCTAGGATTCTGGTCTGGGCTGACAAGGATCTAGAGCTGTCTCTGTGATTAACTTCTGTCCTTCCTCATAGAAAGGAACGCTTTACAAATGCATATTCTGTTGTTAGTCAAACTGAGGGAAGGCAGAGAGCTTTACTTTCATCTGCTTCTCCTCGATTGACTTCAGCTCAAAATAGTCATGCTAAAATGACATATTTTGGGTTGGCATATTGTGCTACACTTCAACTCCATTGGCTATAAGGTACTATAAAAATTCAAAATGTTATTATTGCTACCCCAATCATATTATCACACAGTAAAAACAGTGCCTAAATATGTATGATTCTATGCCAGATCTAAACAGATAGAAATGAGCAGATTCTTATCCTGTGCAGATTTCCATTCTAAAATATTTACACTTCGATCAGAGTAATTCCCTCATCCGTAGTATATTTTACCTTTCTCTGACCCACTTTTTCAGCAGAGCCTTGAAATCTCATTTATCCAATGGTTTAGGGGTAGAGCCATTTTGCAAAGTTGAGAAATACTTTCTAGAGCACACCCAGTTTTGTTAAAATACAGCTTTTATATGTTTACATGAATACACATTAACCGTGTCTGGCAAGAGGTAGATTGTGTTGTCAGCTTACATGTCCTGCTTTTTTTTCTTCCTCCATAAGTTCATCATTTGTGTATCATCACGTGGTTCTTTCCATTCTTGGTCACAAGAATCATGATTTTTTCTCCCCCTCTGATCAGATACTCAAGCTTACAAATTGGATATGGTGGCAGTTTTCCTCCATCTGGCATGTAAGCAAGAGACTTGGCAAATGCAGGTTTTAGATTATTCAGTGGTAAGATTGACAGTCTTGCGGAGTCAGAAATGGATACAGTAGACTCAGCTGCTGTGTCGAATCAGATGGAAAGTCTATCATTGTTTGTGATCTGATGAGGACGGAGGAGTCAGCATTGTGGTATTACATTCTCCAGTTGAAATCAAATGATAGAAATTTATAACTTTCCCAAGGTATCATTTATCTAGTGGTGGTGGTATCTATGGAAAGAGTTACTCACCCTGAAAGCGTTGCATTTCTACAACGCCTAAAGCAATGAATCTCCAATCATGGTAACCGCAACTCTACAACACTTCACATGGACCCACAAATCAGCTCTGCGCCTCACATGTGTAGTTGATGAAGTCGAAGGAAGAATGAGTTTTGTAAATTATGTAATACACATTTGATACATTTGCTGGTGAATCATACAGCTAAAGCAAGAAATAAGGTCAAGAATTGGTCCATGGAGGGCCCCACCTTTGGAACATACTGAATATACTCGTTTGATAGCCCTGTTTTCCCCAAAGAGAGACATAATTTTTTAAAAAAGGTCTTCAGGATAATTATTAAAAAATAGTCAGAAATATGAACAATGTTTTTAGTTCAAAGATCTCCATCACAGATTAATAATAACAAAAACAAAGTAAATGTCCCACAACACCGGAATGAAAAAATGCATTATAGATCTAGGAGTATGGTGAAATATAATGGTGCCATTAAAAATAATTTTAATTTTACTGACAAAATGCCTATCACTAAGTTAAATAATTCAAGATGTAAAACTCTACGTACATTATAGCTCTAACTATGGAAGAAATGTTGTGTGGAAAAACAACGGACACAAAATACATCTAAGTATGATGTATATTTATTACTGGTAG